>NC_141345.1:9027500-10227500 GCF_057382095.1 Aulonocara sp. 'chitande type north' Nkhata Bay
GACCTGGATGACTGCCAAACTTCACAGACGTCTATCTATACAGCTCGCCAAAGGCATGTGTTAGAACCAGTGATCTTATGTCCCAAAGAGGGGAACCAGACAGAGCTGTCCACTTTGACTTAGATATTAAAGCAACTGTAACTAGAAAAAGTTGCATTTCCAGTGAAAATGCAGTGTGAATGCTGTGTAGTGGAATCTGAAAACAGCAGAAGAAGGAGAACTATCTGCTGAAAACACTGTGTACAAGCTGAACTGTTTGCTGAAAACTGCTTTATTTGAAAGACTACACTGAAGAGTGTCAAGAAAGCAGGGAGAGTGCAAGGAGGGAAGATATGTAGTAAATGTCACATGTAGGATTTGAACCTTTGCCACCGGATCTCACGGCAGCTGCGCATCCCACTGCGCCAAAGCAGTTCTGGTCTCAAACAAAGATATGATGAGAGAAAAAATGTGCACTGTGCAGAAGAAGCTAAATTGTACTGAAAAGAGGTAAAAATTGCTGAATGTACAGCAAAAAAAGAGATAAGGAACCTGAAAATTGTGCTGAAAAGAGGTTAAGAAGCTGAAGTTTGTGCTGAAAACAGCTGAAAAAGCTGGAATTTGTGCTGGAAAGTAGTGAAAAACTGAAAATTTTGCTAAGCAGTCAGCAGTCACTATCTCTGGGGGGCATCACAACTATTGTAGACCCCTTAAAATGTGGCTGATTAAAAAGCTTCCAATAAGTATTTTTTCTCCTTTTTTTTTTGCTTTAGACAGAAAAAACGTAACAAAAAAATGTTTACTTGGTGAGCAGCAATGAGCTAAAAGCCCATAAATGTAAATCAGATGACCTTCACTGTAGACCATCAGACTATTGCCCTTAAATAGAAGGCAACTTTTACTTTTGCACTAAAGCATTAATACTAAATGTTCTTGGTTTCGTCATTTTGTTTATGAAAGAGACATTGGTAGTTTAGCTTGCATATGCAGCCTCATCTTCGCACTTTCTACATTTAAACAGATTCACACTGTTCAAGACAAACAGTCGCCTGCTGTATTCCAGTAATTCCACCCTGCTTCTCCGCATTGCTGTTGCTGCTTCCACAGTGTTTTGTAATGGGTGAATTACCAGCAGTGATTTGCTCTTTTACAGTTTTGTTAATCCTGAATAAAAGACTCCCTGACAGATTAGTGCATGTGGGCTGTTTGTCATTCAAAGCCCTTTAACGAGAAAAGTCTTTCGGTCTCTGGAAATTACAGACAGCAGAGAAGAGGTTTAGTGTTTTTCTGCCTTCTAAGAAAAACTCAACTCAAGGCATGCACAGATGCAGAAAGAGAGTGGGAGATTATCTGTTTATTTTAGCTAATGTTCATATTTAATGGGGACACTCTAAACGGCAAAAACAGAGGTTGCATAATCACATCTACTTGTTTGAAATGTGCCTTTGTGAGGATCCTTCAGGCTATTTATTCTGAGCTAGGAGCACATGCTTTGTATCGTAGTGTGGGTATTCTACTCTTTTTGCTAGTCGCTATATAGACGTCTATAATTTAGATATCTATAAAGCATATATTTTCCAGATACACGTATGTGTTCATTTTTAAAAATATGGTATATTAACCAGATTTAAGATAAAAGCATCATGCAGATGCCGGTTCTTCCACATTCACCATGAGCATGAATATTATTTTCAAGCTTTCATTAAATTAGATGTTACAATGGAGCCAGAGTCTGCAAGCACAGTTACGGTGTGTGAGTTCATAGACAAATATGAAGCTAAACTGCCCAACAAAGGCAAAGTCCAGCAACTACACGAGTCAGGCTGAAGCTGAAATTTACTAAACTAGCTACTTTACCAAGAGATTTCTGTTTTTTTAATTCTCAATAATGAATGTATTTGGCTGCCAGGAGAACACATGGGATTGCATAAACAGCACACCACTAGGTTTTTCGTTATGAAATACATAAACAGTTAATGATAATGACAGATAATCGGTATCAGTAAAACTACAATTATCTTAATTCTTTTGGAATTGTAAAAGAAACTCACAAGACTGGAAATGTACAGATACTGTAGATGGTGTGGACCCTGAAAGATTCCATGAAAAAAACCTTCTTGGTGTGATGATTGATGGTATAAGCTAGAAATCTCATATAAAATACATGCATTGTCATAATGCGGCTGTGTGCAGGTAAGATGAGGACCCAATCGCAAACTCACAGAGGCAGGATGGAACTCAAAATTCACAGCTTTATTGTTAGAGAGCAAAACTACACACTGGTACACAGAGAAACACACGGCCATGAATGAAGGAGAACGCGACACTGAACTGAGGGAGACATGGACATAAATACACAGAGGGTTAACGAGGGAAGTAGGAGCACACGGGGAACACAGGTGACACTGATAATCATAACGAGACACGGCATGAGTAAAACACTGATGGGAGACTGTCAAAGTAAAACAGGAAGTACACAGAGGTGCAGACAGGAGGAGAGAGAGAGAGCACAGACATAACGGGCTGGGGAAAACATGGAATAAAACACAAGGAGTGTAGACAAGGGCTCACAGATACACAGAGGGGCACACAGGGGTTAAAGTCACAAGGGGAAATCCAATAAGGAACATCTTAACAGAACAACCTAGGAACCAAGGCAAAAATAAAGAACAAAATACAAAACACACGAAAACTAAGAATGCTGGGTCAACATGACCCAGGATCATGACATGTATAACAAAGTTTCAAAAAGCATTTCATTATTTCAAGCAATTTACATTTGGGACCTCATATTACTCCACATTCTCTACTGACCACTAATTTCACCAAATTTGAATTACTGTTCAGAGGTTTCAAATGATGAATGGTTCACTGTCATCATTTACCATTTTGCAAGAAAGGGCCATGAGGATAATTCTAAATACTGGTCACAGAGATCACACAAAAGCCTGTTCTTGAAATCAAACATACTGAAATTTACTGATCTGGCTCATTTTCAAACCACACAAATTATGTTTAAAGCCAAAAACAACGTGCTCACTGACAATATTCTAAAACTGTTGATTTGAGGGGAGTTCAGTTTAAAACATCTGTGTCCATACAACAGTAAAATCCCAGTATCATGGCATGAAACTGTAGATGTGGCTAATGTGTATATACATGTAAATGTGTTGTCTCTTTAAATGTGTAACCGTGATTATTTTCATGTTGGATTGAAATAAAATATCTCCCTCTGCTGGTACTGCAGCTTACTGCAACTTTTGCAGCTCACGCTTAGCCTCATTGGGAAATGGACACTGTGGACCAGCGTGTCTATTATACGCTTTGCCATGATACTGGATTGGGAGTGAAGCTATGGAACAAACTTGGTGAGAAACTAGAGCAATGACTCTAGTTTTGCAATATACAGGGAACAAATATGGCTTTGACTGGGTGTTCTCACCCAGTATTTATCTTCTGTGTGATGTAGAAATCTCAATAATATATGATGAACTTGTCATCTTCCTTTTTTGTTATTGTATTATTTTTAACATATTCAAAATAAAACCACATGATATCATAACACAAGGTATTCAGAAGAGTATCTTTAAACAAATAGCACATCAAACCTGGAAGCAGATGGGCTACAGCAGCATTAGATCACACTGGGTGCCATTCCTGTTAGCTAAGAACAGGAAACCAACCGATGGTGCAATTCATGCCAACTCACGCTATGAACTCATTAGAAATGAACAGCAGAAAATTGGAAAAATTGTGTGACGAGTCCTTTCAAAAGAGGCCAACATTCACCCCATTCAAACTGGAACTAGAAAAATTTGCATTTCCTGCGAAAATGCAGTGTGGATGCTTTAAAGCTGAAGCTGTATGCAGAAACTAGCTGAAAAAGCTGAAAAGTTGCAGAAATTGTAAAAACTTTGCAGAAGCAAATGGAATAACTTAGCAGAACTGCAATATCTTAGAGGAAACAAAATACTTGGCAGAAATACAATAGCATAGCAGAACTTAGCAGAAATATTGTATTTTACCAGAAACATGATAACTTCTCAAAAATACAAGAATTTAGGAGAAATAGTATAAGATAACAGAAAGAATATATTTAGCCAAAAATACTTAAACATTACAGAAACACTATGATTTAGAAAAATAGTACAACAGAGCAGAAATATATTTACCAGAGACACTGTGATGAACTATGAATATTGTAATTTTAAATCAATACTATGTTTTAGCACAAATACTATAATTTGACAGAAATACTATGTTTCAGCACAAATACTCTGGTTTAGCACAAATATTATAAGATAGCAGAAATACAATTATATAGCAGAAATGCTATTTTTAGAAAGAAAAATATAATATAGTAGAAATAGTATGATTTAGCAGAAATATTACAATATAGCATAATAACAATGATTTAGAACACATACTATGATTGAGCAGAATAGTAATAACTTAAGTGAAAATACTGGAAAAGTAAGATGACAAGCTGAAAAAAAAACGGAACATGGTTAAGTTACCACAAAACTAATTGTTGTTCACCTGTGGAAAAAAAAAAAAGAAATAAAAATAAATTTAAAAAACAAGAAGGAACAGCTAACAGATACACACAAAATCAAATATGTATACACAAATGCACAGAGAGAGACACACACACAGGGTCTATGCCAGTCAACGCGTCTGAATATATTATATTTTTTTCCAACAATGAGATGCTGCCCTAAAGGGGGTCTCTCTCTCTCTCTCATGCACACACACACACACACACACACACACACACACACACACACACACACACACACACACACACACACAGGGAGAGAGAAGCAGGTTTCAGTCAAGCAGCCTGGGAGCTGCTAAATTTGAATCCACAGAGGCTGTGTACTTTTTCCCGCCAAAACAGGTGCACACACGCAGCACAGAGACAGGATTTTTGTAGTCTATTTCTCATAGTGAGGATTCCCCTCAAACAGATGACCATAATTTCCTAACTGTATTGGCCAGAACGGTCATTCTTACAACGTTTTGTTTAGAAGAGATGGGGGAATCGTCAAGTGTTGAAAATTTATCATTAAAATATGAATTTTTAGAGATATATGACATCGATGACTTGTTGGCTTAGAAGCCACGAAGGCCCCAATATGCAAATTTGAATGCCTCAGCCCACATATATGATTGGCTGGCTGGGAAGCCGTCCAGGCCCTGATTTGTAAATTTGAATGTCTCATCTCATCCCTAAGATATGATTGGCTGGCTGGGAAGCCGCGCAGGCCCTGATATGTAAATTTGAATGCCTTAGTCCTCACAGAGGATTGGCTGCCTGGGGACCTGGCAGAAATATATAGAAATACTATGATTAGGCATAAATACTACATTTAGCAGAAATACTATATTAAGCACAAATCCTATAAAAAGCAGAAATACTGTACTATGATTTGGTAGAAAAACTATAATTAATCAGAAATACTATATTTAGCACAAATCTTATAAAATAGCAGAAATAGTATGATTTAGCGCAATAGTAATAACTTAAACAGAAAAATTGGAAAAGCAAAATGGACAGCTGAAAAAATGCTGAACATGTTGAGGGTCCCTCAAATATACTTGTTAAATGAAAAAAATCAGCAAAAAAATATATAACAGCCACACAATCACAAATATGTACACATAAGGAAACACACATGCACAGAGAGACACACACACAAGATCCAATTCAGTCAACCAGTCTAAATATATTGAATTTAAATCTTACAATGAGATCATCCCATAAAAAGGCTCTCTCTCTCTCTCTCTCTGACACACACACACACACACACACACACACACACACACACACACGGAGAGAGAAGCAAGTTTCTAGCTCAGTCAAGCAGGCTGGGAGCTGCTGAATTTGAATCCACCAATCAGAGAGGCTGTGTACTTTTTCCCACCAAAACAGGTGCACGCAGCACAGAGAGACAGGATTTTTGCAGTCTATTTCTCATAGTGACGACTCCCCTCAAACAAATGACCATAATTTCCTAACCGTAGGGGATAGAGCGGTCATTCTTACACCGTTTTGTTCAGAAGAGAGGGGGGAATCTTAAAGTGTTAACAATTTATCATTAAAATATGAATTATTAAAGATATTTGACTTGTAATGCACCATAACTGAGTAGAGCGAAGCAAAAATTGCCTTGACCTGCCCTCAAACAACGCTTTGTAACTCTAAATCTATTTGGAGCATCGATATCATTCTTTCACCGTAAGAGAAAGCAGGATTTGGTGAACAGTCATGGAAATTTTCAGGTCTCTGTGGAAATCCAACAAAAAGTTATGACGAGAGAAAAAAGTGGTTCATTTCCAGAGTTTGAAATCTGAAGAAATCTGAGCGAAGGACGAATTTCCTACCCTCAAACAAGTCTAACTCATTTCAGAACGGTAATAGGTGAGAAAGAAATTCTTGAATTGTGAGCGTCAGGAGTGTCTGAAGATATACTGGGACAAGCCTCATGTCTTAACTTTGTTTCGTTAAGGAGATATGACGATTCGAATATGCCTCTCATTACAGAAATCAAGCGGTGATTTTGAACAAACTCTCCATTGACTTTCTATGGAGAGTTTTCCGACTTTGTGTTGGTCTGAGGAGATTTGCAAAAATTCTATAAGTCCCACAACAATGATGGGGACATTTCCTGAAAGCCAGCAAAAATACCTACGTTTTGATGTATAATTTGTGGAAGTTGAGTGAAAATTGAGCAAGTAGCAAGAAGTTGTTCGGACATGAAGAGAAGACTGCAAAACCTTCAGTGGCACACTGGAAGCCAAGAGCATAGCAACCACAACGACGCATGTATTTTGTGAAAAATCACAATTTTGCAACTGAAAACTTTAAGAGGCATAAAAGTAAAACGGTAAAAGATTTGAAAAAGCTGATTTATACCTGAATAGCCCAATAATTTGAGAACATTTTAAAGTTTGAATGGTTGCTCTATGTGAAAATATGAGGAAGTAGTTAAGTTTCAAAAACAAGCAAATTTTAGCAGAATTGCAGAAGTTTCCCATTCATTTCAAATTAAAGGAAAAAAAGCTTAATATTTTAAAAAGTATAATAGTGAAAAATACCAGAAGACATAGCCGTCATTAGCAGAAATAGCAGAATAGTTTAAAATTTGAACGGTGAAAATAGCACAAAAATTGTGGAAGTAGATCCACGGCGAAAAGTGTACGGAAACATCAAGAAGGAACTCAATAGTGTGGATGCTTCCACACAATAAAAAAAAAAGTTACACTTCCTCAGAATTTTATGTGTTTTCATCTTATCTTTAATAAATATTATGTTTAAATAGTTTGCAGATTGCTTTCTATGTTCATTTACATTTTATACAAGTACTTTTTGAAAACACCTCTACAAGTATACTGTTAAAAAAATATGAAAATATTAACATTTTTACAACATGGTAACAACATAACAAACACGTTTACAGCCTGGTTACAACAACTGTTTTGCTAATTCCCTCCTTTAATAAATGTATAAGGGGGTATCCAGTGCAGCCAGCAGTCAGTTTGTGCATGACAGATAAAAAGTGCTTATAAACATAGATTAAAGCGCTGCATGAATATTTGTGAGTGAATGTGGCTAATAGTGAAACTCACTTTGAATGCTCAGTTAGTGTAGAAAAATACTACAAGTACCAGTGCGTTCATTAAAAGTGTTACACAAGAAATCTTTAGACTCTGATATTACTAAGTAATAATTAGCAGGAATCTGTTTCTTTCCAGGACACGCTCACAACCAAACTCAGTAAGCCTATCTGTCTCGTCAAAATGGAAAACAATAAACAAATGCATTTTGTTGTTGAGTGACTAATCACCAGGTGGCAGCAGTTATAACTCTTACTGTCTTTATCCTTTGCTTTTAAGGACACAAGAACAACATTCAGTCACATGTGAGTTGAAAGACAGCTCAAACGTGAATCTGTGTAATGAAAAGATATACTTGATGTACATCTGGATTTGCTCTGTAGTACTGGGTCTGTAGCTGTGTGTGATCCTGACCAGTGTGACACAGTCAACAGTCTGAGTTTATTTAACAAAAGTGAATTATTTCTGCAAAGAACACAAACGTACCGAGGAAGCCAGTGATAAGTAAGACCAAGACCAGAGTCCAAACCCAGGATACAGAGGTTCATCAAACGTGGTGTTGAAGGTGTGGAGGTGGATCAGCTTGTCAGAGGAGACTCTGTAAAAAGACAGAATGCCAGCAGGACAGTCCACATACACTGCTACTCTGCCAGAGACAGAGGAAGAAGAGGAACAGGAAGGGATGGATGTTCCTTTTGTATCATGCCAGATAGAGTAACCACCATCGGTGAACAGACTCCAGGACTGAGGATTCCCTCCAAACCAACTGTCATTTCTTTCTCCTCTCCTGCTGATTCTCTTGTAACTCACTGATATATGCACACCTCCACTCCACTCAACCTCCCAGTAACAGCGGCCAGTCAGACCATCTCTGCACAGCAGCTGATGATTCTGGTCAAATCTGTCTGGATGATCAGGATATGACTGATTTTCTTTCACATATGTCACATTCCTGTTGTTGTCAGACAGTTTAAGGTTTCTGTTTACTGTATCTGTGTTGACTGTGAGCTCACAGAAATCTAATGAAGACAAAAGGACATAATCTGCTCATTATTACCTTTTCATGAAAACTAACGTTGGAGATCATCTTCATCCACAGTAAGTTTTGGTCATTTTAATTTTGACTCATTTTAAAACATACTTACACTTCCTCAGACCTTGTCTGAGCCACTGGACACCAGCAGGCTCCAACCTGAAAGGAGGAGGACTGTCAGGACCAACACAGTCTTTTCACAATGCACTTTCATCCACACACTTCACTTATTTACTGCCAGTGTTGGAGTAATAACTGTGTTCTTCACGAATGCATTTTACATCAGTATGGAACACTTGTAAACAAGCTGAATACACAGGATTAAAGTCTATTTGATCTGTTCTTCTTTGAGTTACCATTCATTTATTTTTACTGTTATCATCACTTTACTATTTCATGAAGTACATGAAATGTCGCTCTACAAATAAAGGTCAGATCCACAATTTGTACACACTAAATCTGTTGCCTTGTTTCTTCTAATAAAGTAATGAAGCATTCATACAGTAACTATCCAGTTAATCTACTTATGGCTATACCTATTTAGCTTTTTTGTCCTCTTTGTCATTATCTTTGAGTGCAATACATTTTCCATACTTGAGACTCTGTAGTCTCCAACAGGGATCTTCAAGTCCAGAAGATAGCAGCCTTTTTCCTGAGTCTCCTGGGTGATTGTAGCTCAGGTCCAGCTCCCTCAGATGAGAGGGGTTAGAAGTCAGGGCTGAGGCTAGAGAAGCACAGCCTTCCTCTGTAATCAAACAGCCTGATATCCTGAGAACACACAAAGAAATTAAATATTTTATCCCTTTTTTTCTGTAATGCAGTGACCATTACTGTTAAATTACCATTGCTATTTTCATCTGCAAGTATTCATATTTGGCAGTATGGATCTGTTCTGCCAAGTGGCATGAAGAGTGCAGCAACTGCGGGAAGGTTAAAGCTGCCTATATTATATGTCATAAATGAGTTTTGCCAACTTGATGTATAGAAGAGAATAACCTGACCAGCAGGAGATGTGGGCTAGTATTAAAACAAGCTGACCAACACTATAAATTTTCCGTTTTGACATAAATACAATATTTTAATTTATTTTAATGATAAAGAGCTGTTGCTCTCAGAGAAATAGATTCATATCTAAACAATAATAAAAGCCACTGTATAGAAATGTGCCAAGGTGTGTTTTAGACTGGACTAGACTGTTGAGATGTTGAAATCAACAAAGGTACCTGAAAAATGGTACCATGGGAAGAAACAGAATAGATGTGCAACTGGTATGACACACAAAAAGATTATACTAAATTTAAAGATGACCATTTGATTAGGTTAGAGAAACCTGACCTGAGAGTTTCCAGTCTACAGTGTGGATTCTTCAGTCCTATCAACAGCAATTTTACTCCTGAATCTTGCAGGTTGTTATTATTCAGATACAGCTCTCTGAGACTAGAGGATTGCAAGCTAAGAACTGAGGACAGGGCTGCACAGCTTGCTTCAGAGAGGTTACAGACACTCAGTCTAAAGAGACAATAAGAGAAATAACATTTTAAGTGAAACAAGTTATCAAGATCTTATCACATTTTTGGGGTGTTTACTTGTAAAAATAAATAGCCCAATTAAATACCTTCGGTATAGTCAATACTAGACAGTAAAGAAATATATAGACTAGTGCCATAATGCCATAACTGCAAAACACGGCAAATCTTCGTTAGCGAGTTAGCACGCATTGTCCTGTTAATGGGGCTGCACAGTGCTAATGCATTAACGAGCTAACCACGCAAACATGTTGACGCATGGGGCAATCCGCCCTAACTCGCTAACTGAGATTTGCCGCGTTAATGCGGTTATGGCGTTAAGTTCATTTTAATGAGATTAACGCTGACAGCACTAATATAGACAGTACAGTCTGACATTATACAGTCATCTGGTGTTTAGCATGACTGTGATAAAATAGTTCTATTAACCCTTTAAGACCTACCATAGAACCAAGTCCGCCAGAGCTTATATTATATTTTTACATAGTGTGGTGCCATTTTTGGGAGCATTTCAAGTTGCTATACATCAATACAACAATTATAGCCCAGATTTTAATAAATATTATTAAAATCTGGGCTATAATTGTTGTATACCTGTATAATTGTATAATTGCTGTATAATTGCTGAAAATGGCACCACACTATGTAAAAATATAATATAAGCTCTGGCGGACTTGGTTCCATGGTAGGTCTTAAAGGGTTAATAGAACTATTTTATCACAGTCATGCTAAACACCAGATGACTGTATAATGTCAGACTGTACTGTCTATATTAGTGCTGTCAGCGTTAATCTCATTAAAATGAACTTAACGCCATAACCGCATTAACGCGGCAAATCTCAGTTAGCGAGTTAGGGCGGATTGCCCCATGCCCCATTTTTGGGAGCATTTCAAGTTGCTATACATCAATACAACAATTATAGCCCAGATTTTAATAATATGTATTCATTAAGTGCATAGTAATTACATAAATTGCAAAAAAGTGCAATAAACTACAAAAAAATTGAAATTCGTTTTTGCTTTTTTAACATATATTTCTAGTTAGAGAAATTTAAGAGGCTTATCCCTCAAAACTGTAAATACAAAAAAGTTGCACAAAATAGTTTCCTACCACAGGAAATTTATTTTGAGTGTCTTCATAGTTTTATTTTTGAAATACACCAATTTTTATATACTGCAGGAAAAACGAAAATAAATATTATACTGCAAATTTGCAAAAAAGCAGCATATGCATCAAAATAAGCTATTTCCAGCAGTGCAATTTGAGTCCTAAGCATCCCAGAAAAGACACAGAAAGTCATAAAGTCAAAGATAACTTTTAAAAGCACCAGTATAGGCCCTGAGGCCCTGATGGTAAAAAAAAACTACATTTCCGCGAAAATGACGTCACTTCCGATTTTGGGCAGGTAATGGCGGACATGCAAAAGTTCGCGCTGACGTCTATTCCAACGTAGGAAGTGTTATGAACAGCTGATTGGATCGGCAAAGCGTGTTTCTGGAATATTATGTTTTTGTTGCTGCAAGTGCTTTTTATGCAGTTTTTGCAAAGCTGTATGTGGAAGGAAACTGTGACCTAGGACAAGTTGATGGCATAAGATGTAAGTACAACTCCTCCGGTTTCATATGCAAAAAAAATTATTGCGCTAGCTTACGTGGTTGCAGAGCTACCGGGATTTAAAAATAGTTACGCAAAACAGAGCGTGCCCGCTCCGACCGGCTCCAAACGGTTAACTAAATTGACTTTATTGGTGATACTGGAGATAGTATTGAAACAACTTCTTTTCCCCTAACTGTTTTCCCTAGAGCAGCACTGTACTGCAATCTGACCTGAGAGTTTCTAGCGTGCAGGAAGGACCCTGCAAGCCACAAGACAGTAGTTCCACTCCTGAATCCTGCAGGTCGTTGTTACTCAGGTCCACCACTCTCAGGCTGCAAGTTTGGGAGCTGAGAACTGAGGCCAGGGAACCAACATTTCGTTCTGTTATGAAACAGCCATTCAGCCTGAAGAAAATGATGAATAGTAATATTTGTGTTAAAGTGACATGTCAGTCGTTTTTGAATAAGATGTAATCCTATCTACCCGTCTAATCTATCTAAAAGTGGCACTAACTCTTAAATATCCCACATTACTATTGTTTGAAGAACAGAAAACACGAAAATCATGAAAGCATAAAATTATCAATGAGAGACCATAACTGCGTGTGAGATAATATATGAAAAAAAGGTAGGTATTCCCCCAGCGTGTCCTTGGTCTCCCCAGGGGCCTCCTTCTCGTGTGACATGCCTGGAACACCTCATGCAGAAGGTGCCCAGGAGAATCTTAATTAGATGGCCAAAGCACCGCAACTGTCTCTTTTCAACGTGGAGGAGTAGTGGCTCTACTCTGAAACCCTCTTGACTGAACTCCTCACCCTATCACTAAGGAAGACACCAGCCACCTTTACATGAAGCTAATTTCTGCTGCTTGTATCTGTGATATCATTCTTTCTGTCAATAAACAGAGCTTGTGGTGAAAGGTGCGTATAGGGATAAACCGTTAAATTGACAGCTCTGCTGTTGTGATCAGCTCTCTCTTTACATGACAAACTGGTACAGCATCCCCATCACTCTCTGACTGCTTGATACCTCGGTCAATCTCTCACTCCCCTCTCCCTTCAGTCCCCTCTCTCCTCAAGGATCGCAAGCAGAGGAGTTTAAGACCCTGAAATACTTAAACTCCTCTGCTTTGGGGCAGAAACTCATCTCTGACCTGGAGTGAGCACTCCACCCTTTTTTGGCTGAGGACCGGATTGCAAATCACACTCTGCTGCAAATCACACCAGTGAGAGCTCGAGACCACCACCTGAGGCCAACAACAACAAGGCAACATCCTCTTCTAAAAGCAGAGATGAGATTCTGAGGCCACCAAAGTGGAAGCCTTCTGTCACTTGGCTACAACTAGAAATTCTGTCCATAAAAATTATGAATGTATTCAGTGACAAAGGGCTGAGTCAGACACCCACTGAGAATAAGTTCGACTTACTGCCAAAAGATCAGACCAAGCTCCAAGTTTTTGCTTCAGCTACCGCCTATTCCACATTCTGCTTGGACTACCAGTACCTATCAGGAGCCTCCAAAGTCCCACAGACTAAAAAGGAAGGAGCTGGAGGGAGAGTGTTTGGTGGTCGGGCCTTAGCCCATGGGGCCTGGCCGGGTGCAGCCCAAAAAAGCAATATGGGCTTCCTGTCCTGTAAGCCCACCACCCACAGGAAGTGCCAAAGAGGTCAGGTGAAATGGGTGTTGGGCGGTAGAACTTTTCAGTCAAACATCTAAATCATTCAATTCAAGTGTTTCAATCATTTCCATAGCCACAGGTGTATAAAATTAAGCATCTAAGCATGTAGACTGGTACGACAAACATTTGTCCAATCCAGATGCAAAATTTCCTCACTACTAAAAATTCCACAATCAACTGCAAAATGGGATTTTCTTTCTTTTAGGTAAGGCAGAACTATATCCATCTGACCTGAGATTGTCTAGCATACACTGTGGACTCCCAAGTCCAGCAGATAATATCTTCAATCCTGAATCCTGGGGGTTGTTGTTACTCAGGTCCAGTTCTCTCAGTCTAGAAGACTCAGAAGTAAAAACTGAAGACAAGGCCTCAAAACTTCTCTTTGCAAGGGTGCAGAAAGTCAATCTAGGTAAAACAACATAGGAAAGACATTTATTTAGCCTTATTTTCTGTTTCACAGAGAAGACTATTCACTAATTTCAAATATCTATACACTTTGTTTTCAATACATGTGTACCTGTGTACTTACACGGCTTTTCTTTAGGCTTTGACCACAGGCAACAGCCTTAGAAGAGCCTCCTCTGAAGCAGAGTATTTCTTCAGGTTAAACACATCCAGATCATTTTCTGATGACAGTAAGATGAAGACCAGAGCTGACCACTGAGCTGGAGACAGTTTATCTATAGAGAGACTTCCTGATCTCAGAGACTGTTGGATCTCCTCCATAAGAGAACGATTGTTCAGTTCATTGAGACAGTGGAAGAGATTGATGCTTTTCTCGGCAGACAGATTCTCACCAATTTTCTTCTTAATGTGCTGGATTGTTTCCCGATTGCTCTCAAAATGTCTTTTTGTGTCTGTCAGTAAGCCTTGAAGGAGACCCTGATTGGTCTGAGTTGAAAGACCCAGGAGGAATCGGAGAAACAAGTCCAGGTGTCCATTCGGACTTTCCAAGGCCTTGTCAATAGCACTCTGGTGGAGATATTTTAAATAATTTCTTTCTTTAAACAGTTTAGACCATAAAGGCATTTTTAGCTGATCTTCCAGCACATTAATACCAGAGTTGATGAAGGTCAGATGGACATGAAGAGCAGCCAGAAACTCCTGAACACTCAGATGGACGAAGCAAAACACCTTGTCCTGGTACAGTCCGCTCTCCTCTTTAAAGATCTGTGTGAACACTCCTGAGTACACCGAGGCTGCTCTGATATCGATGCCACACTCCGTCAGGTCTGATTCATAAAAGATCAGGTTTCCTTTTTGTAACTGGTCAAAAGCCAGTTTTCCCAGAGATTCAATCATCTTCTTGCTCTCTGAATTCCAGTGTGGATCTGTTTCAGCATCACCATGATACTTGATCTTCCTTACTTTAGACTGAACCACCAGGAAATAGATGTACATCTCAGTCAGAGTCTTTGGTAGCTCTGCTCCCTCTCTAGTCTTCCGTACATCGTCCAGAACTGTAGCAGTGATCCAACAGAAAACTGGGATATGGCACATGATGTGGAGGCTCCGTGATGACTTGATGTGGGAAACAATGCTTGTGGCCTGGTCTTCATTTTTGAATCTCTTCCTGAAGTACTCCTCTTTTTGTTCATCGGTGAACCCTCTGACTTCTGTCACCATGTCAACAAACTCAGGAGGAATCTGATTGGCTGCTGCAGGCCGTGTGGTTATCCAGAGGTGAGCATAGGGAAGCAGATTACCCCTGATGAGGTTTATTAGCAACACATCCACTGAGGCAAATTGTGTAGCATCAGTCAGGATCTCAGTGTTGTGAAAGTCCAGAGAAAATCGACACTCGTCCAGACAATCAAAGATGAACATGACCCGAAACTCATCAAAGCTGCAGATTCCTGCTTTTTTTATGTCAGTAAAGAAGTGATGAACAAGTTCCACCAAGCTGAACTTTTTCTCTTTCAGTACATTCAGCTCTCTGAAAGTAAATGGAAATGTGAACTGGATGTCCTGGTTGCTTATGTTTTCAGTCCAGTCCAGAGTGAACTTCTGAGTTAAGACTGTTTTCCCAATGCCGGCCACTCCCTTTGTGAGCACTGTTCTGATCTCTTCCTTTTTTCCAGGTAAACCTTTAAAAATGTCTTCTCGTTTGATTGTTGTTTCTTGCCTGTCTACTTTCCTGGATGATGTTTCAAGCTGTCTGATTTCATGTTCATTATTGACCTCTGTAGTATCCCCATCTGTAATGTAGAGTTCAGCGTAGATCTGATTCAGATGGGTAGGGTTTCTTGCTTTAGCAATGCCCTCAAGCACACACTGAAATTTCATCTTCAGACTGTATTTAAATTTATGCTGACAAACTGCAGCATGGCATTCTGAAAGAACACACACAAAGCAGGATTTTTAGAAGTACAAAGGTACATCAAACCTACCACCAATTATGCATTCTCCTAAAGCATGAGTATTTGAATCTATCAGTCGATCAGCCATTTAGTCTTCATTCAGTGGGGTAAATCTTTGGAAGATTGTCTTACTGCTCTGTAGACAGTCAGCCAGCTTCCCCTGGTTCATTTTTCTTAGGAAGTGCAGCGTGCTCCTTAGAAATGAGTCTTTCTGCTGTTTGTCGTCACACCCCAAAAATCTGTCATCCTCACACTCATTGCCTTCTGAGTTATCTGGACTCACACTCTTCTGCAGGTTTTTCAGTTCATTTTTCCCAAAAGGGATAATATTGTCCTCCAGTTGCTGTAATAGAACGTAAATGAAGAATACAATTAGACTAATGAAGCCACACATCAGATCTATGGTGGCCAGACTGGCAAACCACAGGTTTGCAAAATATAGCATGGGTATGTCTGTGAACTGACCATATTTAAAATATTAGTTTTAACATGGACAAACCATAAATTTGGAGTCCACGTCATACTGATGACTTTGATCCTCTGAGTTCTCCCAGTCCTCAATCCTGTGGATGAACCATAAAATAATTAGCTTATATTATCTCTCATTAAATAGCATAAATAGGAATAAATGCTTAAAAAAAGTAAACCTTTTTCCTTGTTCTGATAAGGGTTTACTTTTCCAGGTCCCACATCTATAGAGTCCAGATTCTACAAAGATGTGCCTGCCAACATTATTTAGCACTATAACTTATTAGAGTCGCCCTAAAATCAGAACGTCCATGCCCCTTTCAGGGTGAAAACAAGGTGCTATAGCAGCTTTCAAAGAAGCACACTGAACTGTTTAAGAACTTCACTACAAAACATAATTGCTACAGTTAATCATGTTTTCTGTGCAGCAGGGAAACAAAAGGACAAGCATTACAACTGATATATATTTTTTTAAAATTTACGCTGCTCCTACAACATGTAGATGTCTACCTGCAAAGATCTCCATAGCATCAAATTAATGAATCCGGACCAAGCTTGACATTATGCTGTCCCACCTAATCCTTGAACCACTAGAAATGCCTAATGATTTTAACACATGTTAATTTGTTATCCTCCTCTATGGGTGCAATAACTGCTCCTGGTTCTACACAGTTTGTCTATCCTTGTATTGTAAGCAGGGAGAAATAGCAAATGATGACCAAACCAGTTCAATTGGTGGAAAGATTATGACAATATCCTTATATCATCATCTCCCTGAGACATTATGACTCCAAAAAGTTTGAGTTTTAAACTGTGAGGGAAGAAGTATAGATCAAGGAGGCTCATGAGAGACAAATTAGATTTAAAAAAAGTTTGTATCTTTAACTAAAACGTACACTGTGCTTGAAGCTTTCTGACAGCAGGAAATATGGATTCCTAATATCAGTGTGTGTGTCTATGTGTGTGTTAGTTGTGTACATTAGCAAAGCTCTCCTGCCCTGTCACCAGATGTAAGAACCATTACACAACAATTCAAAGACACATCAGAGACATTTTACTGACAGCTTACTTCAGCTCATCAGGATCTTGCTTTTTAAACTTATAAATCATGCTTTTTGACTTGTTGCTGTTGAAGGAGACACAGCTGGGTGAAGATCCAGAAGATTGTAGTCTGTGATCAATCCTGAAATGAAAAAGCAATGATAAATGTTAATAAATGACTTTCTGTAAATATTAATTTTTTTTAAATAAAAAAAAGTATTGTGTCTAAAATTCCTCTCCAAATTTACCTTCCATCAGCAATTTTTTTAAAATAAGACTCCATTGGCTGGTCAGTTTTCATGGACACAGAATTTAGTTTATTTCCAGTTTCAGGTCCAGCAGGTCCATTAGAGTGTGGCATGTGCTGCTGCTGCTGCTGCTGCTGCTCAGGCTTCAATACAAAGGACACACAGAGCAGGGATTGTGAATGATAATCAGGTGCTGAGCTCTGATACAGAGAAGATAAATAAATATAAATAAATATAAAAAATACAAAAATAAGTTGACCAATATTATACGTGTATGTAGAAAGGAGTATTATAGTAAAATATTGAACAACAATAAACATAATATGAAGGGAATATGGGATGTTTTAAACGGTATCATTAAAAATAATTCTGGACAACAAAGTTATCCTCAATACTTTATCGACAATGGCAATATTATGGAAAACACTGCTGATAAGGTCAACAGCTTTAATCATTATTTTGTAAATATTGGACCAAAACTGGCAGAACAACTTCCTGAGTCCATCAGTAGACTGTAGTGAAAACCTGATTGATAGGAACCCTAACTCAATGTTCCTCACATCAGTGGAGGAAAAAGAAATAATTGACATTGTACATACAGTGGGGCAAAAAAGTATTTAGTCAGCCACCGATTGTGCAAGTTCCCCCACTTAAAATGATGACAGAGGTCAGTAATTTGCACCAGAGGTACACTTCAACTGTGAGAGACAGAATGTGAAAAAAAAAATCCATGAATTCACATGGTAGGATTTGTAAAGAATTTATTCGTAAATCAGGGTGGAAAATAAGTATTTGGTCACCTCAAACAAGGAAAATCTCTGGCTCTCACAGACCTGTAACGTCTTCTGTAAGACGCTTTTCTGTCCCCCACTCGTTACCTGTATGAATGGCACCTGTTTGAACTCATCATCTGTTTAAAAGACACCTGTCCACAGCCTCAAACAGTCAGACTCCAAACTCCGCCATGGCCAAGACCAAAGAGCTTTCAAAGGACACCAGGAAAAGTATTGTAGACCTGCACCAGACTGGGAAGAGTGAATCTACAATAGGCAAGCAGCTTGGTGTGAAAAAATCAACTGTGGGAGCAATCATCAGAAAATGGAAGACATACAAGACCACTGATAATCTCCCTCGATCTGGGGCTCCACGCAAGATCTCATCCAGTGGGGTCAAAATGATCATGAGAACGGTGAGCAAAGATCCCAGAACCACACGGGGGGACCTGGGAGATTGACCTGCAGAGAGCTGGGACCAAAGTAACAAAGGTCACCATCAGTAACAAACTACAACGGCAGGGAATCAAATCCCGCAGTGCCAGACGTGTTCCGCTGCTGAAGCCAGTGCATGTCCAGGCCCGTCTGAAGTTTGCCAGAGAGCACATGGATGATACAGCAGAGGATTGGGAGAATGTCATGTGGTCAGATGAAACCAAAGTAGAACTTTTTGGTATAAACTCAACTCGCCGTGTTTGGAGGAAGAAGAATACTGAGTTGCATCCCAAGAACACCATACCTACTGTGAAGCATGGGGGTGGAAACATCATGCTATGGGGCTGTTTTTCTGCCAAGGGGACAGGACGACTGATCCGTGTTAAGGACAGAATGAATGGGGCCATGTATCGTGAGATTTTGAGCCAAAACCTCCTTCCATCAGTGAGAACTTTGAAGATGAAACGAGGCTGGGTCTTCCAACATGACAATGATCCAAAACACACCGCCCGGGCAACAAAGGAGTGGCTCCGTAAGAAGCATTTGAAAGTCCTGGAGTGGCCTAGCCAGTCTCCAGACCTCAACCCCATAGAAAATCTGTGGCGGGAGTTGAAAGTCCGTGTTGCTCGGCGACAGCCCCAAAACATCACTGCTCTCGAGAAGATCTGCATGGAGGAATGGGCCAAAATACCAGCTACTGTGTGTGCAAACCTGGTAAAGACCTATAGTAAACGTTTGACCTCTGTTATTGCCAACAAAGGTTATGTTACAAAGTATTGAGTTGTATTTTTGTTATTGACCAAATACTTATTTTCCACCCTGATTTACGAATAAATTCTTTACAGATCCTACCATGTGAATTCATGGATTTTTTTTTCACATTCTGTCTCTCACAGTTGAAGTGTACCTCTGGTGCAAATTACTGACCTCTGTCATCATTTTAGGTGGGGGAACTTGCACAATCGGTGGCTGACTAAATACTTTTTTGCCCCACTGTATGTGTAAATATAAAACATCTACTGATTGTAATGATATTGACATAAAAATCCTCAAGAAGGTCATTGAAGGAATTGTAGGACCTCTAACATATATTTGCAACTTATCATTTCAGACGGGAAAAGTGCCAAACGAAATGAAAATAGCTAAAGTTGTGCCGCTGTATAAAACCGGGGATAGACGCCACTTCACAAATTACAGGCCTGTTTCTTTACTACCTCAATTCTCCAAAATCCTAGAAAACCTGTTTAATAAACGATTAGACAAATTCTTAGATAAATATAAATTACTCTCTGACAGTCAATATGGATTCAGATCAAAAAGATCAACATCTCTGGCATTAATCGAATCAATTGAGGAGATTACAAATGCTATAGATCAGAAACAGTATGCAGCTGGAGTATTTCTGGATCTCAAGAAAGCATTCGACACTATCAATCATGACATATTAATTAATAAACTGGAACGGTACGGGATCAGGGGGGTTGTACTGCAATGGGTGAAAAATTATTTAAGTGACAGGAAACAATTTGTGAAGCTGGGTGTCCATTCCTCATCATGCTTGGACATTGCTTGTGGTGTTCCACAAGGCTCTGTACTGGGTCCAAAATTATTTATTATTTATATAAATGATATTTGTAAGGCATCTGATATATTAAAATTAGTATTATTTGCAGATGACACAAATATTTTTTGTTCTGGGGGGAATCTAAAGGAGCTGCTGGATACAATTACTTCAGAAATGTGCAAAATTAAAAAATGGTTTAACAGGAACAAACTATCGCTAAATCTAAGTAAAACTAAAATTATCTTATTTGGGAATTCCCTTAGAAATGCACAAGTGCAGATTCATTTAGATGGTGTGGAAATTGAAAGAGTACTTGAACATAAGTTTCTTGGTGTGATTATAGATGATAAATTAAACTGGAAGTCTCATATAAATCATATACATAACAAAATTTCAAGAAGTGTCTCAATCTTGAGTAAAGTAAAACACATTCTGGACCACAAATCACTCCACATTCTCTATTGTTCCCTGACTGCACTGTATTTGCACTACTGTGCAGAGGTTTGGGGCAATACTTACAAATGTTCGCTATCATCAATCTTTATATTACAAAAAAGGGCCATAAGGATAATCCATAAAACTGGTTACAGAGATCATACAAATCCACTATTCTTAAAATCAAAAATTCTAAAATTCACAGATCTGGTTCATTTTCTCACTGCACAAATTATATATAAAGCAATAAATAACCTGCTTCCTGACAATATTCTAAAAATGTTTTCTAAAAGGGAACGGGGATACAATTTGAGGGGGGAATTAAATTTAAAACATCCTCGTATCCGTACAACATTAAAAAGTTTTTGCATCTCTGTGTGTGGAGTGAAGCTGTGGAACAGACAAAGTAAAGATATGAAGCAATGTCCAAGCATGGCACAGTTTAAAAAGTGGTTTAAGGATATGGTTTTTACAGGGTACAGGGAAAAGGTAGAGATTTGATAGGGTGTTCTTGTCTAATATTTTCATGTGTGTGCGGGTGCACGGGTATGTTGGTATGGGTATATATATATATATATATATATATATATATATATATATATATATATTTGTAGGTTGTGTATCCTTGAGGTGTTAATGGGGTTATTGAAAATGTGCATATGTGCGTATGTGTATATAAGTATGTATGGATAGATAGAAGCATATATGTATATATATATATAAAAAAAAATTACACATAACATATAATGTATTTGCAAGGAGGTATTTCTGTAGTCTATTGATACTAGATAGTGGAAAAGGGGTGGGATTAAATAAGCTTATGCTTCTTCCTGCTCCTTTTTGAACATGAACGTTATTTGGAGTTGTGGTTGCTCGTTTTCCTTTTGTTTTGCTTTGTTCATTTGTCTCTTTTAATTCTATTTTGTTTTACTTTTTCAACATGTTCAAAATAAAGATTCAATCAATCAATCGAAGGGTCGTGGATAGTTAGAGATCCAAGTCATACCCAAGCCTAGACCTTCACACAAACATCAAGCTGGGGGGAGAGTCACATTATACCTCTTACTCGATTAAAGCTATCAAGCACTGCAGCAGCTTATTGACCTCAGCACTGAGAACATGCAGGTGAAAGTTTTCACTCAAATAAACTCTCAAATAACTTCATGTGTCTTGAACAGATCTGTTACATAACATAATGAAACGTCTGTCAATGGAGCTGATAATGTGATTCAGATCTTTTATTATTAAACGCTTTCTTGAGTGATTCAAATATTATGTTACACCCGCAACAATAACACATTCACCCTCAGTTGTTTTCCTGAGAACATAATCAAACTGCTAATGTTTAACAGTAGGCTAATACCATTGCAACCGATCAGTGATCTACTCACTGGACTTTCAGACACAAAATCTATCAGTGTGCAGCTCTCTGGTGTCCCGAGCACTTCTGTATACAACAGCTGTCTTGCGCTGTATGTTAAACCTTTATAGGATGAAGCGAAGCAACACTTCTTCCTCTCTACATGCTTGCATGTTTCTCCACACCTTCGTTACATCACTGTGACCAGTTTGACAGGTTAGACTGTCTGAGCTGTGTTCAAAGAATCAGATATTATAATGAGAAATGACTTGTGTTTCTCAGAAACACTTATTAGTAAATATTATATCTCTACTTGGCTTTTGAATATTTGCTCTTGTATTTGCCCTTTATACATGAAAAAAATTGTGAAATACTTGTGCAGTAGTGGGACTGCGGGGGATAAATGTTGCTATCAGTGCAGTGTTCCAGAACACGCGCAGTTACTATAGCAGAGCTGTAGAAGGTTCTTAACCCATCAGCTTTATCTACTCCTTTATGCAAGGAGCACTGCCAGCACTACAAAATTACCTGCCGCAGGCCTCAGGTGTGAATGTCTCTGTACAAACAAGCACAACCACCTCGGTGGTGGATCGGTGATGGTCTTTGGAAACATATGCAGGTGAGGCAATGGCATCCCGACTTTCATGATGTGTCAGGAGGACTAACAATCACACGTTCAACTACAATAACACTGGAAATGAATCATATTCATATAAGCTTTGAGACAAGACTGAGGATTAAGATGAAGCAGTGTGAAATGTTGGTGATGACAGAAATTTAATGGATTCATAGGTAACTGTCACCTGAACACATTATAAGCAAGTGATGGGGCTAGACAGCATGGCTGTTTTAATGATTTCTGCTAAGACAAGACAATAATTACAGGCTCCAACTTAACTGCTGTGAAATCCCCAAAAAGGTTAATGAAAAAGAAACTATGCAGGAAGGTGGAGCATCCCTGGATCAGAATCAGTCTGCAAGAAATCACACCACAGGTCATTTCAACATGAATGTCCCTTAAACTACAGCCTGGAGAAAGTCCCGCTGCATTTCCCTGATCGGATCTTATCTATTTTAGTTAATACAACACAGTTACACAGCTCACGGCTGAAACCAGTTCAGTTCAGATGAAGGTGAACCCAGTTTAATGAAGATGCCATAAAATACTAGTAACTGGAATTTTGATATTGAAAATGAAAATTATCTTAACATTTTCTCCACCTTTTTAATTTTTTGAGTGTACAGTTTTAAAGTATTCAGTAACTACAGTTAAATTTAAATGAAACAGATTGTTATCATTATTATTATTATTATTATTATTAATATTATTATTATTGGTCAGGGAAGTATGACTGGACTACTAATCTCCATGGAAACAATACCTGTCTATCCATGGCACAGTTTTTTCTGCCATGCCAGTTTTTACCACAGAGCTAAAAGAGCTAAAGTCACTATTTCAACCATGCTTGCTGCGGGGGGGCAAAATGTACAAACAACAGAAAGTTTCATCCTCTGAAGCGCAGTTTAAACCCGAGTTTAACAGCATGCTGAAGCCTCGGTCACTCTCACAAACTCACTATACACCAGCCAAAGGTTACAACAAAGCACAGAGCGGGACACTGACACACAAAACGACGTGATCATTTAATGCGAGTCCATAAGAATATAGTTCATGGTGATGATGACGATGGTGATAACCGGACGGAGATATAAAATAAACACATATACACCGATAGCTGCATATACATATGTGCTCTAAATAAATTAATAAACACATCATGTCCGAAATGAAGTAGAAAGAAGTACGAACATACTGTAACAATGGTTAAATGTTATTTTACAGTGACATGTTGGTTATCTCTGCACGCTGTTGTTATTTCTTTAAGATAAATGTTTGGTTGTGCTGCAGGAAATAGGGAGTTAATGTGTGCAGGGAGGGGAGGGGCGTTCTTGTTGTTGTTGTGTGACTGCGGGGCTGAAGTGAAGTGTTGTACGAGGGCACTCTCCCCGGAGTTAACGGCCCGTTTTCCTGTGTTGCCGAATAAACGGACAGACTGAGATCTAACCGTCTGGTTCTTGTGAACGTTACAATACTTATAATCCATAGCCTATACTCGACAACATCATCAAGCAAAAGCATCAGGAAACGTCAAACAGTGAAAGTAAACATGACCAATAATGATACAAACAGGCTGAGTGTGTGCCTGTTTTTGATGCGTGCTTCTGATGGTGCCCTCAGCTTATTTCCTCGATCTGTTACTCGAGGGTCAGTCCGCCCGCCGTGCATGGGTGAAGAATCTAAGATGAGCTTCTTGCCATGTTTAAACTTCTTCAGGAAGTTTAAACATGGCAGATAGACACGTCATCGTATTATTAACAGCGGTTCTCTTTTCCCAAGTCCTCATCAATTATTCTACACAAATTTCTTTGATGAAAGAAAAAGCCATCGGGAGAGGACACGTGAAGTCATTTTTGGACGAATTCCAGCCCGTAGCTGATGTGTCGAATAAACAGAAGTTCTGACTCCGTTACTTGAGCATAAGTTATTTGATTATAAGTAACTTGAACATAAGTTACTAGTGTAAGTAACCGAACCACTGCTGTTGTCAACGAGCAAAGCATTCAAATCTGCACCCATTACCTTCAAATTGAGGTTTCTCACGGAGAACATCATGTGCTCGGCTGTCATTCTCACAATGAAACTGAAACACACATAACAGTGAGGCGTTTGAGGAACGTCAGAAAAGGCCAGTAGCTCTTTAAAAGATAAAAGACAAATTTACAGGTTCACAGAAACTGTTTTCACTTTCTCAGAAATGCAGCAACTTATTTCTTGAAGTCTGACAGTATTATTCAATGCATGTCTATACTCAGTATTTCTAATATAAATATCACTATGAAAAGCAGTGATATGTGTAACGTTACAGGATATATTAGTATTCTTTGAGCTGCAGCCTTAACAGAGAAATTGTTCAAGTTTCTATATAAAAATTAAGTTGCTTCCCACATGGACATGAAAGTGGTTTATTGTTTTTCTGTTTGGCATTTCTATATTTTATCATGTCCGCTAAATCATTTTGCCCTGTATCTGTTTGCCTTTAGAGTTTATCTGCTTTATGTTTGTGGTAATTATTTTTACGGTGTACATTCATTTTGACTGCCAGGCTGTGAGCATTGTGTGACGTGCTGAGTGCAGTAAATACCAATCAGCCAATCTGATAAGACCATCTATCCATCCCTCTTCAGTATGACTGAAATCATAGTTTCTTTATTGATTAATATTGTTGCTAAAGTATGTAAATGTCAGTACAGCTGAAGCACACAAGTGAGGTCAGTCTGACGGGCTCTTCACAGTCAACTCAACACTTAGTTATTAATTTCTACTCTGCGACCAAAATACAAACTTACAGTGTTTGTCTTGAAATCTTTGCCTCTTTCTCTCGTGTAATGTATTTTTTTCTCCTTCTATGACATTCTTTTTGTCTTTAAATTAATCCTCATTTATTTTAACTTGAAGTTGTATTTACTTGTAAATGGAAAACTGGTAAAGGGACATAATCTATGAGGATCACTGCCCTCCAATGGACACAATGAGTAACTACTCTATCTTGTTAATGTTTATGTCAGAAAGATATAATTCTGATAATCAGATAATGAAAAGAACAGCGCAGTGCTAATAAAGACAAGTAATGCTCATCATTTTATTCAAAATCTACACAGAGAAATGTGATTTTAAACTGTATTCAGCTGAATCATTCGTTTTAATTCTCCTTCAGAACTTGACTGCAGTGAACGCTTAATGACGTATGTAAATCTGTTTTTAAGAACAGTTGTGCTGACAATAGATGGTGTTTCAATACCTGATCAAGAGTTGTTTTCTTTTCTTTAATACATAATCAACTGAGATACTTATATCTACCACATGCATAGTATATCCTTTGTAAAGTACCATATTAAACAATATACTTATCTTACATTAGTGTAATTATAGTGTGAATTTCACTTAGTGTTTAAAGCTTACTTTTCAGTTTTTATCCAAATATTAGTACAAAACAGTTCTGTAAGTGAAAGTTACAAAAATGCATCTTTCATCAATGAGTCCGTGTATCTGCAGTTACACAGTTTCTCTAACAGAAGGAGATTCTTCCACCTGCACAGAACACAGATGCATTGAGGAACCACATGAATGGTGCCAGATTCCACAGCCAGGATAAAGAGGTTCAGTGAATGTGATGTGTTGAAGGTGTGGAGGTGGATCAGAGAGTCACTGGAGACATTGTAGAAGGACAGAGTGCCAGCAGGACAGTCCACATACACTGCTACTCGCTTAGAACCACAGGGAGGAGACGAGGAGGAGGAGGAGGGGTGTGTGGTGGGGCGTGGTCTGCGGTGCTGTGCGGACGCACCTGCACGGCATCCGCAATCACACCTGCCGTGTTAAAGCACGGGGACTCAGGGGTTGGGGTTGTGTTGTGGTGAGATGTGAATAAAGATGGCTCTAAATGATACGCCGTGGTCCCGCCGTGCCTTATTCTCGCCACAGGGTGAATGGGTGATTTTCTCTGATTGTGATACACGGCATAACCACGGGCATTAGAGCAGTCCAGACTCCAGGACTGAGGATTCTCTCCAAATCTGCAGTTCCTTCGTTCTCCTTTCCTTCCTATTCCTCTGTATCTTACTGATATATCAACCTCACCTGTCCACTCCACCTCCCAGTAACCACATAAAACATCTTTACACAGCAGCTGACACCAGTCAAGAAATCTGTCATCATGATGAGGATAAATCAGATCGTTTCTCACCTTCCTGTTGTTTGTAGACAGTTTGAGGTTTTTGTTTATAGTGTTTGTGTCAACTATGAGTTCACAGAAATCTGTCAAGAAAAAGAGACATAATGCAGCTGCATTTATTAATCAGTTAGTCATGATTCAGAATTTATCACAAAACACAAACACCACTATTGAAGGTTACAAATGCTCTTCTTATGGCCTCTGATGGTGGACTCATTTTTGTACTTGTCCTGCTACACTTCCGTGCACCATTTAGTACTGTTGACCACAATATTTCAGAGTACACACTAACAATAAACTGGACTGAGTTAAAAAACACCACTGCAAGTTAAAGGGAAGGGCAAGAGTCGTCTCCATTTTTTGAGGCGGCTGTCTTTTAACATCTGTTGGACAACGCTCCGGATTTTCTCTGAATCTGTTGTGGCCAATGCCCCTCTCTCTCTATGCTGTTGCATGCTGGGGCATAAACTGATGTGCAAGGCCAGTAATTTTGAGGGGACGGAGCTCCCTTAAGGTGGCACCAGAGAGGTGGATGTTATCCAAGATAAAGACAATGCTGGATAATATCTCCCACCCACTCCATGACATGCTGGCCTGTCATAGGAGCACATTCAGTGAAGGACTGAGATTACCCATAATGCACCACTGAACTACACAGGAAATCATTCCTGCCTGTCTCATATCTCACTGTACAACTCCTCCATCTGATGCACAGTACACAGTACAATAGTTAGACCGTTTTGCATATTTTCTACATTGAAATTGACAAATAACAAAGTTTTACACTTTAGAACAAAAATGTCAATCACATATATTTAAACTATGTAATATTTATTATAGAGCTATTTATATATATTAGAGCTATTGCTTATATTTAGTAACTTTGTAATCAATTGTATTACTTAATTTAGTTCAGACTGTTACTGTCCTTGTTGTCTTGCAGCAACTGCAACTGTGTAATTTCCTTGGGGTTTAATAAAATATTGTGATTCTGATTGTTTTATTACAGCAATTAGAGCAGGCTGTAGGTATTACACTGCAGTGGCAGTCATACATTTTCACTGCTATGCAGACGAGACTCAACTTTATCTATTCATGAAGCCAGATAACACACACAAATGAGTTAAACTGCAGGAATGTCTTAAAGCCATAAAGATCTGAATGACCTCTAATTTTCTGCTTCTAAATTCAGATAAAACTGAGGTTATTGTACTCGGCCCTGAAAAACTTAGAAATATGGTGGCCGTTGTGGTGTGTAAACTGAAACAGAAATCTACCATCTGTTCACTTGACACTTGATAATGTCAAAATCAAAAGACAGATGAATTTTTAAAATGGGTTTTCATGAATAAATAAAAAAAAAAAAAACACTTACACTTCTTCAACCACTTTGCTCCAGCAGGTTCCACCCTGAAATGACAAGTGTAAGCACCATATCGTTCAACATGTAAACAGACGTTACATCTAGTGTATCAACATCCACCGTAATTCTGCTCAGTCATTAACAATAATGTCATCTCACCAACCTTAGGGTTTCCAGTTTCCAGTGCTGGTCCTTTACTCCAGCCTGAAGCTCCACTCCTGCATCCTCTGGATGATTGTAACTCAAGTCCAGCACTTTCAGATGAGAGGGGTTGGAGTTCAGAGCTGAGGCCAGAGAAGCACAGCCATCTTTTGTGATCAAGCAGCCCGACAGCCTGCAGGCACACAAAATGGTGCAAGTCAAGCAATTTGAGGCTACTACAGGAATAGAGAGGTTACTGCATCACAAGACTAAGATATTGTTAAATTCTGTGGGATTAAGCAAATTACTATCGTTATTTTTTTCTTTACTTTTAATTCATACCAGATTACTGGTTTATCTTAAACCAGTAATCAGATAATACTGCTGTTCAATTAGAACACAATATTACAAAGTAGCACAATATCAAAACAAAAAGTACAAAAAAAATAGTAATTCTTTAGTTAATATATCACTGTAACTCAAAATGTAAAGACTGATTCTACAGGCTAATCCCAACCTGAGAGTTTCATATATATATATATATATATATATATATATATATATATATATATATATATATATATATATACACATATACATATATCTATATATATCTATATCTATATATCTATATCTATATATATATCTATATATATATATACATACATATATATTAGGGGTGCAACGATATTCGTATCGATATTGAACCGTTCGATACAGTGCTTTCGGTTCGGTACGCATATGTATCGAACAATACAAAATTTGTAATTTATTTTATCAACTTTCCTTCTGATGATGCTGTCTGTGTTGAGCGCTCAGTGAATCTGCGTTCGACTACTCCGCCTAGGCTGCACTGTCGAGCGCAGATCCACTGAGCGCTCAACACAGACAGCATCGTCAGAAGGAAGAGCGCAGGGCAAGCTAGCAAGACAGAAGTTAAGCTCTCCTTGCAACATGGACCTCTCTCACCCTCATTCAGATCTGGCGTTTGGAATTATTTTGGTTTTCACGTGACGTATGACCCTGAAGGTAAGCGAGTCATGGACTAAAGTAAAACAGTATGTTGGATGTGCTATGCAATGCTCAATTACATGGGTGGGAACTAGTGTGTTAGCGCAGTTAGCTTGTTAACGTGTTGGCCGTCTAGCCCCATGCACGGGGCGATCGGCGGTAGCTCGTTAACGGAGATTTGCCGTGTTGTGGCGTTAAGGTCATTTCAACGAGATTAACCTGAAAGTACTAGTGGGAACACAATGAATATGACTGCACATTTACATCATCCTAGTGCAAAGACAAGTGGAAGCAGACAAAAACAAGCAAGCATGCTACTAACTTTAGCCGAGTCATTTAGACAGCTGTTAGCACATGATTCTCCTTATATGTTTAATATGCTGCTGAGAATATAGCCCAGAAGAAGCGGATAGTATAGCTTTTATTTTGGAAAGAGACATTTCTCTGTAATAAACTCTCTTTTCCAAAGATGAGTGATTCCTCAATCAGATACAGGGCTCGCAATATCGCTAGCAATTATTTTCAGTCAGGTAGAGCTGGGCAATAGAACGATAACGATATGTATCGCGATATAACTTTTACTCGATAGAGAAATTAAGCTATCGCGATAGACCTCGCCGCTCTTGTCCTCTTAAAAAAAAAAAAAAAAAAAAAAAAGGTCAGCCGATCCAAATTCAGTAGCGCAGAGCCGAACCAATCACAGCCGCAGCGTCACGTCGCGTGACTTGTTACGTACAGCACAAGTGCCAAGCCGCACGTGTGTTTGTTTGGGAAGCAGCCAGCGGGTAATGGAGCCAGCGCATAATGGAGGAAATGAGTGTGCCGACTAGAAAAATCAACCGAGCGTGACCGAAGAGAAAACAGATGATGGTTCCAATGCCGGAGAGATTGTCGAACGGAAGAGCCATAGAAGTTCCGTAGTGTGAAGGTATTTCGGCTATTTCAAGTCTGACAAAAAACAGAGTAGCGCGCACTGTAAATTGTGCCGAAAGCAAGTCTGGAAATACAATAAACTGGTGCATGCGTCACACTGTGCGCCACGTTATTGTTTCGGTGAAATGAATTTCTACAATACTGTTACTGTTAATTCTACTCTCTGCAGTGTTTAAATGCTTACATATACACACAGTTACTGTCCCTCCACACATACGACTCGGTTCTGCTTCTATGCCCCAGCTTTGTTTACTTTTTCCCACCGAGGCTTCTAGACTTCTGATTGGCCAACATTTCTGCACGGTTAGGAATCTAGCGCCACCTGCTGCTTTGGCATGTTCATAGCAGCGTTTTCCTTCATTTCTGCCTTTATGTGTGGACGGGATTATTTTTCAAAACGAAAACGGAAAATCTCCGTTTTCAAAAACACCCGTGTACGTGTGGACGTAGCCTCAGTCTCTGACTGGAAGCGCTAATTCATCATTCGGCTTTTGTCAGACTAAAGTAACTGTTACAACTGTTTGAAAAGCTCAGCTATACAACAAGGAGAGATTGAGAATTTCCTTTTAGTTCTCAGTTTATTTGATATTGACAAAAGTTAGTCAGTTTTGTCTGTTCTTCTGTAAAACAAACTAAGATTTATTTTTAGAATTAATACTTTATTTCTAAGTGGAATTGACAATTTAGTCTGTTTCATTTGTTCTATTTTGAAACTTAAACGCTTTAGCGGCTGCCTTTTGTGTAGTTTGCAATATTTGCCTTTATTTAGCTGAAAAAGTCTCATGTTCCTTAAGTACATCTACCCTGTTGAACTTATTATGGGAAATAAATATTTAAAAACAAGCTGCTGATTATTTCACATTTTACTTGTGAGCAACGGCACATTTAAATCTTACAAATATAGTTATTTGGCTTATATCGTGATAGATATCGTTATCGCCTGAAATGAAAAAAACATATCGTGATATGAAAAAATCTCATATCGCCCAGCTCTACAGTCAGGCTACCAAAATCTATCTCTGCCCTGCCCGTCCGGCTATTGTAGGAAGGAAAAATATATGTCAATGCTTTTGCATTCTTTCAGAAATGTAGCTGGGTAATTATGTCATTGGCATCGGTGAGCCACTGTCAATATGTGACATATTGAAATCGCGTTTGAATTTGCGCTTGTTTTTTGCTTTCACTTTGCAATCGTGCGAACTGTGTATAGAGAGCGACAGCACTGATCTGTGAGTGATGATAATTTGTGCACCAATTCCTCTGACATCGTCTTATTAATCGTTAGCTTACTATGCAAACATGACAAGTGAAATCTCCCGCAGCAAGCTTAAACATGTGAGAGGTTGATCGCGCAGAGAATCGCTGAGCTTATGTGAGTGCGTGTGTAAAAGCAGCAGGATATATATTTTAGTTCTGCTGAGCCAAATAAGACAGGTCAGGGTGAAGAAGTTACAGCCAAAGAAAAGCTTACCACAAAACGGAGAAGTTATGACAAATCAGACTATAAGGCAAAAAGAGAGTGCAGCTTTATGGTTTCATGGACAAAAGAATTTCTGTGGCTACAATATGACGAGCTAAATAACCAGGGCTGCACATAAGTGGTCCGCAGGTGCGCATTCGCTGTCAAAATAAAAAACATGCACAAGGGTTAGGGTTAAATTTAAAAACTGTACTTTTGAGTTAAAATATATATTTATAATCTTAATAAATGACAAATTAAAAAGGCATAAACATTTTTTTGTATCGAAAAAATATCGAACTGTGACACCAAAGTATCGAACCGAACCGAACCGTGAATTTTGTGTATCGTTGTATCGTTGCACCCCTAAAGGGTCCTTTCAACGTAGCACTCTTAATTCTTATTCTCATGTATATATCTCATGTATATCTCATGCACATATCTTTCCACGTAGCACTTTTAATTCTTATCCCTACTTTTATTTTTTTCCATGTCTATTTAAGTGCTATTTATGACACTATGTTTGCACTGAAGCACCGCAGCAATTTCCTAATGTTGTAAACCTGCTCAACATTTGGCAATAAACCCCATTCTGATTCTGATATATATATATATATATATATATATATATATATATATATATATAATGTATATATATATATATATATATATATATATATATATATATAATGTATATATATATATATATATATATATATATATATATATATATAATGTATATATATAATATATATATATATATATAATGTATATATATAATATATATATATATATATGTATATATATAATATATATATATATATATATAATATATATATATATATATAATGTATATATATATATATATATATAATGTATATATATATATATATATATAATAAATAAATATATATATATATATATATATATATATATATATATATATATATATATATATATATATATATATATATATATATATAATGTATATATATAATATATATATATATATATATATATATATATATATATATATATATATATAAAAACACCCAGCACGCCCCTGCGGGCGGTTTATCCTTCGAGCTCGGGTCCTCTACCAGAGGCCTGGGAGCTTGAGGGTCCTGCGCAGTATCTTAGCTGTTCCCAGGACTGCGCTCTTCTGGACAGAGATCTCCGATGTTATTCCCGGGATCTGCTGGAGCCACTCGCCTAGCTTGGGAGTCACCGCACCTAGTGCTCCGATTACCACGGGGACCACCGTTACCTTCACCCTCCACATCCTCTCGAGCTCTTCTCTGAGCCCTTGGTATTTCTCCAGCTTCTCGTGTTCCTTCTTCCTGATATTGCTGTCATTCGGAACCGCTACATCGATCACTACGGCCGTCTTCTTCTGTTTATCTACCACCACTATGTCCGGTTGGTTAGCCACCACCATTTTGTCCGTCTGTATCTGGAAGTCCCACAGGATCTTAGCTCGGTCATTCTCCACCACCCTTGGGGGCATCTCCCATTTTGACCTCGGGACTTCCAGGTTATACTCGGCACAGATGTTCCTGTACACTATGCCGGCCACTTGGTTATGGCGTTCCATGTATGCCTTGCCTGCTAGCATCTTGCACCCTGCTGTTATGTGCTGGATTGTCTCTGGGGCATCTTTACACAGCCTGCACCTGGGGTCTTGCCTGGTGTGATAGACCCCAGCCTCTATGGATCTTGTGCTCAGAGCTTGTTCTTGTGCTGCCATGATTAGTGCCTCTGTGCTGTCTTTCAGTCCAGCTTTGTCCAGCCACTGGTAGGATTTCTGGATATCAGCCACCCCCTCTATCTGCCGGTGGTACATACCGTGCAGGGGCCTGTCCTTCCATGATGGTTCCTCGCATTCCTCCACTTTCTTGGGTTTCTGCTGCCTGAGGTATTCACTGAGCACGCTGTCAGTTGGGGCCATCTTCCCAATGTATTCTTGGATGTTCCTTGTCTCATCCTGGACTGTGGTGCTGACACTCACCAGTCCCCGGCCCCCTTCCTTCCGCTTAGCGTACAGCCTCAGGGTGCTGGACTTGGGGTGAAACCCTCCATGCATGGTAAGGAGCTTTCTTGTCTTTATGTCAGTGGCTTCTATCTCCTCCTTTGGCCAGCCTATTACCCCAGCAGGGTACCTGATCACGGGTTCCTCCAAGGTATGGAGGTCTATCTCCCCCACCACTTCCCCTGCCAGTGGCAGTCACCCTCAGACATTGGTGCATTGGTGGTTCTTTGTGTCCGGGGGTGGGCGTCCAGGTACACACCGGCTCACTCCTTGGTGGCTGCTTGTCGGGGCCTGGAGCCTGGGGCTTGCCCGTGCCACTTCGGGGGTGGGGTGCCCTCAGCCTGGGGCTCGGTCACTCTGGCACAGCTGGCTGCCGGCGGAGCTCACGGGCACGTCACTGCAATCCCCCCTGGCTTCTGCTCCGTGGCTGCTGAGTGACCCCTCATCTGGGGCTCTCCTCAGCTCTTTCTGGGATAGTGGCGCGGTTGCCCCTCTGTTGATCTTCCTTGGTCTCTTATGTTCTGAGGGCCTCTGGATGTCTGGAGTTTTGATTTCCTCCATACCTGCTTCATGCCCTGGAGGACGGAGCTGTGGCTCCCCACACCCTCTAGCAGATCATTACATGAAGGAACCTTTTAAATACAAGCGTGCTCATGCTCACAGGTGTACACATGGGTGCTCACACACACAAACTACACCCTTTGTGGCTCCTACCTCAAAGCACACTGTGCGCTGTCGATCTTACGTGCTGCACAATGATGTTTAATATTTACTGTTATAATCACATAGATCATCGTGATGTTGTTTATTATGTTGCTCTTTTTTTTCTTCTGCTTTTCTCTTTTTTCTTTCTCAACAGGTGATCCAGGTGATTGTTATATGTATTTTTTTGTCTGCTTATTTTGTTGGTTTTTGTTTTTTGCCCTTTATCCCCGTCCCTCTTCCCCGCTGTTTTTCTTTCCCTCTTTCTTTCTCCCCTTTCTTTTCCCCAGTCAAGTCTGTCCCGTATTTAGCAAGTGAAAATAAAATAAACAAAAGGTGAATCAAATAGACCATTACAGCAAGGCTGGGATGGTCCATTTGGCAAAGTAAATCCGTTGGGCATCTTTCTTTGCCTTTAGACAATAATTCTGATGGCAAAAGAGCCAAACGGGACAGGCAAAAAAAAAAAAGTCTCATCAAGTGTGATAAGTCCCAGCTGTGCTCTCCTCCCATTCCCTTGTTATCCCTCAGTGTATTTTAGCCCTGTCTTTCTCTCTGTCAGTGTTGCGTCGCCCCCTCATGCTGTGTGTGTTTCCCTCTGTGCTCCTAGTCTCTTGTCTCCAGGTTTCTTAGAGTTTAGTTTTAGTTTCAGCTTGTTTTTTTGCAAGTTTGTTTTTGGAGTTTTGTCCTATAATTGCAATAAAGCAATTGAATTTACAAAAAAAAAAAAAAGTGATTTAACTCACTTTTTTCTTTTTTAAAGAAACCTTTATTGCATTGAGATGTCAGTGTATTTATGCAAGTAGTCTTTTATTGCTAACAACAACTCAGCTTCAACCTGGGACATTATTTCTGTTTGCAATATTCAAATCCATACAAACACATTTATATTTGAGGTGAATTTCACAAAGTTTTAGTTTTTCTGGATTGAGCAGTTTGTGCCAGTGTTACGTTCCCCTGAGGGGTCTAGGCGGTGAGGGGAAAGTAACAAAAAGTGACCGGGTCAGAAAAAGGAGTCAAGGAGGCAAAAGGGTTAAATCAAAGAGTTTTATTAAAGTTCCCTTTCAAACTCAACTAAAAGAGACGGACAAGCCGCTATCACCATTTAAGAAAAACAAAACTCAGGCATTGGTCAATAAAGTAAAACGTAAGCCAAAAAGAAGGAGAGCAGCTCACTAGCTGCAAACCACAATAACACAGCTCACTAGCTGTAACCACTCACAAACACACACACAGCTCACTAGCTACAAACACCACAAACACGCACAGCTCACTAGCTGCAACGGCACTCTGGCCCAGAGCTCACCTTTCCCTGGGCTTAAATCTCCTTAATTACTGACGTGAGTCAGCTGTGTAAAAGGGAAAGGTGGCACCTCAGGTAGAAGAGGTAGTGTGACACGCCCACACAGGCACCTTCAGGAGGAGGCCCAGCTAAGGCCGTAACACCAGTGAACAACTGTTTGAAACTTGCTGGTGGCAAGGAAACCCACTTTGTGTTGAATACAAAACGACATACGTTCCAGAGTCGTCTGTTTCTAATACCAGTTGTGCTAACAAGACAGCACAAAGACAGAAGGTGTATTTCAAGAGTTGTTTTTTCCCCTCTAATACTAAATAAAATGATTTATACATATCTACAACACACCCTTCTATATCAATTATATAATACTGCATGTATACTATGTACATAAACTAGTGTTGTAAAATAAACGTTTAAAGTTTCATTTGGTCTTCAAAGTTTACGTTTTCGATTTTGTCTCATTTCAGAGAAAAAAAAAAGTGAAACTATAAAACATACACAGATGCTCCAAATATTCAAACAAAAAGTGAGAGTGAACATGAAAGACATCTATCTTTAAACAACCAGGCAGGTCAGAATTGTTCACATAAGACACTAAAGACACTCAGCAGTTACAGAATCACTGCAATAATGAGACACAATCTTTAAATTCTTAAGAAATCCCTCATGTAGACGTTAAACGTGATTCTGAGTCCATGAGAGCCTGCAGATTTGTCTGTGCATCTGCAGTTACACAGCTTATCTAACAGAAGGAGATACTTCTACCTGCACAGAACACAGACGCACTGAGGAACCACATGAATGGTGCCAGACTCCAAAGCCAGGATAAAGAGGTTCAGTGAATGTGGTGTTGAAGGTGTGGAGGTGGATCAGAGAGTCACTGGAGACATTGTAGAAGGACAGAGTGCCAGCAGGACAGTCCACATACACTGCTACTCGCTTAGGGCCACAGGAAGGGGACAAGGAGGATGAGGGGTGAATGACTGATATTCTCTGATTGTGATACACAGTGTAGCCGCGGGCATTAGAGCAGTCCAGACTCCAGGACTGAGGATTCTCTCCAAATCTGCAGTTTTTTCGTTCTCCTTTCCTTGCAATTCCTCTGTAACTTACTGATATGTCAACCTCACCTGTCCACTCCACCTCCCAGTAACACCGACCATGTAAAACATCTTTACACAGCAGCTGACACCAGTCAACAAATCTGTCAGCATGATCGGGATATATGAAGTTGTTTCTCGTATGTGTCACCTTCATGTTATTCATAGACAGTTTGAGATTTTTGTTTATTGTATTTGTGTTGACTGTAAGTTTAGAGAGATCTGTCAAGAAAAGAGACAATGCAGCTGGAGTTAATCTACCAGCTGTTCCTTTAACACTTCACAATATCAGTGATAATCTTAAGAGAATGACACCAAAATATAAAGACAGCTTAATATTTACTGTTTTATCTTTATGAATTAAAAAAACAAAACACTTACACTTCTTCAATCCTGGTTTCAACCACTCTGCTCCAGCAGGTTCCACCCTGAAATGACAAATATCAGCACCATATCTTTCAACATGCAAAAACAGAAATTACATCCAGTGTATCAACACCCATTGTGCTCAGTCATTAACAATAATGTCATCTCATCAACCTTAGGTTTTCCAGTTACCAGCATTGATCCTTTACTCCAGTCTGAAGCTCTACTCCTGCATCCTCTGGATGATTGTAACTCAAGTCCAGCACTTTCAGATGAGAGGTGTTGGAGTTCAGAGCTGAGGCCAGAGAAGCACAGCCATCCTTTGTGATCAAGCAGCCCGAAAGCCTGGAGGCACACAAAATGAGGCTGGATAAGCTACTAAAGCAACAAAACGCTGACGTACTGTGATCTATCATTTAATTAAGCTGATTATTATCATCACATTTTGTTTCTTTAATTATAATCCAGACCATTAACTTCAACCAATAATCAGGTGTCCCAATAGAAAACGTAATAAAAATAAATATTATAATATAACAATGTAAGCAGAGAAACAGTCATCTTAATTCACAGTGTAAATACTGATTGCAGAGGCTAATCTTAACCTGAGAGTTTCCAGTTTGCAGTGTTGACTTTCCAGTCCAGTGGACAGTGCCTTCACTCCTGTATCCTTCAGGTTGTTGTTATTCAGGTCCAGCTCTCTCAGACTCGATGACTGGCAGGAGAGAGCTGGAGAAAGAGCTTCACAGCTTTTTTCTGACAGGTTGCAGACACTCAGTCTGAAAAGACAATAATGAATAGGACACAATGATTGGTTTGAATAAACAAATAATCTAAAAATGAGCATAAAATCTTATCAACTACAGTGGTATGCAAAAGTTTGGGCACTCCTGATAATTTTCATGTTTTTCCTTCATAAATCATTGGTTGTTTGGATCAGCAATAGTGTGCAATAGTTACTTAAACTAAATTAGGCAGGTGCATAAATTTGGGCACCCCAACAGAAAAATTACATCAATATTTAGTAGATCCTCCTTTTGCAGAAATAATGCCTCCAAACACTTCTTATAGCTTCCAATGAGAGTCTGGATTCTGGTTGAAGGTATTTTGGACCTTTCATCTTTACAAAACATATCCAGTTCAGTCAGGTTTGATGGTTTCCGAGCATGGACAGTCACACCATAGATTTTCAATAATATTCAGGTCTGGGGACTGAGATGGCCATTCCAGAACATTGTACTTGTTCCTCTGCATGAATCCCTTAGTAGATTTTGAGCAGTGTTTAGGGTCTGGCGCAACATATTAGAAAACAAAATTGGCTTTTAAGTTATCTTACTGTCAAATCATACATTTTTATACAGATACTTTAAAAGTCTCAGATTATTTGTAAATAATAGGCTCAGATTATTTACAAACTCTACTGTACAATACATTTTTTCCCATAATTTTCTATGAGGGTCATAGTGATGTACAAATACAGGTAGATGTTTTGTTGAAATCACATCCCAGACAATTTACACAGGATCAAATTAGGTAAGGGTAAAGCACAGTAAGCTGAACTTTTCAGGGGACAGCACTAGTTCAGAATTCATACCTTGTGATTTAAAAGGCACTGAGAGAATTTTTAGATAATGTCTTGTATAAATAACTGAATTAAGAAAACCATGTACCCATAAATTGAATAAATATATTTGATTTATGCAAGCATGTATACTGTGGTTAAGTGCTCTATATGCCATTAGCAATCATGAAGTAACTCAAATGGCTCCAGATGGCCAAATATAAAAATGTTGGTACTTGTATCTGCTTTTAAAGGATCGATAAAGTTTTCTGCTGTGCCGTTTTACTCCCACAGCTAGTCCTCAAAGTCACAACATTCAATTTAATTCAGTTTTATTTATACAGCATCATATCACAACAACAGTGTTCTCAAGTCACTTTATATTGTAAGGCATCCCCCCTTCAATAAATCTGTGGCTATATGAAAATCTGTGGCAATGTCAGACTCCCCCTCCCCAATCAGACCAGGAGTGACATGTTTAGCCGTATGTTCTCCTTAAATTGCTGGCTGTCTGAGTGGTGTCCCAGAAACGATGTGGGCTTCATAGATAATTGGCAGACCTTCTGGAGGAAACCTGGTCTTGTTAGGAGAGACGGCATTAATCCCACTTTGGATGGAGCAGTTCTCATTTCTAGAAATATGGACAAATTTATTAAACCCCCCAAAATATGACTATCCAGAGTTGGGACCAGGAAGCAGAGTTGCAGTCTTACACGCCTCTCTGCAGCTTCTCTCCTCCTGTTACCCCCCTAAAACCCCATTTCCATTGAGACTGTGTCAGCTCCCAAACAGACGAAAAACTAAAAACCAGCAATAAACAACTTAAACATAAAAAAACAGTATCCACATCTGAAACAAAGAGTAAAACAGTGAAATGTGGATTATTAAATATTAGGTCTCTCTCCTCCAAGTCTCTGTTAGTACATGACTTAATAATTGATCAGCAAATCGATTTACTCTGCCTTACAGAAACCTGGTTGCAGCAGGATGATTATGTTAGTTTAAATGAATCAACACCCCCGAGTCATTCTAACTACCAGAAATCTCGAAGCACAGGCAGAGGGGGCGGTATGGCAGCAATTTTTCACACCAGCCTATCAATCAACGAAAGACTGAGACAGACTTTTAATTCATTTGAAAGCCTGATGCTTAGCCTTGTCCACCCCAGCTGTAAACCTCAGAAACCAGTCTTACTTGTTATCATCTATCATCCACCTGGACCTTACACAGAGTTTCTGTCTGATTTCTCAGACTTTTTATCTGATTTAGTGCTCAGCTCAGATAGCATAATTATTGTGGGTGATTTTAACAATCATGTAGATGCTAAAAGTGACAGCCTCAACATGGCATTTAATCTGTTATTAGACTCAATTGGCTTCTCTCAAAATGTAAAAGAACCCACCCACCACTTTAATCACACTCTAGATCTTGTTTTAACATATGGCATAGAAACTGAGCATTTAACAGTGTTTCCTGAAAACCCTCTCCTGTCTGATCATTTCCTGATAACATTTACATTTACAATAATTGATTACACAGCAGTGGAGAGTAGACTTTATCACAGTAGATGTCTTTCTGAAAGTGCTGTAACTAAGTTTAAGAATATAATCCACCTACAGTTATCATCTTCAATGCCCTGTACCAATACAGAGCAGAGCAGCTACCTGAACGCTACTCCAACAGAGGTCGATTATCTTGTTAATAATTTTACCTCCTCACTACGTACGACTCTGGATACTGTAGCTCCTGTGAAAACTAAGATCTCAAATCAGAAGTACCTGACTCTGTGGTATAGTTCCCAAACACGTAGCCTAAAGCAGATAACTCGTAAGCTAGAGAGGAAATGGCGTGTCACAAATGTAAAGGATCATCATTTAGCCTGGAGAAATAGTTTGTTGCTTTATATGAAAGCCCTCCGCAAAGCCAGAACATTTTACTATTCATCACTGATTGAAGAAAATAAGAACAACCCTAGGTTTCTCTTCAGCACTGTAGCCAGGCTGACAAAAAGTCAGAGCTCCAAAAACAAAAAGTTGAGCCAACCATCCCTTTAACATTAACTAGTAATGACTTCATGAACTTCTTCACAAATAAAATTTTTATCATTAGAGAAAAAATTACCAATAATCATCCCGCAGATGTAATATTATCTACAGCTACTCTTAGTACCATTGATGTTAAGTTAGACTATTTTTCTCCAATTGATCTTTCTGAGTTAACTTCAATAATTACTTCCTCCAAACCATCAACATGTCTTTTAGACCCCCATTCCTACAAAATTGCTCAAAGAAGTCCTGCCATTAATTAATTCTTCAATCCTAAATATGATCAACTCATCTCTAATAATCGGCTATGTACCACAGGCCTTCAAGCTGGCAGTAGTTAAACCCTTACTTAAAAAGCCATCTCTAGACCCAGCAGTCTTAGCTAATTATAGGCCAATCTCCAACCTTCCTTTCATATCAAAAATCCTCGAAAGAGTAGTTGTCAAACAGCTAACATCATCTGCAGAGGAATGGCTTATTTGAAGAGTTTCAATCAGGTTTCAGAGCTCATCACAGCACAGAAACAGCTTTAGTGAAGGTTACAAATGATCTTCTTATGGCCTCTGACACTGGACTCATCTCTCCGCTTGTCCTGCTAGACCTCAGCGCAGCGTTCGATACTGTTGAGCATAATATTCTATTAGCACGATTAGAGCACACTGTAGGTATTTCAGGTACTGCGCTGCAGTGGTTTGTATCATATCTATCTAATAGACTCCAATTTGTGCATGTAAATGGAGAGTCCTCTTCACACACTAAGGTCAGTTATGGAGTTCCACAGGGTTCAGTGCTAGGACCAATTCTGTTTACATTATACATGCTTCCCTTAGGCAGCATCATCAGAAGTCATAGCATACATTTTCACTGCTATGCTGATGACACCCAGCTCTATCTGTCCATGAAGTCAGATAACACACACCAATTAGTTAAACTGCGGGAATGTCTTAAAGACATAAAGACCTGGATGGCCGCTAACTTTCTGCTTCTTAATTCAGATAAAACTGAGGTCATTTTACTTGGCCCTGAAAATCTTAAAAATGTGATATCTAACCAGATTCTTACTCTAGATGGCATTACCTTGGCCTCCAGTAACACTGTGAGGAACCTTGGGGTCGTTTTTGACCAAGACATGTCCTTCAATACACATATTAAACAAATATGTAAGACTGCTTTCTTCCATTTGCACAACATCTCGAGAGTTAGAAATATCCTGTCTCAGGGTGATGCTGAAAAAATAGTTCATGCATTTATTACTTCTAGGCTGGACTACTGCAATTCATTATTATCAGGATGTCCAAAAAACTCCCTGAAAAGCCTTCAGTTAATCCAAAATGCTGCAGCAAGAGTACTGACAGGGACTAGAAAGAGAGAGCAGATTTCTCCTGTTTTGGCTTCCCTTCATTGGCTTCCTGTTAAATCCAGAATTGAATTCAAAATCCTGCTCCTCACATACAAGGTCTTAAATAATCAGGTCCCATCTTATCGTAATGACCTTGTAGTACCATATTACCCTATTAGAGCACTTTGCTCTCACACTGCAGGCTTACTTGTTGTTCCTAAAGTATTTAAAAGTAGAACGGGAGGGAGAGCCTTCAGTTTTCAGGCCCCTCTTCTGTGGAACCAGCTTCCAATTTGGATTCGGGAGACAGACACGATCTCTACTTTTAAGATTAGGCTTCAAACTTTCCTTTTTGCTAAAGCATATAGTTAGGGCTGGATCAGGTGACCCTGAATCCTCCCATAGTTATGCTGCAATAGACGTAGGCTGCTGGGGGATTCCCATGATGCACTGAGTTTTCCTTTCCAGTCACCTTTCTCACTCACTATGTGTTAATAGACCTCTCGGCATTGAATCATATCTGTTATTAACCTCTGTCTCTCTTCCACAGCATGTATTTCATTATGTCTTCCTTCTCTCACCCCAACCGGTGGCAGCAGATGACCCCGCCCCTCCCTAAGCCTGGTTCTGCTGGAGGTTTCTTCCTGTTAAAAGGGAGTTTTTCCTTTCCACTGTCGCCAGAGTGCTTGCTCATAGGGGGTCATATGATTGTTGGGTTTTTCCTCTGTATCTACTGTACAATATAAAGTGCCTTGAGGCGACTGCTGTTGTGATTTGGCGCTATATAAATAAAATTGAATTGAATATGTAAAGAGCAGAGTTTTTTGCACACACTGAAAATCCTCAAAAAGGAAACAAAGATACCAAAAAGAGAAAAATTAAAAATAATCATAAGAACTGACCTCAGAGTTTCTAACTTTCGTAACGAATGCTCTAGTCCATCTGACAACAGTTGTACTCCTGAGTCCCCTGGATTATTGTAGCTCAAGTCCAGTTCTTTCAAGTGGGTAAGGTTAGAGTTGAGAGCTGAGACAAGATACCTACAGCCATCCTCTGTAATCTGACAGCCTGACAGTCTGCCGAACAAGAAAACAACACAAGTCCAATTTATTTTCATTTTCTATTTTCAGTATCCCGAGCTGAAAAATTTGTAAAGGATGGTGCTTAGTTAGGGATGAAAGAGGGAGGACACATGACACTCATTGTGATTCCATAACCAGTTTTTTCACAGGTTAAAGATTGTTACATGTCTGATCTGACCATATCAGTTATTTATATTATTTATCCATACCTTAGAGTCTCCAGTTTCCAGTGTGGGCTCCCCAGTTCAACAGAAAGTGCTTTCACCCCAGAATTCTGCAGTGTGTTGTTACTCAGGTCTAGCTCAAGCAGACTAGAGACTGGGTTACTGAGAACTGAAGTCAGAGCTTCACAGCTTGTCTTTGAGAGGTTACAGTCAGTCAGTCTAAAAACAGAATGTGAAAAAACAAACAAACAGATTTTTAAATACTGAAACAAAAGAAATGCTGCTTTCCTGTTTTCAATAAATGTGTACCTGTCTGTGTACTTACATGGCTTTTTTGGAGGCTTTGATCACTGGCAGCAGCCTCAGAAGAGCCTCCTCCGAAGCAGAGTATTTCTTCAGGACAAACTCATCCAGATCATTTTCTGATGACAGTAAGATGAAGACCAGAGCTGACCACTGGGCAGTAGACAGTTTATCCACAGAGAGGGTTCTTGAACTCAGGGACTGTTGGATCTCCTCCACTAGAGAACGGTCATTCAGTTCATTGAGACAGTGGAACAGATTGATGCTTTTTTCTGCAGACAGATTCTCACTTATCTTCATCTTAATGTACTGGACTGTTTTTTGATTGGTTTCTGAACTGCTTTCTGTCTGTGTCTGCAGGCCTTTTAGAAGATCCTGATTTGACTGCAATGAAAGACCCAGGAGGAAGCGGAGGAACAAGTCCAGGTGTCCATTTGGACTCTGCAAAGCATTGTCCACAGCACGTTGGTAGAAGTCTGTTTTTACAATCTTATTTTTAGGCGTTTCAGATGTCTGAGATGCTGTTTGTTCCTCTGGTAGCACGCTGACTCCAGAGTTGATGAAGGCCAGATGGACATGAAGAGCAGCCAGAAACTCCTGAACGCTCAGATGGATGAAGCAGAACACTGGGTTCTGATATAGCCCCTTTTCCTCTTTAAAGATCTGTGTGAACACTCCTGAGCACACTGAGGCTGCTCTAATATCAATGCCACACTCCGTCAGGTCTGATTCATAAAAGATCAGGTTTCCTTTCTCTAGCTGGTCAAAAGCCAGTTTTCCCAGAGATTCAATCATCTTCTTGCTTTCTGGACCCCAGTGACAATCTGTCTCAGCACCACCATCATACTTGATCTTCCTTACTTTGGACTGAACCACCAGGAAATAGATGTACATCTCAGTCAGAGTCTTAGGTAATATTCCTCCCTCTCTGGTTTTCAACATATTCTCCAGAACAGTAGCAGTGATCCAGCAGAAGACTGGGATATGGCACATGATGTGGAGGCTTCGTGATGATTTGATGTGGGAGATGATCCTGCTGGCCTGTTCCTCATCTCTGAATCTCTTCCTGAAGTACTCCTCCTTCTGTTCATCGGTGAACCCTCTGACTTCTGTCACCATCTGAACAAACTCAGGAGGAATCTGACTGGCTGCTGCAGGCCGTGTGGTTATCCAGACATGAGCGGAGGGAAGCAGTTTCCCCCTGATGAGGTTTGTAAGAAGCACACCCACTGAGGCGGACTGTGTAATATCAGTTAGAGTTTCACTGCGGTGGAAGTCCAGAGGAAGTCGACACTCATCCAGACCATCCAAGATGAACACAACTTGGAAGTGTTCAAACCAGTAAATTCCTGCTTTTTTGGTTTCAGTAAAGAAGTGATGAACAAGTCCCACCAAGCTGAACTTTTTCTCTTTCAACACATTCAGCTCTCTGAATGTAAATGGAAATGTAAACTGGATGTCCTGGTTAGCTTGTTCTTCAGCCCAGTCTAGCGTAAACTTTTGAATTAAGACTGTTTTCCCAATGCCAGCCACTCCTTTTGTCAGCACTGTTCTGATTGGTTCATCTCTTCCAGGTGACTTTTTAAAGATGTCTTCTCGTCTGATTGTTGTTTCTGATCTGTCTGGCTTCCTGGATGCTGTTGCGAGCTGTCTGACCTCATGTTCATTATTGACTTCTGCAGTCCCTCCCTCTGTGATGTAGAGCTCAGTGTAGATCTGATTCAGAAGGGTTGGGTTTCCTGCTTTAGCGATCCCCTCAAACACACACTGGGACTTCTTCTTCAGATTACTTTTAAGTTTACGTTGACATTGTGGAGCAAAAAGTTCTAAATGGACAGAAATTGCATCAGTGAGCAAAAATCTACCAAATAAAAGCACAAACAAAGTTTACAGTTGTAACAGTACTGTATATGCCTTGTGAACAGTAGGTGCTGTTATTTTCCCATCTTGGGATAATAATGGCAGAAGAATTCAGAAGGTAGCAGAAATATAATGAAGTACAACAGAATATGCTGTTATGGTTCTTCTCTTGTTATCAATAAAAGAGTAAATGAACCAGTAATTTAAGAATTAAAGTAAAAAAAAAACGAATTTGAAAAAAAACCCCAAAAAAAACAGTGTAGTATAATTTCTTGTTCGTTTAGTGTTATTGGATACACTTAGAAGAGATTCTCATTTAATCTAAAATGTTCAGTTCCTATTTTGGGAATGAGAGTGTAACCTAGGTTATTTTCACATTTTTCCATAGCAACTGTGATTCAAGTCCAATGTGGTGGATGACACTTGAGCAACCTCTGCATGGTGTCATGTGACAAAACTCCTTAAAAAAAGATACTGAACATTTTATTGATCCTTGCAGGCAGCGCAATTTATAAGTGCAAGTAAATAAAGGACATTTCATATCCTTCTTTTTTAATGTGTTACTGTAACCAATTATAGACCACCTAATTTGAAGTCTAAATCTACTGAAACAAGGTACCAGCAGCAGCAGCGCAATAGTAGTGACACGTAAGCATAAATGTAGCTCAGGTAGTGTTTTCACTGGAAATTTCAGTATAAAACAACTGCTAAATACTTTATTTTAACAACACCTAAAGTAACTAAAACTGGTAATTCTTTAGGAACTGCACAATAATATCACATTATGAAACATATTTTACATAACAAGAAAGAGAAACTGTCAAAAAGTTAACAGAAGGAGAGGGAGAGAGAGCCTGAGCCCGAGGACGGCCATTGCAGGGACAACCGCAACCCCTACTCAGAGAAGAGCAGAGGAGAGCCCCGCAGGCTCCACCAGAGCAGTCTGAGCTCCAGGCACACAGACCCGAGACCCAAGTGCCATCCACCCCGCAGCAGGGGCCCAACAGTGCCAGGGGGCCCATGTCCCGCCAAGCAGTTTAATTTTATTTATACAGTGCCAAACACAACAGTAGTCACCTCAAGGCGCTTTATATTTTATACCAGGGGTGGGCAAATCCAGGCCTCGAGGGCTAGTGTCCTGCAGGTTTTAGATATCACCCTGGTTCAACCCACCTGAATTAAAGGATTAGTTCATTACTAGGCCTCTGGAGAACTACAAGACATGTTGAAGAGGTAATTTAGCCATTTGATTCAGCTGTGTTGGATCAAGGACACATCTAAAACCTGCAGGACACCGGCCCTCGAGGCCTGGAGTTGCCCACCCCTGTTTTATACTGTAAGGTAAAGACCCTACAATAATACAGAGAAAACTCCAACAATCAAACGGCCCCCTTGAGCAACAACTTGGTGACTGTAGGAAGGAAAAACTCACTTTTAACAGGAAGTAAACTAAAAACTGAGACCAGGTTCAGAGAGGGGCAGCCATAGTTAGAGAAAAAACTAAGACCACTCAGTGCATAGGAGGTCTCTGAATGGTCTGGATATGGACCACCAGTGACGCTGACCCCAGCCAAATCCAAAACCAGTGAAAAAAAAAACATCAGAAAGGATGAGGAGAGAAAAATGTCAGTTTCTCCACCTTTTGGGTGTTGCCTCATTGTTCCCCTTCTAGTACACCTGTTGTTATTTCTTGAACATCAAAGCAGTTGAAACAATCCCCAGAAGTTGAATTAACCTGTTCCTTTGTTATTTTTTGGGCAGCGTTGTTTCTTTGGTACTATATTGCTATTAGATGCTGACAGTTTGCAGACATGCCTGGGTTTGTCTCATGCACTAGGGAACTTAAATTGCATTGCTGTAGAAATTATATCATGATGCGACCCTTATATCACATACTAACTTATATTTACCATAGACAATATGATATTGCACAGCCCTATTTAAGAATTTCTACACTCACAAAAATCAGTTATTAGGTTTTTTTTTTTTGGGGGGGGGGGGGTTAGGACCAAAACTGCTAATGTGATGAGTGCTAATGTGCTAAGTGAGGAATTTTCTAAATAAAAGACAGAATCGGTATATGGTTCAGGAACTGAATTTTTAAATAATTGCACCCAAACAGATCAAATATAGTACAATGTGCAATTTCTGTCAACTGCTCATCCATGAAAACACTGATAAATGACTGCAATGATCTGTCACATTTACTGATCAGGCTCATTTTACTTACTGTTCTGCAGATAGTCAGCCATGCCGTTCTGTTCCATTTTCCTCAGGAAATGCAGGGCGAGCTTCACCAATGCCTCTCTGTTCTTGTGTTCTTCACCCTCGCCCCCCAGCAGCATCTCTTCCTCCATCTGACTCTCTGAGTTATCTGGAAACAACACCTTCTGGATCTTCTTCAGCTCATTTTTCACAAAAGTGATAATGTTGTCCTCCAGCAGCTTGAACAGGATATAACAATTAATGAAACCAGATTTAAATCATCACAATGACCATCAGACACAAGTGCAGCATGGAGATGACTGAGAATAAAACACATGTAAAAGAAGTTGTTGTACACACCATAAAGATAAAGACTGAGTCCGGATGTGATTGATGCTGCTGGGCAGGCTGATCACTTGGAGCCTCTGTACTTTCCTCGTCAAATCTGGAAGAATTGTGAAAAATTAGCTCCCATCATATCTGTTCACACAAAAACAACCACAAGGCAAAGGTCCATCTAGTAACATTTGGTCTCAAACAGTGAATGTGAGTGACTGTGAGCAGTGAGTGATGCTGAAGCTTTTAAGAATTAACAGGTTTCTGTAGCTTTCAGCATCCTCAGCTGGGTCTAGTCCTAACAGCTTGCACTAACTCCCCCTCCTTCACTGTAAACTTCTGAAGTTCTCTGAAGCAAGTCATCTACAACCTCCTACTGCTCCTCTTTAGGTTCTCCGACTGGTTATACTGGAAACTTCAACGTTTCACTAAGATGAGCGCTAGTATTCAGTTTTCACTATCATCCTGAAGTACTTACGCCTCGTTAACAGAGTCGAGTTCATCGCTGGAGTTATGAAGAACAGATTCATCGCACGTTGTGGGTGCTGATGAATCCGGTTCAGAAGATGCTGGTATCTGTTGTAACCTGAATAACAGCAGATAAGGTTAAATGAAGAAGAAAAGATGCCCCTTGGCTGCAGTGAGTGACAGATGTTATTGTAAACAGCTGATGTCTGGCTTGGTGGACAGATGTGCTACCACTACATCTCTATGTTCAGGTTTCTTTTAGTCACAACATTCTCAACCACATGCTTCGTCTCCTTGCAGCTCTGTAGAGACAAAAACAATGAATAATTAGTAAGATGTAATGCAACGACTTACTGTTTCACAAATAATCTTTGTAATAAATTCACGATCGCATCCATGATCCAGTTCTTTATGAAGGATAACCAGCTGCATATGGGCAAGAAAACACATAATTACAATGAACAGCATGAAGTTAATTAACTCCTGGTTAAAATGTTTTATTTGCTAAAGTCCAGTTAAATATTTCTGGTAGCTTTCCATCCTTACCCTTCATTAGCAGGCAGGTTCTGACTGTTCTCTGTATCTCGGCTAAAATCAATATATCGCTCATTTGAGCTGCTGCTCATCGTGGACACACAGACGGGTTCAGGTTTAGGAGATTTTTTTCTCCGATGTTTCCTGATAAAATATCGGTAAATGTATCAAAGGTCACACATTCAGCTTAACTGTAAAACATTTTAATAGAGAATAAATTGTTAAGTTTTAATGCTGACAACAACTCACTTTGTGTCTTGTGATCCTTGTTTGAAGTCAATATGTCGCTCATTGGACTGGTCGCTCATCATTGACACACAGCTGGGTCTGGGGAACAATAGGAAATGTATCAAAGGTCACAAATTCAGTTTAACTGTCACAGATTAAAATAATATAATAAATAAATACAGTGGTTTGAAAAGTATTTGCCTCCTTTTCTTTGTAAAATTTACATGTTTCTGGCACACACTTGACTGCAGTCTACGCTGCCAAGGGTGGCACAACCAGTTATTAGGTTTAGGAGAAAGTACTTTTTCCACAAAGGGCAGGTAGATTTGATAGATTTTTGGCCTAAATAAATTTAAATGAAAAACTGCATTTTGTATCTTCTCAGTTTGTTTTTGTCTAATATTAAGATTTGTGTGGCAAATATGCAAAAAAAAATTTTTTTAACATATATGTTACATGTCTCCAGACTGAGACAGAGTCCAGCCCGTCTCCAGGATGAGTTCCTGCCCCAAGTGGAGGAGTTCAAGTATCTCGGGGTCTTGTTCGCGAGTGATGGGAGAAGGGAGCCGGAGATCGACAGACGGATTGGGGCTGCAGCTGCAGTAATGCAGGGGCAGACCCAGGACACGCTGGAGAGATTATATCTCTCGGCTGGCCTGGGAACGCCTTGGTATTCCCCCGGATAAGCTGGAGGAGGTGGCTGGGGAGAGGGAGGTCTGGGCCTCTTTGCTTAGGCTGCTGCCCCCGCGACCCGGCCTCGGATAAAGCGGATGACGATGGATGGATGGATGGATGGATGGATGTTACATGTCTGACAACAACTCACCTTGTCTCCACTGGTGCTTGTTTGAAATCAATATATCGCTCATTTGAGCTGCTGCTCATCGTGGACACACACATGAGTTCAGGTTTAGGAGATTGTTTTCTCTGACGTATCCTGATAAAATATTGATAAATGTTTCAAAGGTCACATATTCAGCGTAACTGTTAAGTTTTAATGCTGACAAAAACTCACTTTGTTTCCTGTGCTCCTTGTTGGAAATCAATATAGCGCTCATTTGATTGGTCGCTCATCACGGACATACAGTTGGGTTCAGGTTCACGGTGGGCTGTGTGGGGTCTGTGCTGCTTCTCTGGGCTTCACACACACAGTTTTACATGTGAATAAAAATGATGGTGCAGTGATTTAAATGCAGAGCTGTAGCATGCAGAAGAGTCCCTGGCAGTAAAGAAAGTCATCTGACCTCTGAGCTTTGGTGATCTCGTCTCCACACAGAGTGGCTTTAGAGGGAGGAGGAAGCTCCACTTTGTTCTCACACAGCGACATCACAGAGTCAGCTGAAGCACAGAAACCTGCAGAAAAAAAAAAGATTTCTCCTCATTCTGAGTGTCACAAACTCACCGCTCTGAGTGAAGCAAATCAGAGTCAGAGCCCAGCAGTGAACCGTAGGCCTTACTCACCTCTACACGGAGACAATCATCTGCAGCTTCACAAAGACATAAAATGAAAGTAAATAATAACCAGGAAGCGATGACGTCACTGCAGGCTTGCTACGACTCTTCTTTTATTCTTTTAAACATGTAGGAGCAATACTGCCCCCTGCTAGGCTGGAGTGGGCAGGATAGGCAGGATTTTTAAATGGGCCAAGAAATTCATCCACAAAAACATAAAAAAGAGCTACTTTACTGTGCTTCATGTCACTCCATCAAAGTTTGTTCATAACTTTAAAAATGAAACTTTTTGCCTACAGTTTATACCGAGTGCCTCAGTTTGACCAAACACTTCACAGTGTAGAAATGTTTTCCTTTTGTTCCACGTGCTACTATTCTTCTCAGTGTCCACAGCAAACTCCTGAGACGTGCATTAAAAATGAAGGCAGAAGTTACAGAGAGGGAAGGATAAAAAAAAAAAAAAAAAACCCCACAAAATTTAAAATTTTGCAGCCACAATAAGTCAAAGTGTGTCTCATAGTTTCACCGGTTTTATTTGTCAGCCAAGCAGACAAATCGTCTCTTCTCCTTGAACTTTGCGTCTGCCACACTAACACCAACACCCAAAACAACTAAGTGCTGTATCCTACCAGACCTGAGTCCACCATCCATCCATCCATCTTCATCCGCTTTATCTGAGGCCGGGTCGCGGGGGCAGCAGCCTAAGCAAAGAGGCCCAGACCTCCCTCTCCCCAGCCACCTCCTCCAGCTTATCTGGGGGAACTCCAAGGCGTTCCCAGGCCAGCCGAGAGATATAATCTCTCCAGCGTGTCCTGGGTCTGCCCCGGGGCCTCCTCCCGGTGGGGCATGCCTGGAAGACCTCACCCAGGAGGCGCCCAGGGGGCATCCTTGTCAGATGCCCGAACCACCTCAGCTGGCTCCTTTCGATGTGGAGCAGCAGCTGCTCTACTCTGAGCTCCTCCCGGATGGCCGAACTTCTCACCCTATCTCTAAGGGAGAGGCCAGCCACCCTTCGGGGGAAGCTCATTTCTGCCGCTTGTATCCGCGATCTCGTCCGCTTGTATCCACTTGACCTGAGTCCACATTAAAGGAAAATCTGTTTTTATGTTTTAAATAATATTACAGATTTGTTTTATGTGTCTCTGTGCTGTATCAGTAATAATCTCAGGCTGCCAGCCCCTATTAAAATTCTCTTGCTCCCCCCACTGCCTGTCAGCCAGGTCAAAGCAAGAATTTATGAACCCATTATTGCTTGAAGTGAGACAAATATAATAACTAATAATATAAACTAATAATATATTTTTTTAACTACATGCATGAGCATCTGTGCCACAATCAAAGCAACACTGCATGAATATTACTGGTCAAGTCAAAAACCATAAACTGTGCACAGTATTGTTTATCTGCTAACCAGAAAATTTTCCATAATAATAATTATAAAAAAACTGTTATATGAAAAATGTGTAAATGACTAAAAATAAGCCTTCTTACTGTTACAAATTGACTACAGAGTTTCAATTTAATTTATTCATTTTATATTATTTATACAGAGCCAAATCACAACAACAGTTGCCTCAAGGGACTTTATACTGCAAGTTAGTAATACAAAGAAAACTCGACCAATCAACCTTTGATGAGAGCAGAAAGGAAAAACTGTTTTTAGCAGAAAGAAACCAGTCCCAGTATCAGGGATGGGGCAAAGGCACGCTATGGAAGAGAGCCACAGATTAAGAAGAAACACTCAGTGCATCGTGGGAAGATTTGTGCGAATAGCCGCTTCATTGAGTTGTGTTGCTAGATGCTGCCCTCTAGTGGGTGTTGTGAGCCCTTAGAGGGAAGTTGAGGTGAAAATAACAAACAGCTTTCACTGTAGTTATGAGAGTGACTTTAGAGCTCCAGGTTCTTATCAGCCGACTGCAGGCAGAAAGTCAACGTCTGTCTGCAATTCTACTGAAGCCAGAGTCTTCGCTTTAGGCCTCAGATATGACATGAAAATCAGCTCTCGTAGCACGTGTCGACATCACGGAGTATTTATCTGACAGCAGGCCCCTATCTGTAAGTAGACGAGCTGTCACATGAATGTCACATTATTCTGAGAAGAGCCGATTCAGAAAAGGAGAGCAGTGTGATTAAAAGCTTTTATTTATGTACAATAAGAAATTTCTGGCTCCCTGTCATGTGGAATGGCAGCGAACATATTTACACATATTTACATGTCAGGGTTTTAAAAACAATAAATCCTGTTATAATTTTAATCTGACTTCAGAGCGAAACGCCAAAGCTTTTAACTGCAGTCTGTGGAAAGTTTGTTAGCAGGACGTTTAATTATAAACTTGTAAAACTCACTTTTCTTAATATAAGAAACACACAAACAAATGTACAAGAGGACGTTAGTGTGCAACACACATACAGTCCGCATGGAAGGCAACATTTCATGTTATGACTCTGTGGATGTGCCATTTTCAACATAAACAGGATTTTAAAGTACAGAACGAGAGAGCAGAAGAAAGAACATCTAAAACTCATTAAAATGATGCGTTTAATCATTTTGAATATATGTAAGGTACATCCAGTTCATAAATTAAACCTACAACTAAGAGGTAACAGAATATGTTGACCCTCTGCTTGTGTTGAAAATGTCAAACTCATCTTTTCACATTGACTTGGTCAATTGAGCTTATCTCTCTGAGATAAAGTGCAGCACATAAAGGCCAGATAAACACTTCTACATGTGGAGGTTACAAAGTGAAATAGCTAAGTTATACATGAGATCTGTTTAAAAATCTTTTAGCTGATCGTATTCAGTATGAAACATTATGCGCTGATGACTACACATGACATCTATGTCAGTTTTACTCCTCATCACCGGACTTCCTTTCTTTTCCCTACAGATCACCAATCACATGCTAACAGTGCACTACTGTGTATTAACACAATATTACTGTGCACATCACCTCCATACTGACCGTCTTTTTCACAGGAAGTTCAGACTTGCCCCAAAAACAAACCTCGGAGGAACACACAGAGTTCTTTGGTAAATATGCAGCAAAGAAAAATTCAACTTCAGTAAAATTCTGACATCAACATGTCATTCAACTATTATACTACACATAACAAGAAGATACTTTTTGATTTGACCAATAATTGCAATCCACCTGAAACTGATCCAATTTATAAAACTATAAAAATAGCTCCACACAATCACTCTGCAGCACCAACACTAAAATCTTTAATCTCTGAATAACTCAAGCAGCATTGCGTAACATCGCTGGCCACCGGTGTGATAAAACTGTCTGTGTGACTGAGCTAAAGGTTTGATCAGATGACTTACACTGTCACCAGTCTCTCGTTTCAGAGACGCTGGGCTCTATTTGCTTTGTGCTCATTTTTCCAAGTAACTCAGTGTGACTCCTTTAATTAGTAAAATGTGTCCTAAAGACCCCTGAAGAACCGCAGAGAGAGTTCATAGGTCAGGAACATGGTGGAGCTCATTGGGAAGCCTCGGATGGCGTTCACTGATGCTCCCCTGAAGAACACCTGAACATTAAAAAAAAAAAAAGAGAAAGTTGGAATTAAATATGTTAAACTGTCTACACACATCTGTTATCATTCCAGATCTTTGGTGCCGCGCTGACAGGAAACATGAGTGAAGGTGAACACAGCCCACAGACCGCAGTGTTACGTTGATTTTTCTTTGGGGACGCTGGCCTGTAGTAACCCAACTCACTGACCTCTGTTCACATCAACAGTCCAGTTTACTTTCTCAGAACCTGACCCCTCCTGATTTCTGGACACTGCGATAGCTTGTCTACAGTTTACAACCTTTGACATTATGAACAGCACGAATCAGACACACAGATGCAACATTTGCTCGTCTCAGGCCAGGACACCAGCCGTGTGACAAATGCTGACCTGACATAACCCCACATAAGGTTTTCTGCAGCATGTGGCCCGTTTTATTTTATAAGAGGATATTTTTTTACAACGAGGAGTTTCACTTTTTCATCCTGTACAGGTCTTAGCAAAATTATTAGACCACCACCCAAAGTAAGGTTTGTTGCCACAGCTGCCCAAAACTAACAATACTGATAATTACTGCAATTATCAGCAGTATGAACGGCCTCTTTCATGGAAATATTTTTAATCCTAAAATATAATTCTTGTTGTTGTCCATGTTAGGGTCTAGAAATCTCTGGAGGTGCAGAATGAGTGGAAACACCAAAGGCCAACTTTCAGCAGCATCTCTGACATCACTTTTGGTGTTGGCGGTGACAAAGGCAGGTGTAACAGGCCTTTTAAGCCTCGCTGGGGAAGAGGTTTCATGCCAAGTATCTGAAGAGAATTCTTTCCTTGTAATTTAAATATTTTCAGCAGAAACATTTGAGGAACCAAAAAGTGAACTTCAAACTTCACACATGTGAGAGCATTCAGTCTGCTTATTGGACAGATGTCTATATGGCCCATTGATGCCCAGGGAGTGTCATGACTTACCCATGTGGAGGCGTGTCATTGAGGCTCAGTTTGGTAAGATGTTTGTAAAATTTCTTTTTTCTTTAAAATAGATATTGATACGATTTCAGGGACAACGTGTTGACCCAAGCACACACAACATTCGTTCAGGAAGCCCTGAGATCGGTACTACAGTGTCTCTGATGGACAAACTTTGTGCATCTTGGTTGATTTCTTCAGGCAGAAGCTTCAGTGTTCAAGCTGCGGTAACTTGTGTGCTCTGCTGGATCCTCAGATACAAAGCTCACATGGACACAGCTAAGTGTCCAAACACAGCGGGTAGCTGAGTTTGCATTGTGTTTTTGCTGTTTGTGTGGAGCCAGATCGAGGTGCTTAAAAACAGTGTTCGTATAGTTTTGGCTGGTTGAAGTCATTACTCACCTGTACTCCCTCTGTCTTGTAGCTGTGGATGATGCAGTGTAAAACTCCCTTGTACTTCCTCTGCAGCTGAGCATCAGCCTGCATTCGACTCTTTACCACGTCGGTTGGTGTGGCTGTGACCCAGGAAATGGACCCTGAGAAAGAGGAGAGAGCTCTGAACTTCCTGCTGATGTCATGGTGCAAGGACTCTAAACCAGGTGGAAGTCACATATGGAACCAGACAAGGACTAGAGCAAACACATAACAAAATCTCAGACTGTGAAAGTCTCCTCTGATACTGAGATTTTGTCATTTTATTGTGTAGGTCCAAAGATCACAGTTCAGCTCCTGGAACCTTTTACTTTTGCCAAAAATGAGGATCTTTAACTTCCTAAGACCCGAACTCTTCCCCAGCATGCATTTTTAATTGCCCTTTGATATTGGGCATATTGGGGCCCGATGAATGCAAAAACAAAAAATTAGCAGATTTTTTTACCTTATTTTTGTTTTTAAGAAAAATAAGAGCCACATATGAGGATATTTGTTTAAAAATTTGATAGAACAGTAGCAGTATAATGTCCCCGTAAGTGGATATCAGGCCCATGTAGAGCAAAATTGAGTATTTTGGTCAAAATAACCCAAAATGTGATGTCCACATATGTGGACGCCAAGTCCTAGGAGGTTAAATGAGGGTTACAGGGCTCAGCACAAACTTCACATGCTGCGTTCAGGCGCTCCTTATAACATCTGTAATAGATTCACTCACACAGCCAGCAGTAAAGAAGAAATGACTTGACATCAGCTGATGCACGAGTTTAAGGGTCATTTAGACTTTAAGACGTACAGAACATAATTAAAACATTTACTGTAACTCATTGTTGAAGGTTTGGAGGAAAAATCATCAGGATATTGTCCGAGTTTTAGTTCAACTACGACGGATTCAGGCCTAATGGGAGGCTAAACATGGCAGCATTTCAGATTTATGCCGTCCAGCTGACCGAAGCTCTCACACTACATTTTTCACTCAGTCAGATGTTCATAGCTGGCTGGTCTGCATGTGGAGCCTGCTTTAACCTCTGAGACCAAACAACCCTGAAACTCCAGCCTCCGACTCCATGCATCCGTTTGCACCAGCCAGAACTTGATTGGCCTCAGATGTGTTTGCTCATATTGATTTCTTGCTATTGCAGTTCTGTGGAACCTACGAATGAACAAAGATAAGGTCACATGTACAGTCTTCGCCAGGTTAATAACAGCCCACGGACGTCATTCAGAGGCCGGTCAGACAAACAGAAACCACCCACAGCTCAGTCTGACCTGCTCGGATCAATACTGGTGTTTATGTACAGAGCAGAAGGTCTGGGACACAGCAGGACAATGATGTGTGTCAGCAGAGGAAAGTAAAGGAAAAATAAAGGTACTGAAAAAACAAAGTTACCTTTAGGTCTGGATTTTATCCCCAAACCCTCTGAACCGAATAATAACAGTGACCTATTTACAGCCAAACTGTCGGAGGCAATGATTCTCCACATTTGAGGCCGTTCCAGTTCATACCTTGTTAACAGTGTGTGAACATTACAGCTTGAACCAAGTTTAAAAAGGACTTCATCACATTTTAGCCTCAGTGTCATGAATTGTTAAAATAAGACGCAACTGAAGAGCTGCGATGTTTCATCAATAACTGAATCAGAGGAGCGAGGGCAAAGATAATGTGCAACTTTAGTTTTTTTGGTCATTGAATAGATGCTACAGTGACTTAATTATGTAAAAGTATTGATCAATAAGTATCAATAATAGCACTGATCTGACCCCAAACTAAAAATATCTCAGACTTTATGTGTTTTCTGTCATTTTATATAAGAAAAGAAAATGGTGTCAGCTGTTGTTCTACAGTACAGTTTCATCCGAGTCTATCAGTTCATAAAGCTGAAGAAAAAAAAAAAAAAAAAAAAACAACAACTGTCAAGAATCGGCTTCTACAACGCTGATAGGATAGAAGGGAAAAAAAAACAAAAGTAACATACTCAAAGATTTATCACTTAATGGAATTACTGGTTTGTCCGTGCTCTAGTCCCATTTGACAAACCAAGAGTGATTTCTGACCATTGTTCAGAAGTTCTTGATTTCTTGCCAAATTCCTTGTAATTGGGGGTTACTGCTGGCTCTGGTTGTGCAACAGTTTGGTTTAATGCCGACTGGCATCAGCGGAGGAGTTTACTTATATCTTATTAATAATTAACTTTTATTATCTCTGTGAGGTTCTGCCAGTGTAACTGATACAAGTGGGGAAATATAAAGAGGTTTTAGCAAAAATACGAAAGAAGAAAACCTTAAGATCTATTCGCTTTTATTCTCAAATGTTCAGCTGACATCAACCCCCTCTGGTTCATTACTAACAGAAGGACAGCTCTGAAGAACAAGGTTATGTTAAGGTTAAGGCAGACACTTCAGAGTGTGTGAAGGTCTCAAAACATTTTCAAACGTGTTGGACTCTGAAATAAAACCTTAAATAAATAACAAAGGTTTTAATAGCAGGTTTAACTGTGCTCTGACTGTGCACCTAAGGCTCGTCTAATTCTTCTACCGCTGCAGCGCTGCCACATCACATCCAGTCCAGTCAGGCTCACATTGAAACTGCCACTTCAATCAGAAACACGCACTTCATTAACCTCCATGTTAGCACTGACTCAACACGCTGCTCTTCAGGACAGCGTTGCCACGCCCCTCGTTAAAGGGTCAGAACTGCTGCATTGACATCACAGGTTAATGTTAGCTACTGTGTGTCCTAACAAAGTCATCAGCTTCCTCCCAAAGACCCAGAATCAGCACTTTGAGTACGGCCAGCTGTCTGTTCACTCCTTTTCTCCTTTGTTGTTAATTTGGTGCACAGTGACCCATCACCCAGCTCAGCGGTGAGTGGACGAGGAAAGAACTTCCACAAATGTTTTCCTGTACATCTGACTCACAGGTCTGTGGCAACAGGCATAAATTTAACTGACGTCTAAAGTCACCAATAACTCAAACAACGCTAATGACACTGAAAATATCATAGGAAACTTTGTTTTGGTGACATTTACCTGCCAGTCCTCCTGCCAGCCAGATGGAACATGGATGTGGGCTCGAAGTGTTGTCCGGCCTCAGCAGGTCGCAGAAGATGGTGTAAGGGATGAAGTAGAGCGTGTATCCAGGTACGTCCCTCAGGATCATGGCTCCGGCTCCTCTGTACAGGCCCTGGAGGCCCTCGGTCTGCAGGATGCTGCTGATGCAGTGGATGGGCCCTCGGTACAGCTGCTGCTGGCTGGGAATGCTGACGGAGCGCAGACGGATGTTGGTGCCATTCGACATGTTGCCCGCAAGGTGGAGGTTCTCTGTTTAAAAAACAAAAATATATGAGAGTGAAGTCAGTGAGCAGGTTAGTTAGGGATCTGCTTCATCCAGTTTGTTCTCCTCTCCGTGTCCTCGTCTCTGGGAACTTTAAGCAAAGGTGTTTCAACTTCAGGGGATTTTCAGTCTCAGCAGAACGTTTTTCAAACTTTTTTGTTTCTTTCTCACAGTCCAAAAATGTTGGTGTCTGAAACACAGGAAGGTGCTCGAGTCTTTCCATATCACGTGGAAAAGAACCAACCGACAAACGCAATACCATTAATATGTAGCAGTCCTTTTACATTAGAGTGAAATGACTTTCTGTTTTAGTGACGGTGATCATACCAAGTATCGGGCTTAGTAAGTCAGTCATGCTAATCGCAGTATGGAATGCTGAGTTTACAGTGAAATGGTTTCCTGATCCTGGCTGAACTCGCTGACACTTTGCTCCATCATAAAAGAGTCGGCTCTATTCAAAGTCAAGTCCAAAGTATCACTGAGGAAGATAATGAAAGAAATGTGACTAATCCCAGTGACCGGTGGAAGATGTATGAGCCTGCCAAACACTGTAAACATGTAGAAAGCTATAAATGTCTGACTGGAATCCCTCTGTGCTCGGCTTTATTATTTTATTGTTTAACAGAAAGACGCAGGCCAGAAATCACAAGACCAAGAAACAATATAACGACAGACTTTGTATTCATGCAAGAATGGGTTCCTAACTGTGGAGAAAATTGACATTTAGTCCTTAAATCCATCATTCAAAGGTCCTAAAAATGCTACAAACACAGAAAAATTCGATTTTGTTAGAAAAGAAAAATCTTTGTACACAATATGACAGCACACTTAAAGACCAGGACCCTCTACCAGCACTGCATCGGTGCATATGAGGGATAAAGGGTTAATAAGTAGAACTGAAGGGAAACTGTGTTCTTCTAATGGCTCAGCTCCTCAGATCTCTTTTAGATGAACAGTTACCTCTCTGGCAGCTGTTTATGGCCACTTTCATATTAAACGTTCTTTATTAATATTTACCATATGCTGTCAAACATCCTGATACACTTATAGATGCTGTAATGTTATTCTGTGTATCAGTGAATATCAGCATGTAGTTATAGAAAAGATGACACGAGCAGAAATGTTTTCTGAAGCATGTTTTGATGTCTGTGTCATCAGGACATATTCATATTGAGTTCTGAGGCTATGTTACCGTGACACTCAGTCTAGATAGGTCTTGCTCGATTTAGATAATAAATAAAAAAGTAAACTATTTAAAAAAAAAAAAAAAAAAAAAAAAGTACTCCTACTGGCAACAATTCTGCAACCAGCTGGTGAAGTGTGACTATCAAAGACAGCAGCTCGGCGAGAACTTTGTATCCCCAAAAGCTCATGGTGTAATAAGAAGGAAACATTGCAGAACAGAAGCTGGAGCTGTGTCAGCATTTCATGTATTAATGTCATCTGATGAATGCCACATGGCAGTTTGTGGCTGGCCTGTAATTAACGAGCAGAAAGGGCACAGCTTAACTCTCTTTGATGCGATCCTTAGTCAACTTGTTCTTTTTGAAATTTTAGAAAAGAACGAGGATTAAAAACAAAGCCATTATTTGAGCTTCCTCTGACAGAGGTGTATTTGGGACAAAGTTGTTACTATGCTGACAAGGCTGCTTTTTATCTGGGCGTGTGCTGTCTATGTGCCAAAATCTTAGAGAAGTTAAAAAGAGCAAAACTTTTTTTTCAAGGCTAAGATACAAAAACAGAAGGTTTTTGTATCAAAACCTGAAAAAAGTGATCCCCACGTTACCTGCTAGAACCATCTGCGTTTGCATTTGGAGTCTGATCTTAACCAAATCCACTGGAGCTCCCAGGCTCACGGACATCAGTCCGGTCAGCATGCTGGCCATGGTCAGGTCCAACATGCTGCAGGGATGCTGCCCGTCACCATAGCGATAATTGCTTATGAATCTTTGAGTGTTACTGAAGAAGCCAAACACGGCCGAGTTGTAGACCGTGATGCTGGCCAGGGGGAAAGACATGCCCTTAAAGAATCCTGTGACCTGAAAAAGAGTCGAGAGGGAAGCAAGAAGGTCAGCACAACATGTGAAAAAAACATACATATGCACGGGTAAAAGCAGGAAAAGTGTGGAGGGAACAGTAAAGAACTGTAAGTGAGGCGTTTACACTGATGACATGCACAGAATTAAATACAGGGTGCAGCTGCTGCCAAATAGTATGGAAACCTTTCCTCGGGCCAACCTGAGGAGGCGGTTACAGTCTGGGGAGACATATGCTGGGAATAAAACATAGCTGAATAAATCATGTGACCTCTGAGAGCAGCAGGCCTGTGATTTGTAACGGACACACTGAAAACTTCTTATCATATGACACCCCAAAGAGATAAAACCGATAGATGCAGCTTAAATTCAACCTTTTGCACATATTTAGCCTCACCTAAATGGATTATTTTTCTGTAAAATAAGCTGCTATTATCACTCAGCTGGTTTAAGCTTTTCATGGTGGTGGTAAACAAAAGGTCCAGCTTAAAGCATCCAGCTGGGAAACTGGGTCACAGGAGAAATAAAGCGACTGGGAGCTGTGGAAACAACTTAAAGCGACAGAATGACTGTGGATGTTTGCATATTGTGCAGTGCTGGCTCTGAGCTGAACGTGGTTTTAGGTCCAATCTATAATGAAATGATTAACTCGATCTTAGGCTCTGAAGGACCACATTTTGTGTCCAAATCCTATAAATCTGTCCTAACCCTGGCTCTGAGGGACTCTGATGTACTGACTGGAGTTGTGTGGAAAAACACTGGGACAGATACAATATATCCAAGTTTCTGATTGCTGCCCAGCATTTGTACTGCCATAGCTTCAGCCAAGTTAAAACACACAACAGAGCCAACAAAGCATTTGGTTAAATATACTGCAGGGTGAATGAAAAGCATATTTTCAAAGCATGTCAGATAACTTATTACCGTTTATACTGTTTGGAGCGATGCAGAAATGGAGGAAAGAGAAGAAGTTTGAATGTTTACCGTTTCCTTCCTGTAGATGGTGAGGATGCAGTGCAGAGTGTTTTTGTAGCCATTCCCTGCCTGGAGCCGAGTCTGAAACAGTGCCACTGACTTTATTCAAACAAGTAATTTCCATATGAAGAATAAATAAAGTTGATTTGGGGGGTTTTTTCCCCCCGAATGTGAAACATAGGTTTTCAGATTTCTTATTTTGGAGTTTGTTGGACAAAAATATTCAGGCTTTTCACCTTGGAGTCATTGCACACATCTCTGACTAAAGACAGTTCATAACACTCACACTGGTTTTGAGCACATTCAGATCATTTCTGATAAATGCTTCCTTCCTTAGCTGCTACACATACTAAATTATTTTTGGCAAAAGACATATGTGACATCAAAACATCAATTCAATTATAATTATAGGGAAGAAACTGACTCTGTGTGTCATACAAACACAGATCCTGATTTGTAGGATGGATAAGGACGTAAATTAAAAAAAAGTGGCCCAAAAGAATGTGCAACAGAGTGTATATGACTTGATGAGCTGCAGGCTTGATCATTTTTATAACAGCTATAACACAAAAGTGGAGGAATGCTGTAGTAAAATGATTCCAGAGGTCTGACATACCTTTACTGTATCCAGCGGATGGCCAACAACCACACTGGAAGCTCCTGCAGCCAAAACAGAAAGAAAAGAGGAATGAAGCACAAAATGCCAGAGAGAGAAAAACAGAGACAACTTTCCACAAAAATCTCAAGAGTTTTACTCATAACCAACATGCTGAAAGGCAACGTGTCTCAGCCAAAAACTAAAGCGTCTTAAACTGTTTTTACTGCAGGACATCAGACCTGCATGTTTGCAGTCAGGGCTTAAAGTTTACTTCAAATGAGCAGCCATCACAGGGGGGAACGCGAGCTACTGTGTGTGTGCATGAGTGGGTATCAAACACACACAACATACATGCCACAGGATCTCGCTCAGTTGTTGCCCAGATAAGAACCAGGAGTGCATGGTCATCAGGACATGAATATTGTATCAATGCAAGGACACCAAATATCAAATAAAAAAAACAAGAGGGTTTGCTGCACGCACCGCCATCAGGAAGCAGAGCAAACGTAACATTACATCAAAACCATCCACACACAGCTTGATGAAGGTACCTCATAATTATTCCACCTTCTGTGACCAACTGGAGTGTGGAGACTAAATAATTACCCACAGCTTGAAGGTGTTGCACACTGAGCAAGACTTAGATCACATGGTGACGGCACAGGTGGGCCGATAGAAGCAAACCTTTCTGCAAACAGTCACAGTCTGACTGGATTTTTAAAGGTTTTTAAATAACTTCTGTCTAATTTATGAATGCAAACAGACTGACAGCATGCTGCCACCAATCTGAAAGATTCTTTATCATCGAGCACAACTTCAGGGGACTAGACTCAACTGGCTGCCAGCTGCTGGTATTCTGGTTATACTGCTATAGAACTGGAAGGTTGGTCGACATATTGCAAATATTAAAAATCACAGTGATTTCATATTAGTGCTTTGTTAGCAGTGTAACCCAGCAAAATTTATATATATATATTTTTTAAAAACGTCAGTTCACCTTTGCTGTGAAGGCAGTGAAACACAAAGTGAAGCTGCAAATAAGGCCGGACATGTTTCTTAACATTTTATAACATTCAGGGAAATCTGTGAGATATTCTTTAAGGTCTATTTCTAGCTTTCTATTCTTCTTCTTCTTTTTTCTTTTCTTTTTTTTAAATTTAAAGTTAACTGCATTTTGCAAAGCAGCCAAAAAACGTGAAATCTTGGTGATGACAGAAAAATGCAATGCGCCCCTGGACACTGTAGTTTAAAATCAGATTAGAAGTCCTGCACTTGAACCAAACTTGTGGGGTTTTTCTGAGTTCATCATCGGCCTCCAAAAAGCTTTTATTGATAGGATCACTGCTATTGCTTCGGCTGAACATTTGGAGAAAAGAAGTAGGTCTACATAGATTTCCGGCATCAGCTCGTTGTGTAATCTTTTCTTTGTGACTGCAAAAGCTCCACGGCTGTGACTGACATCATAATAATGCAATGTCCAACTGGCAGCATGGCTTCACGGCTTCACATTGCAAAATAAAGCTTATCAAAATTAATTAATAAGCCCAGAGACTGTCTTAGCTTTTCAGCTGGAGCTAGTTCCCATCCAAACCAGACTTGCTGAATATTAACAATGTCAGTGTTTTTCTGTGTTTTGTATTACAGCTGGGATTTAGAATATCACTATATGACAGCTTAAACATAATGTGTTTTTGCAGGGCTTTGTGCTTTTTTGTTTTACATCTTTTTATAATTTCAGTTTCATAGAATAATTAAAATAAAGCCCCTAGCGGCTAGCCCTGACACAGCACGCATTAAGCTTGTAAAAGGCGAATTTTTGTCCTTAGAATAAAAACGTGCGCAGACTGAATCCTGTAGACTGACCGAGGGGAGAGAGCATTCAGCGAGCAGCTTTCCGAGTAAACGGAGGCGGTGAGCCTGCGTTGCAGTGACACTGTGGGAACATGAGGGGTTCGGGTGGGGGTGGGAGTCTGCGCAGAGCCTCCACTGTTTATCTGGATGAGGATGCACGCGGAGCTCATGACGTGTTTTCCCCTGATAAACGTGTTTTTACAGTACAACAACGGAGGATTGTGCGTATCTGTGGAGCTCTGTGTGAAGCTCACTGGACCCAAACAAACGCGCTGTTGAGCCTCCCTTCACCTCCCACCCATGCCATCTTCAGTTCGCCCCCACACACCCCACAAAGATCCACTGAAAACACGCATTGACGGAGTGTCTGACTGAGGAACTCACCTGCAATCCATCCTGCGATGAAATCATCCACGCGGAAACTTTTGGAGGTCTGCATCTTCCACTCGGAGCTGCTCTGCGCGCCCCACGCAAGTAATCTCACAGTCTGCGCGCTCTCCACGGGACAGAACACTTACTGCTGCTGGTTGCTCCCGCTGATCACGTATCGGCCCAAACTTTTTTCACAAGAAGGCAAAAAAACGGCTTATAGAAGGTAACTCCGGGAGTTGTCACTAGCAACCAATCAGAGCAAAGCCTGAATCTGTGAGGCCGTTCTGCTGGCCAATCAGGAGTGAGCTATCCAAAGCTATGCGGCCTATAGAGAGGCCGGGATGGAAATGAGCCATGAGGAAAGCTGAGCAGAAAAACAGATACTGCTGCACATTTTGACCTTTCTCCTACTTCACTTCAGCCTGCCCAATAAGAGTAAAACTCTTAAAGACCGACAAGAAAAAGTAACTTCCTGTATGTGCTGTAAAATGATCATCATGGATGTAATTAAAGCAGCTTGTGCTTATATTGATCTTCTATACACTTCATATATATGAATGGTGGAGTGTGATCAGTGACACAGCTGTGAAACAGAGCTGCACTCAAACAGACTGAGCTGGATAAAAATTGTCTGCTGAAGGGAAAAGTTAAAAAAAAAACAATAATAAAGAGAACATCACAGAAGGTGTTTGATGAAGATCTGATTTCTTTAAAAACAAGAAGGGTTACAACAGGGGTGGGGAATTCCAGCCCTCAAGGGCCGGTGACGTGCAGGTTTTAGATCACCCTGGTTCAACACACCTGAATCAAATAATTAGTTCATTACAAGACCTTTGGAGAACTTTAAGACATGTTGAGGAGGTAATTTGGCCATTTAAATGAGCGGTGCTGGATCAAGGACACATCTAAAACCTGCAGGACACCGGCCATTTGAGGCATGGAGTTTCCCCACCCCTGGGTTACAAATTGAAGACTGCAGTTACACAAACTGCTTATAAATATGATTTCAGTTTTATTTTTGTGGCATCAACAACAGTCACCTCGATGAACTTTATACTATAAGGTAAGGATCCTCAAATCATATAACAATACAATGACCTCAAGACGTCACATGATACGGTGGGGCTAGGTTTCACAGCAGGCTCATCCTTGGCTGATTGTGACCAGTGCTGGGGAGTAACGGAATACATGTACCGCTGTTACGTATTTAAAATACAAAATATGAATAACTGTATTCCGTTACAGTTACCATTTAAAAAGGTGGTATTCAGAACACAGTTACCTGTTTGTCCTATGTTAGGCTGTGCCTAACATAGGACAAACAGGTAATTCCACGCCAGTGGAAACCTAAACAAAACGCGCATTAAGAGGGTCTAATGCCTGGGTCTCAATCTCGCGGCCCATGTCACCTCTATTTGTAGCCCACAAAATGACATGAAGAAATATAAAAAAAAATATTCACAAAAATAATTTAATAAGAAGGTAATAGGCAGAGTGTTACAGGCATAGCCCTAAAGAATGTAGCCTCATAGGCAGTGTAGTCCGTGCTGCATGGAGAATGGACTGCCGTACCCGTTATGTGTCTTTGAGTGCAAGGAGAGAGAAAAAGGACAGTGGAAAAGTACGAGTTGTCACCGGGCCTGACGCGCCCAGTTGTATGTAAGCTATAAAGACTCGATGGACTGTACAGTTTGTTCGTGTTTTCCTCCGAAACAATAAGTTCCGTTGCAGCAGCCTTTCAACGCCTCTCTCTGTCTCTCGCTAGCAAATTTGACCCAGACAACAAAGTAAAGCTAGTTTTCAGCTACAACCCGACGTATTAGCTAGAGGTCACTTTACGGTTTTACGCCTTTACGGTTTGGAGCAGTGGACCTGTTTTATATACGCGCGGAATAGTTTTCTATACGAGATCGCTGCAAAAGTGCAGCCTCCACCCTACTGTTGCTCATTTTATATTAAAATTTAAAACTCTAGTTGGCATTGGTATGCCAGTAATAGTAATAAATCACACAGCAATAGTACATTCATGTAGTTGTAAAAAGCATGATAATATATTAAGTAATCCAAAGTATTCACAATACGTTACTCTCACTTAGTAACGCAACGGAATGCCTTGCAAAAATACATTTTGGGGCATGTATTCTGTAATCTGTAGTGGAATAAATTTTAAAAGTAACCTTCCCAACACTAATTGTGACCTACACCCGTTTTCACACCTTGGCTTGTGTGATTAAGTAAAGGATCAACAGGGGGTTCATGACCCCCTTGGGGGACACTACGACTTAAATCTGGGACTCTCCACCATTTGACCTTAGAACTGAAGAAGCTTCTCTGATGAGAGGTGAAACGTCTTCAAGCAACTTAAAGAAGTCCAGATGCTTTTCTTTCCAAGCTCTTTAGAGAACAACACAGAGCTATTCAAAAGGTGCAATGCTGAATGCACAACGTATTAAAAAAACGGACTTATATCGCATAGGCCACAAAACATCTCAGTTCAGATAAAAGTGAAAATGTATTCGGCCCTGAAAATCTTAGAAATATGGTATCTAACCAGATGCTTAATCCAGATGATAGCTTGACCTCCAGCAACACTGTGAGGAACCTCAGAGTCCTTTCTGAGCAGGATATGTCCTTCAATGCACATATTAAACAAATATGTAGGACTGCTTTCTTCTATTTGTGCGATATCTCTGAAATGAGAAACATCCTGTGTCATAGTGATGCTGAAAAACTAGTTCATGCATTTATTACTACTTTACAGTATTCCAGCGTTTACATGATAATGGCCATCTCTGAATTGAGGAGAAGGGAAATCTGTCACAAACTTACAATGCTGTGATTATAGCCAGCTCTCTGGGAATGTTATTCATGGTTGCTAATCAATGGTCACAACAATTTGCATATTAATGACCATGAAACTTGACCTTTAGTCATGGTGCTGGTGTCAGCCGTTATGCAGAAGCATTGTTTATAAGGTTGGGGAAACCTGCAGTCAGCTGAGACTGATGAAGTCACTCAGATGTTTCTTCCACTGAAAATCCAACATCCAGATGAGCAGAAACAACTTCCTGTGTATTGTAACTCACTGTTATAAGGTCGCTCCCATGTTATCTCTCATATTAGCTTCTTTTCATTGGTTCCTTGCTACATTCAGAACTGAATTCAAAATCCTTCTCCTATAATTCAGAATCCTGAATTATCCTAACAGAGCTCTTCACTCTCGCACTGCAGGCTTACTTGTTGTTCCCAGAGTATTTAAAAGTAGAACGGGAGGCAGAGCCTTCAGTTTTCAGGCCCCTCTTCTGTGGAACCAGCTTCCAGTTTGGATTCAGGAGACATAAACTATCTCTACTTTTAAGAATAGGCTTCAAACTTTCCTTTTTGATAGTTAGGGCTGGATTATGTGAACTCAAACCACCTCTATGTTAAGCAGGTTCAGGCTGCTGGGTGATCTCCTTTGGCTGCTCTTCTCTGTATCACTCCTACTGGAGATATATGGCAAAACTGCACGGCATTATTGTTGTGTCCTCTGTCTCCTGTATCTTTCTGCCCTTCAGCTGCATGGAAAAGGAAACTTTTCGTCCGTTGTCTTGTAAAAGGTCTTTTTAAGTTAACTGAAGTTAATTATTAGTTCCCCGGGCTTTTGTCCTTTGCTTTTGACCTTCCTTGTAATTATTAAGAAGGAAACAGGGTGGCAGCTCGGAATCATCTCCACTTTTCAGCTCACTGCTTTGGTGAAAAACAACATTTCAGGCACCAGATGTGAGTTACTGGGACAAAAGTGGAGCTTTGTTTCTATTTTATAACAGAGGCTGATATCAACGTTGTATCGATCCTTCTTATTTTGTCAAAATCCTGCAATATTTTTCAACAACAGCTGGAAATAAACTCAGACAACAAAAAAGAGATGTTAGATATTAAATATTCATATGAAAACTTTGAACACAAAAACCAACAACAAAGTGCTACAAAAACACATCAACTTCAGTCTGTCACAAAAATGTAAATTACTGAGGAAACATTCTTGTGTATTATACAAGTGTAACAATGAGCACAGCATTCATACTCTGTCCTTTAATTTAAGGATCCAAATGAGAAGACATCTAAACTTTATGTGCTTAAACTCTGTGCTGTGCTGGGAGTGAACACACAAATATAATTTAGCCTCAAAGAAAAAAGATAAAACAGAAACCAGCTGAACGTAAACTGGATGTGAAGGGGTTAAATCATTTGTAAACACATGTACTTCCCCTGAAATCACATGACCTTATGTCTTTGTGGTGAACACTCCCCCCTTTCCTCCTGCACCTCCACATGTGCTCCACCCTGCGATAAGACGCTGATAACAGAGACACAGCGCTTTCGTACTTTATGGAAAATTACCAGAAAACACAAGTGAGTCAAGTTTGACCGACAAAGGTTTAAAAAAAACAACCAGCAAAGAGCAGCTCCTCTATTTCCCTCCTCCCCTTCAGCTTTCACTGAAATGCAAAAAACCATACATGAGCTCAGTGCTGATCCATTAATGTCCATCTGTAAAAATAAAGGGAACATCATTTAGAAAATATTCCTAAAGTTAAGAAACTCAAAACAACAAGGCAACCATTGATTCTGATATGTTGAAGTTATTGAGGCTTTTAATTTGACAGGATCTCAGATGTTTTTGGTACGATTCCAGGAGGGAACTTAAAGTGGATAATCAGGCTGGGTCAGGGACTACATCCACTGTGATATCAGGGCCAAATAAAATATACAGATCTACCTGCTTGGGAAATAATAAGGAACAAGGAAGCAGCCAAGAGGCCCGTTGACTTATCCAAAAAATAAATAAAGCAAAAACAAAACAGTGTGTTTGTTTCTCCTGTCACTCTTTTACTACTGATTGAGGCAAGCATTACATCATTTCACGTAAAAGTCAGTCTGAAAAGCCCAAACATTTATCTCCAGAGTTGTATTATTAGGACAGATTTTGATACAATGACAGTTTTGGTTTGTTAACTTAGAAAAGTGAGTAAAATGAAAGACACTGCCCCAAGTGAGGGGAGAGGAGGGGAGAGGAGGGCTGAGAGAGAGCGAAGTGGCTGATTCTTTTATCCCACCCTTACATATAGACACAAGCTCTGCGTGGTGTCTGAACGAATGAGATAGAAGATAGGAGTGTCAGAAAAGAGCTTCCTCAAAGGTGGGTGGGCTCAACCTCAGGGCCCCATTATGGTTCCTTGTAAACAGCAGACATCAACATTTCTCTCTGAGGCCGTGGGTACCTGCTCATGAATGATGGGTGTCACTGCTCAGACAAACATTCATATCAGCGCTGGTAGAGGAGAACTGTCCTCCAGGAAGTCACATCTCCCAGCTGTTGCAGCATCTCTCTTTGTAGAATCTGAGTCTGAACTTCTGCACTGATAGATCATTGAAGCAGCAGTAAAACAAGCTGGTTAGGAAGGTAGCAGGTGTACACCTGTTGGGTTATAAACTGGAGAGATGCATTATTGGCCGAAGTTACACCAAAGTGCAGTTCTCGGTTGTTTGTGAGGATGACAATAATGAGCCCTTCAGTTTTTCCTTCCCACTGTCGACAAAGTGCTTGCTCATAGGGGGTCATATGATTGTTGTTTTTCTCTGTATGTATTATTGTGGGGGCTACCTTACAATATAAAGCACCTTGAGGCAACTGTTGTTGTGATTTGGCGCTGTATAAATAACATTGTTTTTCATCCATCCATCCAATTCAATTGAATTCAATCTACAGGTTGGTTAGTATTGTAAACTTAGAGGGGTTTCCTTGCCATAAAGAATAAATGTACCCCACGTCTGATCTGTTTTGTCATGCTTTCATACACGGCTGTGTCATGTATGTTGTCATATCATATAATGAGCTTTCATTCAGTGTGAAACTTAGAAAAGCAGTAATACTAAACTGTGAAACAGAGGTGCACATTACATTTTTGAACAAAAACCTCTGGAGTTCCTGTGTATCCACGAGTACATGCTATTGGCCAGTGTGAGGTATTGTCTCATATATCTTAAATGAGTGACCGGTAAACTTTCATTGGCAGCAGAAACACAGAATGAATTATTTGAACCATATTTCACAGGTTTGAATGAATGCCATCCAGGCCAGCTGTCACAGAAAGATGAAAACTTTTTTGGCTGTTTTGTTGAAGCTGCAATTATTCCAGTATATTATCTGGACAAGTGGCTCAAAAACTTTCCATTGCCTGAGGGTAATGCTGTGCAGGGGAGGGTGAAGAAAAATATTAACCGCACAGTCTTAAAAATAGTTTTTTAATAAAAAATACTTCACGCGTTCATTGTGATGAAGAGAACAAAGTGCAATTCTCAGTGTGTCTACACAAAGTGATCACTTCACTTTTACATTTCTTCACTGTGAAAGTTGAGAAATTCTATGACTCACAAACAACTTTGTCACATTTACCAGAGGCTGACAGCAGTTTTAAAAGCTTTATTCACAGAAACTCGAAACTCAGTACTGCTGGGAATGGCAAAAGGAATTTATGCAGACATGTTTCTCTGAATACAGAAGCTCAGTGAGAGAAAACAGGTTTTAGACTTCACCACAATTATTCTCGAAACCTATTGTATGAATTCTTTTTTTGAAAAATAAAGGTTTTCTAAAGTAAAAGTGTCTCCCTCTATCAGAACATAGAAAAAAGGAGATGTACAGAACAAATTAAAGTGACATGCTATTTTCCAATTGAATACATTTTTGGAAGGAATCAAACTACAAATGACCAAATTACAAAACGTTAAATTCCTTCTGTATTAGCTGGACGGATAATATGGACCTGGTAAAGGTGGACTGGTCACCAGGAAGATGGTCAGACAGATAGAAAATGTGGTGTGTGTGTGTGCATGTTTAGACATCTTTGTGAGGACAGAAAATTGGCATGCCTCTCTACTTATGGGGACCAAATGCCCGTCCCCACAAGTTTAAGGCATTTTTTTGAGGTTCAAAATGTGGTTTTAGTGTCAGGATTACACTTAGGTTATGGTTAGGTTTAGGCTGAGGGTTAGGCATTCATTTTTTATGGTTAGGGCTATGGAAAGTATTATGTCAATTAGATGTCCTCACTAAGATATGAAAATATGTGTGTGTGTGTGTGTGTGTGTGTGTGTGTGTGTGTGTTACACTAAAAACCGTGGATTGTGTCACAGCATCATGTGACTTCCAGAGATTATAATAGATGATCTAACCCACTGAATCTTTTTCTTATATCATAGTTCTTCCAATCAAATGTATGGCGCTCAACACTGCTGCATCCAGGTTAATCACATCAGCGTGAGCCGACCTGGTAACCGGTACAAACACTCTCTGATTTGGCTCAAAAACATTTACTTCCACAAAATCTGAACAGGAACAAAACCGCTGAAGTGTTTGAGTTATATAAGTGATAACTGGTCATTCTCTTAAATTTAGACTAAACAGTGACTGGCTCGATGAGCGAGGCGGTGACATGATAGTAAACGTCAGCAAGTCACGGCCTATATAATAGAAAAGAAAAATAAGTGTAAAATGTACCTGCCTCCTGCTGACACTAGAGGGCAGAATAACTTCATCTTTGAGTTTCAGGGGGCCAGTTAATTATCCTTCTGTTTTACCTCTTCAATGTCATTTTTTCAATTACGGATGACCTTTTCCGCCTCCCGTAGTAGCATTCTTGCGACAGAACATGTGATTCCAGAGGAATTCCTAAAGTGATCCAGTAAATAAAGTAATGGTAATACACATTATGACTCATGGAGTCCTGAAGAAGCAGCATGGGTTTAAAAGCACACTGCCTGTAAACTCATGTTGGTATAGAAATGTCCTTATTGGAAGAAATGTGAAGAAATTTATCCACGCTTACTGCATAGACATACATTGCCTAATAACGCTTAATAATTGACATTATTTCAAATAAAAGCAGTATTAAAATGCTTTTTGTTTTTGTTCCTTTCTCTATTTATGCAGAAGCTATAGCTTCATAACATGCACATACCTACAGTATAGAAGCTTGGTTCAGTTATTAAAACAACAAAAATGTGGTCAACAAGTCAAAACTTTGGGTTATTATCTCAAAATCTCAATTTAGCAGCTTGAATTTTTCTGTTATATTCTCAAAAATGTAAAGTAAATGTAAAGTGAGTAAATAAGTCAACGTTTTTAAGAAAATAAAGCTTTAGATTTTAGTTTAGTCACTGAAATGTAATCAATACCTTTTCCATAAAGTAATACTTTCATTTCTCACATTTAGTTCCATTGTGCTTAAATTTGTGTATGAGGACCCTGCTGATAGCTTTAGTGCAATCAGTGCTGGGGAGTAATGGAATACATGTACAGGCGTTACGTATTTAAAATACAAAATATGAGTAACTGTATTCTGTTATAGTTACTGTTTAAAAAGCTGGTATTCAGAATACAGTTACTTTGTTGAAATAAATGGATTCATATGTTTCATATGTTATGCTATCCCCTCTCTAATTTTGGTAATTCCATGCAGGTGTAAACCCCAAAAAAACCACACAATAAGAGGTGCTAATGTAAGCGTCCTGTTAATGTTGTTGGTGTCAGTTACACCAGCACAACAGAGCTAGCAGGAATGCATTTCTTACTTGGAAAATCAGAAACCACTTCACATTTAAAGAAGAAAGGGATGAAATCTGAGCAACCAAGCTGCTCTCTCAAAAGACTCCAACCTAAAGAAATATCTGGAAGTAAGTTCATTTTTAAAAACTAACGTTAGCCTGTTGCAGCTCCCTTGTTTTACTTGTGGTAGCTTACCTGGGTTATCTGCCACTTGAGTATCTTCGATTGCTGTGTTATTTATTACTATTACTGAAGGCTGCATTACAACCTGCTAGCTGCTGTTCTGAAAGCAGACAGAAAGAACGAGATCACTACAAAAAGTGCAGCCTTACCTAATGTCCACCCTACTGTTACTCATTTTATATTAAGATTTTAAAATCTAGTTGGTATTGTTTTCAGAACTGAACATGATTATTTGCAGCTAGCACGTTGTTAATGTTATCCATTAAGTCTAACAGTCTATGAACTAACAATGTTAGCTCGGTGGCGAGTAGCCTTCAGTAATAGTAATAAATCACACAGAAATAGTACATTTATGTAGTTGTAAAAAGCATGACAATATGTCAAGTAATTCAAAGTACTCAGAATACATTACTCACATTGAGTAACTTAATGGAATACGTTACAAAATACATTTGGGGCATGGATTTTGTAGTGGAATACATTTTAAAAGTATAACCTTCCCAACACTCGATATGCGATATGCTGTGAGCTCTAATCTACAACTTTTACGACTCCCGACTGTTTATGAACCCTGGATGTAATTCATGGCATGGTAATGTGAACAAAGTCATTCTTTGAGCAGGGTTACACGCTCCTTTTAATGTCCTTTCATGGATACTTAATTCACTGGATGATATAACACTTTCTTTGTAGAAAATATGAACCCCTGATGGCATTTATAGAACAAAATTAAATTTGACTTTGAGCCTAAATAAATTCAATCCTGACTCTTCTATGTCCCTCCTGTCTGAGCGGTCCGGCTGAAACAGGAAAAAGGCTCTTTTCATGAATTCTATTAACGTGTGGGTGGTTTTCAGACTCTGCAGACCGGAACCTAAAATGAGGTGCAGTCTCATTGCCGTGAGACTCCTAAATGACATGGACTGAAATATGGTTTAATGAGCCCAAGTCCTGAGGCGACAGAGTAAATTTTTTATTTGAGGCTCAGACTGTGAGACATTAAAAATATATAGAAAGGAGGTAATTATTCCTCAAAACAGGGGAATGACAACAGAGAAAGAGGTGGGGAAATGCAAAGAAAAAAAGAGAAAACGCTCAGCAGGAAATTAAAATCAGATAATCAACACTAAAGATTTCACACAGATGCCCCCCAGAGGCGTCAGTGTGCACTACACCTCACAGATACAAACGGTTTAACGAGTCACACATGCTGACATATGAAGAGGTCTGATGGGGCTGAATGGGAATGTTTCCCTAGATTTGCAGTTGGCAGCTTGTTTCTACACCCTGGTGGTAAAAATAACCTTCATCTGCTGGTGTCTTCCACCTGTACCACAGTGACTTGGAGGATGTAGAAGTTTCCCTGTAGGCATAAAAGGAGTTGCTACATAAGTTAGGTCCTAAATTTCCTGCAGAAATCTACCTCAAGCTTTAGATTTACACGTCAAGGAAACTCAACTTGCTGCTGTGTTTTCTACATTTCTAAATATTTTATTATCAAAGGAATATAGTAGAAACTGAGGCAGCTGTGCTGCAACGCATGTCTTTCAGCTCATCACAGAAAAGACAACGGAACAAGAAATAAGACTCATTTTCCATCTCCATCATACAAAGACTGCTAATCACATCCATTATGCAACTAATCACAGTGAACCTGTTTGCACACAAACTTCTCTGATGAGCATTTAATATCACGCTGACCTTTCAAGTCCGGTTGAATGCGGAGATGCATTTCTTACTTTGAGATTGGACTGTTGTGATTTCTCATTGTCCTCCCTGAAACCCCCTCAGTTGATCCAAAACTCAGCAGTGACGCAGTAACAAGGAGAGATATTTAATGGTTTTCTCCAAATAAACTCCTTAAAAAATTATTTATACACAAACACATCATTGTATGCACAGTATTCATGAATTAGACAAAGTACAACAATTAGAAAAAATTCTGATAAAAGAAAAACAGAAGTACAACTTTTCATTTGCAGCTTGTAAAGATGGAGCACATCTGTTAAGCTTTTGGGCATTTTTCTTTTATTTGTAAGCATTTTAATATTACGTAAAATTAATAATAATAATAATATTAATCATGCAGCAAACTACATGTAGTAATAACATTATTCACCCGGGTGTCATCGTCCAAACCACTTCCTTACACACACAGAAGGTCTGTACTCCTCAGCATAGTTCAGCAAAACTACTGATGCATGCTGTCGTTTGATGTTTACAGCTCAGGACACTTATATTTATACTCTACTGTTTATATGGGAGACAGTTGGTATTAATAAACATGTGTGTATTGATCATTAGCCAATAATAATTAATAAATAATAATAATAGAGATGGCACGATACCACTTTTTAATGTCCGATACCGATTCCGATATCATACATTTGGATATCTGCCGATACTGATATGAATCCGATATAGCGTATTTTGTAATCAATAAAACTGTTTTTTATAAATATCTTGCTGCATTTTGTATAAGTTCATACTCAAGTTTGAAGCTATTCTGTTATACCTGTATGCAAAAAATACACTCCACCCAAAACATTTTATAGTTCAGCAACACTGATCAATCTAATAATTTTAAACCTACACCATCCTCCCTATTCTGGTATTTTAAAGAGTACTTATCTACCTAACTAATAGGGTTGCCAACTCCCAGCAAAAATATTAGGGAACCACCCCTGCCCTTAATCGATGTAATCAACTTTAATTTAATGCAAGTGTAAAACAAATGCACAGGAATCAATTATTTTTCTACTATAATTAAATAGATTAAACATCTTTCTTCAACAGAATTGCAGACTGCACAGATGGTACCTTCCCAAAGGAAAAAGTACTATAGCTTACTAGGGTATATATATTAGACTTATTAGTTACTATATACAATAATGGAGTTCTATACATTTAATCAGGTGACCAATTTTGTTGTAAGAGTCAGATAATTATTTATTCAAAGTTTTTAAATGACATAACATAGAAAAATATTTATTCCCCCCCTCATTTCCCTGTTAATGCCCAACCTGCCCCCCTGGCAAAACTTTGCTAGACCCACCCCTGCACAGTTACCAGCAGCCAGCTATGTAGAAAAGGATCCTGGTGTTATTTGTCTCTCAGAAACCGTTCATAACTTCCCTTCAACTCATTAATGTCACCTAAAAGTTAAACCTGTTTCTCCATCACCTGTTCAGCTCTGATGATATCCAAACTGACATCATGACCAGCAGCTTTTACAGCTGTGGCTCCAGCAAACCGAAGCTGATACTAGAAAGTAATATTAAATACATTCTAACAACAGCTTATCACGCTTAAACGTGCCGCTGTTTATCCGCTGATCTCCTCTTTCTAGCGCAAAGTGGGCGATAAACAAACAAGAAAGACGGGACTTGGGCAGAAAAGCCGATCAGCTGATCATTGATCAGTTTCATGTTTGAAGTAATAACAGGAGAGGAAGGGGGAGTGAATGAGGGAAGTAGATGCAACTGCGCAGCAAAGACAGAATAACTCTATAAATCTATTTTTTTTAATTCTAGCTGAAGTACGTGACAAATCGCGCCCTTTTCACCTCAATATGGAACTCCGATGGCCAGTCCAGCGGTGGCTCAATACAGGGAGTGCAGAATTATTAGGCAAGTTGTATTTTTGAGGAATAATTTTATTATTGAACAACAACCATGTTTTCAATGAACCCAAAAAACTCATTAATATCAAAGCTGAATGTTTTTGGAAGTAGTTTTTAGTTTGTTTTTAGTTTTAGCTATTTTAGGGGGATATCTGTGTGTGCAGGTGACTATTACTGTGCATAATTATTAGGCAACTTAACAAAAAACAAATATATACCCATTTCAATTATTTATTTTTACCAGTGAAACCAATATAACATCTCCACATTCACAAATATACATTTCTGACATTCAAAAACAAAACAAAAACAAATCAGGGACCAATATAGCCACCTTTCTTTGCAAGGACACTCAAAAGCCTGCCATCCATGGATTCTGTCAGTGTTTTGATCTGTTCACCATCGAAATTGCGTGCAGCAGCAACCACAGCCTCCCAGACACTGTTCAGAGAGGTGTACTGTTTTCCCTCCTTGTAAATCTCACATTTGATGATGGACCACAGGTTCTCAATGGGGTTCAGATCAGGTGAACAAGGAGGCCATGTCATTAGTTTTTCTTCTTTTATACCCTTTCTTGCCAGCCATGCTGTGGAGTACTTGGACGCGTGTGATGGAGCATTGTCCTGCATGAAAATCATGTTTTTCTTGAAGGATGCAGACTTCTTCCTGTACCACTGCTTGAAGAAGGTGTCTTCCAGAAACTGGCAGTAGGACTGGGAGTTGAGCTTGACTCCATCCTCAACCCGAAAAGGCCCCACAAGCTCATCTTTGATGATACCAGCCCAAACCAGTACTCCACCTCCACCTTGCTGGCGTCTGAGTCGGACTGGAGCTCTCTGCCCTTTACCAATCCAGCCACGGGCCCATCCATCTGGCCCATCAAGACTCACTCTCATTTCATCAGTCCATAAAACCTTAGAAAAACCAGTCTTGAGATATTTCTTGGCCCAGTCTTGACGTTTCAGCTTGTGTGTCTTGTTCAGTGGTGGTCGTCTTTCAGCCTTTCTTATCTTGGCCATGTCTCTGAGTATTGCACACCTTGTGCTTTTGGGCACTCCAGTGATGTTGCAGCTCTGAAATATGGCCAAACTGGTGGCAAGTGGCATCTTGGCAGCTGCACGCTTGACTTTTCTCAGTTCATGGGCAGTTATTTTGCGCCTTGGTTTTTCCACATGCTTCTTGTGACCTTGTTGACTATTTTGAATGAAACGCTTGATTCTTCGATGATCACGCTTCAGAAGCTTTGCAATTTTGAGACTGCTGCATCCCTCTGCAAGATATCTCACTATTTTTGACTTTTCTGAGCCTGTCAAGTCCTTCTTTTGACCTATTTTGCCAAAGGAAAGGACGTTGCCTAATAATTATGCACACCTGATATAGGGTGTTGATGTCATTAGACCACACCCCTTCTCATTACAGAGATGCACATCACCTAATATGCTTAATTGGTAGTAAGCTTTCGAGCCTATGTAGCTTGGAGTAAGACAACATGCATGAAGATGATGATGTGGACAAAATACTCATTTGCCTAATAATTCTGCACTCCCTGTATATCAGTTGTTAAGCTTAACGTGTAAATACTATCCAAACATTCAGGGATGAGCTTACACACTTGCTTTACTTCTCTGGGACAGTTTTCGCCGAGATGAAATGCTGCGGTTAGGAAGCATGTAGCGAGCAATGTTCCCTCTAAGCTGCGCGCGTGCGCAATTGCGCACTGCTGGCACGGTCTCTGCGCACAGAAAATCTGCGTTGCGCACAAAAAAAATCTAACCTGAATTGAAATTAAAATTAATACTTTAACAATTCTGTCTTGCAGTGTTAGCCAGTAAGTGACTGGCTGCTCCCGTATGGGATTAGAACGATGCTACCTTATCCCATAGTCCAGCCAATGATGCGATTCACATTTGTATATATGCAGCTAATCAACGTCGACAGGCTGTGACAGCGTCGTTATGTGCCGAAAATAGTGTTTTAGCTAGCAAAGCAGCGTGGCTGATGTGGAATTTGATGCAGAACACCTGATTGTTCTGTAAATAGTTTGAAATGTTTATTTAAAAAAATGCCTTGGTTGCATTTTTAGGCAAACAGAGTACTTAAAAAACGCTGTTGTTTGCATAACTCAGTCACTTTTTTGAAGAAGTAACTGTATAATTGCCCAACATTGGTCATTATATACTGTATTTTGCAGACACAGAGTCACAGGACTTTCTCCCAGACCACAGACTCATACTCATAATACAAGTCAGAGCTTTATATAAAAAAATAAGTTGTGTTTTCAAAATTGGACTTCAAGTTATTTTTACTCCCAATAGTGTTAACTTACTACACAGGTCATGAACAAGATTTTTTTTAAATTTTCATTGTAAGTGGGCTAAAGCAGTAAGTAGTCAAACATAAATGTAAATGCTGTAATTTGATTATTTTAATAAACCATGTAACTTGGATGGATTCAATGCTGGCGTGACCACAGTGCACACGTCTGTTGTTATTCACAGGTGTCTAAGGCACTGCTTGGGGAGTTTATGTGAAAAATTAGAGGGAACATTGGTAGCGAGCCTCCAAAGGCTCCAACAGACCACCGACAGGTCTCGCAGACAACTATCTATCACGTGACACATACTGCTCCGATGCGCCAAGCTGGGTTAAGCCAAGTAGCGCATTTTGTGAGGTGATTTTGTGATACTTCAGATTGGATTACATTTTTTATTTCTCTCCGATATCCGATCCAGTATTTTAGGTCAGTACGTAATATCGCATCTCTAATAATAATAATTGTCAATCATTTATTTCTTGTGTGCACTTTAAGACTTTGTCCTGTAATTTTTTCCATATAAATGTGGGGACTGCCCTCTACAGGTCACGGACGGTGCAGGAGTCTTACTGTTCCCTCAGAATTAACTCATTGTCTTCTTGCATTTCACCAGATATTTACCAGATTATTTATGCTTCTTAATTATCAATTTGTCCAAAAGTGCAGAAAAAATAAACTACGCTAAAATGAAAAAGTAACAACTTCAAGACGATCATCCAGTACTAAATGTAACAACTGATAAAGTGACTCTGGACTGGGCTACACCCCCTTTCAGTCACCGTGGCCTCCTCAGCACCACCCCTTGTCAAAATGAATCTCACCAGGAGCCAAAGCTCCAGCCTACATATACAGCAGCTCTCCCCACTCCAAGAAACAGCAACTAAGTACCAAGTGAACTTACAGTGGTCTCTAATCTATTATTGAACAAGCCAACAGTGGAAAAAACATGTCAAATCACATTAACAGAATGAATCTGCTCTCAGACTGCTGACAATCAGCACAACCTCCACAGATCGTCCAAACGTCCCAGCCTTTATTCCACGTGTGGCACAAACCAGTCTGAACTGCATTCAAACCCAAGAGCGGAACAAACAATGTCATAACGTTCGTTATGATAATAACATAATAACATTAGGCTCTAATATTGTGATGCCTTGGAATCACAGACATGAATATTGTTGCATTTTGTCCCTGCAGGTAAAAGCTGGCTTTGATCCATATCAGCTTAAAAGGGAACTTTCTAGAATGAATAAGTCTGAGTGCAGTTCTCCAGGAGCAGTATGAATCTAAGGCTGGAGGATTTTCTTAGTTAGTACAGATGCTACACTTACTCCATGATGATACTTTACTATTACTCTGTACTTTTCAAAGTGAAATACATGGAGAATTGGAGCAAAATTGGATTTATTCGCAATGCCAATGCAGAAAGTTTCTATTTATACATTAAAAATTGAAAAGTTAGTGGATGGGTATGTGAACAACTCTAAAAGCATTAGAGCCACAGGAATTATATTAATGGGAAATAATATAATTCCTGTGGCTCTAATGCTTGGCTCTATTAGTGAACTTTTAATAAGATCCTCAGATGTTCTCATGTGGTCAAATAAGATAACAACAGCAGCAGTATTATAAACAGATCATTTTAATGTTTCACATGCTGCATGTTAGAAATGAAAAAATAATTTTTCGTGAAGATCTTTGAGTGGATAATTAATTTAAACTTATATCTATATTTATTCATATTTGTCAGTGGTTGTCCTGTTACCATAGGCATGTATAAATTAAACTTCAGCTGCCTTTTGAATGCTTTATCTTTTCAACCACAAGTCAAGGTCAAAGGATCTGAGCTAGCAGCTGAGCTCAGAAATTCACCGTCCTGAAGGGAATTTCTTTCATGAGAGCGAGAAAGCCCGATAAAACGACTTGGAGAGCGACTCCTCAAGCACAACGTCACGTCTTCCCTCATTTCTTGGTGGTAAGAACTCAGGCGATGAATTTAACTGTTCTTCAACTGATCATTAACTCAACAGACTAGAAAACGTAGAGGGACTTTTACAGCATCCAATCAAAGATATAAAAAGTGAAGAGAAAGAAAAATGATCTGTTTTTCTGAACCAAACGGCTTCTAGTTCTTATTTTCTCATCTCCTTAAACTGTTTATCTCAAAAAGATGCACCTACTGAAACAAAAAAGGAAGTCACAGTGTGATTTATATGTTTAATATGGAAGCCTTGGACTTGGATGCAGACCACAGAACTGCATTTAAGTGAAAACTGCAAGGAAAAATATTCAACATTTCTTTTCACAGTAAAAATTAGTCAGTAAATAATAAAAATGTGAGCGTGAGAGGCCTGATATCAGAGTTTTCCAGGTGTTTGCTTTAGTATTCAGTTTGTGACCATTCAGATTATTAAACACATGTTGTTTGAGGTGCCAATAATTCACAACTCCAATCATGAATTTTCACCAATAAACAGTAATAATAAATGTCCTTGACTCAAAGGCCAGCCCCTTCAGAGAGGCCACGCCTCCACTGTGATGATGTGCATGGCGTGTTCAAAGGTGCGGCTGCTTCTGAGCCAGGTGGGATCTCACCTTAGCTTTCTGTTCTCTACCACAGAAAAACAAAAGCTGATTGAGTGTGATTTCAATCAGATGAATACCACACGGTTTGTCTCTTAGAGGAGCTCAGCAAAAAACAAAGCTGCTTCGGTAATCTCTCATTAATTTCCTGTAGGATTAGTACTGAAGCGACGTATGGCACCGGAGGCCTTTGTAAGACGTGTCAAACTCTGAGAGCAGCAGACACGTTTGTCTGAAACAGCTGAGAGGTGTCAGAGGAAGGTGTGAGTGCAGATGAGAGGACGCTGCATAATGGTTCCTAAGCCTATGAAGACGAATTCAGTAAATCAGATGGATGAGGCTCGCTAGGACCTGCGAACAGGAGCATTTACATCCTTCACGAGGGTCAGATTCTACAAACCTCTGTTTTTCCCACGAACCTGGTTCTGTCAGAGGTTTCTTCCTGTTAAAAGGGAGTTTTTCCTTCCCACTGTTGCAATGCTCACTCATACAGGGTTGCTTGATTGTTAGGGCTTTCCTCTAATCTTTGCTCTTTGCTTCTCTTTTACTCTCACACTGTGTGATGGAGACTGTCAGTCACTCAGGACCTGAAATCCAATACATCATTAATAGGAAATGTGAATTTTACAATGCAGGAAAATTAAACATATGCTTGGGGAACAAATATCTATGTGTGTGTGTGTGTCTGTGTGTGAGTGAGAGATGTGTTGATGTAAAACCAGTTTGCTGCTGCAGCCCCCAGCAGGTTGTTTGAGGTGAGCATCCTTAATGTAAAGTGACAGTAGTAGAAGAATAGTGTGCACAGGGCATGTGTGTGTGTGTGTGTGTGTGTGTGTGTGTGTGTGTGTGTGTGGGGCGGGGGGGGGGGGTAATGTGTTGACTCTGCTGGCCGCAACGTTGGAAAGGAGGCTTTTTGATGAGGAGAGAAGAAAAAGGAAGCAGCACAAAGTTGAATTTTGCTATGGTGTGTGAGCCATTTGTGCTCAAAGGTTAAGTGCTGCAGTGTTTACAGGCAGAGCAGGGCCGAAACACGATGCCAAATTGGATGGATAAAAGTGTGCTCCATAGGGAAACGCATGCATTTGCCGGCAGCGAGAAGACAGAAATTCCAAGGTGGCTGTTTTTAGACCAGTCTCCATTTTTACCTTAAAAGCTCAGCGTGTATTCGAACAAACAATGATTGTTCACATGTCAGCCTGAGACCATCCTTTTTCACACGGCGAGCATTTAGCTGCTATTCTCAGCGCTTTCTGGGTCAACATATTCCTCTTTCCAGAAGAATACTTTTCTTGTTTGCTTATTATTTTACCGAGAGTGTGTCTGCTGAGAATATCATCAGCACTAATGACCGTGTCCTGGAAAACAGAAAGGACAAAACCTCGACAAGGGGTCACACTGAAAACATGAAAGTAACAGGATGATCACTGGGGTAGGAAATTAGGAAAACACGCAATGCTGTTGCATAAATAACACATTCCACACATTTCTCTTCTTATTCTCAGGCATTTATTAAAATTGTATAGTATCCTGTGTCTTTTTATGGACCGTAGATTAAAGTGAAACACATTATGCCTGACAGACAAAGCTTAGATGTCTGCCATTATGTAAATAATGTCATTTGGTTGACTTTTAAAAATCTGGATGTAACCAAACCAGCTAATCAACACATTGCACATGTGCATACATATGAATATATATCAGTTATTTCTCTTACAGCACTACACATGGATATTACACACACAAAACAAAAGCAAGCAATGTGCTGATTTGTGATTGTTTATTTTCTAATAATCAGCAGTGCTTATTTTCATGTTTTTGCTTTCCTTTTTATATCAGATAGAGACAAAGAACAACAATGCTGTTTGTTTGATGCTCTGACTTTTAGCTCTGCACTGAGTAAAATTAGCAATACAGAAAATCTGCAAGCACTTTCACAACAATCATTAATAATGCAACAGAAGAGTGGAGCATATATTTCAGTTTGTAAGGTATCTCCATCTCTGAGCTGCAGGTTTGAAAAGTTAAAGCACTCACACACACACACACACACACACACACACACACACACACACACACACACACACACACACATACACACACAAAACTCTGATGAATAATACACAGACGATGCTAATCATTTAAGCTAGCAAACACTCAAAAATGCTTCAGTGTGTAGTTTGTGTTTGCACAGCAGACCTCTATCCATAATTCAAACAGCAGTGGAACCTTTCTTGCTGTTTTCTACAAATATGTTCAATAACGTAACTTGAATATCAACATATTTGTCTGTGAGCAGCATCTCCTGTATCCGACAGCAGCTCGGCTCGGTTTCTCTCCAGTGACTCCTCTTCACCTCCTGCCCCTCTTTCTTTATTTCATCCTTCTCTCCCAGACTCCCCAAAACGCCTCCCCCTCCTTCCTCTCTCCATTCAACACTTTTTTTTTTTTACCTTGCCCCGAGTAGCAGCAGAATGAAAAATAAAAATAAATAAAAAAGGTTAGCTTGGCTCCTGTGGGTTGTGCTGTTTTGTCTTTGGTTGTGTGTTTGTGTGTGTTTTTTTTTACCTCCCTTCAGATCTGCTTTCTCACTGACACCAGGCCCGTGGGCACAGAGAGTCTAACCTTGGACTTGACATCTGAAAACCGATCAAGTGACGGACCTGAGTGCTCCGAGACAAACTGTGGTCATGTCTGGCCTGTCTGTGCTTGTGATGCAATGACTCCATGGCAAAAAGGCAACAAAATCAAATGTGCGCAGGTAGACTGCACTGTCTGCAAAACACCTGCTTCCATGGCTCTTAGTTAAAAATACCTTCTACATATTTGCTGTGTTTCTGCTTTATAACTTTAAGCTGTATCAAATTGAAATCAATAACGATTGATTTCAGAGTGATGCGGTCATCCTCTGGAGAGCTCAAAAGAGCTCATACTTGAATCATCACCAGTAATCTCCAGAAGCAGACGGCATGCAGAGTGATGGTTATAGGACAAAATAAAAAAATTATTCTTCTATCAGAAGTAAAGAGGAACAAACTTTTTGCTCATGGGTTTTTTCTTATGTACTGTGTGTCACATATTATTTCTCATGGTAAAATAAATTAAGGGACTGCTGCTGCAGAAATAATGAGATTCATTCACCTATTGGCTGATCCAAATAGTATTAAGCCTCCAGCTCCAACCTGCTGCTTCTTTACAGACGGAGAGTCCAGAAAAGACAGATGAAGAAAGAAGTCAGAGAGGGGTGAAACAGACAGATGCACACTTTTAGTGAAGTGATCACATAATTAACCTTCTCCAAAGGTCCAGCTTTGGCTCACTTTTTAGTCATAAAATGCTTTTTCGTGCTGATTTCTCTGCCTCTGACAGCCAGCCTCCTTCCTTCTGGCTCTGATGTACTCCTGCGTTGTGCTGAGAGAGTCTGATGTTGCCCAAGACGTAAAAAAAAAAAAAAAAGCCCGTGACAATCACGTCATGTGACATCCTTCCAGGTGAAAATAGCTTCTGTTGAGAGACGAGATGAACCGAGTGTTGAGCCTCGAAGCTAAAATTAAGCCCAGAGCATATTTTTACACACTTCAGTTCAAAGTTTCCCACGTCTTGACCTTAATGGCCCTGACACACCAACACAGTTGGCCTTCGGGCACCAACCTGCGCCTGCAGTTTCTGCAGTGGGTCTGCCAAGGTTCACTCTTGTCGACTCTTATAAACAGCATGAATTGGCTGATTAAGCGTGTTAAAAACACCTACAGATTCACTTACTGCTCTCAGTTTTTACTTATTTTTCCCTTGGCCTTTAGGCTTACATAGTGAAACACAGCAAAACATCATGCAAGCTGCAACTTTTAATGAAACATTTTAGATAGTTATTTAACAACATAGACTATTTATGGCATCTTTTAATGAACTTAGAAAAGGAGACAGCCGACACACAGGAGCGAGCTGGACCCAACACGTGTAACAGGCAGGTCTCAAACTTTGTTCAGTTACAAATAAGAGTGCGAAAAATGTGTTTCTACCATAGACTGTCTAGTCTCTAGTCTCGCTCTGCACCTGCACAGGTAATGCATAAAAGCAGATGCATGCTAACGAGAGCATGTGTACTAACAAACTGATAAACAACTCGAAAGCCATGCACCGAGATCACTGACTCCAACAGTGGTGGAGGTGAACCCTTTTTTTTACTAATTTAAGGAGTCGCCCTCTAGTGGCCATTTAAGGAAGTACAATTCTAGCATTCAGGTTGCTGCTTGGTTGTAACTGCACCTCAAGTCCCAGATTCATCATCCTGCAGGCTGGCATCACTCAGAACTTCAGAAATATCCTAACATCACAAGGCAAATAAGATTAGCGAGTTTCTGAGAGGAATATTTCTCCTCATGCTGTAAACAGTAACGGACCCACCTATGCTCCCAACACTTCACTGGGTTTAGACCAACGCGTCAGATTTCAGCTTGTTTATCAGTCTGCATTTGCTGATACAGCCATTACTGGAGGATGTGTGGGTACTGTATCAGTGCTAGTTTACTGAGGTCAGAGGTCACATCTTATCACCAGATAAATGGAGACAATAGAGCAGAACTGACAGCGAACTGAACAATTTTGTGTTTTCTCAACAGCTTACATCTGTTTGGCTTTGAGACAGTGCTCATCAATATCACATATCTCTCACACTGCTGAGCAGAGTGTTTTTGACAGATGCACATTTTGTTATCTTTGCTTGATATGAGTGAACTATGCGTGCGAGTGGGTGTGAAATAAAATCACACACACACACACACACTCAGAAGTCCGCTCTCACAGAATCCTGCACACATGTAAATGATGGAGATGCGTGACAGCGTCTGTAACACAGCAGTGTCCGTCTGTTCGCTTCACAGATCTGTTTGACTGTAACTCAGTTTCTTTGAGGCTGTCATGGTCTGTTTGGATTTTCAGTCTTTGTTTTCACATCTCTTCCTTAGTTTGTGTGCTTCCAGAGCTCTAGCTACAAGTTGTTTAAAAACATTAGAGAAACTTTTCATTTGAAGACACACAGTTCATCACTCAGCCAACTAAATCTTGTCGTTTTCCAGGTGTTTTAACAAAAACATTTTTCCTCGTGCTTTTCATGATTAATTCTGCAACATGTGTGCAGAGTTTGCCACCGTAAAAACAAATTAATAAAAAAAAAAGTTTAAAAAATGTGCAGAAACTGGTAAGAAGGGAATTATACCTTCCATGTCCGTGAGTCTGCTCAGGTGTGCTTAGGTCCCAGTGATGTCATCGAATGGTTAGTGTGAGGGTCTGTGCAGATGTCTGTGTGCCTGCCTGTTTTTTGTGAGTGTGTGGACTCATCTGCACCAACCATGCATTCACCTCAGGCAGCAAACTTCAAGCGGATGTCATAGAAGTTTAAAAGACACTAGTCTAGACTTTACTCCAGAAACCTGGAGGATCGAGCATCCATCAAGACAACCCACTGCTTCATTTCTCTGTGATGCACAGCTGAATGTACCTGACATACATTGACTTCAGGAATTTTTTAACGTTAGTTTTTAACTCATGAGTCATAAAATAATCAGGATGTTGTGCCCTGCGATAGACTGGCTGCAGCCGTGACCCTGATAAGGATAAGTGGAAGGGAATGGATGGATAGAACCTGGATGTTGCTTAAAAATGATTTCCCACAACATGCAGTGTGCAAGCTGCAGAGGAGCAGCTTTAAGAGTCCAGCTCATCTGAGCTGAACACCCCCTCCTTTCTTTCCTCACAGCTCAGGTGCGAGTCAGCCAACAACCATGTAATAAAATAATCTGTAGCACAGTTGATGCCATTTCTGCAGTGAAGAGAAGCCAACTCTCTACACCTGTCAGGGAATGCAGGACACTCCAGAGATGGTGGGCTATCGGTCTGAGGATTCGGGAGATATGAACCAGGGCGATATGAAACCTCCCAGAGCATCTGCTGACTCACCGCTCACATGTTCCTGTGCAGCTGACGAGAGAGAGCAGAGCAAGGCACTAACAACGCCAGTGCTAAAGGTTCGGCATCTCCTGAATTGAGGCATACTAAAAATGACAAAGCATCTCGGAAGACTCCGTCTGCCAAATGGCTTATTAGATTATTTCCATTTATTCAAAAATCTTTTTTCCTGCTCAGGAAGTGAAAATAATGAAGTTTTAAATAACAGTGTAAAAGCTGGGACTATTAACATTTTGAATGTCTGTAAATATTATTTACATATATTTAGATACAGGAGTCTTTGCAGTAATCATAATTACTCAATTTGTATAGCACTAACTGACTTGAGGAGTGAATGTGTATGAAAAGCTGAGTGTTTTATCACGTGGATATCCGTATGTGTGTGTGTTGCTTACTTGGGGAACACCTGCTGGGAAACCTTGTGTCCTGCCATCCACGTGGCTGTTACTTTGCAACAATGCTTAGGTAGGTGGTACATGTCAGAACATGTACACCCTTTCATGGAAACGGTGCTCCCTGATGGCTGTGGCCTCTTTCAGCAGGATGATGCACCCTGCCACAGCAGCAACAATGGTTTGAAGAGCACAACAACAAGTTTGAGGTGTTGACTTGACCTGCTCTTGACCTCCCAATTCAATCGAGCATCTGTAGGATCTGCTGGACAAACAAGTCCGATCCATGAAGGCCAAACCTCATAGCGGACAGGACTTAAAAGATCACCACACAGCATGCATTGAGGGCTCTGGTGGGGTCCATGCCTTGATGGGTCAGGGCTGTTCTGACAGCAAAAGTTCACAGCAGTTCACTGTATGAAAACCTATAGAGTCCCAGAGGAGGATGCTTGAAGATGTCCCTGCTGGAGACTTCATTGTCCTGCTGGAGAACTTCAGTGCTCATTTAGGCAATTAAACTGAGACCTCAGCTGGTGGGAGGGACAGCCTGCTGGAACAGTTTTTTTGTTGGACTTAACCACAGTTTGTCCATGAAAAACTCCATATTTGTACACTCATATTTATGTTGTTTGAAACAGAATGTTAAAATTCAGTGCAAAGCACAAGCAAAAACATTAAGAAAAGCTTTCCTGCAGCACATTAACTGTTTTTATCTTGTTTTGTGCCTCTGTAGATTAATATCTGATTTTGTTAGAAAGCTAAAAAATGTTTGACCACTTATTCCCTTGCACTGTTGTCTAAAGGACCTTTTATACTCACTGAATTGGTCATGTCATATGCAAGCGATGTCTCCAGAGCTTCATACCTTTTACACCAGCACTGAGGGTGCAGGTACTTGCTGCAGTATTCTTCTGAACGATAGGTGTCGCCATTCAGAGAAGTGCTCCACGTCAGTGCTGTGCAGGAGAAGAAGAAATCAAACCTGCAAAATAAACTGTTTTTTTCCTCTCTGCATATGTGGGGATCTCGGAGCTTCTGTACTGATATAACATGAAAACCTGCACAGTCGTGCCCTTGTATGTTCAAACCTGTGGCACCAGCAGATGTGAAGACTTTTATACATGCAGCAGCGTTCACAACGCCAAGAACAGCAACTCTAACGGACCCATAAGCTCTCAGACAGCATATGCATTTCAAGGTTGATATTATCTGTGGATCAATACATTCTTAAGCCACACAAAAGCAAGTGTGTCACAATGCACTCTGATAATCATCAGAGTTGATCTTCCATCGCCCCAGGAGAGGGCATGCTTGTTTTTCTAATGTGTGTGTGTGTGGTTGTACAGTATGTGTCTGAGGTTGTGTGACGCAAAGTGTGGAATGATGTACTCTTCTCTAAGCTGATGCTTGTGTTTGTGTGTGACTGCTGCATAAACCCTCCCTGCAGATACAAGCATGTGTATAAATATTAAACACCTGAATCGCATCTCTGATGTCATTGGTTATTCAGTCTACAGGTTTATTGTGAATGTTTGTTTTTGATTTACAAACTGAAATGATCATTGCTGGAGGTAAAATATATAATATCTGCTAAAAAGAAAAGGAGGACTTAGGAAGGACGGTCGGTAAGTGTGTGCGTGTATGTGAAAGCTGCATCTCTTGCTGTATATTGACTTGTCTTGCAGCATCAGCATCCTAAAACAGAACATTAGAGGGTCCTCATGCTCCCATTTCTTCTTGTTACTCATGCTGTTTGGGGTTGAATTTGTTTAAAGAGTCATGTTCTGGGAGCATTCCTAACTATTGGTCACACTACATATTAGGGGTGCAACGATATTCGTATCGATATTGAACCGTTCGATACAGTGCTTTCGGTTCGGTACGCATATGTATTAAACAATACAACATTTGTAACTTATTTTATCAACTTTCCTTCTGACGATGCTGTCTGTGTGGAGCGCTCAGTGAATCTGCGTTCAACTACTCCGCCTAGGCTGCACTGTCGAGCGCAGATCCACTGAGCGCTCCACACAGACAGCATAGTCAGAAGGAAGAGCGCAGGGCAAGCTAGCGAGACAGAAGTTAAGCTCTCCTTGCAACATGGCAAATTGAACCTCTCCCACCCTCATTCAGATCTGGCGTTTGGAATTATTTTGGTTTTCATGTGACGTATGACCCTGAAGGTAAGCGAGTCATGGACTAAAGTAAAACCGTATGTTGGATGTGCCACGCAATGCTCAATTACATGGGTGGGAGCTAGTGTGTTAGCGCAGTTAGCTCGTTAACGTGTTGGCCGTCTAGCCCCATGCACGGGGCTATCAGGGGTAGCTCGTTAACGGAGATTTGCCGTGTTGTGGCGTTAAGGTCATTTTAACGAGGTTAACCTGAAAGCACTAGTGGGAACACAACGAATATGACTGCACATTTACGCCGACATCATCCTAGTGCAAAGACAAAAACAACAAGCATGCATGCTACAAACTTTACCCGAGTCATTTAGACAGCCGTTAGCACATGAGTCTCCTTATGGGGACCTGATATGTTTAATATGCTGCTGAGAATATAGCCCAGAAGAAGCGGATAGTATAGCTTTTATTTTGGAAAGAGACATTTCTCTGTAATAAACTCTTTTCCAAAGATGAGTGATTCCTCAATCAGATACAGGGCTCCAAAAATCGCTAGCCCTGGGGCTAGCGATTTTTCCAGTCGGGCTACCAAAATCTATCTCTGCCCTGCCCGTCCGGCTATTGTAGGAAGGAAAAATATATGTCAATGCTTTTGCATTCTTTCGGAAATGTAGCTGGGTAATTATGTCATTGGCATCGGTGAGCCACTGTCAATATGTGACATATTGAAATCGCGTTTGAATTTGCGCTTGTTTTTTTGCTTTCACTTTGCAATCGCGTGAACTGTGTATAGAGAGCGACAGTACTGATTGGTGAGTGATGATAATTTGTGCACCAATTCCTCTGACATCGTCTTATCAATCGTTAGCTTACTATGCAAACATGACAAGTGAAATCTCCCGCAGCAAGCTTAAACATGTAAGAGGTTGATCGCGCAGAGAATCGCTGAGCTTATGTGAGTGCGTGTGTAAAAGCAGCAGGATATATATTTTAGTTCTGCTGAGCCAAATAAGACAGGTCAGGGTGAAGAAGTGACAGCCAAAGAAAAGCTTACCACAAAACGGAAAAGTTATGACAAATCAGACTATAAGGCAAAAAGAAAGTGCAGCTTTATGGTTTCATGGACAAAAGAATTTCTGTGGCTGCAATATGACGAGCTAAATAACCAGGGGTGCACATAAGTGGTCCGCAGGTGCGCATTCGCTGTCAAAATAAAAAACACGCACAAGGGTTAGGGTTAAATTTAAAAACTGTACTTTTGAGTTAAAATATATATTTATAATTTTAATAAATGACAAATTAAAAAGGCACGAACATTTTATTTTGTATCGAAAAAATATCGAACCGTGACACCAAAGTATCGAACCGAACCGAACCGTGAATTTTGTGTATCGTTGCACCCCTACTGTCATGGTTCTCAAGATCTGGAGAGGTCGTGGTGTGTGTATTTTTTGTCTTAACCTCTCCCACCAGGACGGAACTGGACCTTGGTTCCCCGCCTCTGAACCCACCCTGAACACACACCTGTGGCTCATTCACACTGATCCTGGCAGACTACTTAAGATGGCAAGAGAGGCTGCTTCCTCGCTGGATCGTCACACTACCACGTGTCAGTGTAGCTTAGCCTATGAAAGTGTTCCTTTGATCCCCTAGAGTTTCCTCCTGACTTTGTTTTTTTTTCCTCTGTGTACAGGCCTTCTAGACTCCCTGCCCGTCTTCCCTGCCGTCTGGATTTCTGTGGATGTGTGTGAGTGAGCGTGAGCTTCTTAGTGTGGACATTTTTGAGTTACGGATCAACTGGAAGAAGAGCGTGTGTGTACCCCCGTCTTGGACCTTCACTTCGGACCCCGCCCTACTCCCTGGAGCCCCGTGTTATCTGTTCCACTGTAAATATGTATATATTCTCACTTGGTGTCACATTGCAAATAAACCCTCACCTTCTCTCTAAACTTCAGAGTCCTGCGAGTGAGTCCTCTGCCTACTAATCTGTGACACCTACTACATATGTGAGGGCACATACTTATAACTTGTGGAAAACTGCCATGTAGGGCCTTTAGCAGCCTGTCTGAATAAGCCAGGAGGAAGTGATGTATTGAGGAGAGTACGTGCACGCGCTGTTGGGAACGAGCGGGGTGCGGTTCGGAGCGCGTGCGTGCCTTACAGCCGAAGACACCAGGAAAGTCCCGCGGTCAGAACTAACCCGAACAAAGAGTAACCGGGATGTTAGTGGGGCAGCGGACGGGACCGCAGTGAGTCTATGCGGAGTTTCCTTCCGTGTGTGGAATCCGACTCCAGTTACAGCGGACCTCCGGGCGCGGCGCTGGGGTGTAGTGTCGATGGAGATAGCGTGAGTAGGGGAGCTAAGCGAGAGCTAAGGCTAGCAGCCGTTCCCTTCTAACTCACCTCAGTTTCCCATCACTATAGGTAGAATTTGACTGTAGAGCACGTATAGAAAGCGAGGCAGCACGGCCGGCTGCCTGGCAAAGGACTAGCGTGTTTCCGGGAGGGGAGTTGGACGGCTTTGCTTCGCACTGCCCGGGGACTGCCGGAGCTCCGATACATTCCGCGGACCCGACGTTTAGGACTTCAGGAGTCGGCGGTGTTTGGATTACCCTGCCACTCAGATGACATTCTGGTTGTTCACCCTGCTCCAGCTGGCCGTATGTGAGAGCATTGCTCTTTTCTAACCCGTTGGTTTTTCACGCCCCGTTTCTCGGGAGGCGAAGGTACAGTTCTGTGTTCTTTGTTTCTTTGTATTTTTGAGAACCTGAGACTGGATGTTCTGCTCCAGCTGTGGAATTTCTGGACAACCTAACAGACTGGAACTCTGGTTCACGACAGCTACCCCTAGAACTGTTTATTGGTTCCACATACCAGAGACAATTCACTGGATCGAACTGTAAAGACTGGAACTATTTTTTTTTGTGTGTTTGGGCATTGCAAGTAATGTGATGAAACTGTGTTAACCATTCTAGATAAGAGAATTTCTGTGTTAACCTTAATTGTTCTTCTGTATTGTGATCTTTGCGCCCTTTTCCTGTGACTAGTGTGGTTTGGGCGGGGTCGAGAACTCACAACATTGGGTCACACCGGCCTGTTTGATTTATTTTATTTTATTTATTTTATTTCTTTAGTCTTGGGGAGTTTCCTTGCTGTCGCCCTTTACTCTCCAGGGCCCTGTTAACATTAATAATCAGTCTTGGTTCATGAGGGCCATCCGAACAAATAAAAGGGGCCACGTTGTTTAAAAGTCATTGTTGTATGCTTCTGTCCTACCCAGGTTGCCTTGGAGTAGGGGCACCCGAGTTGTCTGGTTAGGTACAGAAAAAATGGAGGTAAGCGAGGCTGTGTTAATATTCAGCGCGCCGGGCACTGTTATTTTCGCAGGTCTGGTCCCCGGAGCCCTTCTTCTGTGCCTGTAGCAGCCAGATAGCTAAAACCACACACAGCAGTAAGTATCCGGGTCAACTGTACTAAGGAAGGGGGGGGGTCACGGACTCAGATCCCACCACCCTTTAGTCGTTCAGGGCAGCCTGTGTGCCTCTTCACCCCTATATAGCTGGGCTAGTAGCCCCTTACACATACCAAAGACATAAAAGAGGGAGGGCGAGGAGAAGAGAGCAAAAGTAGTTAAAGAGAGACAGAACTTGAAACTTTCAGATTATCCATCCATCTAGCCATCCATCTTCTTCCGCTTATCTGGGCCCGGGTCGCGGAGGCAGCAGCCTAAGTAGAGAAGCCCAGTGTTGGGTCTGCGCTTCCACAGGCTGCGCTGGTTTAGAAACTTATTCCTCATGAAGCAAGGAAGCAAGATGAACAGCTTCAATCAGTTCTTACTTGCTAGCAAGGGAGGCCTGCTCGGTGTCTCAGGAAAGCACTCTGAATCCAACCACACAATGACCCCGACACAAGCACCTCTCATTGTAAACCCCCCCTATGGTTACAAAAGACAAGGCACTATGTGTGTATGTGTGTGCATGTGAAAGCATGTGTATGCATGTGTAAGCACATGTGTGTATGTGTAAGCACGTGTGTGTGTGCATGTATGTGTGTGTGTGCGTGTGTATGTATGTGAGTGTGTGTGTTTGTGGGTGCGTTTGTGTGACCTCCTGCCCACAAAAAGGTCATAAGAGCAGGAAGCTTACTACACTGGCTGGAGAGGTGGTCAGAGACAAAGGAATGTCTTTGATCATACAGTTTGAACTAAGACTTACAAATTTAAGTAACACAATGACAACATTTAACAATTTGACTCCAACACCCAGACCTCTCTCTCTCCCATGTTCAATGTCCCCAGCTCAATGTCCCTCAATGTCCCCAGTTCTCCCTTGGAATGCTGTTGAAGCTCTGCCAGAGGTGTGCATTGAAGATCTTGTGGACTGGGGCCTCTGCCAGGTGGCCACTTTCATGACTAAATCATATAAGCCGTATATGATTCACTCCAGCTTGTCCGGGGTTACATCAAGGCGTTCCCAGGCCAACCAAAAGATACAATCCCTCCAGCGTGTCCTGGGTCTGCCCCAGGGCCTCGTCCCAATGGGGCATGCCCGGAACACCTCATCCAGGAGGCATATGATAAGAATGTGGAGGAGCAGCGCCTCGTAGTGACAGCAGCGCCTCTACTGTCACTACGTGCCAGTGGGATTAAGGAGGTCCTCAAAGTATTCCTTCCACCGCCCAACAATTTTGTCAGTCGAAGCCAGCATTGCTCCACTCACACTATACACAGTGCAGGTAGAACACTGCTTTCCCCTCCTGAGTCGCCTGATGGTTTGCCAGAATCTCTTCGAGACAGTCCAAAAGTCTTCTTCCATGGCCTCTCCGAACTCCTCCTACACTCGAGTTTTTGTTTCAGTCACTGCCCAAGCCGTGTTCCGCTTGGCCCGTCGGTATCTATCAGCTCCTTCCGAAGTCCCACAGGCTAACCAAGCCTGATAGGACTCCTTCTTCAGCCTGGTGGCTCCCTTCACCTCTGGTGTCCACCATTTGGTTCGGGGGTTACCACCATGACAGGCACATTGTGGTCACAGCTCAGTGCAGCGGGTTCGGCAATGGAATTGCTGAACATGGTCCATTTGGACCATGTTCAATGTCCCCAGCTCAATGTCCCTCAATGTCCCCAGTTCTCCCTTGGAATGCTGTTGAAGCTCTGCCAGAGGTGTGCATTGAAGATCTTGTGGACTGGGGCCTCTGCCAGGTGGCCACTTTCATGACTAAATCATATAAGCCGTATATGATTCACTATATGAAGTAGGCCACATCTCATGCAAGTCTTTTATAAGTTTTTACTATTTCTTTTCCATATGGGCTTTGTCTTGCAGAAGTTTGTTTGAACAAAGATTATATCAGGACTTTCCATAAAACCGCTGCACTGCAAATGTGTTTCTATAGAGCAGTCAGGATCTGTGATCTAAAACAACTTGTTACACAAAAGCAATTGACAATGAAACATTTACAGTATCACCTTAGCATTGAAGAAACATGTGCAAATAGTCTTTGTAACTGCGTTTACATCTCATCATTAACCTTGGAGCACATTTGCATATTAAAGCCTTTAACACCTCTTTGCAAACCTGCATAAAGTTACAAATCAAATGAAACTACAGCTTTCAGTTGATGCTTTTGATCTTTTTAGCAGAATTAGCAGATGAGCAGAGCTAAAAGATGTATGATTTTTTTAAAGGTTGAAGCCAGATAATTTTACCTTAAGACCTTCAGTTTTAATCAGACTTTCAAAGTTTATGGTCAAATCTCTAAATCCATCATCTAACACCAGTAGAAAGGAGTAACAGCATGTAATAAATGAGTGATGAAATAAATCATGTATAAAACCGGATGTGGTCTGCTGCTAAAAAAGAGATAATAAAGAGGAAAAAGGAGAAAAAAATAGCTGCTGTTGCTGGATCCTTATCACTGTGTGTCTGTCCTCCAGTGAATCATTATAGTGGTGTCCAGATGACAGACTGAAATTAGTGATGTGCATGTATTTCTGTATGTCCACGGGCAAAATCAAATTACCAGCCTTCTGTGGAGAGCGATGTTTGTTCCACAAAAGTCCTGCAGTCCTGAAGTTAAAATTATAATGCTAATTGCCTTTGTCTTCTGTCAATAATAATGCCATCTGGAGAGGATGGAGGGAGGGTAATAAAGTTGGGACAACATAAATTGCAGCTTCTTGCCAGAGGGAAAAAAAAACAGGGTAGAACCAAAAATGGATCCAAATGAATTCTGAAAATGGGATGCTGTCATGTGATCAAAGCATACAGTGGGGCAAAAAAGTATTTAGTCAGCCACCGATTGTGCAAGTTCCCCCACCTAAAATGATGACAGAGGTCAGTAATTTGCACCAGAGGTACACTTCAACTGTGAGAGACAGAATGTGAAAAAAAAAATCCATGAATTCACATGGTAGGATTTGTAAAGAATTTATTCGTAAATTACGGTGGAAAATAAGTATTTGGTCAATAACAAAAATACAACTCAATACTTTGTAACATAACCTTTGATGGCAATAACAGAGGTCAAACGTTTACTATAGGTCTTTACCAGGTTTGCACACACAGTAGCTGGTATTTTGGCCCATTCCTCCATGCAGATCTTCTCGAGAGCAGTGATGTTTTGGGGCTGTCGCCGAGCAACACCAGACTTTCAACTCCCACCACAGATTTTCTATGGGGTTGAGGTCTGGAGACTGGCTAGGCCACTCCAGGACTTTCAAATGCTTCTTACGGAGCCACTCCTTTGTTGCCCGGGCGGTGTGTTTTGGATCATTGTCATGTTGGAAGACCCAGCCTCGTTTCATCTTCAAAGTTCTCACTGATGGAAGGAGGTTTTGGCTCAAAATCTCACGATACATGGCCCCATTCATTCTGTCCTTAACACGGATCAGTCGTCCTGTCCCTTTGGCAGAAAAACAGCCCCATAGCAAGAGGTTTCCACCCCCATGCTTCACAGTAGGTATGGTGTTCTTGGGATGCAACTCAGTATTCGTCTTCCTCCAAACACAACGAGTTGAGTTTATACCAAAAAGTTCTACTTTGGTTTCATCTGACCACATGACATTCTCCCAATCCTCTGCTGTATCATCCATGTGCTCTCTGGCAAACTTCAGACGGGCCTGGACATGCACTGGCTTCAGCAGCGGAACACGTCTGGCACTGCGGGATTTGATTCCCTGCTGTTGTAGTGTGTTACTGATGGTGACCTTTGTTACTTTGGTCCCAGCTCTCTGCAGGTCATTCACCAGGTCCCCCCGTGTGGTTCTGGGATCTTTGCTCACCGTTCTCATGATCATTTTGACCCCACGGGATGAGATCTTGTGTGGAGCCCCAGATTGAGGGAGATTATCAGTGGTCTTGTATGTCTTCCATTTTCTGATGATTGCTCCCACAGTTGATTTTTTCACACCAAGCTGCTTGCCTATTGTAGATTCACTCTTCCCAGTCTGGTGCAGGTCTACAATACTTTTCCTGGTGTCCTTCGAAAGCTCTTTGGTCTTGGCCATGGTGGAGTTTGGAGTCTGACTGTTTGGGGCTGTGGACAGGTGTCTTTTATACAGATGATGAGTTCAAACAGGTGCCATTCATACAGGTAACGAGTGGGGGACAGAAAAGCTTCTTACAGAAGACGTTACAGGTCTGTGAGAGCCAGAGATTTTCCTTGTTTGAGGTGACCAAATACTTATTTTCCACCCTAATTTACGAATAAATTCTTTACAAATCCTACCATGTGAATTCATGGATTTTTTTTTCACATTCTGTCTCTCACAGTTGAAGTGTACCTCTGGTGCAAATTACTGACCTCTGTCATCATTTTAAGTGGGGGAACTTGCACAATCGGTGGCTGACTAAATACTTTTTTGCCCCACTGTATCAGCGGGTGAAAGCAAATTCTGCAGGATGGCCATCAACCTCTTGTACGGACAATAAATCAAATTTAAGGAACAAAGGTGCTTTGAGCTAAATGCTGGCACTGACATGCTAATATGCTAATGATCTTAGTTTTTCAATAAGGTGAATTTCAGTGGAATAACAATTGGCATGATAACAGCTTTTACTCAGCTCTGTTTAACTGTAATTATTAAGCTGCAGAGGATATATTTTGCAGGAGTGGACCCAGAGTTTGATAACCACTAGTATGTTCATTAGAAACAGAGGTAAAGTTAAATAAAATGTATTTAAAATGTATAATTTTTTACGGGTACAGCAGCCTCTGAGGACAATAAATACTCAAACCCAATTTCATGGTAATTTCTTTCAACATTTGTGGACAGACAGAGAAGATGGTGAAGTGAAGGACAGAGACTGTATGTAGATGTAACAATAGTGGTTCAGAGAAACATTTGTATGCAAAAGACATTTCCTCTAACTGTCGTTTATCAGAGCTGCACAAAATATATCATGTTTCCCTTCGCTTTGGCTGACGTTTCACGTGTCCCGTATAGAATGGTTTCTTTTCATATTAGTGATGGAATTATGCACAAGCGTCTAATTTGCGATGTCCTCCTGGCCATGCTGAAAATGTTCGCATCTATCTCGGTGAAAAATAGAAAGGTTTAAAGACCACAGGGGACAGAAAAAAACGTAACTAGCCTAAAATAGGCTGGCTTGCCCCCTCTTTCCCTAACAAAATGTCCTCCTCTGCCATCTGCCAGAGGTGTTGAGGTGTTAATGTGATGCCAGTCCTCAGAGGGGTAGGGTGGGGGGGGATATGGTCACTCTGACTTCAAGCCAGGGGTGTGTGTGTGTGTGTGTGTGTGTGTGTGTGTGTGTGTGTGTGCATGCGTGTTTGTCTTTTCCCATGCATGCATTTATGTCCTTGTGAATCAGTGCATCTCTACCAGGTGCTGGGCAACATGTTTCTCTGTGTGAGGCTGTTCACGTATAGAATTATAAAGGATTTAAATGTTCAGTGATAATTACAAGACTGAAGGTTTTTTGTGAAAAAAAAAAATCACGCAAAAGCAATTCTTTCATTGGAATGTGAGTGTGGTGGGGCGTAGTTTGCGGTGCCGTGCAGTGAAGGTGGACACACCTGCGCGCGTCTGCAATCATGCCTACCAGCCATAAGTAGGGGTATTGGGGTTGTGCGTTTGTTGGTTGTGGTGTGATGCATGTGCGGCAAACAGCTGAGAGCTGCAGCAGAACTAATAAAGATAGCCCAAAACCTTGATCTGTGGACTCGACATGTCTCATTCACACCACAGTGAGTTTCTTTGTGTTTATATTGTGTGACTGTTGCAGGTTGAAAGACAAACAGATGTTACTCACAGGAGTTCGACCAATGAAACAAATGATATAAACAAGCAAGAATTCAAAGGTCAGGTGCAAATAAAAAGACACTGGTGCATGCTACTGAGAACGTATGTACTGTATATAATTTACCGGGAGACAGTGTTATGTCCATCCTTGTCACCTGTGTTCAATCAACCAAAGCTGAACTGAACAGCAGACTGAAATGATCAGAAATTACAAAATAAAACAGAAAATGCCTTAAAACAGAAACTACAAATGACAACATTTTGTAGGAAAGTTTTATCTGTAAACGAGGATTTGTAGTGGCTGCCTGAGCCTTTCTGACACTTTTAGAATCCAAAACATGCTGCTGCATTTCTTGCAAGCTGTTTTAATGAAGATTATGAATATTTAAATTAAGTTAAAGATTCCAGTTATTGGAATTTTATGAATTTTAGTGAATTTAGAGCTCAGTGTAAACCTGAGTTATAAGTTATAAGTTACAGAAATGTAGGCGACTTCAGAAATAAAGAAACACACACAGCCTGTTTCCATCCACTTGGCATTCATGTGTGTTGGCTCACCTGCTCCTCTCCCAACTCTGTCATGCCTCGTCCGCTTTCCTGTCCTAACAGGACCCGGCAACAGACTAAAAACACATGAGCACTACATCCTGTTCCAGCCATGAGCTGAAACCCTGGCCGTAAACGCTGGCGCAGAAAGGCAGAGATGGAAAGAGAAAAAAAAAAAAGGTTCCTGAAAGACATGAGCAGAAAAATATGAGCTGGTGAACTCTTAATTGATCTGCACTTTGAAGCCTTCCTGTTAGCGGGTTAGCTTTTTGTAGGTAGAAGTTTTCATACTTTGATGGGAGTGAGCCATATTCATAAACACGCAGGCACAGCTAATTATTGCTACAAAATCGCTAAAAAATTGCTACAAAATATTAGTTTAATCACCAGCTGCTCAGATCGGTGTACGACACAGCAGCCCATAATATTATTAACAAAGCTGTAAAAGTCATCAATGGCACAGACACAGTGGAGAGGTCCACTTCACTGAGTCCAGTAAGTCAAATACAGTTGCCTTTACTGGGACACCTGTCAATCAAAGCATCAGCGCTGCTGACTGCATGCTATCAGTACATATAAATTCGCTTGAGTATTAAAACTTGTTAGTGAATTATCCAGCGTAACCTCTCCATGGTTCTAGTTTTAAAAAACACAAGTAGAAGATGAAATGAAATTAGCTGCCAGGATTAGCTACATATAGCTAGTAAGCTAGTTATAGTGCCTTTTTTTTTAAGTAGCTTTCCCTTCCTGTGTAATGGGAATTAGATGAATTAGTGCATTAGCAGGGAAAAGTAGCCAAGTGAGATTTTTCTATAGGTAATGATTTATTTCTGTCTTTATGATTCTTAAGTCATTTGTTTTCTGTTATCAGTAGACAAAACCCGTTGTTGCTGCACTGACAATTTAAAAAAATTACTGTAATTTTCTCATTATATTTTCTTTCTTTCTGCTTTTGTCAAGGTTGTGCAGTGTAGCAGGAAGAATGGGACCCAAATGCAGGACTCACGGACAACGAAGACAAACCAGGAACTAGGAATCGGCTAGGACCACAGAGGGGAAATCGATAGCACTGTGAGGGTGCGACGCAACAACAACGGAGGAAAACGCAGGGTTTAAGTGCACAGGGGAGTAATGAGGGAATGAAAACAGGAGGGAAACGCAGCCGGGACTAATCTGACATAACGAGAAGCAAAGCAGAACACACTGATCTGGGACAAGGACTATCAATGTAAAACAGGAAACACAAGACATTTGCAAAGATGCAGACTTGAGACAGACTCAGAAGGAACATGAAGCACAGAGACAAAAGTAACTAGACTTGGAACACAGGGAAGATGTGGTGACAGAGAACTAAGACTAAGCATTCAACACATGGAGAACAGACTTAAACCTTCACCAGGAACACAGAGGAGGCACAGAAACAGAACAGAAACCTGGAGACCAGGAACTATAAATATAACACAAACAGAAAAGCATCATTCAAAGAGTATAACTTAACCAAAAACACAAAGATCCATTGTCCCGACAACTTTTCTTGGCAAAATAATATTTGATGTACATAATAACAGTATCAGTTAGCATAACCACATAAAATATACAAAAATAACTGTTGCATGTTTTCAGAGATCCTTTCAAAGGTGTCCACACGCAAGTGAGACACAAAGAAAATGTTAATAAGGCAACATTTCACAGCTTTTTGTTCTCTTTGTATTTTCTCTGAAGTCCCAGACCTGCAGCCTCCATCACAACTTCAGCTTTATTACGCCGAATGAGACATCGAGGTCGCGAACCATACGAAGAAAAAGAGCCGAGTGACTCATAACTGAAGTGTTTCTGACTTTTAAAGGTCAGCGTTAACTACCTTTAATCCTCACTGAATACCAAGCATTGAGCTAACCTCCGCTCGTCTCTGTTCTCTCTCTTCAGCTCCATCCTGTTTCATTTTGTCCTTTAATGTGTGTGATTTTCACAGTGCTGGAATTACTTCAGAGATTTCCCAAAAAAGGGTATATGTTTTGCATTTGTGGTAATTAGAGGTGTTGTATGACCTTGAAATGCCAGGTTGGTGGCTTGTTCTCTGCGCACACCTGAACGCTGCTGCCTCGCCAGCTGGTGCCAACAGATTTGAGGAATGAAAGGCTGAGGCAACGCAGGCAGATCTCCGGTTCGTTTATGGAGAGCAGATGGCAAAGACACGATAAGAATTTGTTATCTGCGGCTATTACCGACCGCACCGAGCGCCTTGTTACTGCTTTAGCAAACATTAAAACCCTCATTTCATTTTGTTTGTTCTTGCAAGAGGCTGAAATCTTGCGCTGAATTAGAAAATGCTCTTGGATACAGTTGACCTGTAAGTATTATCACAGAGAGAAAAAGAAAAAAGCGAGCTTGGTGGTTTTAGCACAATCTGTCATTCGGGACCAACTGTGGAAAACAGGCCTGGGCTAATTAGTTGTAAAAGTGAGTCTATCTTGTACTTACAACAGTTCTTTACATGGGGGTTGCTCTCTGAGGAGGAGGTCTTAAGCTGTATGAGTTTGTGCGTGTGGGCTGTTATCACTACCATGTTATTATCTCGACTTTGAACTTTTAGCACCTGATAAAATTTTAGTTGAGCTGCAGCTTTATGTTTTAATGTTCTGATTGGCACTAAAATCCAAAACTTTAATGTTTTATGTCTCTCTGTGTAGCACCACCTCAAACCAAAGCAACACCCTCTAAGCTGAAACTGACCAATATTTAATGTATTATTAAGATATCTGCAGAAGTTACCTTTAAATGTATTTTCTCAACTCTTTTTCTGCAGGTAGGATTTAAGACTTAACACACTGTTTGTGTTTTCATGGATTTGCTGCGGGTTTTTGCTTTTTCATGATTGAGTCTCAACATGTTATATTAAACATTTTTTAAGGATGATTTAAGATAAAAAACTACAACTTTTTCCCCCCTCAGCAATCACTGCATACATCAGTGTCTCGGGATTACACTGAATTTATTGTCTAATCTTTGAGAGTTTACCTCAGAACGCTTCACGATTCCCACCAAACACAAAATTATAATAAAGAGTGTTTTAGACCAGGAGTCTTAAACTCCAGTCCTCGAGAGCTGGTGTCCTGAAACTTTTCCATGTGTCCCTGCTTCAACACACCTGAATAAAATTAGTAGGTCATTAGCAAGAGTGTAGAACTTGACTGCATGTTGAAGTGGCAACCCTTAACTCTACTCAAGTAAATTTAAGTAAATGTAAGCATTTGGAAAAATGTACTTCTAAAAGTACTTTTATTGCACCTTGTTCATTCACTCATGAGATGCTGTAACACGAATCAAATGTCTCAGTTTTCACCTCAGCATGCAGTGAAGTCCTATAGAATCTTGCTAATGACCTACTAATTCTATTCAGGTGTGTTGCAACAGGGACACATGGAAAGGTCTCAGGACACCGGACCTCAAGGACTGGAGTTTGAGACCCCTGATTTAGACGCACCAATTGGTTGGCACATCAGTTCTCATTTACAGATGGCTCTCAGATCATTGGCTAAGTGAGTGCATATGGAGGCCCTTCAAGTTCTGCCTGCTCTGATTGTTGATTGGTAGCTGACAGTTCTCACTTCTACATCATCAGCATCAGTTAACTGTGTGTCCTTTGCTCTGCAGAGGCCGGTCCAAAGGATTTGTAGGTTGGGAAAAATAAATCAAAAACAAGATCAAATAATTCAACATGCCCATCTTCTGATAGCGGGCTATTTTACCTTCAGAAATGATTCTTTAAACAGTTGTTTTCAGCCTTATGTTCCTTTGTTACTAACAGGGCTTTAAAGCTTGGTTATATTCATGTTCTCCAACAGCCCAGATCACACTTATGATGTAAGATGATAGCAAGATGCACAACTCTAAAATATTGATGAATTATGAATTGTAAATATTAATAAGCTGTACTAACGAGACTTTTCGTGTTGCCCACAGGTCTCATGTGTGGGTTTAAACTCATCGTTCATCAAGCCAAACTCGTCATGCCACTAAATGAATGCTGCCCATTCAGCCAGTCCACCTGATGTTGACTCAATCTGATTGAACTCATGAAATAATGCTTAAAAATGTCTTTATGCTAAAGTGTCAAACTTGTGCAGTCATGTGGATGTAGTGCTACATGATAGTTTGACACGTTTACAGCACAGAACTCCAACACAAATCAACAAAGCGATGGAGACAGCTGTGTCTGTACCTGCGGCTGACTGAGTCATCTGTGAGCAGATCAGACAGCCGTCTCTCAGACAGGACGGAGGGGAAACAGCCTCGGCTTCACTCTTTAAGGCTCAGTCTCAAAGGTCAGACAGTTAGGTGATGTGATCACATTGACAGGACCGCACGTGATGTCACACTTCTCCTCTTCATCTCCTCCCCCTCCTCTTCTTTCTCAGTTTTAGAAACCAGCTTTAGCTGTCTGCTGACGTGTGAAGACTCAGCTTTATAAACACCTTTTTTGGGGGGAAAATATCATCTGTGGTCATGAACTCTTTCTTTTCTCACTTTAACTCCATCAGTCAGTCCTTTCTTTCAGCTCTGAGCACAGTTTTCAATTTATTCTTAAAGCCTTTTTTAGATGTTATTAACCCAAAATGTCATTTTTTTAAAGTGTCATTTTTAAAGGAAAAAGGGGAAATAAGCAAGTTTCACTGTCTCATCTGTCACCAGATGATCATATTCAGCGCCAGAGTAAAGATTACAAGAATACTGGGCTGTGTATTAGGATTTATGACATGAATAAATACTATTTTGGGCCAAGTAATGTTTAGTTTTTTGTTTTTTTCTTGTGCAAACTTTCACTTTTAAATGCTTCTGAAACCTCTGAGTGCAGCGCAGAGACACCTGCTGAGATGTTATCACGAAGACACGCAAAGGTCGATATTTAAGAGACTGCATTTAACACCTCATCTGAAATAAGACACCATCAGAAAGAAGCTCATGGTACTCACTGGAGCTGGATTTGAATATTTCTGTGTTTTCAGTTCAATTCAGTTTTATTTATACAGCGCCAAATCACAAGAACAGCCACCTCAAGGTGCTTTGTATTGTAAGGTAGACCGTACAATAACACATACAGAAAAACCCAACAATCATATGACCCCCTATGAGCAAGCACTTTGGCGACAGTGGGAAGGAAAAACTCCCTTTTAACAGGAAGAAACCTCCAGCAGAACCAGGCTCAGGGAGGGACGGCCATCTGCCGCGACTGGTTGGGGAGAGAGATTCTACTGATTTTTATTTTCATTCCTTTATGAAACGACAGCAGTAGCAAGATATCAAAGGTAAAGATTTACGCAGGTAAAGATTCAGAATCTGAAAATAGAAAAACAGCGACAGCATTAAATCATGCAGCACTTCTGAAACTGTCGGTCTAACTTGGCCTAACAGACGAGCTTACAGTTTTTCTGGAGTCTACAAAAGGAACTTTGCATGATTCACATTTTTAAATAATCTGTATTTATCTGCTTGAAAATATATTGTTTAAAAAGTGTTAAGAATATAAAATCCAGCCTGAGACTAAGCATTTCGAGCAGCCTAAAGCCTGAGCTTCTGTCTCACAGGAAGTGCTTGGACATACTGTGACCTCGTTATTTGAAACATGTTTAATATGAACGTCCTCTATGGGAACAGGAGATGAAAGGAAAGAAGGAGCATCATGATAGGTCCTATTTAATCTTTCTTTGTGATACTAAACATGAATAATTTGACTGAAAGAAGCTTTATCAAGTATTCACTTTCTAATCTATGACTCTCTTTTATTTTTAACCTCATTAAATTGAGAAAGATACCTTATTATATTTTACTAGTGCGATAGTTTGTAATTTGTAATTTACTGTGTAAAGAAATGTGATGTGGATCCTTTTAAGCAGGTATAAGCTGAGAGAACAGCATCAGTCTTTGACTGCATGTAGAATATTTGTTAGCAGGATAAATATATTGTTGATTTTAGCTTCTTTTTTATAATAAAAACCGTCAGCTCCACAAACACAGAGTTCAGGCAACAACACCAGCTTTGTTTGACTGTACCCTGAACAAAACGCCTCTGTGTCCTGTTGGTGCAGTCATGCAGCAGTCTGAGTCCTACAGTAGTCTGAAAGCAGTAAATTACCTTCTTACCTCTCCTTCTCCATAACCGCTCTGCATCCTGTTTACCTGGTGTTCCTCTCTGCTATGACCGATGTCCTTTGGCTCCCTGTGTAATGTACAGTATCAAATAGGTTCTCTTAAAGGAGCAATCATGCAGCACTCCAGGGGATGCTGAGCGCAGTAATTGAACATTGTGTGGTGTGCGCTGTGTTGCAGTGTGTTTTGGTGTGAGTTTAGATCCAGGCTGGGAAACTTCTGGCACGCTGGATGTGAATGACGCCACTCAGACACACATAGATGTATTCAAACTGAGAGTAACACTTTTGTTTATCATTGATGGTTTTCTTTTTCTGACACACAATTCTTTATCAGTCATAAACAAATTACATTTGATGTATGATTTCTTTCAGTCCTTTAACTAGTTACCAAATCCTGGCACAAAGAAGACCAAAAAAACTCAAAGTTACTACTTTTTTGTAATTTTTCCATACCTGAGTGATGCCCAGGATAAGATTTGTAACAGTCACAATTGTGTGGTGTATCTTTAAGACAATATAAGGTAAGGGTTAGTGAGTACAACCCACGATACAGATTCCAGCTATTCAGGTGGTGCCTCTTACCCCTGAGTTTTTCCTACTTTTTTGCTTCAGAAGTGTCCAGATCACCACTGGGACTTTAACAAAAAGGGGACACTGTGTGTGTTCATGATTACTGTCAGATTAACAAAGAGTCCTCCTTTATTTCAAGGTGAACATCTTGGACATAACGTAGAACAGCGTTCACACTTTATATCTGCATCACCACTGATGTTGATGTCAAAATTACAAAAATAAAAAATGACAAAAGTTCATTTCACTGATGTTTTAAAGTGTGGGTTATTTACTATTCCATCCACTCCCGAGAGTCTTTTGCAGCCATTCTTCTGTTCAGTGATGAGAGGAAACACACCTCCAGTACACAATGCAGTGTGAATATTAAGACAACATTAGACTGCGGGACACAGTCCTCCCTGTCATATCTCTGCATCATCGCTGCACCTTCAGATGCAAACCAACAACCGTGCTGGAATGTAATTGCATTCAGCAAATATCATGCATGCTCATAAACTCCCCTGCTGGAATAGTTGCTCAGAGACGCACGGGGGCATTACTCAGAAATAAAACCAAAGCGTAATAAAAGCATTCCTTTAAAAATTTATGTGAGCCGAGGCAGCACAGAGACTAAACACTGTGGGTGGTGGAGTGTGAGAAAAGTGTGTGTGTTTGAAAAGTTGGGAGTTTTATGCCCATTCGGTACATGTGTGGATTACTTATTGGTATCTCTGAACTATTTGTGTACACACAGATATATTCCTGTGTGTATGTTTGTGTACGTGCCCGTTATTATGTTATGTTCCTTTTTACCCAATTACTTGGACATGCATGTGTGGATATCTATGGGTGTTTAGGAATCCTCGGTGAACAGATTATCACACAGTTTGCCAAGGGTCTAAAATGGGTCCCAGGCTTCTTGCCTACATATGTCTTTATTACTTGAAGATGCTAAGATTGCATTTAGTTCATGTTCACCAAGCAGACTGTTAAGCAGCTATTAAATTCTAAGATATTTAAAATAAACATAACATTTAAAATGAACATGAAAAATAAAACTGTGAAGGTAAATATGTTGTAAAATGTGAGAGCTTGCAAAAAAAGTGAGAATGTGTAGAAAAAGTGGAACTTTTATTTTGAAATCCCGTAATGTCAATTTACAGCTGAGACAGAAACTGGTGAATGCAAAAGACTTTTTTTATGATGCATATTTACATTTTTTCTGCCCTCTTTAGAAAGAGCTGACAGTGACTTCAGGAAAAAATTGAATTTAAAACAGTTAATCAGATAATTTTGGTGATATTAAACATCTACAGTGCTTAACAAATTTATTAGACCACCACTCAAAGGAAGATTTAGATCCCAGCTACCCCAAATTAACAGAACTGGTAATTATCAAAATGTGGTTTTATGTTTCTGTAATTGTTGATCTACCAGTATGTGCAAGTTCCTTAATAAAAATTAAGTATTTTTTTATCCATGAATTTCCACATTTACTGTTTTCCAAAAAAGCTGAAAAATAGTCAAGCGCATTATTATTATTATTTTTGATTAAGATGCTAAATTACAGTTTTGCAATTTTCATCAATGAACAAAAAATATTTGTTTTATCTGTTGAATGTTATGTTTTTTCTGTCGCCTCAGATTTGGGTGTAAAAATGTCAACAGTTGTTATTTGGCTCATAAATAAAATATAATTTTTAGTTTTAAACAAGTTTTTGAAAGATTTCAAAAATATTTGCAGATGATAAAACATTTATGTTGTTTATGGAAATAATACAATATTTAGCATGCTAGCATCCCAACAGACGAGCACCAGACTAGTAATATTTGTAGCCAGCCTGTTTATACATCTTGTGTTTTGCATATTTATATGAAAATATAGCGTTTGTCTCAAAGCTCTGTTATCCCATCATTGGACAATAGAGGGCACATAAAGTGATGCCTCAGAAACTAAAAAGCTTCTCCGTCTGAAAATCCAGAAATACAACTTTAAGTTAAGTCCATTAAATTTTGTAAGAAAACACAAACTGTTGTGTGGATGTTGAATCGATCCAACACTGGGTTTTTAACAAGATAACCAGCTGAAGTTGTCTTACTGTCCCTTTTTAAATTTAAATGCAGCATAAGAAGCCCCACTGATTGGACTGAGTGCACAGCACTGCTGTTTGAAAGGATCATGTATAACAGAACAGAACACGTTGGTGCCTATCCTCCATTGTTAGCAGCTCAACAAACTCATTATAGTTGATCCTGTGGTGACCAGGATGGTCTGTTCAGAGGTGTTGGGCTGACAGCCCACTGACTGGACAAAGGTAGTGCTGTCTGCTTTTTCTGGGTTCATCATTGGCTGTATCCCAATTCAGGGTCTGCAGCCTTAAAGGCCGCATTTTAAGGCCGATTACGTCACAGCGACGCGACGAAGGCTGTCCCAATTCAAAGGCTGCTCAAAATGTGGCGCTCAAATGAGTCCTTCATTTCCCTGAATTTTACGGATGTGGTGGTGTAGACTTCGTGGCCCAACATATCCCAGAATGCATAGCGCGGCGGTGGGTGTGGATAATTTTGCCGGAAAAAAACGGCGGAAGGGGGGTGCCCGAAGAGTAAACTTTTAAAAGTAAGTACTGAATATTAGGTCACTTATTTATGTGCAAATGTTTAACAATGAAGAACATTAAAACATTACTGTTGGCCACATGTCGGCAGAGTTATGTGACATTAGTGACGTTTGTACTAACTTGGTTTTAAAGCCTTTACTTTAAAATATACGCCGTTCAATAGTTGACCTTAATCTTACAGAGAATGTGATGATTTCATGGATATTTAAAGTAAGCACTGAGAGAAATTTAGTAATGACAACATATTGAAAGAACAATATTTGTCTCTTATATATAATACATTTATATATACAGTGTCAAAGAAAACTGTCTTTGAATGAAGATTTAAGGTGACAGGAAATATAAATAAATGCAGCGTGAATCTTTACTGAAGCTCAGTATTTGAAACAGAGATCATTCACTGCTGTAATAACTAATACTGATTGAAATAATAACTTGGCCATATTATGTTTACATTACCAAAGCGAGATGACTTTAGTCTCATGAACCACATTAGGTAATTGTTATTTACTAGCTAATCTTAAAATGACTGTTCAGATTCCCCCACCTGAGCTGTAGATCTCTGCAGCCCTTCCATGGGCCTCTTGGCTGCATTTCCGATCAGCGCTCTCCTTGTTCGGCCTGTGAGTTTAGGTGGACGGCCTTGTCTTGGTAGGTTTACAGTTGTGCCATACTCCTTCCATTTCTGAATGATAGCTTGAACAGTGCTCCGTGGGATGTTCAAGGCTTGGGAAATCTTTTTGTAGCCTAAGCCTGCTTTAAATTTCTCAATAACTTTATCCCTGACCTGTCTGGTGTGTTCTTTGGACTTCATGGTGTTGTTACTCCCAATATTCTCTTAGACAACCTCTGAGGCCGTCACAGAGCAGCTGTATTTGTACTGACATTAGATTACAGACAGGTGCACTCTATTTAGTCATTAGCACTCATCAGTCAATGTCTATGGGCAACTGACTGCACTCAGACCAAAGGGGGCTGAATAATTACGCACACCCCACTTTTCAGTTATTTATTTGTAAAAAATGTTCGGAATCATGTATGATTTTTGTTCTACTTCTCACGTGTGCACCACTTTGTGTTGGTCTTTCACGTGGAATTCCAATAAAATTGATTCATGTTTGTGGCTGTAATGTGACAAAATGTGGGAAAGTTCAAGGGGGCCGAATACTTTTGCGGATGCATACGTGTTTATATACATATATGTAAGTATATACGTGTATGTTTGCAGGTGTATGTATAACTTGTACATATCTTTCATGTGTAAAAGTAAATTTGTCTGTTATTGTGTAAATACTTACAGTATTGTGTACTTCACACACATGGAGAAATGCCAAACTGCCTGTCATTGTTCTTGTAACAGTGACAATAAAAAACTATTCTATTCTATTCTAGTCTTCCTGATATTCTCCTGCAGGGGAATCATTTTTCCATTTGCTCTTTGTATTTCAGTATATTTTGCTAAGTTGCCAGCATTTCATGAAACAGAACATTCTCCTTTTCAGCTTGTGCTCTTTGTCTAACCTTTATCTCTTTCTGTCCATCACTTCATCCGTCACTCGCCTCCTGAGTTCTTCCATTATTCAACAGTTCACCTTCTGCACCTCACCTCTCCTGCTGCCTCTACCAAATCTAGTTTGAGACTTTATTGTCCTTGAAATTAGGTTTGCAGCAAAGCGTGCTGCACGATACAGACAATAAACAAAATCTAGTGGAACATATGAGCCACATATTATAATGAACCATAGAACAAGTATAAGATGGACTGACCAGGGACCGGTTTTTCTCCCTCTCTCTCACTGATACTGCATCATCTTTTCATCCATTGTAGTGCTTTGTAACTATTGTATGACTCAAAATGATCAGTATTTTAAAAAAAAACTAAAAAACAGCAATACGACATAAAAACAAACAGTACTGTGCATCCTTCAAAGCATATGTACATAGATTTAATGCCTCCCATCCGTACATGGTTTCCTATAGCTTCTGGGAAAAATAAATTATATGTATGTAAATAAAACAGCTCACATATTCTTTGCAGTAACTGCAGTTTTCATTATGGTTAAAAACAAATCTGAATCTTGTGATCATGTCACATGGTTGCTTCTGTGTTTGTGTTCAGGTGATCATAATCTGAACCCATGAAGAAGTCATGGCAGAGGGTAAATAACAGAAGTCACACCTTGAGCCTGGATCAAGGTGTGACTTGACAAACAATGGTCATCTGTATGCACCATTGTTCTTCCTCTTCAGAAGGTCAGATAAAGTTATTGGGCCAAGTCTGGCAACTACCAGGTTGTGGCTCACATGGAAGACTTTATTTTGGCATTTGCTCTTTTTTGTACATTATGTGAGTACACAGCAAATTCAAAAGTGTTAAATGTTTTGGTGTTAATAGTCTTCTTGCAAAAGTAGAGTTAATTTTACTCTAAGCAGAGTCACATTCTTTTAATGTAACTCTGAGGTGTAAAATGATAGTAGTTAAAATCGAGTGTTAAAAATGAGTGTTTCTCTGTCAAATCTGGAGGTGTTACAATGGAAACATTAACTCTTGACCTCTTAACTCTGAACTCCTACAGGGGCTATGACACCAATAGAGTGAATTCACAGACTCCGCCCCCAGCACGGCTCCAATCGAAGCTGAAGTGAAGGCGTTTCAGAACATTTTGCTCTTCATATTTGAGTTGTTTGCCATGCTTGGTAAGTCATTTTTTCAAAGATTGTTTCAATTATTATTATGAGCTTTTACTTCTGTGGCTCTTTGGAGTTGAGACAAAGCTGTGTGGAAGGCATTAGCCATGTTGCTCGCTGATATCATAATATTCTGTTTTAGCTAGCTGAACGGTATTGTTTGCGGGCAAATACCACAGCCTTGAAAAAAGCTTGCATGTGAATTTTCCGTCAAACTTTTGGTCAAATACACCTAAAACAATGTCTAGAATGTGAAATGTTGGTATAATGGTGCTACTTGAAGCCTGAAAACGATCGCCCATAAAAAAAAAACCGAGCAAACAGCAGTAGCTGACGTCCTGACTGGGTTCTCCGTTAGCATAGATCCCTCCAGAGTTTTGTGCACACGGTTTAGGTAAAAATGAAAAAGGTTGAGGTTTTACATTTAGTTCAGTATTACCTGTTGCCTGTGTCTTTGTCTTTTGGGAAAATACTTTACACAAGTAATGACTCAAAGAGGATTCCTTTTTTTTTACTGTGCTGCAATTGTTTACTGGATTATTTGTGCCATTAATTAGTGTCAACTAATTTTTATTCAATCTCCGCACAGGATATGCTTGTGAAGATGGAATATGGGGGAGAGCAGAAGTGCGTTGAAGTTCCACAAAGGGATGAATGAAGGACATGCATATTGTATTGAAGAAATAAGTGATGAGAATGCTGTTATTTGCATTTACCATGTCAGACCTTTTGATAAACAAAATTCTAATGAAAGTGAGAACATGTACACTGTTTCATCTTTCAGAAAATGTTTTGAAATTGTGGTGCACAGTTCAGAATAAATGTTTTTCAAAAACCATTGCATCTTTTTAGTAAATGTTTATTTCCAAAAGAAATTTCTAGAAGTTCAGAACAGTAAAATTCCCGCTTTTTAGAATGAATTAGAAGATAACTCTTACGTAGTTAAACTAAAATACTCTTTGAGAGTTAATATATAAACTCTTAACACCAAGTGTTAAATTATCAACTCCAGACAGATTTGGTGTTTAACACTAAATCAGAGTTTTAACATACCAACTCTCCAAAAAGAGTTAAATTCTCTGGTGTGGACCCATATAGACACTTTAATAGTGTTGAAATCAAATCCGACAGTGTTAATTTGGACATGCTGGATTTGCTGTGTAGAAAATCTCAGTAGATTAATAACTTAACCTGTTCAGTGCAACCCCATGACCCCCAACCCTCCTGTTTTTGTTTGTACCTCTTAGATGAGTTCCCACATTTGTTTTCCTTAAAAACCATGCTGATAAAATAGTCCAGAGATTCCACCTCGTATCTCCCACTCACTATTCTCTACTACACTCGTCTTCAAAATCTCTGTTACTTGCTGCTTCATCTCTGAGCTAAATTAGGAAAGTCCATTAGATTAGGCAGTGCCATTTCTCAAAAGCATGCCCACACATGTGAACACACAATTGCATACTTGATGCGGACCATAAATCATTGTCTCTATTATAGTTCTGCCAATAGCTCCTCCATGCTGGCTGGGCAGCATCTTTATAGTGTGGCTTTGATGTATATGTCGGGCTCGTCCAGGCGGGTGGGGCAAGTGACAGAATGAGGTTGGGGAATGAGCGAGAAGTTGATTCAAAACGGAACAGTGAAGCGAAAGAGGAGTAGTGGAGAAAGACTGAACAGTAGAAAGGAAGAGATGCAAACACAGCACTGGGGGGATCTGACATGCACCTCTGGACCTGTACGTATTGGTTTCTGTGTCAAAGTCCATACTGCGTGTTAGCAGCATGACATATAACATTAAGGTTAAGACTAGGGATGGGTATTCCATTTTCGATTCTGTTTAACGATTCGATTCTTTATCGATTCTCTTATCGATTTTTAAAAAAAAGGAGAACACTAAGGTCATTAGCTTAGAACTTTGTTTTATATCTTCTCTTTGAACAAGATAGAAATTTAGGAGTAACATGGCCTTACAAACCCAACAATGAGATCTTAAGAGATCCACAGCCTACGGCTCTTCAATGAGGTGTCACAGGGTCCCCAGGAAAAAAAATTGTAAATGTAAAATGATAAAATAAATATTCTTCTGTAGCAATAACAAAGTATACCATAAATTATTCTGTAGCAATTACACAAGAATATCCAGTAATGTCCCTGCCTACAATTAAACACATTCACTTACCGAAAATCGGGGGTATCTGCTGTGGCAAATGGGTGCAAACCTTTTACCACAAACTTAGTCACTGCTCGGTAACATTCGTCTATCCTGGCCTGAAAAAAGACGCTACCGGTACACTGCAGCGAGTATCATGTATCCGATATTACTAAACGAAGACGTCAGGCTTGGATTGCAGCGGTCAGACGAGCGGATATTGAGTTCGCTGCCATCCCCAATTTTTTGTTGGTTTGCTCGCAGCATTTTCTTTCCGGTGAGTTCTAAATAAAGTTATATCTCTCTTAATAGGCTTTTAGTGTTATTTTTTAATGCATAGATAATTAGATAAAACATCCTAATGTGTGATGCTGCAGAACCACATCATGTTGACGGAGTAGCTTATTATTTGGCATTATTGCAGGCAAACCAGCATATGAAGTGGATGTAACAAATCCAGACTGGGCTCCAACGCTGCACATGGGGCACGACGACATACCTGTGTCAAACTCGGACAGGCACGCAAGGCGAATGCAACGAAAGCGAAAAAGAACACTCATCAGAGGTAACCCCCCCCCCCAAAAAAAAAAAAAAACATACAAAATTGCGCTCATTGTACGCTAATCTGCACATAACTTTCAGATGAATCACGCACCTGTAATACTGGTGTACATTTACCTTATGTGTATGCACTAATTTTGTTTCACAGGCTTTCGTTATGCAGCTGCAGAGTCTGAAGGTGTGCCCCGTGCAGAAGTAATGGATGAAGATCTGACAGACACAACACTGCTTGATAAGCTTGTTAAGGTGTGCTGTGTTTTGGTGAATATGTGCCCCAGTGTGGTTGTCAAACCAGGGCCAAATGAAACTTGCTCTTGTTGAATATTCATAAAACTGCTCTGTTGCATGTACAGTTCATTGTAAATAATTGTACTTTCTGTAAAGTGGTTTCAATAAAACAGAAAAGAAAAGTATGTTTTTTTAAAAAATTCAAGATCTGTTCACATGTACAAGTATATACACATTAAATGCAAACTATTTACATGGTAACGCAGAGCTGGCATCAATCGTGAATCGTCATATATGGTCAACGTACTCACAACATGGAGGCTTAAAAACAGCCAAATGTTGTACCCAACCCACAATGCACTGCGGCGTGACATCAACTCCAAAGCCCTACAAGGCAGATCGCGCTAACATAATATGCACTGTTAGTTGATTATTTACCTGCCGCATTAACGGGAGAGGACGTGCAAACGTTAGCGCTGCTGCTGGGTTGAGATTCGCGAGTCCAGAGAGGAATTAAAAACATGACATTCATTTAAGGTTATCGTGTGTTTTGTGAGCAACTGCTTTTTGCATATTTGTAGTTTTTCCTCCCTTAAATGAAATATCTACTTTGCAAGTATTGCAAGTTGCCCTGTTGTCATCCGTTCTCGTAAAGTATAACCAAACTTTTGAGCGTTTGAGCCGCCATGTTTCCTGCCAGGTAAATGAAGCTCCGCAACGTGGTGACGTCATTCGGGGCGACTGGAATCGATAAGGGAATTGTTTGCAAAAATGCCAAACAATTCCAAGGAATTGAAACGGTGGGAACCGGTTCTCAACAAGAACCGGGTTTCGATACCCATCCCTAGTTAAGACTGCACCGCATGAGTTCAGCAGTGTAACACATTCTCTTCCTGGACTGGTGTTTCTACACCCCTCTAGCTTGTCTACAGCACATCTTGTCTATCTTTGTAAATGAAACAACAACAGCTACATTACATGACTAATGTGTTTAGCCTTTGAGACAAAGAAGACACAGTTCAGTGGAAATAAAGTCCTGGCTGGAGCCTCTCCTCTCAAAAGAGCACAGAGTTTGGACTACAAGACAGGCAGAGTAGGATAAATCGTCTTTACTTGGTCTAGTGACAAGTATGAGGTTGATAAAGGGTCGGTCTTAATGAGCAATAGCACCAAAAGGTCAAAAGCTGAGACAAATACCTGAAACAGAAAAGGCCCTCTCACTACACGGGAAGACTAATGGCTAAATGTATATTGCTGAACTAATGGGGACATGAAAAACAGCTGTTGTGATCATGCGAATGGCTGGGTCATGGCCTAAGCAGGAAGGCACTAAAGGGAGAGTTGTTGGATAGCTGGGGGACTGCCAGGTCTGAAGAAAGCAGGACTTTGTGACACTGGTTGTAATGTTTGATTTGGATGATGTGGAAAGAAGAGATGAGCAGACAAACTGATTTTGAAGAGGTCAGCCTGCTTAATTGTAGACTCTATGCCAGTGCTAGTTAATGGATGGTTAAGGGAACATTAGACATGGTTCTCCTAGGCAATATATAGATTTGACTGAATTGCAGATGATACTCAGCTTTATCTATCCATGAAGCCCAATAATACACACCTATTTGTTAAACTGCAGAAAGGCTTAAAGAAATAAAGACCTGGGTGACCTCTAATTTTCTGCTTCTAAGATCAAACTGAAGTTATTGTACTCGGCCCTGAAAATCTTAGAAATATGGTATCTAACCCGATTCTTACTCTGGATGACATTACCTTGGCTTCCAGGAACACTGTGAAGAATCTTACAGTCGTTTTTGACCAGGATATGTCCTTTAATGGCCATATTAAACAAATATGTAGGACTGCTTTCTTCCCTCTGTTCTAAAATGAGAGAGAATCCTGTCTCAGAGTAATGCTGAAAAACTAGTTAAATAAATACACGCAAATAATAAATGATTTGAATTGCATTGAACTGAATGTGTTGGATGTGGATGACCTCCACTCTCCTGAGGGTATCCACTCCTGGTTGACAAACTGGGATCCTGTGGTTAGTTTTTCTCTCAGATAGATTATGTGTCCAGGATAATTTAATGTTTTCACTCTTTGTGACTTGAAAACTTTGCTCAGATGAACGTGTCATATGAAGCAGTGTGACTTTAATTCTTATGATGGTCCTTTGCGTTGTCCTTCCTCACCTTATGTCAGGTATGTCAGGCATAAGGCACCTTATGCCTCTAATGGAGGAGGAAAGCTCTGGACAAGCATGTTTCTGTATTATTGTGCAGAGGCCTGGGAACTTTTTACTGGACATTGTCATTTTTGTTTTTCCTTTACAATGGGAAAAAAGAGGAGGAGAATGTGTCTGTCTTTTAGCTATGAACAAGACATTTTTCATCTGGATCCACAAGAAATAAAATATTGTTGTTAAAAAGAGGCTGTCTGGAAGCTGAGATCAGGATTCTGTGGTGACCATACCATCAGTTAGTAGTTCTTGTTCTTGGCGTTCAGAATAGCACTTTGTGACTGTATGTTTGGGGTATCTGTGCAGCTGCAGGGTGAATTGGGAGCAAACAGATACCTGGATAAGAATCTCTACACTGAAAGAGCTGAAAACCTCTGTGCAATTCTACAAATATAAAAACAAAATGACCTTTTGGGGGCTCTCCTCATCTACCACTGCTAGTAGAAGGTGCTCGTTTCTCCCTCCAGTCAGCCTCAGAGCTCTATGGCTGTTATAATTGCTGTTATATTGTGTGTGTGCGGTGCTGCAGTACTGTCAATACATGCTTGATGACCAAGTCTGGGACTCTCTCTCTCTCTTTCTCTGCAGCAGCACAGATGATATGGATGTTAAAAGGGTCAGCCTCTCTGGAGCTGTTATCCCCCTTTGTCCAGGGCCTTCAGACATTTTTTTTTAAAAGTTTGCTCTTCTTTCTGTTCTCTCCTTCTATCATCATCTCCTCATATGTTCCCCTTTTCCTTACTCTGCCACCTTTATTTTTGCCTTTTTGTGTGAATAAATCTTTTGGAGTCCCCATCCCTGCGGAATGTCTTTCCCAGCCATCATTCATGTCTCTGGCCATCTCCTCTTCTCCTCTCTTGAGCTTTTGAAAAAAACTGTTTTGGCTATGATACTACAACTCTTTTCTGCTATTTTAAAGATTGTTGCAATGAAATATGTGTTTAGGTCAGTTAAGTCACTAAAAATGTATTTTTCACGGCTTACAATATTGTATTGAAGCATATTAAGTATTGAAAATGGCAGAGATATTTCAACTTTTTAACACACAGATTATAGTCCCATATTTTTTCCTCATTTCCCACCTTTAGATTGATATTAAATGCTTTATCAAAAATATTATTATAATCCTCCAGTGTTTTCCTGTCTGTAGATTCAGCTGTTGGAGGTACATCTGCAGCTAATGAAGCCCAAGCCCTCATGAAAAAAGTATGAGCTTAAATTAGCTGAGGTGAAAATGAAGATCGCAGCCAAAGAATATGACTCCTCTGCTTTTACTAACAAAGTCCCATCTGAAGAGATGCTTACAGATGTTAAGAGAGTGCTACTCATAACTTCCGCTACAGCATCACAGTTTGGATCCTGCACTGTCACGGTATTTCTGGAAACACACAGGGAGAGAATAAGACGAGCACATATACCTGCCAGCGTCAGATATCCAGCTGGTATAATAAGCTGGCGACATCAGGAGATAGTTACAACAGAATGCAGAAAACGAGTCCAACACCCCGGGGCTCATGAACAGCAGAGGGAGAATGAGGATTAGTGAGTGTCAACGGCATGACCCAGGATGAAACAAGGAGCATCCATGAGTAGATCAGGAAGACTGCCCTCCTCCTGGAGATGTGCTGATTTAAGGGTGCCGCCGACAGCTAAAGATAGATGGTGATAAAGAACAGGTGGAGGAAATATCATGGGAGACTTAGCCCCTCATGGGATATACCATCAGCAGATGTGGGATTTCTTGATGTCAGCCGTTTGGTCTCAGTGGCTAGAAAAGGATAGCACGGAGGCTCTGATCATGGCTAGGCAAGATCAGTTCTTAAGCATCAGCTTCACAGAGGCAGGAATCTACTGTAGCTCGAACCAAGTTGTGCAAAGATGCCATGAGAGCGCATAGTAGCAGGATGCAAGATGAAAGTTAGGACAGCATACACTGAGAGGCACAATCAGACTGCTGGGATAGAGGTGTAAGATTACCAGTCTCCATTTCCCAATGGGAGAATGTCTGAAGATGGTGGAGAATAACAAGGCTAAGGTCCTGTGGGACTTCAAGTTCAAACAGACGAGCAGCTGACAGCCATCCAAGCACTGTTTAGTGGAAACAGAAGACTGTAACTGTGTCAGATGTTGCAAACCCAGCCAAGCGCAGCATCAGAAAGCATGCTCAGTCATCCAGGTAAGGAAATTCAACACTGGTGATGAGACCTGGAACGACTATAACAACTATAACCCACAACCCAGAAATCAAAATAAAATTATCAGAGGAAAAGTCTGTATTTTTGTATTTTCCAAACCACGGAGGACAGCACATCGGGTCAGCTGCACCGATGTGTTAATTTACTAGTAAAAGTTTATTTTTACCCACAGAAGAAAATCCTGAAATTCTAATTTCACAAAATATATACACTGAATCCCAAATATACTGAAATGTAGAGTATTGCAGCAGAATATTACAGTCAGATGGGGACCTCGAACTGAGTCAGTTTTGTAATTAGTGGGCATCTGGCCTGCAAGAGTAATGAAAAACAAGCTGCAGCCATCAGAACGGAATTACAATGAAACTGAGGCCCGTTTCATGGTTCCTCTGATTGCCTGGCTTTCACTGGTGATGTACAATGCAATTACATACTTGCTTCAAGTAAGAAGAGAGTGTGGATTCTGGCCTGGCGGGTATTTGAATATTAAAAGGACTGATAGTTTAATAGCTACTGGTTAGTTTTAGCTTGAATTCAGAAAAAAGGTTGGCGCTATAATCAAAGCTGATGGTATCCTGTGAGGTTTAAAGGCAGTTTATAATCTGCTGTTAGATTCTGAGAGAGCTGGCTCTAAATATTATATTCTCTGTATGAAGCACAGCTAAGGGCTACAGCTCCCACAGAGCTCTGACTGCCTCATATTACTCTTAACTCCTATAATCTGTGCCTCTCTCTTCTCTGTCTTTAGTCACTTTGGGTTATACATAAGCTCATGAAATGTTAAAGAAATTTTATTAGAGGAAAGAGGGGGTAAGTTGTAAGTTGTGGGCGTGAATAATGACTGCATTCTGTGCATGTTAATGATTGTTAATAAAAGATCCAATTAAATGGAGAGTCGGTCTAAAAATGCAGTTTAAGCATGCAATATTGCAAATATGTTAAAAGCTGTTCATGCTCAGACTCACTCAGGTTTACAGCAGCTTTCTTCTGGATACATGATCAGATCTCAGTGCAACAGAACTGCTGAAATTAACACACTTGTGTCTAACTTGAAGATAAACACAGTTGAAGTTATTCCTAAAAATTCAACAGAAGTTTGAGCTTGTCGTTAACTGTGTTTGACAGAGTTTATGGCTCTGGTTCATTGTGGATACAATCACAGACCTGAAACGTATCAAAGGGAACCTGAGCATTTCAGCCATTCAGAATTAGATGTAGCTGTTGCTGAAGCTGTAGATCCCAACGACTGATCTCTGGGCGTCACAGGACACTGTTCCAAGCCAGAATCCCCATCTGTCACACCATGCATGTCCTCCTTCACTCCATAACGATTTCCATATTGAAATATGAAGTCAGATGACCTACAACCCCCAACCCAAAGGAGTGATGCAACAAGATTTCTTGCAGCTCTTGAATTTTTGGTTGAGTGCTTTTCGACATACTGTGGCAGAAGTTTCACAGCCTGCACAAGGAGTTCAAAGTGAACAGATAATGACACCGAGTTTAGACCATATCCTGAAAATAATAAGGGCTTGGAAGGACAGTCTGATAAATGCATTTACATTAATAGTATTTAAAAATAAATTTTTCCTTAATTCATGTTTATTACACTCATAATGATAAGTTTCTTATAATTTCAGGACCATTGACAGCACACAAGGTTTTCATGGTTATCTTGTGAGCTGTGATCTAACACATGGTTTTTGTGTAGGCACAAATCATATTTATTTATTTAACGAAACAAATCCATCAGCTTACAGTCCTACACCAGAGCCTGTCAACTACTGACGCTTCTTTCCATCATAACTACACTCTCTGCCAGGCTGCCATCGTAGGGGTGGCTGTAGCTCAGGAGGGAGAGCAGGTCCTCTGCTAACCAGCTTGCAGACTGTAGCAGCAAGAGCTCAAGTCACCAAAGTGTCTCTGGGCAAGATATTGAACACTCTCTCGTGGAGTGTGAATGTTAGAAAGTACATAGATAGAAAAAGTGCTTATGTGACTGTGTGAATGAAGCATGTAGTATAAAGTGGTTATGCTGCTGCAGAAAAACACTATATAAAGAGCAGTTTATATAACTTATATTTATATATTTTTCTGATATTAATTAACAAACTGTGCCTGTCCTATTAGTAAATTGTGCGCACCTGTAGTAAATTGTTAGTTAATTAATATCAGAAAAATATATTACTGTTAGTAAATTGCACGCCCATATCAGGGCTGTTTGGGCATTGTACTCACACACAATTTCTTCTCATTTAGTAAATCTGGCCTTTTATATCTTGTTGGATATAATAAGAGTTTTCTATCACTGGGTGTATTCTGATTCTGGATGTACTCTTTACAACCCCTATCACAGATGTGTAGTAGAATATAAATGAAACCCAACTTCCTCCCTTTTTTTCTCTCTCTGTTCTCCAGATTTTTACTATTTCTCTGCCTCCATTGTCTTCATTCTGCTTTAACATTATATATATATATAATGATTTAACGTCCTCCCCTTTGTGCTTTTTAATTTCCTGCATTGTCAGAGCTCTTTCTTTCTCCAGTCCCATCACTGCCTCTGTAGCCGAGGCTTCTTACTCCAGCTTGTGCTGTTATTACCTGGCGATTTGGCTCTGGTGACCGCTTATGAGTCAGCACCGAGAGGAGGAGGGAGTGAGGAAGGAACCAAAGGAGGTCATCTAACTACCTAAGCCTCCAGATGGAAGTTTTCTTGCTGCTTTGATCAGCCATTTGTCTGTGGAGCCATTCATCTAGTGTGGGTGTGAAAGCATTGTCAGCACTAAGTGATTGATGCTACAAAATGTTATCCTAATATGGCAAGGGATGTACCTGATGGGTAATTTAGAATTTGTTTTCAGAATAAAAAACAGCTTGGATAGATTGCACAGTTTTTATGAGTTTTATTATTTCTGTATTATAAAATATCATTGTTTTTGCTCTGCAAAGTTACAGAAAGGCAACTTTTATTTTATGTCACAGTAATAACTATATATTGAGTGCCAATGACATGTCACAGCAGCTACATTAATGGGACAAATGAGAAAAAACAAAAACCAGCTTGAGAAATATTTACATAAGGTTATCTCTCAGTCAGTTCTCCCATGACTCTGCCATATGAGTCTAAGAGGTGCCATCAGAGCTCAGCGTAGAAGAAGACAACAGAGAGTTAAAGTCATGAGTCCACTCAGCAGCTCCGTGGCTGTGCAATCAGAGGACACTGTGTGATAATGGGACAGGTAACTTTTTATTGAGCCTTTAAACCTACATGACAAACAAGCTTCATCTTTCACATTGTCACTGCCATCATCTCCACTCCTGGAGTCAGGCAGTTTATGTTAGTCAGTGACTCTTAGGCTATAGTAGATGGTAGGTAGTGTCTGCTCCTTCAGGTAACATCTGTGGTGGAGCAGAGCCCTGCATTAAATCAGAGACTAGCTGATATAATGATGCAGTCCAGCTTAAAACTTGTCCTTCATTGTCTAGTGGATAAAAAAAACTGCCTAAAGACCATATTTGGCTCACTGGAAGTAAAAGAAAATAGTGTATTTTAATATTTTGGAGCCACAGAGGGTTCTGAATTTCTGTTCAAAACTCAAACTGTTTGTTTCACAGTGCTAGCTTCAGGTTTCTTCCTGGTATGCTAATGCTGCATGAGCACATCTGGAGGTTTGCACAGAGGTTGTCAGCTCCCACTACTCTCCTTCTGATGACCATTTATAATTTAACTCAAATGGTATTTGAAAAAATGTTGATCTTGGTCTGCTAGAGGAACACCGGTAAGACTTCTATAAGCACTGAGGTAATGCCTCTTATCTTACTTTGTTGGACCACGAAGAACAAGACATGCCAAGTGATTTGGAACACAGTATATACCATTATATAATAGAAAGAATGGGTATCATAACTTCTGTTTGACATTTATTTGGACCAAAGCCACAAAATATATATATATTGAGAGGGAAGCTGGAGGGAGCCGGAGTAGGCAAACAGCTGACTGCATGGACCATCGACTACCTTACCAACAGACCACAGTATGTGAGGCTCCATGACTGTGTGTCCGAGGTGGTAATCTGCAGCTTGGGGGCACCACAGGGCACGGTTCTCTCACCTTTCCTGTTCAGCCTTTACACTTCAGACTTCTGTTGTAATTCGGACGATTGCCATATACAGAAGTTCTCAGATGATACAGCTGTCATTGGATGCGTATCAGACGGGAATGATCAGGAATACAGGGGGGTCATCAGTGACTTTGTTGGCTGGTGTGAGACCAACGTACTCCAAATCAGCACCGGCAAGACAAAGGAGATGATCATAGACTTCAGGAGGAAGTCACCCCCTACAACACCGGTGAACATCCAAGGGAAAGACATTGAGATAGTGGACTCTTATAAGTACCTGGGTGTTCACCTCAACAATAAACTGGACTGGACTACAAATACAGACGTCCTGTATAAGAAGGGCCAGATTCGACTCCACCTGCTGAGGAGACTGAAGTCCTTCGGAGTCTGCAGGACTCTGTTAAGGACATTCTATGACACTGTGGTAGCATCTGCCCTTTTCTATGCAGTGGCCTGCTGGGGGAGTGGATGCACAGACAGGGACAGGAGCAGGATTGACAAACTGGTGCGGAGGTCTAGCTCCGTGCAGGAATGTCCCCTGGAGTCTGTGGAGGTGGTTGGTGAGGGGAGGATGTTAGTAAAGCTGACATCCATCATGAACAACCCACATCACCCACTGCATGAGTATGTGAGTGGGCTGAGCTCCTTTAGTCAGAGACTGAAACACCCTCGCTGCAGGAAGGAGCGCTTTCGCAGATCATTCATCCCAACAGCAGTTAGACTCTATAACTCCTCAATCACGACGTCATAAGTCACTGGACACTGTGAACATCCACGGTCACCAATTCATGCATAATGGACCTTCCATGTGTATGGACATGTGCAGGTATATATGTATGTATATGTATACATATGTATATTTAGTGTGTACATGTGTGTGTGTGTACATGTCTATAAACAGGAATAGTAGTGGTACAATAGCTATATCAAGCTATAGAGTCTATGTCTTCCACTATATCCATAATCACATACTGTGTATGCAACCATTGTATATAGTGTATTATCTTACTTTTTTTCATTGATTGTACTTATTTGTATTTTTGTATTTCCTTCTGATATCTGTACCTGAGCTGAGGTGACGCAAAAATTTCCCCGTTGTGGGATCAATAAAGTCTTATCTTATCTTATCTTATATGTACTTAAGGGTTATATTTAATATGTATGTCAGCTAATTTGCAAAGAATATGAAATTCCAAAGTAAAACTAAACATAGCATACAGAAAAAAAGCAGCAAAGCACAAAAACGTTTAGAACGATGTAGTAAAAAGTACTGGATCATTCAACCCTCCCCCCCCCCCCCCCAAAAAAAACAACAAAAAAACAAAACAAAAACAAAAACCAGCGGCCCAAGGCACTATAGTGCGAAAAGCAAGCAAATAATGTAGAAAACGGATTTGAGATGGGAAACTGTTCTTGAAGTACACTGAGAGAGAGAACGAGCTGTGCAGGAAGTGTGATTTTTATTGTGGTGGAAGCAAAACGGCAAAAGTAAGAGGGAATTAATGACGATATCTATCAAATATGAAGCGTAGTTTGGATCTTCTTTTGTTGGTGCTTCATTGAATTTTGGTTGGAGAGTGACAAAACCTGCAGCTTCAGAATCTGTGAGATGTTGCCTTTCAGCACCGACGGCAAGTGATGTGTCATGCAGCCAACTTCCCACTGATCACTTTAACATGTTTAATAAAAAGCAGTGAAGACCTCTGTTAGGGAGTTTTTATTGTTTTATTTGCTTATGCTTCAAAAGTTATGTTATACATATTTCACCAGACAGTTTTCTGTAGAAACAGGAAGCTGACCCTGTGACACTGACAAGTGTTGTTTACTCACCTGACTGTTTGTTAACTGTAAATCTCTGACAACCTCACATTGGCTCATTCTGCTAAACTGAAGATACATTTCAAAGTTTTCTTCTTTTTCTTTGACATGTTGTCTTTTGTAAATATTAATAACAGGAATTAATCAATAGCACAAATGATCTGTGTACCTCTAACCTCAGCAGTACTAAATGACAGCGAGCTTGACTTTAATGGTGGGATTAAAGACAAAGACTAGAACAGAATAGATCTGCCCTTCCTGTTGGTGTACAAGCAGTTTCTAAACTCAGTCTTCACTGACACATGTGCCAATGTGTGAACCTCTGTAAAGCCCACAGCCAGTGTGCAGACAAGATAAACTCCAATGCGGCATTTTCAGATCCTAAATTTATGAGATCAAAATAAAAAGGCAATCAACCTTGAGTCATGTGCTAATCGAATACTTTGAGGCATCATGGACACGAGCACACTCTGCTATTTATGTCTCTGTGTCAGTGCGAGGTCTTACTCAGAAGATAAAAAAACATTTTAGCTTTTCAGTCTTCTCTGTTCCATGACAAAAATACCAATCTTAATAATAATAATAATATTTCATTGTGAACATTTTAATCCTTCCTAATCCTGTGCAGCTGCAGCGTTCTATGTCTCTGTCCCATTAAAGTGCTTCCTGTTCATCCGGGCTTTGTTTCTGTCCTGAGGGAGAGATGCTGCCTCTGTGTTTCCATGCATACAGAAGGTGTCCTCTCCACACAGCACAGATGCCAGTTGGCCCGATCGATTGCATCACTTAACTCCTCTCCAAGGTGCTGTGAACTGGTGTCACCAGCCCGCCTGCGCAGCAACTACATTAACTAATTAACTGCCTTTTTCAGCTGGACACATCTCCGATATGTCGGCAAAACACTACCTACGCAGAGGTGTCATAGCTCACACATGCACGTCGGTTTGGAGAGGAGCACTGATAAATACTGCAGAGCCATGGCAACAGGACAGACCCAAACCTACACCATGAAGAAAAACAGTTTCTCAAAGGTTGTTTGGGGATTGCGGTGATATCGGGGTTCTCCACAGATTGAATTACCAAAGACGAGCGATTTATTCACGGAGATGCATGCAAGCCCAAAACAAAGTCCACACCGTGAAGCACAAAATCCAAAAGAGCTAATGAAAACACGGAGTGAAAGCACAAATGAAAGGATAACAGGCACTGCAACAATGACTGAGACGAAGACAGGAGTATTTATACACAGCCGGATGTTGTTTCTTTGAGGCAACAGCAACCACCGTTGTGCTGCTCCTGTTGTAATTTTAGATTAACTTAAAGCCATTTAAAGTTCCTCAAAGACTTTTGTATTTGGAGGATATCAGAGGGAGTGAAAAAGGATGACTCGCCGATGTCATTGCCTTAGCATGACAGCGTCCCTACAACGGACAGAGCGATGATACGTTTATCATAAAAGGTAACAAGAAAAAAAGGTCAAACAGGATGTTGTGAGGTTTGCCCAGTTGTGTCATACAGCAGCAGCGTCCCATGACATCATGAGCTCCTCCTTCACTGTCATCTGATAGAGAGGCCTGAGGGAGGAGGGAGGGGTGACTCTCGATGGTAAAGGTGATTTATATGCTGTGTAGGATGCAGATGCTGGCAGAGCCAATGGCAGCACAGGAGGAGGAGGAGGAGAGAGAAGGATAAAGATGGGGAACAACAAAGATACAGATATGGCAGGGAAAAAAAGAGATCAAGCTAGATGAACAGTAGGACGGTGGGCTGAGGTCAGAAAACGAGCATAATTGAGATGAGAAAGGAAGGAACGCAGGATATGACCGGAGGACTAAACAGCTGTAGCCACGGTGGGAAAACATGCACTGAGGCCACATTTTATTACAATGAATGCACAAAATGCTATTATGTGCACACAGAACACAGCTGTATGCTTTGATTCATTCATTAAGACAAAATAAGCCTGTCCCCTAAGCACTGAGTGCACTGCTACATCCTGGAAACACTTTCAAAGACACCAACTACCTGAATCAATAACTTAAAAGGCCAAACACACAAAGAAACCCTCTTCCTAACTGTAACCATGCCAAAAGTGCAGACACCTGTGAAATGAGTGTGCATGGACTGGATCATCCAAACACAGTCACCTCTGATTCCCAAAAAACCCCCGGCGTGGTCAATACGAGTTTAAAAGCAGCGTGTCATGTCACAATGTCTACACCCATCTTTTATATACAGTCTGTTGAAGCCAACAGAGGGGATTAGGAAGGAAAGGGGCAGTAAGGAGAAAAGGGAGGAAACAAGACAAAGAAGGACTTAAGAGAAATATAATGGAAGGGAAACAGGAGGAGGAGAGAAACAAAAGGAAAGTGAGGAGGCTGGGTCTGCACTTAGGACCTCAGGAGAAAAATGCACAGGAGATAAGGGAAGACAGGAGGGGAGGAGAGGTCAACGGAGGACCTGGGCCTTAGAGGAGGAAGAAGAGGGAGGAAGTGGGCACCAGGAGGACAGGCAGAGAGGGTGTGTTGGAGAGCAGAGGTGCGGGGGCTCTGAAGGGACAGATGCTGCTGTCAAATGTATGTGTTACTAAAGCAGAGCTGACAGGATTCGTCAAGGCGTTTCTCTCCAGAGGTGAATCACCTTCGCCGGGAGACCAGAGCCGCTGTTCTGTTTCCCCACAGAGGAAAACAGAGAGTCTGACCACTGTAGCATGTCCACACACAGCATGTTACCACACGACTCGGTGATCCAGAAAGATATGTTACTTCTGCCAGCCATCTCTGTTTCCTTCGAGCAAACTTGTCACAAACACGTTTCAAATATTTTGCCCTTCTCAGCGTATATCAAATGTTATTCAAGCTAAACAGATCACAGATTTCGTAAACACCTTCTGAATGGAAGATATTTTATTGAAAAGCTTTAAAAATAGATCCCATCTCCTTTCACTATCATATGCAGACCAGATACATCAGATGCCACCCAGTTATCCTGAATTAGCCTCCATGAATCAGCCAGTAAACATGTCAGAACATCTGGATATAAACCTTCTTTGGTAACATGTTATTGTGTGAAACTAAACCTGTATCAAGCTTTTTACCCATTTTTTTGGTGTTGTGTATTGCATCTGTCAGTTTCATATGTTAGGAAAGTGACATCCCAAGGTTTGTGTGTTAGGTGAGCTCGCCAGTCACACACAAGCCAAATATTTAATGAGAAAAACACCATGAATGTTGGAAAATCTAAGCCAACCCCATAACACTGTGACCTTTTTGCTGTTCACGTTAGTGTAGTGTAGATTACCAACTCACTTCCAGCAAGTAAAAAAATGAAGCCATGAGCAGATAGAATATTTTCTTCTTACAGTAACATTGTTTGCAAATTGTTTAAAGTTTAGTTCTGCAAACGTTTAAAACCTATAAAGTATTTCAGAATGTTCAATCTTCAGTTCTGTTGCTTTCATGATCAGACAAACCGAACATGAATGCAACAAGTTTTTGCAACACCAGTGAGAAGATGGAAAGTCCATTAAAAGACCTCAGGAGCTTTTTTTCCTGCATCTAGAAAGTTTGAAGCAGAGTGCATTGCAGTTTAATGTTTGCCACCCTGGAGGAGGTGGTCAGTCACAGAATGCTGGCAATGATGATGTCCTTTTATATTTATCTTTATTTATATCTCTATTTCTGCTCTAAATTTTGTATGGTTGCTTCGTTGTTTTTGTGTATATGCTACTGTATATGCCCCTAGCAGGGCCTCTCTCTCTCCTGAGGGTGCCTGTGTGGGCGTGTCCCACTACCTCCTGCCTGAGGTGCCACCTTTCCCTCCTGTACAGCTGACTCCCATCAGCAATTAAAGGTATTTAAGCCCAGAGCAGGGTGAGCTCTGGGCCAGAGTGCCATTTGTGTGGGTACAGCAAGTGAGCTGAGTGTTTTTGCGGTGTTTCCAGCTGGTGAGCTGTGTTTTGTGGTTTTCAGCTAGTGAGCTGCGTTTTCCTTTTGACTTTTTGCATTACTGACCAACGCCTGAGTTTTGTTTGTGTTACTTTTATGGTGATAGCGGCTTGTCCGTCTCTTTTAGTTGAATTACTTCAATAAAACTGTTTTATTTAACTGTTTCGCCTCCTTGACTCCTTTTTCTGACCCGGTCACTTTTGTTACTTCCCCCTCACCGCCTAGACCCCCCCCCCCCCCCCAGGGGAACGTAACAGCTACTATCACAATTTCCCGCTGGGATTAATGATGCAGCTTCCCTGAAGCTTTACTTAAGTTTTTTTGGGGGGGACGAAGAAGAAGATGAAGAAGAAAAAGAAGAAGAAGGAGTCCCAACTACACAAGCTTACCAGATTGATCAGATTGATCAAAACTTGTTGATCAATCTGAAAACACAGAAGAAGATGCCGCATACTAATACTAATGCCAAAAGGATTCAGTGGAAACTCACAAAGCTGATTTCAGGACAGTAATCTTTGCTCTTTTTCTGGCTTATTAAGAACACTCTGCTCTCTCTTTCACACAGGTTTCACCAATCAATATCAAATGATTTATAACTTTTAACACAACAACACGAGGGCACATGTTTTCAGCTATTGGTGGTCTAAGTCTCTGCATTACCACAGTGAAAGTTCAGAAAACTATTACTGGGACGTGACATTAATTAACTTCCAGAGTTAGTCCTGCAAAGCTGCGTTTATACAGCACAAGGTAAAGCCTGTGTTCTCACTTTCCCAAAAAGCCCATTAAGACTTCACACACTCGAGCAAACCCACACACCTCACACATTAGACGTGACAAGTGAACGCCCCAGCAACTGCAATCAATGGACTCCTAAACTCTGGATTCAGCGCAGCATACTAAATGAGAAAAATAAATTTTCCACACTGTGCATGGGCCAGGGTGCTGCAGTAAGCTGTTTTAGGACAGCGCTCACTCTGACCTATCCACATAAAGTCCAGAAGCACATATAAATAACGAGCTGGCGTGTTGAAGAGGACGGCTATTGATTACCGAGGGAGGCTGGATGACACTGCAGCGCGGCTCTGCTTAGGCATCGTCTAGGTCAAACAGAATCTGTATTCATTCCCGTAGTCATGCTCAAATTCATGCATTAATACGGTGCTACTTTGCGTAGTCCTGTTTCACATCCATAAGTATGTTCAGCACCATTTTTCACCCCTGCTCCACCACTACTGGCTGTTGGACTCTGGATTTTGGTGCTGCTCATCGACCACAATATACACTTAAAATAATGACATTATAATGGGATTCGTTGGACATTTTTCCATCCTTTGCTGAATCTGCACATTGTGCATGCCAAAAAGTCATATCAATGAATTACTCTTATACACTTTTCTCTGATTTCAGTCTCTACTTGCTGAAATATCTTCCATTTTTTAAGACATAAAGATAGGATAGCTTGTTATGAGCGGCTTAGTGCTGGTGAACCTCCTTGCACATGTCAAATTGTGAAATGTTGTCATTGTGTTACTTAAATTTGTAAGTCTCAGTTCAAACAGCATGATCAAAAACATTTCTTTGTTTCTGTTGACCTCCCCAGCCTGTTGGTGGGGGAGGCTGTAGTGTTTTATTATAGGCACATCCTATGTGAGGGTTCTGTTTTCTTGTTTAGTAAACTACCTGCCTTTATGACCCTTTTGGTGAGCAGGAGGTCACACAAACGCACCCCCACACACACACATTCTCGCACAGGCATACACACACACATACACACATGGTACCTTATCTTTTATAACCATAGGGGGGTTTACAATGGGTGGTGCTTGTGTGTACTGTAACTGTTTTAAATAAAAGGCGGCAAGCGGAGGCCAGGGTCAAAGTGGTCTGACTGAGTGCAGAAGGGCTGATCCTTCCCTTGCACAAGTAAAATCGCTGTTCGCCTTGCTTCCTTGTCGTTAACGGGAATAAGTTTCTAAACCAGCGGGGTCTGTGGAAGCGCAGACCCGACAAAACCCCCACAAGACTCTTGTGTCAGGAAGTTGAACAAAGGCCGATTACCACCACAGCTGTGATAAATTTCTACTGCACCACAGAAAGAGTACAATAAGGCCGTGCTCCCCAGTCGTCTTTCATCTTCTATTTATGGAAATTAAAATCACCATGTTTCTCATCCCTGCACACAAACTGAAGTCAGCTGACTGTAGCACAAAAGCGCAGGAAGAAAAAAATACCGGTGATGCTTTTTCTCCATTTCTATCAACCCATCCTGCATATAGCTGAGGAGCCTTTGTAATATACGGTGGCTGGGAAGTGCAAATCACATTTAAAACATCAACAACAAAATAAAATTTTCAAAAACACTTTTACATTAAAAAAAACAAATAAAAAAAATTTACAAAAAAATAACATTTAAGAAAACACTTTAACAAGCCTGCAACAAATTAACAAGTGGCTCTTGACGGAAAGGGATTGTCTGAAATACCGGAAGTGACTCAACGATAGGGCTTTGGAATTGACGTAACGCCGCAATGTATTGTGGGAGCGCAGCGCCATATATCTGGGCCACGAATCAAAACAAACATGCTGTGTTGGAAGGACGGTTGCTAGAAACATGCTTAAAAGCAGTTTAAAAGAAAAAGGACGGTACAGAGACAGGTTGCGTCCGGATGGAAAGAGACGGTACTTGCAGAAAATAGCGTGCATTGGAAATGTGGACCCGTATGAAATACGGCCGTGGAGTAGAAATCCTGAAGACCTACCGCTATTGACGTAGCCTGATATATTTTCGTACCTTGTCTGTGGAGTCAGCGCGTACAAGGTGAACCAGTTTCGCAATTATAAATCTCTGGAGGGACACATCCAATTCACCAAAGATTGGGTACAAGATTTGTGAGTACGTCGTCATTCAAACGAAGGTAAGTCAGCTTGAGTACTACGAGTAAAATGCGTTTGATTTTCCCCCAAACATTCAGATCAGTGCAGCATAAATTCATTCATGAGGGGGAAATTACAGTGAGAACATGTGGAGGCTGTTAGACATAGTGAGTTCAGTGCATTGATGTGACATTGTCCTGAAGGATTTAGTTATTCCTTATGGTTAAAGAAATTGCAATGATTTATTAATGTTTATTATAAATAATCCTAATTCTATATCTTACTTACATGTTTGTGTCCTGTGTCACTAAAAATACATTTTATTTTAATTTTATACATTGATTAATGACCTGCAGAATCTCCTTATCATATTAGGTGTCCATAATTGTCACTTAAAGTCAAACTTTATGCTTTCTCCATCTTGAAAGTGATTACATCCTCGCATTACATACTTTAGGTTCGTTTTCTGCAGGCAGGTTTCTGAAAGAGAACAGGCAGATTTAGAATATAACATGCAGCGTTCTATAGATGGATGCATAAAAAAAAAGAAAAATTACATGTATGTGCTAACTTTCTAAACACTTTGTTACATTTATGATAAATGGATTAGAAAGAAGATAAAACACATTTATGTTGGCCTTGGCTCATTAAAGTCCTTGTCTTTAAATTAACTTTGTATGTTTCAGGTACTGCACTCTCGAAGACTGAATGAACCAGCATTGCAGCCATGGGTCATTGTGAGCATCACAGGGAAGGTTGAAGCCGCCCACTGCACCTGTATGGCCGGAGTCGCGGAGACCTGCAGCCATGTCACTGCTCTTCTGTTTAAAGTAGAAGCAACAGTGCAGATCTGTGGCACAAGGACTGTTACAGATGAATCTGCATACTGGGTTTTGCCTGGTAATATGACCAAGATACAGCCAGAGGTTGGCCATAAGATAGACTTCTCCTCTTCAGCTGCCCCCCCAAAAAAGGCTCTTTATCAAAACATAAACAGACCATCCGTATTGAAAGGTAAAAGGAGACGTCCTCAAAGAAGAAAAATCTCACCTGCTACTGTGGAGGAGTTGTCACCGCTATTGGATACTTTGCTGGAACACAGTAAAGCTGTGGGTTGTGGGAATGACCCATAATGTTTTATCTAGGGATCTAGATTTATGCCTGAAGTGCACTGCCATGTAAATAATTTGCATTTATTGAATATGTACTGACTGAGTACCACTGTTCAAAAGTTGAATAAAGAAACAAACTAACTTTTGCCTTTTTTTTTAATTAAAACCACTTTATAGAACATCACATCAGTTACAATGTAGAATCCATGTTATTTAAAGTTTACAAATGACAAAATGTTTACACAAAATCATGACTCCGTGTAGATGATATCAACCACTACTAACACTACTTAATTTACTGTATCTTTTGAAAAATTAACGCTATTTATACAGCACAAGACTTAAGAATATTTAACAAGAGTTTCATTCTTCCCTGGTTTTACTACCACACTGATCACCAAAACGCAGCAAACCTTCACCATCTTATCCAGAAGGGTCACCTCTTCACCCTCACACGGAAGAAGTAATCTGATTGGCATGGTGGTATGTTTGAAGCAGGAATTTCGGAGTGCCCCTTGTGTAGCGCTGGAACCCAATCACGATGTGTTTCATCCATTTCATAGGCTGGTTTGCTGCAATAATGCCAAATAATTAGCAACTCTATAAATAGAACATATTTCTGCAAAATCACTCAGTTTGTTCTAATTTGCTATGACCTCAGAGTGCATCGAAAATAAAACGAATAGGCAATAAAGAGTGATATGAACATATTTAAAACTTACCGGAATGAAAATGTCTGGAGCACACCAATAGTGATCTGTCGGTCGCGAACGAAATGGCTCTTAGAGCCGGGTCTTTGACGTGAACGACCAGCCGACTCCTTATCGCTAGCCGTGGGTTTTTTTTTCTTTTTCTTTCTCTCACCCTCTCTCTCGCACTTTTTTTCCGCTTCACTCCGCATGCGAGCCTTGTGTTTTGCGCTGGGAAGAGGGGGGAGGGGCGGTAGTTACACTGGCAATAGCACAGGAACAGAGCAGGAGGGAGAGACAGAGAAAGAGAGCCAGGGACAACAACGTCACATTAGAAAGGTATAGTAATCATCCACAACTATTTTCAGTTGCGCATGATAAAGGATTCAGAAAGTTTATTCATGCAGGCCCATATGACAGAGAATATGCATGTTCTTTTAGTTTTCATATTTTAATTTATATTTAATTGTGTTGTGGTTTGCAGTGTTTTGTGTTGTTTCACTTTAAATTAGTTTAAAAGGAAAAAGCTGAAAATTTAAATAGTTAAAAGTTGAAATGTGAATAGTTGGTTTTTGTATTATATGATTTATTTATTACATTTTATGTGGAGTGAATAAATAAAAGTATATTTATGGTGGCCCCTAGAGACAAAGCACGTACAAACACGTACGAACTCCGAAGCCCGTACAAACTCCAAAACACATACAAACTTCAAAGCACATACAAACTCCAAAACATATTTATATTTAAAAATATATAAATAAAACCACCTTTTTTTTACATTAGTAATTCCTTTTGTGTATAATTTTATGTTATTGTTAATAATAAATAAATTAAAGCAGCAACAAGACAACCTGAAGAGCCGGTTCAGAGCCAAAAGAGACGGCTCTTTTTAGTGAGTCGAGCCGAAAGAGCCGGTTCTCTAAAAAGAGCCGGAAATCCCATCACTACACACCAACAGATATTTGGAGATGGAAGAGAACTGGATATCAGCTCATCTCACAGCTGCTATCCAAAATAGACGCCTTCTTTTGGTAACATCTGATACATGAGCTGCCTCATGTTGCTTCCAGGTGGGGAAAGAATGAAAAGATAAACTGGAATATTATTGTGCAGTGAAACGCCTTCATTAACCTCCTAGGACCTGGTGTCCACATATGTGGACATCACATTTTGGGTTGTCTAGACCAAAATACTACATTTTGCTCTACAAGGACCTGATATCCACTTACGAGGATATTATACTGCCACTGTTCTATCGAAATTTAAAATGAATGTCCTCATATGTGGATCTCATTATTCTCAGAAACGAAAATCAGGTAAAAAAAAAATCTGGTAACTCTTTGTTTTTACATTCATCAGGTCCCAATCAGCCCAAATAGCAAAGAGAAATTAAAAATGCATGCCATGAAAGAGTTCAGGTCTTGACACTGAATCCTAAACATACATCCTTTACACAGCCTCATAGGTGTGTGAGGCTAAAGTCAGACTGAACTGAGGTACTGTTGTATTGTTCCAGAGGGTTAGAGAGGCAGAACCTGCAATATGCAATATGTAGCACCAGCTTTAAAACAATGTCATTGGATTGTTGGTCCAAAGGCCCAGTCAGCTGCCAGGGTGGGGCGCAGCTGCAGAGAGGTTGTTTAGCTCCCACAAAACTATTTCTGACAGGTTAAATTGTGAGAGGGTTTGTCTGCCCGGCTGCACAAGCATTTATTGCGTGTGGAATGAGTTTGAAGGTTTGTGTGTATGTGCAGAAAGAGAACACTGCTGTCTTTTTTCTGTATGTGTGTGTGTGACCTCTGGTCACAGATTAAGGTCACAGCTTCTCTGTCAGGCAGCACAAGATGAGTAATGTTTTAATGTGAACTTATTAGGCTCTCCTGCTTTTATGGGCAGTCTGAGGCTGGAGATGGAGAGCTCGTTTTTCACTTGGATTGACTTGACCGCAGACTTGAACCAGCTTTAATGCCTGGTCAGTCTTTAATCCCCGATATGAGAAAATAACTGAAATTTCATTGGAATTAAAAGAAAATACATTAAATAATTATACCAGTGAATGTCAAAATGTGTGTGCACAATTGTATATATGTAGTGCTTATTGAATGCAATCAGTTGGACAGGTAGCATGTAAATCTCTTAATTTGTTTCATTAATGATTCTAGAATGTATCAAGTACGAGTAATCTGCAAAACAAATTCATGATAATGCTGCTTGTGCTTCTGAATGCTACGCATGTTAGCTGTGGCTGATCGATACAAGGAGTGTGAATATTTTTAATCTCTGATGTGTAAAAACCGTGGAACACACACGGAAAATATTTTTGCAAAGTGATTAAAATTTTCACTTCATTAATTTTTGGGTGTGAGTAATAAAAAAAAATACTATGTTTGGCTGCTAAAGCTTATTAAATTAAAATTTGCTAAGTCTGTTCTCATTGACATTTTTCAGAGAGGGTCTAAAAGTAGAGCTGTGCATCTTTTGCACAACTAGGCATTCAAAGTATCTGACTGTTTTGCCAACATTTTATTGTTATTACGCCATAAAGCATGATATGTGATCTCAGTATGTAGTGTACCACTAGTTGGGTTATTTGGTTAAACTGCAAGATAAACACAATGTGATTTTCATATCTAATGTGGAGTCCTACAAGGGTCTGAATTGAGGCCATAACTGTTTTATTTTAGACTTAGACTTAGATCCTCCCATGCTTTATGTGGCATATCGGGCGGCAAACGAACACCACCAGGCTCGATCTTGTGCCCGGGCTTCACCTTCTTCCAACGATATATATTCAATGTCTTTAGGTCTTGATGGAATGACCTTCGCCAGGTGTTGCGGGGACATCCTCGTGGTCTTTTAACGCCCAGGGATTGCCAGCGCATCGCTGTTTTTGGAATCTGTGTGTCATCCATGCGGAGGATATGACCAGCCAGTCGGAGTCTTTTGCGTGCAACGATGTTGTGAAGTTTGACTGTGCCACTCCTTCGCAGGATCTCCTCGTTGTTCATCCTCCGAAATACCGCAGCTGCCTTTCCAATGCGGCATTTGACATCCACCTCCACATCGCCGTCATGGGAAATCATGCTACCGAGATAGGTGAATTTCTCCACTTCTTCTAGCTGCTGTGTCCCGATGTAGATCCCTCGTCGTGGGTCCTTGGAGCTGACATGCATGATCTTTTCAGAGCTGATCCTCAGGCCAATCTTGCCAGCTTCTCTTCTTAGATCAGTCGTTCCTTGCTGTAGCTTCAGCTCGTCTTCCTCAAGTAAGGCGATATCGTCAGCGAAATCGAGGTCGCCAAGACAGTCTTGATCAGACCAATGGATGCCAGCTCATGGGCACCGGCTCACCGCATGACGTAGTCGAGGGCAACGAGAAAAAGTAGAGGTGACAGGATGCAGCCCTGCCTGACGCCGGTGGTGATTTTGAAGAAGTCGGTGTGGCCATTTCCGGTCTTAACGCAACAGCATGATCGCAAGTACAGGTCCTTGAAGATGTTGATGAAGATGGTAGGGACACCGTACAAGCGCAGGATCTGCCAAAGAGAATCGCGGTGGATGCTATCGAAGGCCTTCTTGAGGCCTTTATTTGAGAGAAAAATTATATATATATATATATATATATATATATATATATATATATATATATATATATATATATAGTTTGATAAAAGAGTAATAAGTTTGATTTTAAATTTTAGCAAAATAGTGTAATGAAAGTACTGTATATGATCACACTGGGAGGATGAACCTCCCACTGGGAGGATAAAGGAGAGCCAGCACAATATATAGACACACATAAGGCCAATCGGGGAAGTGCAGACAGCTGGGGAAACAAGACTGAACTAAATCAGATGACGGAGAAAGGCAAGGCACATGGGACAAATAAGTATCAAGTACCAGGGAAACACAAACACACAAATGAATTTAATATAGGCGAACTCTCACAAGAGGAAAGAACAAGGAACACTGAGGGAAGGATGGAATTAATACAACCAGGAACTAAGAACTCAAGACTGAGCAGCATGACGACAGCATGGAGGCTTCCTAAGACAGCAGGAATGTAAAGACTTAAAAGACTGTTGCCTTTTGAGAATAAACTACATGTCTATAAAGAAATGAATGCCAGTAAGAAATAAATAAAGTATGAACCAAACAAATCAACAAAGACTGTCTTGTGAAGCCTACACTGTCCCTTCAAACACAATTCATGTATTTGTTGTACTCTGCACAATATAGCTGAATAAACGTGATCAGATATGAGTGCGGTACAGTGTTTGTAGTATTTTGGAGTTATACTGAACAGAGTTTCTGTCAGATGCTGCTTGAGGTTTGGTGACAAACAGTTTGCCAGAGGAAGTGTTCGAGTCACAGACGAAACAAAATGAGCACAGATGTATCACACTGACTGTACAGCAGCCAGCCCGGTGACTGTGCATTTTCATGCAACCATTCTCAGTCTGGTGTAGGTTGCCCCAAGCTCTTCCATTTGTCTTTTTTAAGCCTTTCAGTGGGGAACCAAATGAGAAATCTGGGTTTTACCCTGAGACCAAGCAAAAGACATTTAGCTGTGCTCGAGGCTACAGCTTCATGAGAACATATTATTACTTTTATCATCTGGAGAGCCATCACAGACAGTCCATTTCCTTTCTGAGCTTTGTTTTGTTTCTTACTGATTTTATGTACTGAACTTTACTGTAGTCATACTGTATTCACAGGGCAGCATATAAAAAACCCCACACAATGTTCTTTGAATTTACCAGGTAAATATGAGCAATGTTCCATAATTATGTATAACAGGCTTGAGTTCAAAAAGACTTGAGCTTACCAAAACAAAAAGCACCTAGATCCTTACTTTGTATGCCTTTACACAGATGTAAATGTAAAACTAACAGGTTATATTAACACAGTAATTGAAACCTGCTACATGTGAGACAACTGTTAGCATACAATTATTCATTTGATCATTTTTCAATCTGTCATCTCTATGGTTATGTAATTTTAAGCAATATAAAAACTTATAAAAAATTGATATACACACCCATTTTTCTTAAAATTCAACATATCATTAACAGTCCCTGTGCTCACATGACCTTAACTCTGCTTATAGTACCAACACCCATTTTTTAAAAGTATTTTCAAGGACATTTGAAAAAGTACAGTGGTGCTGTTTTATTTTCCCATCTCATGGTGAACTTAACTGAAAAGACCTTTGAAATGACAGCGCAGATCAATTATACCTCACCAATATACTCCACGGTCTCTGCATCGTGTCTTCAACTGCAAGTCAAAGGTCACAGGTACACAGATAGGAAAGGTTTTTTTCACTTCCTCATGTTTTTTGTTGAAATATATAGCCTCGAATGTGCTAAATATCACCTATAAATGTCTTTTAGGCTACATCCACACTAGCATGGATAGATTTGAAAATGGGGTTTTTGTCTGAAAACGCTCCGCGTCCACACTACCGTTTTCAGTCATTTTCAAAGAGTTGCGCATCCACACTAAAATGGCCAAAAAGGCTGACATTGCAGTTAAGCCCACGTGTGAAACGCAAGACGACTCGACTACCAAAATTGTGAGCAAACAAAACAACTGCTGTCCGATGCCGTCTGCCATCTTGGTTTAAGTGGTCATGTGACTACATCATATGACCAACATACGTCATCGTTTTCGAAAATCTGCCTTTTCGAGTTTCCACACTGCGACAGGACAACTCAGTTTAGAAATGTATGCGTTTTCGAGAGCATTTTCAAAACGCTGCCTTTTTCCTTCGGGAAAGTGCCGTCTCAGCGTGGACGGGAGGCCAAAAGAGAAAACAATGCGTTTTCAAACGAAAATGCATTAGTGTGGACGTAGCCTTAGACTTCTAATCAGTAATAAAACATAATTAATAGGGCATTTTTTAGTTGAATAAAGTTGTTTTTTTATTCTTAGGCCCTTTGCTGAACTAATTTTTAACTCAGTTTTTTCCCTTTCTTGAGCAAAAAAGCTACACCATGATTATCAACAGTTATCACAATCCTATAGTCCCTGACTCTCTGTTTCCTTTGACAGAACTCATCTGCGTGGATCATGGTTGCAGGTAAGATCCCAGCTTGTGTTGCTTTGTGATTCACCCCCCCTCCCTGATGATCTCACTCTGGGGACCAATGACAGAGGGGATGGATCAGGCCAAATTACTGATATAGATACTTGGTTAGAACTTCGGGCTCTTCTCTCTATCTTCCTGCAACTCATTTTTTCCAGCAGGCTCTCTGTGAACTTCCTGACCTCAGGCTTTCAACACCTGCTAACTAAAGTGCTGCACACATATCGCGGAGTTAATGGGGATCAGACACCCTCTACTCCCCCCTCCTACTCCCTCATGCCTGATGCTCACCCCTGCCCCAGTCTGCCAAAAGTGTACTGCAGAATGAAAAAAGATGGTGAAAATTACCTTGACATTGCAGACAGTTGGCCCTGTGGATTCTCGTCAGTGCCCCACTCAGGTCAGAGAGTCATTCTTTTCATTGAGACTGATCTCAGCAGCAGCTGATATGACTGAGTGATGTTGAGTATGGAAGAAAAAGTGTAGTGACTCATTTGGTGACAATCAGATGTTGTGAAAACCATGTTTTAACCCTTTACAGCCGATCGGAGCGGGCACGCTCTGTTTTGCGTAACTATTTTTAAATCCCGGTAGCTCTGCAACCAAGTAAGCTAGCGCAATCATTTTTTTTGCATATGAAACTGGAGGAGTTGTACTTACATCTTATGCCATCAGCTTGTCCTAGGTCACAGTTTCCTTCCACATATAGCTTTGCAAAAACTGCATAAAAATCACTTGCAGCAACAAAAACATGATATTCCAGAAACACGCTTCGCCGATCCATCAGCTGTTTGTAACACTTCCTACGTCCATCAGCGCGAACTATCACATGACCGCATGACCTGCCCGAAACCGGAAGTGATGTCATTTTGCGGAAATGTAGTTTTTTACGATCGGGGCCTTATGAGCTTGTGTTTTACTTGTTATGTGTTTTAAAAAGTTATGTTTGACTTTATGACTTTCTGTGTCGTTTCTGGGATGCTTAAGACTCATATTGCACTGCTGGAAATAGTTTATTTTGATGCATATGCTGTTATTTTGCAAATTTGCACTATAATATTTATTTTCGTTTTTCCTGCAGTATATAAAAATTGGTGTATTTCAAAAATAAAACTATGAAGACACTCAAAATAAATTTCCTGTGGTGGGAAACTAGTTTGTGTAACTTTTTTGTATTTACAGTTTTGAGGGATAAGCCTCTTAAATTTCTCTAACTAGAAATATATGTTAAAAAAACAAAAACGATTTTCAATTTTTTTGTAGTTTATTGCACTTTTTTGCAATTTATGTAATTACTATGCACCTAATGCAGACATATTATTAAAGTTTGGGCTATAATGGTTGTATTGATGTATAGCAACTTGAAATGCTCCCAAAAATGGCTCCACAGCATGTAAAAATATAATATAAGCTCTGGCGAACTTGGTTCTATGGTAGGTCTTAAAGGGTTAATTGACTTCCACTCCATAAACAGTTGAAAAATTGATATATTGTGAACTACATGACAAGTGGAAAAGCACCCTCTTGTAATCACAGCTACATCACATTGTAACAACAACAGATGGCGGTCCCTCACTGAGCTGCAGTGGTTCTGCAGGGGCATTCTCCCTGTTAAAGGAGAGTTTTTCCTCTTCACTGTCGCCAAGTGCTCGCTCATCGGGGGCCATCTGATTGTCGGGGTTTTCTCTGGATTATTGTAACGGCTTTGCTTTACAGTATAGCAGACTTAAAGGTGGCCATTGTTTTTGATTTGGCTCTATGTAAATAAAATAAAATTGAATTAATTTATCAGCCTTAACTTGCCTGCTTCCCAGTTTCCTGTTTTCCTTTGGTTGTGGTAATGGGCAGCTAGACGTAAAACTGTATCACAGACTAGAAAGTGAAACTGGAGAAATATAAAGAATGCAAATAATTTAAATGTCTTATAAAGCTAAGCAGTAATCTGAGTTATTACTGATGAGTTTGCCAGGACCACTTTGTCTATTGTAGGTTTTTTCCAAACAGGTTACACAAGGAAGTAGCCCGCTGACAAATGATCGCCTCTTTCTTGGAACCCTAAATCCACTTCCCCAGAGCTAATAAAACCTGAAGTGTGTGCATTACTGAAATGCCCTTCTTGGCAGGTGCTAATTGAATCAGCTGAGTAGTTTGAAAAGCACATGCTTGTGCATATATTAAAGAAAATTCTTTCATCGCTGATGACCTCAGGTTTTTGAGGGCTTCAAATTAGTGACTCAAAAAGCAGAACGGAGAGGGAATTAGAGAAGATTAATGAAAAAAGTATTTTCTCTTTTGTTGCTTGCTGTTGGGAGCTGCCTGACAAACACACAGGGCAGCTCAGCCAGCACGCTGCACTGGTAGCCCTGGCCAAGCGGGAGCTTTGCGCCTGCATTGCAGAGGCTGTCCGGACATGGATTGATTTGTAGCTATTGAGACAACACCGATACGATACCGAGAACGTGGACGTCAGCAATCGCCTTCCGATTTTTAAGTGGGAGGCTGAGCTGCTGAAGAGAAGAGTCATAGACAAAAAGAGAGAGCAAAACCCAAGGTGAGGCGTTTTCATACTGAAATACCTTCACCTTGCTGTCTTCTTTGCTATTTCACAGCATACTAACGCAGACTGTGCTTCAGTTATCACAGCGCCATTCTTCTTGGCATTTGAGAAATGACTCTGCGATAAGAGCACTCACTGTGAATTTTAAACCAGGCAACGACTGAGAAAAACAACTATCGTGTGTTCCGGGGTTGCATTATGCTTCTATTAAAGCTTAAGTTTCTGTGTCTTATTGTAAACAGAACAAGGACGAAGAAAACTGATTTTCAGGGCTAATGTTCAGCTGTAGGAGCCGTGCGAGGCTCCAGAACGCAATCAGCAGTAAAAGCTTTATTTTCAAGGTAATGAACTCTCCTCGGGGTATGTGTGATTTATGCTCCCTATTGAAACCACTTTGAATCACCCAGAAGTGCCTCTGATTCAGTCCTGACCTTAAAAAAACCTTTCTGTCCTCGTCTTGTTACCAATACAAAAATATGTAGAAAATTGTACCTAAAAGAAACATTAAACACGATCTAGCATCTAGAAAACTTCAGACCAGATGAAACTTTCAGAAGAAATGAAGAACGATCACACATCTTTTGTCAGATGAGAAAAAGGAGGCAAAAAAAACAAAATTATATTCAAGGCAAGGGTGTAGATTTGGTTGTGGCATTGGTGGGGACGGATGATTCAACAATTGAACCCTGCCCCGTTTCTTATTTTTTCCTTTTTGTTTTTGCTTCTTGATAAAAGGAGAAATATACTTGCCTACATATGCTATTCTACCTGCTTTTAAACCGTTTAAAATTATAATTCATAGTTTTATATGTGAATTATATAATGTTAAATTACTATTAAACAAATGACTGACTAAGTATTTTGGGGCGATCGTGGCTCAAGAGTTGGGAGTTCGCCTTGTAATCGGAAGGTTGCCGGTTCGAGCCCCGGCTTGGACAGTCTCGGTCGTTGTGTCCTTGGGCAAGACACTTCACCTGTTGCCTACTGGTGGTGGTCAGAGGGCCCGGTGGCGCCAGTGTCCGGCAGCCTCGCCTCTGTCAGTGCACCCCAGGGTGGCTGTGGCTACAATGTAGCTTGCCATCACCAGTGTGTGAATGTGTGTGTGAATGGGTGGATGACTGGATATGTAAAGCGCTTTGGGGTCCTTAGGGACTAGTAAAGCGCTATATAAATACAGGCCATTTTAAGTATTTTAGACTTTAGTTTACTTCAGCCATATTCCATATAAATCAGGTATCATACAAAAGTAAAAATAGCTTCAAATACAGTCAGGAAAATAAATGAATATGACTTTAAGGACTTAACAACATTAGTTCAGTTATAGTGCACCAACATCTGTTATACTTTGGCACTATGGGAACACTGAATGACCTGGTGGTTTTTATCCATAAAAATACTCGTCTAAGATGACCACCATACATTAGTGATGTATACCCCCCCCCCCTCTCTTTTTAGAGAACCGGCTCTTTCGGCTCCGAACCGGCTCTTCAGGTTGTTTTGTTGCTTTAATTAATTTATTATTAACAATAACATAAAATTATGCACAAAAGGAATTACTAATGTATAAAAAAAGTGGTTTTATTTATATATGTTTATATATAAATATATGCGGTGGCCCCTAGAGACAAAACACGTACAAACTCCAAAACACATTTCTAGCATGAACTGAACTTCCAAAACAGAGCTACCTAGATCACTTAAATTACACAATTGAAAGCATGAAAGCATATGGGTATTGTTTGTGTATTTATACACAAGCATTCATATATAGTCAAATAATAAAATAAAATAAAAGTTCATTTACCTGTTATTACCACACACCAAATCCGGTCGTTGGTACTTGCTGGCTTGTGTAGCCACTAGGTAATAAAAGTTCAACACTGCCCCTAGCATCCTGGAGCACTTCTGTTGTCTTTTGTACGTGTTTTGAGTTTTTATGTGCTTCTGAGTTTGTACGTGTTTTGGAGTTTGTACGTGATTTGAAGTTTGCACGTGCTGCTTTGTCTCTAGGGGCCACCGTAAATATACTTTTATTTATTCACTCCAGATAAAATGTAATAAATAAATCATATAATACAAAAATCAACTATTCACATTTCAACTTTTAACTATTTAAATATTCAGCTTTTTCCTTTTACAAATTTAAAGTGAAACAACACAAAACACTGCAAACCACAACACAATTAAATATAAATTATAATATGAAAACAAAAAGAAGATGCATATTCTCTGTCATGTGGGCCTGCATGAATAAACTTTCTGAATCCTTTATCATCTGCAACTGAAAATAGTTGTGGATGATTACTAGGGATGGATATCGTTTAGGTTTTATCCGATACCAGTGCCAAACCGGTACTTTTGAAACGGTGCTGGTGCTTAAAGAATGGAGAACACAAACTTTGTCCAAAAACCTCTCATGTTCAGCTGTTTTTTGTAAAAAGATAACAATCTTAGCCTTTTCTGCAGCTATAGGGGATTTATGGTATCACTCTTGGCTGGAAGCAGTGCTTAATCAATGGAAAAAACACAAACTTTGTCCAAAAACCTCTCATGTTTAGCTGTTTTCTACTTTTTCTTTGGTCGTTTTAGCCTTTTTGGCCAGGGTGAAGGGAGTATCTGCCATCAAACAAGAAGACAGTCACATGTAACTACAATGGTGTTTGCTAGTTCACCTTACATGCATTAATGTAATAATGTGGTTAGCCTACTCAATATAAATTACACAAGAACAACATTAAGCTACTCACGCAGAGAAGAACGGCTGCTGCTGCCATCATCATCCGTCATCATTTCTGCTACACTGGCAGGGCTAGGGGCCAGGACTCTAATCTTCGGGTTCATGGGGATGTTGCTAACTCCGGTTCCGATAACAGGCACCACACCCGCAGTAGATGTGCTCGGTGTGAGGTCTCGCAGCAAGCTATCAAATACGGCGCATTTCTCGGCTTTTAACAAAATGTTATACGTCGCCAGGTGTTTCATCAGATTCGAGGAGTTACCTCCTTTTCACAGTATCACCTTAAAGCACTTGTTGCAGGCTGCTGAATTTGCATCTTTTGCTGTGAAGTACAGCCAGACTTTGACCGCTTTGCTCTGGGCATTTTTAATCTGTAGCTCTGCTCTAAAAGAACTTACGTACCTGGGCCCGCCTACTACGCTTGCAAAAGTAAAATGATTGGCTGGAATCCAAAGTGTATGACATCTCAGGGAAAAAACACCAAAATAAAGCACCGAAATGTGCGCTGCTTTTCGGTCTGGTTACTACCGTTTATGTCAGAACCAGTGCCATAATGGCACCGGATACCGGTACCCATCCCTAATGATTACTATACCTTTATAATGTGATGTTGTTGTCCCTGGCTCTCTTTCTCTCTCTCCCTCCTGCTCTGTTCCTGTGTTACTGAGTGTAACTACCGCCCCTTCCGCCCAGTGTAAAGCACAAGGGTCGCATGCTGAGTGAAGCGGAAAAAAAGTGCGAGAGAGAGAGAGGGTGAGAGAAAAAAAAAACAGCTGGCGTCGTTCACGTCAAAGAACCGGCTCTAAGAGCCATTTCCTTCGCAACCGACCCATCACTAGTATACATGTACATATATATACAAAAAACTTAATTTTAAAGTGTTTATTTATCGGATAAAATAAGTTAAATGTCACCGTTTTATATTGTCCGACCGGAAACAGGCCGGGGGTGTCCAAATTCAGAGGCTGCGTCCACCTGAGGATCCGGCCTTTGTGGTCTAAGTGGGCCGGGTCCTCCGAAAGCCGGGCAGACCGAAAATGAGCGACTGTGAAATTGGACAGTCTAGCCTTCAGAATTACGTCACCTGCCATCTGCTCCTTGCTGTCTAAAATATAACCGGACGAGGCGTAGATGGTCGAATAAACTGCTGTTTTCACACAGCAGTTTATTCAGCTGTGTGAGAACCCGGAGGAATCCTCCCGAGGGATTAATAAAGTTTTATTTAATCTAATTTAATCTAATAACTTTAATCTCAGCCAAAACGATTTACTCACCAACAAATAAAACACAGAAAAAGGCCACTCAATAACATGTTTAAGTTATTTGACGTTTACACAGCTACATTCTCGCCTGAAGATGTGTTAAAAATTTATTTTGCGACCCAGAAAGAGAAATAAGAGTAATATTAAAATTAGGTAGCTGCAGTAATAGTAGCCATTGTTGGAAACTGGAATGGCTGGGCCAGTCTGGGATGTGGTTTTCAGTTTTGTTGTCCGGGTGGAAAATCGGGAGAAATTGGGGAGAATGGTCGCCCCGGGAGATTTTCGGGAGGGGCACTGAAATTCGGGATTCCCCGGAAAAATCGGGAGTGTGGGCATGTATGGCCTAGCATAGCCTGTAATGTTATTATGACGGACACATTATATGAGTGAACTTGACTTTAAGTGACTTACAGGTTTCTTTGAAAAATACTTTCTTATATCCAGGTTCTGCCGCTGCTGAAACTAAACAGAGCTCCCTGAAAGGCACAGCCAATCACATTGGCCATATTTGTCACATGACGTAGGACTCCAGTAGAGAACTAATTTAACTCTTTCTGCACCGCTCGCTGAATGAGATGCTGACAGATCATTTTTTTCTTACTATCGGGTTTGTTTTTCTTTACTCGAAGAGATCAAATTATTGGTGGGGACAATTCAATAATCGCTGGATTTTGGTGGGGACAAGTCCCTTCCGTCCATGCCAAATCTACGCCCTTGATTCAAGGCAATATTTCTACAGTTTTTATCATTTACTGGCTGCTTGTATAATTATGAAAGAAAATTTCCCCTCTCACTGTGGCTGCAGATGTGTTAGTGAGCGGAGTACTTAGTTACTTTGCCAAAATCAATCCAGAGACTTCAAGAATAACACCGAAGGTTAAACCAGTAAAAATGAAAAGCAATACACATTTTAAATATGGAGTTTGCACATTTGTCATAGAAACGGCTCCTCCGGTTCTAAACTGTCTGGGTTTCAGTTCAGTGAGCTTCAGTTAAACATTCAAAACATTTGAAATATTCATCTTTACAAAGCAGTTCTTATGTTTTGAGACACCACAAATAACAGGTTTGCACATTCAACAAAACAGCTTTGCTATTAACAGTCTCACTCAGCTAAACAAAAATGAGATTACCACAGTAAAGAAAAATTAAATCAGTTCTGTGACACTGAAGGATTTGGGGTGGATTCGCCTCCTGTGTCAGATAATATGGATACAGATTACTGGAAGATGATGTGCAGGTGCTGGATAGAATTATAACATCGTTTCTGCTGGTTTCACTTTTGGAGGATGGAAAATAAATAAAAACATGACAGTTTTCTTTTATAACATCTTTGTTTTCCCCGAATATTAAGTAGAAAATTTTTAATATCCAAACTGAGCTTAATGAATCATCCTTCAGCTACACACATAAGGATCGTAGGAGCCTCGGTGGTGAATACTGTGAGGTGAGAGTCCTGGTGCTGTACGTGTGCTCTGTCATTCGCTAATTTTAACAGGACCACTGTGTTAAACTAAGCTTCATGTGGTCAGTAGAAGAACAGCAGTTTCCAGCGTTTCCACCTTGGCCTAATTTTAATTTCAAAGGTGGGCAGTACTGGACCACACTATTATTTGTACGATGAATACTGTCCAGGAGTGAATCAGGGAACACAAAGAAGAAGCCTGTTTATTTGGCCTCCAACCTCGCCTCTTCAGATTGTGACTTTCGTGTTCAAATGTTGTTGCTTTTAATTTAATTAAAGGGAATTTAGTTCAGCTGATTTTTTTAAGGCGGTGTTAGCATTTGAGTAAGGTGAAAAAGGTGAAACCAGGTTACGGCTGTGGTTATAGTATTAGACAGGGCCGAGTTAGGAGTGGACAGCAGGGATGATCAAATCGCCAGCTTGCAGTTCGGCTAAGCCACTCTCCAAATAAACACCAGCAAACTCTCCCATCCTCTGGTTTTCTCCGCGGGCGTTATGACTCAGATCTGCTGAAAAAGTCTAAAGACTGTTAGCCTTGGTTGGCTCCCAATTTGACACTAACTCGGAAGACATTGTAGAGTGCTCACACTTGAGCTGGAGGTATGTCGGCGAGTAATGGAAAGGAAATCTGGCACAAAAAAAAAAAGCACTGAAAGTCAGTCTGCAATTACTGCAATCTGACTCACGGCTCAACCATTAATCAAAACTCACAGTCCAGAGCAAGAAGCTGCACTGTGGATAGACTGATTTTCTATACAGACAGGTGGACAGGTAGATATTTCCTGGAGAGCTACAGAGAAATTTGGACAGATTGGGAGTCATACAGCTGATGAGCAGGCGTGACAGATTCAGGGAAACTGTCTTCTTCCTCCTAATTAATGTCAGATCTCCAGCTCAGCTCCACCTGCGGCGACTGGCAGCCACAGAGCTCACTGAAAAGTTCCCAGTCACCAGCTGATGTAGGTCAAATCCTCCATTTGGCACATTTTCTTCCACTGATGAATTTTTCTCACCATCCCTGCATGACAATTAGCTTTGTATTTGGTACATTTTAAGCTTTGCAGCCCAGCATACTGTGAACTGAAAGGTTCAGTGTGCAACTCTGTGTCCAGGTCACCAGAACTCACATGTGTTTAGCAAAAGGCCTCCAGGGCAGTCCTGGTGGAAGATCTGCTTCTTCTGGCAAAGACGTATGCATCAACTGTGAGGCTTCTCCTGATCCAGAAGATCAGATTTTGACATTTTTGTCCTTTACTTCCCTTTTTCAATATTTTTCAGTGGTAGCACATTTCACTGCTAAACCAAAGTCCACAGTAATCTTAATTAATATGTGAATATCATATAGATAGAAGGAAAATACAATTCAGTTCAATTATTTGATAGCAGGCAAATACTATCAAAACAATGGTGTGATGTTTACGCTGTTCTGTTTATTCATGGTTGATAAATTCTGGGTGAAGGCTTTCATCAGGCCCTGCCACCCAGTCATGAATCATGAGTTTTTACATAGCAGTGAAGAAGGCTTCACAGAAGTTTGGAGACTTTGCTGATTTACTTCAGCTCAGCTGGAGGTCAAAGATGTACATTTTGTCATGTACAGAGCATCTGTAAAATGCATCCATGTGGTGGAGAGTGCACTGTCAGAGTGTGAAAGTGGCACAGGGCACTGCTTTTGCTGTTATTGGAAATGAAGTTTTGTCATCTATGTGTTGATCCACACACCTTCTCTGTTACACTCGGAGCTTTACTATGTCATGCTCATTCACCTCTAGACACGAGGCAATGCTGTAAAGAAAATGGCATGCACTCACAACCGTGTCACACAGGAATGAGGTTAGACCGTCCGAGTGTCTGTAAGACACCAGTCTGTAAAACCCAAGGAATGCACAAACAATATTTTCGTTTTCAGTCCTCATAAGGCGCATCTCATTCCTTCTCATCTCATCTCCATATCAGCCAAATCATTCAACCATCAGTCAGTTGTTAGAATTATCAGCCAATCCCAGGAGCTTGCCACTTCATGTAACCAGTGGACATGAAGCAATGGGAGACAAAGAACAATAAACAATAAAAACAATAAGTTTAATAACTTAGATTTAGAGCAAGTTTCAAAGAACAAAAGCTTGATTTATACACACAAAAAAAGACTCAAAGGCAAAAATCTTCAGTCAGTAGATGACATCTTTCATCTGCTTTTTTTTTTGAAAATGTCCAGAGATGGGGCATTGCAAATCTCAGAGGGGGACATGTTCTTCTGTTGTGAGGGATGAAAATTGGGCCTTTAACTGAGGAACATGAGTCAGAGATGCAGTGTAGCGAAGGGGGAGATCTGATGGAGCAAGGGCATGAAGGAATGTAAAGGAAATATGGGACCTGACCATTCTGAACATACACAGCAAATCCAGCATGTCCAAATTAACACTGTCGGATTTGATTTCAACACTATTAAAGTGTCTATATGGGTCCACACCAGAGAATTTAACTCTTTTTGGAGAGTTGGTACGTTAAAACTCTGATTTAGTGTTAAACACCAAATCTGTCTGGAGTTGATAATTTATCACTTGGTGTTAAGAGTTTATATATTAACTCTCAAAGAGTATTTTAGTTTAACTACGTAAGAGTTATCTTCTAATTCATTCTAAAAAGTGGGAATTTTACTGTTCTGAACTTCTAGAAATTTCTCTTGGAAATAAACATTTACTAAAAAGACGCAAAGGTTTTTTAAAAACATTTATTCTGAACTGTGCACCACAATTTCAAAACATTTTCTGAAAGATGTAACAGTATACATGTTCTCACTTTCATTAGAATTTTGTTTATCAAAAGGTTTGACATAGGTGAGCTGGTAAATGCAAATAACAGCATTCTCATCACTTATTTCTTCAATACAATATGCATGTCCTTCATTCATCCCTTTGTGGAACTTCAACGCACTTCTACTCTCCCCCATATTCCATCTTCACAAGCATATCCTGTGCGGAGATTGAATAAAAATTAGTTGACACTAATTAATGGCACAAATAATCCAGTAAACAATTGCAGCACAGTAAAAAAAAAAGAAAAAAAAAGGAATCCTCTTTGAGCCATTAGTTGTGTAAAGTATTTTCCCAAAAGACAAAGACACAGGCAACAGGTAATACTGAACTAAATGTAAAACTTCAACCTTTTTCATTTTTACCTAAACCGTGTGCACAAAACTCTGGAGGGATCTATGCTAACGTAGAATCCAGTCAGGACGCCTGCTACTGCTGTTTGCTCGTGTTTTTTTTTTTTTTTTATGGGCGATCGTTGAAGGTAGAACAAATAGAACACCATCGGTGGAGTCCAGGCAGGAGATTATGAATACACAAATGAGGGTTTCAGCTGCTGAGTCTGAGAGCAAAGGCCTGGATATAGCCTTGGGGCAGCAGAAATTATGCAGATTTAGAGATGGATTTGATGTAAATGAGAGTGTGGAATCCTAAACGACACCCAGGTGGCAGACTTCCAGATATGGTACGATGAAGCATCAAGTCACGTTAAGGAGAGGAATGGCTACTTTTGGAATCAATGACAATAGGAGCCACAATCAAGAGTTCAGTTTGAATGTTCTTCATATTGACAAAGTTGGTTTACAAATTTTGATGCTTTCCAGGCATTTGACAAGGGAGTGCAAAATTTAATGTGAAGATATGAAGATATAATCGTTCATCATCAGCATAGCAGTGGATGCTCAGCCAATGGTGGTGGATGATTTGACCAAGCAAGGGTCCCAGCACAGCACATCTTGCTATATTGGGGCAGAAGAGGAACATGCGTCTCTTAAGGTGATATAATGTGTCCAATCAGCAAGATATGACTGAAACCAGGGGACCACTCCAGCAGTGATGCCAACACACTGTAGTTAGACAGTTAGTCAAAGAGGATAGAGTCAGAGACTTCAAAAGCTCTCCAGAAAATGGGATTTGGCATGTGTGGATTAAGGTGAGGTAGTACAGCGTGAAGAACTACTTACAAATAAGTCACACAATAACGTTGTGAACTGCAGTTTTCTTTGAGTACAGGGTATTAGTCGACCTGTGCTGCTACTCCAGTATTCACTAATTTATGTGGATTTAGGTCTCCAGCTGAATTCAGTCAGTGTTGTTGCTGACCGTAGCTTATTCTTTATGTATTCTAAAACTGCTAAAAAGAAAATTCCATTTGTCCATTAAAGTAAACAGAGTGGGTGCAGATCACATTCCAGACCGCTAAAAGCCCAGGTAATCATGAAACCTCAGTGGGCTTCCTACTCCTCACCTTAAACCTATCTGCCACCTCAACGCTGTCTCACAAGATACATGTCTCATACACAGTGTTGGGGAGTAACGGAATACATGTACCGCCGTTACATATTTAAAATACAGAATATGAGTAACTGTATTCTGTTACAGTTACTGTTTAAAAAGTGGTATTTAGAATACAGTTACTTTGTTAAAATAAATGGATTACACGGCGGTATTTTCCTGTTTCATATTGTCACTGGTCAGGATTGTTTGGGTTTTGTTTGACAGCTATGTTCTGTTGTTCCAGGCGGCAGCGTTACAGTTGCCATGGTTACAGGGTGACGCGCATTCTCTCTGCGACTGTGTGCTTCCTGGGTGAGAGAACACCTTTTTGTTGTTGTTGTTGTTGTGCTAAGCAGAATGCTACAGGCATAGCCCTGAAGAATGTAGCCTCATGGGCAGTGTAGTCCGTGCTGCAGGGAGAATGGACTGCCATACCCGTTATGTGTCTGTGAGCGCGAGGAGGGAGAGAAAAAGGAAAATTATGAGCTGTCATCGAGCAGAAACGGGAGCTGGAAGCATGTAAATATAATAATAACCACTGCAGCCAAGAAGAGTGCCTGAGGAACCCAGTTGTAAGTAAGCTATTAAGACTCGACTGTACACCGTGTTAGTGTTTTCCTCTGAAACAATAAGTTCCGTTGGAGCAGCATTTCAACGCCTCTCTCTGTCTCTCGCTAGCAAAGTTGACCCAGACAACAAAGTAAAGCTATTTTTCAGCTACGAGCCCGACACGGAACCCGACGTATTAGCCAAATGTCCCTTTATTATGGTTCGGAGCCGTGGACCATCAGTAAGAGTAATAAATCACTTTCATGTAGTTGTAAATGGTAAATGGCCTGTATTTATATAGCGCTTTTCTAGTCCCTAAGGACCCCAAAGCGCTTTACATATCCAGTCATCCACCCATTCACACACACATTCACACACTGGTGATGGTAAGCTACATTGTAGCCACAGCCACCCTGGGGCGCACTGACAGAGGCGAGGCTGCCGGACACTGGCGCCACCAGGCCCTCTGACCACCACCAGTAGGCAACAGGTGAAGTGTCTTGCCCAAGGACACAACAACCGAGACTGTCCAAGCTGGGGCTCGAACCGGCAACCTTCCGATTACAAGGCGAACTCCCAACTCTTGAGCCACGATCGCCCATATAAACAGCATGATAATATATTAAGTAATCCAGAGAGTAACGTAACGGAATACGTTATAAAATACATTTTGGGGCATGTATTCTGTAATCTGTAGTGGAATACATTTTAAAAGTAACCTTCCCAAGACTGCTCATACATTTGGTGAGACATGTACATGCCGACATACATGCACAACTCTCTTATACAGGGATGAGTAAACTCACAGCAAACCTGATACAAAGCTGCACTGATGAAAGGATAATAAAGTCAAGACAGAATCCAAACATGTAACATTATTACAAAATTCAAATACATCACAAAAATACTAAAATTAAAAGAAAGTAACATTAAACAATAATCCAAACAGCCAATATCAGGGGAACCAAAGATTAAAACATGGTTCATAAATCAGGTTTTGTCTTTTTGGAAGTGACTGTACTGCATTCTCTGTCTGTAAACAAACGCAAACACTAGATTTACTAAAAGCTCATCTGTTGGTGAAAAAATTAAACAAACTACTTTTATTTTTTTATTTTTTTTTTATTATGTCCTTGCCACTGAGGATTTCTGCTTCTTCAAGCATGCTCACTTTCTTCAGCCGAGTCAAAGCCTTGGTTGATGTTGTGCACTGCTCTGTCATTTATGAGTGCTCTTGACCTCAGTAGGGAACCATCATCAGCAAATTTATGTTTATGAGTTTCAGCGAGGTGCTGAATCGTCTGCTATCGATATCCTGCTCTTATTTAATGTCTACAGCAGCAATATATCCACATCAAGCTGCTGTAGTGGAAAGCACATACATACAAAATTTTTGTTGCCTTTAAACATTTTTATAGTGTTCTGTTTTGTTAAAACACTTGATGTTTAGCGCGTGCAGATAGCACCTAACCTAATATTTTGTGTGAGGAGTGAGGAGGAGATTGGACTCTCAAATAATTCTCTGTGTGTGAATTAAGTATGATATCGTATTCATTGCCATCAGTCCTACCGTTGCCCTAAAATTAGGTTCCTAAGCTGCAGTTCCTACAATGTCCACTGGGTGTGGGGGGGGGCAGCAGGAAGTCAGTCCCCACACACTCCCATGTCATCAGCAGAAATAAACAGAAGGATTACTGGTCTCTACAGCCAACTGTCCTCTTAGTAACAGCTGAACAGGTGGTACATTCATTTAATTTAACTTAATTTAAGGCTGGACTTTGACATCAAGGTGACTGAGAGTTGAACTTGTCTAAGATTTTTAGTAGATGCAACTAAGGTACCAATATGAAGCTCCTACATCAGAATTTGATTCCATAGTGTTGTGTAGTAATACATGCCTCCGTGTGCTTAGCAAACAGCTGCTACTGAAAGAAAGAAAATGCACGCAGGATGATTTAAATGTTTCATGTGTGTTCCAGCGTGGAACTAAAACCACAGTTTTATGGCTGTTTTATGACTCTGAATAATAAAAAATGAGTTGAGGGCATCACAAAAGTGATAAAATACTTAATGTTGGCATGAAGAACAGAAAACAGCTTAGAGAACAAAATATACTCTTTGGTTTAAAATCTGATTTTATATTATTTTTTATATTTTTATTCATTTGATTAAACAATACATTAAATGAAGTTCATCAGGCGATTTCAGGCTCACCCAGATGAACATCTGGTGTTGCAGACAATTACTAACTCACTACAGGCAACATCTGGATGGTAACAGTCATATAACTGGTGGCAGGGTAGAACTGCATCGATTGGATGAGATCTTATTGGTCCCTGAGGGCAAAGCAAGGCTGCTATAGCAGAAACAAGATTCAGTGGGTAAACCGATAGAAAACACACAACAATTGATTCTCATAGCAATTATAAAATAATATATAGCAAAATAAAAGTTGCACTGAAGTTGAGACAGCCGTGATAATTGGAAATGCGATAGTTGTGTTTATTGTGCTGACTGATTTTGGAGCTTTGCATTTTATTTTGGCTCAAGTCCTTTCGTGGCTTCTTGGGTTACCCAGAGTTCCCACAAATATTATTTTCCCATCTGGATAACAGTGATATGGGGTAGTGTTTATGTTGAAACATCAAATAGCTGACTTCCACTGGTAATACTAACACTGCAGTGTCTGAAGCACAGTAATAAACCTTGGGTAGCATAAACTGGAAATGTTCCCTGCGACTGGAAACACAACAAGCTACTGCTTTGGTAAAACCAAATCAGAATCAGAATCGCGTTTATTGGCCAAGTAAATGCGCAAACACATACAAGGAATTTGGTTCCGGTAGATGGTGACTCTCAAGCACAGCAACGTAATCAACAATATGTAAACCACACAATACACACACACACGCACACATACATGTGTGTGTGTATATATATATATATATATATATATATATATATATATATATATATATATATATATATATATATATATGGTGGTGGTGGCTAACCAACCAGACATAGTGGTGGTAGACAAACAGAACAAGACGGCCGTAGTGATCGATGTGGCGGTTCCGAATGACAGCAATATCAGGAAGAAGGAACACGAGAAGCTGGAGAAATACCATGGACTCAGAGAAGAGCTCGAGAGGATGTGGAGGGTGAAGGTAACGGTGGTCCCCGTGGTAATCGGAGCACTAGGTGCGGTGACTCCCAAGCTAGGCGAGTGGCTCCAGCAGATCCCGGGAATAACAACGGAGATCTCTGTCCAGAAGAGCACAGTCCTGGGAACAGCTAAGATACTGCGCAGGACCCTCAAGCTCCCAGGCCTCTGGTAGAGGACCCGAGCTTGAAGGATAAACCGCCCACAGGGGCGTGCTGGGTGTTGTGTGTTATATATATATGCACACATACATACACAAAGGCATATAACCGACCATAAATAACTAAATTACTGTCCTCCCCCAGTAATTGCACAGATAAAACTTTATTTCTGTTCTTTTTTCTCTGTAGCGACCAGACTCTGCATTCATCAAGGAGAGTGATGGCGACTTGCTGTAACAACAGCCGAGAACAGGAGGTTTGGGAGGATGAGCTCCTTCAGCATGTGCTGTAGCAAGCAGGTCACACAAGCAAAGCAAAAACCATCCAACTTGCAGGGGAGCAATAAGAAAGCGACAAATTCGGCATTATCGCGATGACTGATGAAGCTAATTAAAGTATCAACGCCTTAGCAAGGGGACGGTAATCCAAATCCATAAATAAACTTCTACTCTGCTCATAATGAGTCTGTTTGTCACAGACCAAGTTCCCTTATTCTCTCTGCACAATCCAGCTAAGATGCTTTTGTTTTAAAGTGCTGTTTGCATCCTGAACAGTCAGAACGGCTATTTCTCATTTTCTTTCTCAGCCTTTAACTGAGTAAAGTCGCTCACATGGCTGCAATCACACAGCTTTCATGTCAGTCTGCAGCAACAATTAGCTTAAAGACAAACGTGCCGTCCAGCCTCAGACCGAGAGCAGTAAGCTCTGAAATTCTGCTGATGCATGTTTATTGTACTGCAGCGATTTTGAGCATCTGTAAAAAGCTTGAAAAGTTATCTTGTTGTCTATTTTCTTTTCTTTTAAAGCCTTGAAACTAAGATATTTTCAAAAGGTTTAAGATTATGTTAATGCCATACTATTAGCTTACAGAAAGCGGCAGATTTTATTAGAATTTTATCAATACTATAGACAGTGTTGGAGAGTAACGGAATACATGTACGGCCGTTACGTATTTAAAATACAGAATATGAGTAACTGTATTCCATTAGAGTTACCGTTTAAAAAGGTGGTATTTAGAATACAGTTACTTTGCTGAAATAAATGGATTACACGGCGGTATTTTCCTGTTTCATATTGTGGTGGGTCAGGATTGTTTGGGTTTTGTTTGACAGCTATGTTCTGTTGTTCCAGGCGACAGCGTTACGGTTGCCATGGTTACAGGTTGATGCGCGTTCTCTCTGCGACTGTGTCTTTCCTGGGTGAGAGAGCACCTTTTCGTTGTTGTTATTGTGCTAAGCCAATAGGCAGAATGCTACAGCCATAGCCCTAAAGAATGTAGCCTCATGGGCAGTGTAGTCCGTGCTGCAGGGAGAACAGACTGCCATACCCGTTATGTGTCTGTGAGCGCGAGGAGGGAGAAAAAGGAGAGTGGAAAAGTACGAGCTGTCACGAGCAGAAACGGGAGCTGGAAGCATGTAAATATAATAATAACCACTGCAGCCAAGAAGAGTGCCCGACGAGCCCAGTTGTAAGTAAGCTATTAAGACTCGACTGTACACCGTGTTCGTGTTTTCCTCAGAAACAATAAGTCCCATTGGAGGAGTCTTTCAACGCCTCTCTCTGTCTCTCGCTAGCAAACTTGACCCAGACAACAAAGTAAAGCTAGTTTTCGGCTACGAACCCGACGTATTAGCCAGCGGTCCCTTTACTATGGTTTGGAGCCGCGGACCTTCAGTAATAGCTATAAATCACATTCATGTAGTTGTAAACAGCATGATAATATATTAAGTAATCCAAAGTACTCAGAATACGTTACTCTCATTGAGTAACGTAACGGAATACGTTACAAAATACATTTTGGGGCATGTATTCTGTAATCTGTAGTGGAATACATTTTAAAAGTAACCTTCCCAACACTGACTATAGAGTGAAAATCCCCATGAGAATAAATACCAAATAATCAACTACATATTTAATTATAGCGGTCATATGTATTCAAACCCTTTCCACAGCTTTCAAAGCGCACATTTTATTGAGAGAAATAGTTTTTAGTAGGGCTGGGCTATGTCATACCATTCACAATAATACCGGTCTAATTTTGTGCAACGATAGGAAAATGAAATGTCGCGATAGAATATGGGTAAAACGAGCATGCGCAGTGCCTATGTTTACATACGCACATGGCGGTGACGCAGAATGAGAAGAGCGAAAGCGGATCGTTAAATGAAATGGATGAACCAGAATTGGTTTGTAAAAATACTGCAACTTCAGTGGGGTGGCACTGGTTTGGCTTTTGTCCGTCAAAGCACTATTTTTGGTAGCGCATGCTAGCGGGCCGTCGTTATTACCGTGTTGTTTGGAAAATACGGCACACTTAAAATCAATCCTTTGATTTTTCTGAAAATCGACAGTGCCCCTTATAATCCCGTGTGCCTTATGTATGAATTCTGGGTGTGTTTACTGACCTCGAAACGATTTTATGTCGTACACGGCGCTCGAAAATCTGTCAAATGTTTTAGTATGACTTTGCTAAGCTACGAAGCCGCACCGCTTGATGGATTGTCGGAGCATTACGGCTACCATAGGCAGGCGCCTCGCAGAGTGATACGTACTGCGCTTCAACATAATATTACCGTATTGTGTGTGTATAACCTCTTTTTAAGTTTTGTGGATATTATACATGGTTATGCTGAGGATAAGTCGGCCAATTTCCACTGGAAATGCCTTTTGGTTAAACTGTCAGCAAGGAATTTGCATTTGCACTGTTACGTTTTTATATAACTTTAATGCACATAAAAAACAGCTGCTTGTTTAAGTGAAAATACATTGATGGGGTTTTTTTGCACTAATGAAGTTGTGGAGTTGTAAAGTATTTTGTCTAGTGTCAATTATATCGTCAGTTATATCGTTATCTCAAATTTTCAAATGTATATCGTGATAACACATCGTGATAACATATCGTGATAACATATCGTGATAACATATCGTGATAACATATCGTGAACATCTCTGAGAAGTCAGAAATTGTACATTGAAACTTATCTGTTTATGAATACAAATAAAGAACTCTAACTTGGCATCCTAATTAAAACGTAAAACAATAATGTGCTTTGCTAAAGCAGTAAGTTAGTAAACTCATGAATGGATAACAACAATAAATATATTTTATCATTCATAATTTTGATTGAAGATCTTGTGCATACTGATGGATTAACCATTACAGAAAAAATGATTTTGGTAATTACCAATAATCTTCATTTAGGCCATGAAATACGTTTTTGAAGCACTGCACCATTTGGCATCATCATCAGTCATTTTCACATGTACACAGAAACCCTGAACTCCTCATCATTATGTAACAAATTATGTGTAACAATGTAAATGCTCCAGTCAGCTGCATGTTTAGACTCCCAGCCCGGGAGGCTAAACATGCAGCGTGTGAAGCTTGAACAGTATGAACTTCTGTAGGTTTTCCGATGCGAGGACAGCTCCGTGATCTCAGGTGGTACACCATCACTCTCCTGTGTTGTCTATTCAAGCTCCACAAAACGCAAGATTACCTCCAAGAATCTGCTGCAGACCATTTCCTTTTGTATGATACATACAGAAAATACAACTACAGGCAATGTCCTGTCCTAATTCTCCCCCAGTGTTTGGGGTGAAAATGACTTCAGCTGTGTCTGTCCATATAAACCCATACTGATGATCTGGGGCTGCTACGGTACATGACTTCTTCTTCTTACTGTTGTTGTGTGTTCACAGTTTTGCTGTTAGCCTTGGTTTGGTGAACAGGAACCTCTTGGAGGCCTTTATGGTGTTTTATTTTAACCACTGTGTTTAATACAGTTGGAAACGCAGCTGCTGAGAGATGAGTTTGACTCTGAAAAGTCAAAACGATAAAACTAAACATCTGCTGACATTTTAACCCAGGAACCCTTCCCTGTCAGAGTGTGGGGTACTAATGAAATCGATTCAATCCAAACATTTTCCCCTCACAAAGTTCAGGCAGACTGTGTGTGGTCTGCCCTCTGCAATCTGACCTTTAGCCTCTGCTTTTTTAACATTCTCTGATGTAAATCAGAAATGAATGCTGCATTTAATGTATATAGAACCAGTAAAGCAGTAAAATAAATATCACAGTCATGGTTTAAGTCATGCATTGTTTCTCCACGGGGTGAACAAAGTGCAATACTTTCCTTATGTTAAAAGCATTCCCCACAGAGTCCATAAAACAATGTTTACCCTCCACTTCATGAATTCGCAAAGGTCTCTGCAGAGCGCCGGACAGACAGCATTTATCTCCCAGTGGGGACCTCTATGAAAACCCAATAAATTACCTCCTCCTACATGAATTAGTACCCACTGTAATCTATACAGAGGGCATTAACATACTGAGCCTCTTGTTTGCTAAGCTAAGTCTCCAGGCAGCATAAGTCAGCATCACTTTGTTCATTTATTTATGAGGTCTGTGATCTGATGTGGGCAGCTGGAAGAGGTTTATCAGCAGCTGGGATGTGGCTGTTGTGTAGAGGCACTGCATGACAAGATGCTCCATTAAAGACTTGACATCGTGTCAGACCAGTGGAGTGGGCATGCTGCACTTTTCGGACAAAGACTGAGCTTTTATTCGTTTGTCTTTTTTTGTAGTTTTAATTTCCTCCAACAATGCAAAAGCTGGGATAGTCTTTGAAAGGATAATATCAGATAGTTCAGGTTTAGCTGAACCTAGCAGTTAGCCTAATTAATTTAACAATGATGCATCCAAAGATGCACATCATGCAGTTTATTGCCTCTGACATCATTTTTTTGGATTCTCCAAGAAAAACATTCTGTCTTTAAAAATACACCCAACAAGTCCCCAAATACAAAAACATGAAGCTAATAAATGCCATAATCTCATCATGTTTTCCACTCTTTAACTTAAGTAGTTGATCTGCTCCTGTCTGCATGCGTAAGGATCCTTGGGCATGACACTGAACCCCAAGTTGCTCTCTGATGCATTAATCGTTGCACAAATGTGTATGAATGTTAGATAGAAAAAGCAGTTGGGTGTAGAAAGTTAGCCCTGTGATAGACTGGAAACCTGTGCAGGGTGTACAGTATCTCATTTCTTGGCCAGTTAGTTAACTGCAGGTGGGGTCCTCCTGTAAAGTGGATGAAGAATTACCCTCCAGCCTACATGTGTAGATAGAAGGTATGGTTATAAGCATTATAAGAAAATCAGCCACATGTAAGGTGCTTCAAGGAGAGATGCTGCTCCTCTATGTCGAAAGCAAGAAAAACATGGCTTGTTCAGGCTCTATCCTGAATTCCATCTGAAGTATTCTTTCCACATGCATCTGAAATTTTCTGGAAGCTCTATCTTCTCACTGAATCCTGGACTGTATACCAGCTGAAAGTTGAGGAAGGATGTGGTAGTGATGAGTCAGCCAGGAGGACTCTCCTATGTTGCTGCTCCCACTGCCAGACTGCAGCTGCACCTTATGTACATTTTGTAGTATTCATTCCACCTCATTCATTTCTGTATTTTATGTATATAAGTTTAGATTCGTTATTTATAGTTGGTTTACACAGCTTTGTGTATGTATGTGTAATGTGTATATATAGACGTGTGTGTGTGTGTGATTTACATTGCTGTGCTTGAGAGCCTCCATCTACCGGAACCAAATTCCCTGTATGTGTCTGCACATATACTTGGCCAATAAACACGATTCTGATTCTGATTCTGATGTTGCTCTTGTTGCTGATTTGAGTCTCATAAACTGGTTTGTGCCTCATAAACTGGTTTGTGCTTGAGCTTCTTTAAAAGTGCTGTGCTGCCATGACAACAAATCATGTTTTGTCCACAGAAACATAAAAAAACAACTCTTTAACATTATCATTTATCATTAGTTTTCTATGTGACAGAGTGTTTGAAACAAAATATGATGCGCAACGATTACACTGATGTTATTTCTATGACAACAAGAACAAAAAGACAAGAGCTTATATGATATTCTTGAAGGTGGGGGATATGAGGGAGTTGAAGTGTTTCGCGAGAGACGGTGAATCGCTTCATCATCAGAGCTCGAGATTGACTCCACAGCAAATGTGACTTCCTTTGGGTGACAGGACAGACCCACTGGGGGAGTTAGTCTGGAGCTTTCCAAACTACCGCCATCATACATATTCATATCGTCAGGACACAGCCGCGTGGAGATGAACAGAGTGTCCCGTAATGACCGTGGTCATTACCGACACCATCAGTGTAGCAGATTCTCCATCAACATTAGCGTCTGTCCTCGGGCAGCGTCATCTTCTTCTCTCCGTCCAGATTTATTTTCATTCTCTGCACGCTCTGCGCTCCCGCAACAAGGCACAGGCAGCCACATTTGGCATTATGGACACGCAGCCGAAATGAGAGCGCATAAACATCAGCAGACACATATGATTGATGAGCGGGATCCAGCAGCTGTTGCTAAGTGACCTTATACAGCATCACATGCGTGGGAGGAGCGAATATCCAAGGTGACCAATGAGATCATTTGGCCTAAGCTGGAAGAAAAACTGCAACACATATAAAACTGAGAATGTACTCGTAAAAAACGTCCCAGGACATCGCTTCTATTGAGGGCATGAGGACAATGCGCTCATTAAAATAACTGTAAAAATATATAAAACGAAGTTGTGGGAGTGAAAAGGCATGAGCGAGCAGGAGGGGGAGGAAGACGAGGAGGTGGGGTGGGAGGGCAGAGACGCAGAGCTATTTAGCTGTTTACCCTGCGCGTTAATGAGACAGGGCTAAAGTGAATCGCTCCATTAGGATGCTGGCATTCACGCAGGTTTATCAAGTCACACAACAACTTTAAATACACAAACATTGATCTTAATTATATTACAGGGATGCCCACACAGACCAAACAGCCTGATTAATAATCTGCTTCTAATGACGAGAGACTCACCGAGTGTTTTAGTCTAAACAAACACAATACAATAGCAAACTGTCAACACAGGACTGAATTCCACTTTAACATAGTCCTGCAAAGAATGATGTAATGACTGAGCACAGCAAGCAGACGTACCAATCAGCAGCTGTTTAAATACCAGGTAGAGTCCATCGTCAGGAACAAGGAGGTAAAAAAGCAGGCTTTAGTAAAACAGTCTCAATCTATTGATTTGTCTTTCAAGACGTAAACAATGACTGAATTTCTCTGTAATTAAAATGAATTTCAGTGTATTTTTATTTGAAATTACAATGTAATTATATTTACCTACAAATACGTAAAGACAGTACACTAGAATAAGAGAGTAATAAGTCATGTTTTTACAAGAAACAAAGAAGTAATTATACTGTATGTAAATTTAAGTACTGCGTAACTAAAAACACGTAATAACATGAATATTCTGTACTTTTCAGGGTGTAATATTCTACTGTTCTTTTATTTGACCAATATAAATGTGACAGGCAATGCTCTTCTTGACAAGCTTAAATGGAAAAATGAATATTTTTAAGATTTGCTGACCTCTGTGACCATTTAATTATGGAGTCAAGCCTAATTTAGTATAATATTATTAGTTTTTCTGCAAAATGACCAAGACAAAAATAAAATGCATGTAGTTGTGCAATACTTAAAATTTCTTTGCTGTAAAAACCTGATCTGTTACCGCCTTATACTAGTGTACGACCATCCAGGTAAATGTAATTAGTCATTTAAAATAAAATGCATTGAAACTGATTTTAATTACAGGGGAATTATGCCCTTACTCGTGATACCTGAGTTTGCGATACAAATCCAACTTGATTAGATTTAGGCAAAGATTACAGTTTGGGTTAAAATGCAGTGGTTTATGCTTCTTGTATGTGGTTTTGCAGGTTGCCAGCGCGGGTCTCACCCTAACGTTAGGACAAACCTAATCTATTGAAATACATTTGAAATGTGAAGTTTGAACTACAAAACAAGTTCAACATAAGCAGATTATTTTTCACAAAGAAGTCAGAGGGATCTTGCTGACATTATTTTCCAGATAACTGTTTGGGAACATATCTGCTTTGCAGCAGGTTAGACCTGTAGCAAATGCAGAGCGTTCTCACTCCCGAGGCGTAACATGTCGACGTTTTGTCACGTCCCGCGGCGTTCCTGAGGAACGCGAAAGGAGACCTTCGGCGTTCTTATGGTACGCAGCGGGTTATGGCTGGAATCCAGTGAATGACACTCCCGCGGTAATAGACGTTCCAGCCCTGTATTCCAGCCCTAAACCTAACCTTATCCCTAGCCCTAAGCGATTTGAAGAAAAAGAGCGAACATGTGTAGATTCAGTCCAGACGGTTCTCATATGTCCTCTTTTTTCCGAGGTCGTCATTTAGGAACGTGGTGGGTAGCCGAAAGCGTAATATGGTGACGATTTGTCACCTAGCGTAAAATGTTACGCTTTGGGAGTGAGAACGGGTTGAGCAAATGTTGCCATAGCAATGTACCTCAGGGAAAAAGTGAACCACCTTCAGTTACTGAATACTGAAAACCCGAGGTTCAATTTGAAGGTACCTCGATGATCCTTCATAGTACAGTCTGCTGGAAAGAACTGTGCAGATATGAAAATGTTTCAGTCATTTTCATATCTGTACAATCACAGTACTCCTCAGCATTAACATCCAGTTTCCCAGTTATTGAAAAAAAAATGCATGAGAGCTTTACAGCATTGCAGACAGAAAGAATCTCGTATATGTTGGACATCAGTGGGTCTGGGTTTGCTAGTTGCCTGTAGCCACATGCTGGTGTGTGGAAGAAAATGGTTGTCTACAAATATCTGCGTCAATGACTTTGTGCTCTGAGGGCGTTTGGAGAGTGCTCACATGTTTGGAAAGTAATGGCAGTGGAGCTAATGGGCGTATTGATTGCTTTTCAATTGCGGAGCCAGCAGCCTCACAAATTAGATGTTTTAGCAGCTCTATTTATCATCCAAGAAGCGTGCATTGTCAGGTTGGAGAAGTTTGAACAACACATCAGACCGGCTTGATTCAATTTAAGTCAATTGCAGACGTCTGGCCGTAAACTCACAGGAGATTTGGGTTTTTCACTCTATGCCTATCACATCATTTGGGAAACATTGTTAAACATTGCCCTAATTGGACTGCTGCTGCCTTTACTTTTGGTGATGTGGTTTCAGTGCAGGGAGCTCGCTCTGAATGATTGACGCACAGCTTTGAATAACAGGATAGTCACATGATGAAGAGATGATTTTTAAGATATGAGAAAACTGAGCTAGTACAAAAGGACTGAATTCATGCTGCAGGCTGAGCGATCACCTTGATCCATAGATGGTGCTGTGTTTCTGACAGACTGCACCACAGAAAACCTCCCAAGATGAAGGTTTTAATTATGTTTTGATGAATTTTTACACAAGGTTTGTCAATTAGAGCTTGATTAATCTTGAATAAAGCACGTAGGCCGGTTCCCTCACCGTGCATGTTTTTGATAATGAATCTGAAAGTGAGTCACTGTTTCACAGCATCACACAATAAATCATCCTGTGATTTCTGGGAGTGTGTACGAGCACATTGGTTTCATTTAACCCTTTCAGAGCCCGGCTGAGTTTGGAAGAAATAATGGTGTTGTCCTGATAATGTGCAAGTACATGCAGCATGTCTGCGAGAGAATAAAGGTCTGAGGCTTAGTAGCTCCAGTGAAGGACAAGCTGAGATTTGCTCAAAGGAACATTGGCATGAACTTTGCTGTGTTAGAGATTTCAATTTAAACTTGAAGAGTGTGTCTGATGGGTTTAGTTTTCTTTTTTTCAGTGAAATTGCAGTTTTTTGTATTCATTAAAAGTTGTGCTCAGAGAGTTTGTTGTATAATCTTTAAATTTAGTCATTTTTATTTTTGCTCCATTTTTTTGTTCTTCCACAGATCTTTGTTGTGACCAGCTGTAAAACGCGATGGATAAGTGGAAAGATAAACTAATTAGTGTAAAGTTTACTTCTTGACCTGTGTCTGCAGACACACTGGTGTTGTGGGTGGCTGTGGCGTAGCTCAGCTACTGATTGGAAGGTTGGTGGTTCCATCCTTGGCTTCCCCAGTCGAGCCAAGATATTAACCTCAAGTTGCCTTCGATGTGTTCATCGGAGTGTGAATGTGTGTGAATGTAGATTAGTTTGCACTTGTGTTTGGAAGTGGTGGTGTGAATGAGGCATGTTGTATACACATTGTTGGGAAGGTTCCTTTTAAAATGTATGCCACTACAGATTACAGAATACATGCCCCAAAATGTATTTTGTAACGTATTCCGTTACGTTACTCAATGAGAGTAACGTATTCTGAATACTTTGGATTACTTAATATATTATCATGCTGTTTACAACTACATGAATGTAATTTATTGCTATTACTGAAGGTCCGCGGCTCGTAGCCGAAAACTAGCTTTACTTTGTTGTCTGGGTCAAGTTTGCTAGTGAGAGACAGAGAGAGGCGTTGAAAGGCTGCTCCAATGGGACTTATTGTTTCAGAGGAAAACACAAACACAGTGTACAGTTGAGTCTTAATAGATTACTTACAACTGGGCTCGTCAGGCACTCTTCTTGGCTGCAGTGGTTATCATTATATTTACATGCTTCCATCTCCCGCTTCTTGTCGGTGACAGCTCGTACTTTTCGACTCTCCTTTTTCTCCCTCCCTTGCTCACAGACACACAACGGGTATGGCAGTCTGTAGGTTTTGCTTATAATAACCAGTCCGCTGTAACTGTATGCCAGGCGTTTATTAGCAGCCAACATGAACGTCTGTACACTCGTAACAGGAAGTACACATAACATCTAGAGAGAACCACAGCGACACCTGCTGGAACTCTCCGTAACGGCAGCAACAGGAGGCAGTATGGACAAACATAACATTGCTGTTATCTACATCCCCCTTTTCAGTTTTTTTTTTTCTTCTTAATTTTGCACTTTCCAGGCAAACCCAAATCAAACAACACCACCGTGATGGAAGAACTTATCAGGTTATGGATTACACAACAAAATGAGGCTTCAAATATCAAATAAAATTCACAGTAATAATTGTCATAACTACGACAAGTATGCAACAACATAACACGAGATAAAACACATTTCAAAACAGAAAATACAGCACCGGTGTGCTTTTAATCCACGTATTTACTATTCGGTTTAGACACTCTACCAGATCTGGTTCGGTACAAGTTGTCATCAGAGCGTACTTGGCATTTTGTAGGTGTTATCACCTGTTCTGACTGTTTTGTGCCATGTTGTGGTGGGTCGAGTTGAACTTGAACTGTTTCATGTTTGTTGGTTTGTGTTTTATTAGGTTCAGTTTCATCCGCTCGTCGAGATGAGTCCAGTTCATCTTGTGTTGTAGCGAGCTTTTCGGGTTGAGGCTCGCTCACAGGCAGAAGATGTTGTCTGTTGCGCCTGTATTCTTTTCCACCCGACTCAACGACATATGAGCGAGGTTCAGCACATACTTTACTTACAACTCCAATCTTGTCATGTCCTCTCTGTGTTTGTAATCTCACCACCTCGTTTGGTGTTAATGGACTGAACAGCTTGCTGGACTTGTCGTAGTGCTGTTTTTGAGTTTTACGCTTTTTTGTGAGTTGAGTTTTGATAGTGGTTGTCACTTTTGCTGTTGGTGTTAGCAGTTTTTTGCACACAGGAAGGGTTGACCGCGTTCGTCTTGATAGCAGCCTCTGTGCTGGTGAGCCAAGAATGTTGTCTCGTGGCGTGTTGCGTAGATGTAACAGGTTCAAATAGAAATCAGTTCCATCTCTTTTTGATGTTTCAAGGAGTCTTTTAGCACTCCGGACAGCTCTTTCACTGAGTCCATTTGACTGAGGGAACTCAGGGCTGCTTGTGACGTGTATGAACTCCCAGTGTGTGGCAAACTCACGAAAGGTCTGGCTGGTAAACTGGGTGCCATTGTCTGAGTACAGTTTCTGTGGTATCCCATGTACTGAGAAGTGGTGTTTGAGTTTGTTAATGACTGAGGCAGATGTTAGGTTTTCAAGTTTATCTATTTCAAACCATCCAGAATATGAATCCACGAGCACAAGGTAGTGGCGATTGTCCCATTCGAATAAGTCTGTGGCTGTGATGGACCAGGGAAGATCAGGAATTTGGTGTAGTTTCAGGGGTTGTTTTTGTTGGTGAGGCTTTAGACTGTTGCAAATGCTGCATGATTTGACTTTGTTCTCAATGTCAGAGTTTATTGTCAGCCAGAATACGCTGTCCCTTGCTCTCCTTTTTGTAGACTCCATGCCTGGATGTCCCTTGTGTAGTTCCTGCAGATAGGTTTCATGTAGTGATGCTGGAACGATGGCTCTGTTGCCTTTCATAATGACATTGTTGTCGATGATTAGTTCATCGTGGTAGCTGAAGAATGGTTTTATTTCTATAGGCACACTACTTGCTTGTTTTGGCCACCCCTGCTGGATGTAGCGAGCAAGTGTCTGTAGGGTAACGTCCTTTGAGGTGTGTTCGGTGAGCTCTTGTAGGCGTTTCGGTGAGATGAGCTGAAGTGTCATTACCTCGAAGTCGCGCCCCTCTTCCTTTAGAGGTTGCTCATCCAGCGTTGGTGTGCGAGAGAGTGTGTCTGTGATGTAAAGGTGTTTGCCTTTCTTGTACACCAGAGTCAAGTTGAACTTTTGTAATCGTAGCATCATGCGCTGTAGCCGTGCCGGGACTGTGTGGAAAGGTTTGTTTTGGATTGTGACCAAAGGCTGATGGTCAGTTTCAATCACCACTGGCTTTCCGTAGATGTAGTCGTAAAACCTGTAACATGCGAACACTACAGCTAGTAACTCCTTCTCTATCTGAGCGTACCTTCTCTCCGTTGGAGTTAAAGTTCTTGATGCATATGCCACAGGTTTGTCGTCCTGAAGGCATGCAGCCCCCAGACCATGCTGGGAAGCGTCACATGTGAGAGTCACTGGCTTGTGCATGTCATAGTATTGAAGTACTGGTGGGCTAGTGAGGCATGCTTTAAGTTTGTTGAAAGCATCCTGCTGATGTTGAGTCCAGCTCCACACCACATCCTTGTGAAGCAACTGACGAAGTGGTGCCGACAGTTCACTTAAGTTTGGGATGAACTTGCCCAGGTAGTTGATCATTCCCAGGAAACGTTGGAGAGACGTCTTGTCCTCTGGTGGTGGCGTTTCATTGATCATGGAGATTTTAGTTGGATCTGCTTTTAGTCCTTCGTCAGTGAATATGTGTCCCACGTAGCTCACTTCTTTAAGTCTGAACTTGCACTTTTTTGGATTCAGTTTGAGTTTTACTTGTCTGGCTCGCTCCAGAACCTTTTTTAAATTTTTGTCATGCTCCTCTATTCCTTTGCCTCCCACTATGATGTCATCCACTATCACTGCACATGGATATCCCATGAATATTTGTTCCATGGCTCTCTGGAAGACTTCAGAAGCGGTGTTGATGCCAAAGGGCATCCTCAGGAATTTGAATCTGCCGAAAGGTGTTGCAAACGTAGTGAGAAGAGATGAGGCAGGATCTAGTTTGATTTGCCAGAAGGAGCTCTTTGCATCCAGAACTGAGAAGATGGTTGCTCCCGACATCTGAGCAGCTACTTCCTCCACAGTTCGCATGGGATGGTGAGGTCGCATTAGTGCCTTGTTCAGATCCCTTGGATCAATGCAGATACGAACATCATCTGTATTCTTTTTGTGTGTTGCGACCATGTTAGATACCCATTCCGTGGGCTCCTCCACTGGTTCAATTACTCCCAGGGCCTGCATTCTTTGAAGTTCCTCTTTAACTCTTTTCTGCATAGGAACAGGAACGCGTCTTGGAGGGTTGACGACAGGTGACACGTTTGGAGTGAGTTTCATTGAGTAAGTTACAGGTAAGTCACCAACTTCATCTTCAAACAGGTCTGTGTATTCATGAAACACTTTCTGCGCCAGTGTCTCATCCTGATCTGTGTCAACTTGGTAGACTTCCTTGCTGAAACTAACCAGTTTCATTCGCACGCTGTCCTTTAATCCGATGATGGGTTGCACATCGTGTTTTACAACTTGGAATTGCAGGTCATATAACTGTCCAGCTAGCTTGCACTTGAGAGTAACTGTGCCTGTGGTCTTGATCTTCGTGCCTCCGAAAGCAACAAGATTTACCTGTTTTTGTGACTTGAATAGGGTTTCGTTGTTGCCGATCTTTCTGTAAGTGTCTAGTGAGATTACGTTACATTTTGCCCCAGTGTCTACTTTTAGTTTGAGGGCCTTATCAGAAACTTTGACTGTGCAGTATCCTTCTTTGTTGTGATTGTTCTCACCCTCCATTGTTAGGTGCTCAATGCAAAATGTCTCATCACTGTCTGGGTCAGTATCCTCTGAAATTTGGTTCACTTGTTTGCCTCTGTGATGTGGTTTTGCTGATCTGCATTGTTTTTTGTAATGATTGTATTTTTTGCAGACGTGACACTGTTGTCCGAAAGCAGGACATTGCTCCCTTTTGGCTGGATGCGAACCGCAACAGTTTCTGCAATTTTGAATGTTCGTTAGAGGTTTATTTATTTTCCTTTTGAACTTGCCATGTTTAATCTGTACAGTGTCCACACTAGCAGATGTAATATGCTTTGGTGTAGAGAGGGCTTTGCTATGTTGATCTGTGAGCTCGCTTATTTGGCATATACGCACCGCCTTGGCAAGAGTGAGTTCCGTCTCTTTAAGAAGGGAACGTCTGACGCTGTCACTGGTTATACCACATACTAATCTGTCTCTGATTAACTCGTCTTGTAGTGCACCAAAGCTGCAGGTTCTGGCCATGTTCTTTAATGTGCTCACATATGGAGGAGCATGACAAAAATTTAAAAAAGGTTCTGGAGCGAGCCAGACAAGTAAAACTCAAACTGAATCCAAAAAAGTGCAAGTTCAGACTTAAAGAAGTGAGCTACGTGGGACACATATTCACTGACGAAGGACTAAAAGCAGATCCAACTAAAATCTCCCTGAACTTTCGCTTTAGACATGCGGGGTCTTCCCTCGATTCCGCGGCGACTTCTACTATGCCTTCAGCTGATATGACTGCGGGGGCATACGTGAATGATCGCTCTCTTTCAATGGCCTCTGGTCCCGCCAGATTGAGGAGTATATAGGCCTTAGTCTTAGCATTTTTGTCACTGTGGGCAGCGGCGATAAAGATGTCATATTCGCGCTCGAACTTACGCCAGTTTTCAGCGACGTTGCCGTCAAAGATGAGAGGATCTGGGCGCCGGAATCCGTCCGCCATGTTGTGCGGTGATTGCTTTTTTCGTCGTCCTTACCGGCTCCGCTTTTCTTCTTGGACTGTGCAGGATTTCTAAGATATCCCACTTCTGACACCATGTAGGTTTTTCTTATAATAACCAGTCCGCTGTAACTGTATGCCAGGCGTTTATTAGCAGCCAACATGAACGTCCGTACACTCGTAACAGGAAGTACACATAACATCTAGAGAGAACCACAGCGACACCTGCTGGAACTCTCCGTAACGGCAGCAACAGGAGGCAGTATGGACAAACATAACATTGCTGTTATCTACACAGTCCATTCTCCCTGCAACACGGACTACACTGCCCATGAGGCTACATTCTTTAGGGCTATGGCTGCAGCATTCTGCCTATTAGCTTAGCACAACAACAAAAAGGCACTCTGTCACCCAGGAAAGACACACAGAGACAGCACGCGTCACCCTGTAACCATGGCAACCGTAACGCTGTCGCCTGGAACAACAGAACATAGCTGTCAAACAAAACCCAAACAGTCCTGACTAGGGATGGGTATCGTTTAGGTTTTATCCGATACCGGTGCCAAATCGGTACTTTTGAAACGGTGCCGGTGCTCAAACGGTGCTCAAACCGGTGCTTAAAGAATGGAGAACACAAAATTGGTCCAAAAACCTCTCATGTTCAGCTGTTTTTTGTAAAAATATAACAATGTTAGCCTTTTCTGCAGCTATGGGGCATATATGGTATCACTCTTGGCTGGAAGCAGTGCTTAAACAATGGAAAAAACACAAACTTTGTCCTAAACCTCTCATGTTTAACTGTTTTCCACTTTTTCTTTGGTCATTTTAGCCTTTTTAGCCAGGGTGAAGGGAGTATCTGCCATCAAACAAGAGGACAGCCGCATGTAGCTATGATGATGTTTGCTAGTTCACCTTACATGCATTAATGTAATAACGTGGTTAGCCTACTCAACATAAATTAGCTACTCACGCAGAGAAGAACGGCTGCTGCCACCATCATCCGTCATCATTTCTGCTACACTGGCAGGGCTAGGGGCCAGGACTCTCCTCTTCGTGTTTTTGGGGGATGTTGCATAACAGGCAACCCACCCGCAGTAGATGTGCTCGGTGTGAGGTCTCGCAGCAAGCTATCAAATACGGCGCATTTCTCGGCTTTTAAAAAAAACGCTATGCGTCGCCAGGTGTTTCATCGGATTTGAGGTGTTACCTCCTTTGACAGTATCACAGTATCAGCTTAAAGCACTTGTTGCAGGCTGCTGAGTTTGCATATTTTGCTGTGAAGTACAGCCAGACTTTTGACCGCTTCGCATTGGACATTTTAAATCTGTAGCTCTGCTCTAACAGAACGTACGTACCTGGCCCCGCCTACTATCCTCGGAAACGTAAAATGATTGGCTAGAATCTAAAGTGTATCACAGTTCAGGAAAAAAAAGCACCGAAATGTGCGCTGCTTTTCGGTCTGGTTACTACCGTTTATGTCAGAACCGGTGCCATCATGGCACCGGACACCGGTACCCATCCCTAGTCCTGACCTGCGACAATATGAAACAGGAAAATACCGCCGTGTAATCCATTTATTTCAACAAAGTAACTGTATTCTAAATACCACCTTTTTAAATGGTGACTGTAACGGAATACAGTTACTCATATTTTGTATTTTAAATACGTAACGGCGGTACATGTATTCCGTTACTCCCCAATACTGTCTATAGTATACAACATGAGTATGCTATATAAGAGTCAGTCCATTTACCCTTTACACTGCAGCCTTACTGTTGATAAGAAAACTTTCACCACCCACACAGTGTTGCATGAATGTTAACCTGCTTCTCGTACTAATGTTATTTTTTGTCACAAATAAGAAAAAAATGTAAAAGAAACAGTCTTAAAATGTTTAGAGGATGTAAAAATCTAACATTAATGATAAAAATCTATAGTATATGGTGACAAACACCAGAACAAATGTCCACATCAGAGATGTGTGATGTTAATATGCATTTACATCACACATGTAAATATACCAGTAAAAATACTGGGGGTTTTTTTCAAAATAAGAGAAAAAAATATTTTGTGTATGTAAATGTATGTGGACCTGCAGAGAACAGTAAGGCTGGTGTGAATCTGAGAAAGCTGATGGAAAAATGGGAACAGGTGTTTTAACTAAATAGAGACGGCCAGGTGAAGGAAACTTTACGAGATGAGGCTGCAATGAGGAAAAGGAAGCATAACTTTTATAGAAAGGGGAACAATGGCATCCTAAACCTCCAGTTAAGATAAAGAAGCTTTGCAGCTCTATCAGCAGATCCAGTAATGTCCCCTTTTTAGTATGTGGAAACTGCTTGGTTACAAAATGAGAGAAAACCTGCCCCAGAGGAAATTAGTCAGGATGGTTCGAGAAATTTCAAGTGTCAGTTGAAGCGGGCATCAGGTGATCGAAGTAAGAAAGAGTGACAGAAGCCATACGGTGCAGAGATGGAGAGTGACCTCTTTAGCCCTCAGTGAAACGCTTCGATTCCTTTCACCACTTTCTTTCCTAACTTCGATTTTTTTTTATCTGCATTAACAGCCACTTTGTTAGGTACACCAGTTCAACTACTCATTAACCCTATAATTCCCTTTGTATCATATTTGATACGTGAGTTTCTGAGACCTCTATCTCATGAACATACTTACAACATAACAATACTTGCCATAGTTTCAAAATGTTTGGGACAAAACCCTTTTTTTCGTCTAAAATTACCATTGCTATTAGCAAAAAGTTGCCAAAAACGCCCAATGTAACAAATGTGATATAAAAAATATATAATAAAAATATATCATACACAACATGATATAGGAAAAAAGAAAAATGTGGATTTTGTTATAAGGGTTAATAAACATCTCAGTTATAATAAATCAGAATTTTTTGATGGGTTGGGTTTTACAGGGTTACACAAACATCAGCCAATCACATGGTAGCACCTCAATACATTTAGGAATGCAGAGAAGCTCCTGAAGTTCAAACTGAGCATCAAAATGATGAAGAAAGGTGATCTAAGTGACTTTGAATGTGGCGTGGTTGTTGTTCTGAGTGTTTCAGAACCTGCTGATCTGCTGCAATCCTCCATTTACTCACAGTTAAGTGCCAGCCACTAAGTTCCTTAATGAATAGCAATGGTACCTTAGTGCATTGTTTCATCTGTGACAGCCAGTGGACAGGCAATACTTGAAAAATTAACCTTCAGCTGTGAAACTGATGCTGATATGGTCTGTATCAAAGACAGATACATTCACTCAGGATGTTTAACCTGTACGCCGAGTCGTCCTTTACCAGCGTGTGGTGCAGTGGCTCCACACACTGAGCCCCGGCTACAGCTCAGGCATCCTCTGCTAAGTACAAGAGTTTCCACCTGTAAGAGCTGTGACATCTTAAATCTAGTTGTTCATAACATGCACTGATCTTTGCGCTATTTTTGAATCAAACTTTAATTACTTGAATAACTATTGGTGTTAAACGGTAATCATTTTAATGATAAAGGTAAACAGTAAAAATATCAAGCTACTAATTTCCATAAAACTTTGAAAGATGAGGATGAAAGTTTTAGACGATGAAAAGTGTGTTTTCTGACATGAGATGCAGTAGTCTGACAGGCTGGTGCTCCCCGGGGGATACGCCACTTTCAGCTGCAGCGTCTTACTGTGACTCAGTGTGAGTCACGGAGTGCACAGACCCAACACGGCAGCTTCGCCTGCCACAAACACAGAAGTCTACAGAGCAACCAAAAACAGAAGAGACCCTTAAAATGAGGGCAGAGGAAATCAGTGGTATGAAGCGCGCTCGTTAGGCGGGTTTCACACGGGTACAACATCAGACTAAACACACGTTTTCACTGTAGAGAATTTCCTCCTTTCATTCACTGCTTACTTTGCAGATTGTTGTTTTACAGACAGTATGTCTTTTTTATTTTATTTACCTTTAAAAGCAAGAAAAACGGGACAAAGGCACACTGTGGAAGAGAGCCAGAGATTAATAATAACTAATGATGGGAATCCCCCAGCAGCCTACACCTATTGCAGTATAACTAAGGGAGGATTCAGGGTCACCTGATCCACCCTTAACTATATAAGCTAAACTTAAATGCAGAGATGGTGTCTGTCTCCTGAATCCAAACTGGAAGCTGGTTCCACAGAAGAGAGGCCTGAAAACTGAAGGCTCTGCCTCCCATTCTACTTTTAAATACTCTAGGAACAACAAGTAAGCCTGCAGTGTGAGAGTGAAGCGCTCTAATGGGGTGATATGGTACTATAAGGTCATTAAGATAAGTAGTGTTGTTTGTTATTTCCATATTCCATCAACAGACTACAGACTAAAACGTATATGTTAAAGGAATTTGTTCTGTATTTCTTGTCCTCTGCCTCCCAAAAAGAATGCCTGTCTAATCTTTAGTATTATTTCATTTTAGCTCCACATCTCCAAACCGGAGCTCCAGCAAAGATATGCTTTGGTATATCCCTGCAGTCTTCTTGCATATGGTAAATGGACTAGTTCTTATATAGCGCTTTTCCACTCTTCTGAGCACTCAAAGCGCTTTACACAACTTGTGCATTCACCCATTCACACCCATTCGCACAAGCACAACTGACATTCACACACATTCATACTCCGATGAATGCATCGGAGAGCAATTTCGGGTTAGTATCTTGCCCAAGGATATTTGGCATGCAGACTAGGGGAAGCCAGGAAGCGAACCACCAACCTTCCGATCAGTAGATGACCTGCTCTACCACCTGAGCTACAGCCACCCATGTGATGTAAATATCTGCGCCCAAAAACAGGAGGTAAGTTTAGTGGTTGTCCATCATGTTGTTATGGCGTTTTGGCCTCACGACTAAAAATAATGAATAGGTTTGTAGCAACCATAGTTGTTTCTCTTGAGATGAGGAGAAGTTTATTTTTTAATATTTGTAGCTGAACATGCAGTTGTGTGGTTATCTTTATTTTCTCTCCTTTATTTCCTAAAATAACAATCCAATGCTTAATCCAAAGCAGTGCATATTTGTGATGCACAGAAACGTCTTTAAACTTTTAGTAACAGTAACAGGTTTACTGTAGCTGTAGCACAGCAATGCCTCTGGCCACAAGTCAAGCTTCCTATATGTTCCTGCTGCTGCAGGAAAAACAGGAGGTATAATGTGAGGCTTCTCCCCAGCATCATACTGAGAACATTGCTCTGTTTGCTAGCGCTCCTCCTGGTTATACACAAACAGCCATATTATGTGCATTTCACAGCAAGCTCGTACAACCTCGGGGATCCGAGGTGTGTGTACGAGCATGAGGCTTCATCCAGAAGAAATCCTCTTCATCTGAGAGCAAATACCAACCGTGAATCTGTTATCTGTCCCTGACAGAGCCAGCTCTCTGTGTGGTTGGATCCAAACTAAAATATAAACTGGCAAATACATGTGCTCGCTGCTCCGTGAAGCATCTTTAATCATTGATAAATCGTTATTTTAATGGTGCCACCTTAGTTTAATTGCTGTGACCAAATGACACCGCGGTGAGGATGATTAGCAGCCTCCGTGGTCGCACTAGTATCACCATGAGTGCTCAGTGTTTCTCCAAATTAAGATCCCATTTCCCATAAGTGTCATCGTTTCATCCCTCCATCCCTGAAGACGATAAAGATCTTAAGTAGGATTAATTTTTCTTGCTCTATCTGGAAGCTTTAGCTCTTGTGTTTGTGCCCGTTTTAATGACTTTTTATTTCAAAGCGAGTTCATGTGAAAAAGAATGGTCATTATGGCCTGTCGACTGTCATGCTCCTTTGTTTTATTTGTAATAGTTCTAATAAAAAGGACGCAGATGTTTATAAAAATACTGCCCACTTTAACCGTCTTTTAATTGACAAACATGGCTAGCTTGTACTTTTCTTTTCCATTGTCGTTGATATTTTGTATTTAATGCAGTGATATTCTTGCATTTGTAAGCATGGCTTTAATATCATACTACATTTCATTCCTTTTGTCCTTCTGCTTCTAGCTAAGCTGCAAAATCATTTCTCCTTGTAAAGTCAAAGCCAGACTCTTACTTTGAAAGGTTGTGTATCCCTCTTCCTCTGCAGACATCGAGCAGAGCCTAGTGATGTAAGTGGACATGAGGCTGTGATTAATGGTGGTAGTAATGGTTTAGTCAGTGTAGCATATGAATCCGGCTAACAGCTCGGCTGGGTGCTGTGATTGAAGTCGACAGTAGAGTCACCTCCACGTCCGCTGATGCTGTGTTCCTACCTCTCTCTACCACTTTCTCTCTTACACAAACACATTTTATATTCTGATCACAATTTAGTTTCAGGGCTTCTTTCTTTTTCTCTTTTCTTTTTGTCTTTTGTGGAAAATGAGGATAGTGACTTACAGGCAACGAAGGAGAAGTTTACAAAGAAAGGAGAAACACAATCAGAAAGTAAAAAAAGTCAAACCTACACAGAAGCGCTTCTCTGAAACTGGTATTTAATCTGCCTCTGGACACGCTGCTTTTAACATTGAAGCTGCATTATCATTTTGTCCGGGTTGAAGAACAAGGCTACGTCCACACGAACACGGGTATTTCGTTCTGGTGTTTATCAACGTTTGGGCCTTTCGTCCCCATGTAAAAAGCGTTTTGGATCACTGAAAACTGAGAGTTTCAAAAACTCTGTTTTTGCTTTTACATGTGGACTAGGAAAACAGAGATTTAGGCACACAATGTCAAAGGTATGCGCCTTTTTTACAGCATGCTGTGCGCCACTTTATTGTTTACATGAGATGAGTTTCTACAATGATAGAAACAAAATACTGTTGCTGTGACTTCTACTATCTGCAGTTTTTACACACTTACATAGACACACTCAGTTATTGTCCCTCCATTTAGAAAGACTTCTTCTATGCACCATCTTTTTAACTCTTTCCCTCCCTGGCTTCTAGACTTCTGATTGGCCAACATTTCTACACAGTTAGGATTATATCGCCACCTACTGGTTTGGCATGTTCTTTTTTTGCATTTACATGTGGATGGAGATATTTCTTCAAGACTGCTTGTGTAGATCGGATTTCTTTTATTCTTAACAAAAACAGACAATTTCTGTTTACAAAAATACCCGTGTACGTTAACAAACCTGCGGGTGCTGAAAGGATCCCGGGTTTGAGCCTTGGCCATTTCCCGCCCCTCCTTTCTTGTCAGAAAAATAACAAAGGACAAAAAAGAGGCTTCAGCAAACAAAGAGCGATATCTAATTCAGTGATATTCACACATTTGATAAAGTCCACTTTATACTCTTTTAGCTCTATTTTGGTCTTCACCACCTTCAGCAGAGAAAAGTGGTTCTTCAGCTGCTTGATGTGCAAAATTCAGACTTTTTACTGCCTTCAATCTTCTTTCTTTCTTCGCACACTTGGATGAAGTTTTATTTATTTTGCAATGAGTTTTCTCCTTTCATTCCTTCTTTCTGCAGACACTGCTCGCCTCGCTCTGGATTCACTGATTGCTTTCAGCTCAGCCTGTTTTCTTCTCTTTCTCTGCCTGTTCTTTGTTTTAAAGAGATACCTTTCCCTCTGTCGCTCCTTTAGCTTGTGATTAGTTTCTATCTTTAAAAAGGTGATACATATTTATATATCTGTCTTTGTGTGTTTAAATATATCATGCAGTTTTGTGCACTGTCTTTCTGCCTTTGCCAGTTAGAACTGTTGATCTGCAGCAGCTTCAGAGCCTGTGTTGCCCCCCTCAGCCTCGACTGTTTGATTATTTTCGAGAGCGACATTTCAGAGAGGATCTGACTGGTTTATGCACTCGACTGAAATGACCTGTGAAATGAAAAGAGCTAGACCAAAGTGCTGTTTAAATGTTTGCACTGCTGGATGAAGAGGGCAGCTTAAGCACAGTTCAGCTTACCCAGCTACCTGTCTGTGTACGCTGTTTATACAGTCTGCTGTTTACAGGTCAAACAGAGACTAACATGCATTTCACATTAATGTATGTGTCTTTATTACACAGTGTAATGGTGATTTGTAGGTTCCAGGTCAATGTTGTGCATACTTATCAGCTCTCGGGCCCCTCCCCTGGTTTTAAGATTAGACTTCAGACTTTCATTTTTTAAAGAGCTCATAGTTCAGGCTGTTCAGGGCCTTCCCATGATGGACTGAGTGTTTGTTTTTTATTGTGTTTATGTGACACTACTGCACATTATTGCACTTTGTCTTCTCTCTGCTGTAATTTGTATTTTGTCCTTGTCTCTCTATATAATAAAAGACCTCAGTAGCTAAAATTAATCTTGTGATTTAAAGCAGTTGCTTTTCTTTGATAAGTTTCCATCACAGTAATCATACAATTCATGGCTCACTCTCAAAAATATAGACTGTTATAAGTATTTACACACATTTTGTGTGAAGTAGAAATCAGTAAGTAGAGTGTGGACTTCTGAGGAAAGCTATATGACAAGAAAAGATTGGTTTGTTATTTACTTAGTTCAAGTGCAGTTTAGACCACCTGCTCAGAGCCAATAAACAAGGTGCAATGAAGAGTGTGACTCCTCCCATAAAAATGGAAACCGTACGTGATTTAAGCGTTGATAACATTTCTTTAAGGTTGTGTCCTTGTACACTTTGGACTGCTTCCAGTGCCGAATGTTCTGAATGAGACTTCCACAGATCTAAAACCAGCAGCTCGCTCTGATCCAGATGTGCACCTGAAGAAGCTGAAGTGGGGATTTGAGATTTTCATGGCTGGATTCACTGAACTTTTTTCATATTCAGTATACAGTACTATATACTGTATATACTAAAGATTCAATTGAATTCAATTTTATTTATACACCGCCAACAATCACCTCAAGGAGCTTTATTTTGTAAGGTAGACCCTACAATAATACAGAGAAAAACCCAACAATCAGATGATCCCCTATGAGCAAGAACTTTGGCGACAGTGGGAAGGAAAAACTCCCTTTTAACAGGAAGAAACCTCCGGCAGAACCAGGCTCAGGGAGGCAATCTGCCAGCCGCAGACGGCTGCCGCCTTGGTGTAGTCACTACACCAAGGAGTACTGACTATACATATACTGCATGAAGTATATTAATTTTCCATCCCTTGTATTCTTTTTTTATTTCCTTCTGCATTCCAATAACAACCTTCCTGCTTGGCAGTGTTTGCATTTGGCCTGTTATTCAGACCAGCGATCATAATCCAGACTGATAATCCCAACAGAACGCCTGAAAGGTAAGAATCAAGCTCCGGCAGTCGTCAGATCAGAGTCCAGACTAAGAGGCTGTGATGTGCTGTGGTGCAACGTTCAGCGAGCTGTGAATGAATGAATGCAGGAAACCTTGATGAGCTGAAGCTGTGAAGAAGAGTGGGTCAATGTGTCCCCACAGTGATGTGAGAGACTGATGAAGTCACACAGGAAACCATCACTGCAACTTATTGTTGATAAAGGAGGATCTACAATCCGCTGAATCAAGGGGACGACTCTCGGGACTGAGAGTTCATTTATACAGGATGACATATTTGGTGTGACGATTGAGCTTATTGATCTACAGGATTTATAATTTAGATCCAAATTACATACATATATATATATATATATATATATATATATATTAGGGGTGCAACGATACACAAAATTCACGGTTTGGTTCGGTTCGATACTTTGGTGTCACGGTTCGATATTTTTTCGATACAAAAAATGTTCATGCCTTTTTAATTTCTCATTTATTAAAATTATAAATATATATTTTAACTCAAAAGTACAGTTTTTAAATTTAACCCTAACCCTTGTGCGTGTTTTTTATTTTGACAGCGAATGCGCACCTGCGGACCACTTATGTGCAGCCCTGGTTATTTAGCTCGTCATATTGCAGCCACAAAAATTATTTTGTCCATGAAACCATAAAGCTGCACTTTCTTTTTGCCTTATAGTCTGATTTGTCATAACTTCTCCGTTTTGTGGTAAGCTTTTCTTTGGCTGTCACTTCTTCACCCTGACCTGTCTTATTTGGCTCAGCAGAACTAAAATATATATCCTGCTGCTTTTACACACGCACTCACATAAGCTCAGCGATTCTCTGCGCGATCAACCTCTCACATGTTTAAGCTTGCTGCGGGAGATTTCACTTGTCATGTTTGCATAGTAAGCTAACGATTAATAAGACGATGTCAGAGGAACTGGTGCACAAATTATCATCACTCACAGATCAGTGCTGTCGCTCTCTACACAGTTCGCACGATTGCAAAGTGAAAGCAAAAAAACAAGCGCAAATTCAAACGCGATTTCAATATGTCACATATTGACAGTGGCTCACCGATGCCAATGACATAATTACCCAGCTACATTTCTGAAAGAATGCAAAAGCATTGACATATATTTTCCTTCCTACAATAGCCCGACGGGCAGGGAAGAGATAGATTTTGGTAGCCCGACTGAAAAAATCGCTTGCCCCAGGACGTCGGGCTAGCGATATTGCAAGCCCTGTATCTGATTGAGGAATCACTCATCTTTGGAAAAGAGAGTCTATTACAGAGAAATGTCTCTTTCCAAAATAAAAGCTATACTATCCGCTTCTTCTGGGCTATATTCTCAGCAGCATAAGGAGAATCATGTGCTAACAGCTGTCTAAATGACTCGGCTAAAGTTAGTAGCATGCTTGTTGTTTTTGTCTTGGCACTAGGATGATGTCGGCGTAAATGTGCAGTCATATTCGTTGTGTTCCCACTAGTGCTTTCAGGTTAATCTCGTTGAAATGACCTTAACGCCACAACACGGCAAATCTCCGTTAACGAGCTACCGCCGATCGCCCCGTGCATGGGGCTAGACGGCCAACACGTTAACGAGCTAACTGCGCTAACACACTAGTTCCCACCCATGTAATTGAGCATTGCATGGCACATCCAACATACTGTTTTACTTTAGTCCATGACTCGCTTACCTTCAGGGTCATACGTCACATGAAAACCAAAATAATTCCAAACGCCAGATCTGAATGAGGGTGGGGGAGGTCCATGTTGCAAGGAGAGCTTAACTTCTGTCTTGCTAGCTTGCCCTGCGCTTTTCCTTCTGACTATGCTGTCTGTGTTGAGCGCTCAGTGGATCTGCGCTCGACAGTGCAGCCTAGGCGGAGTAGTCGAACGCAGATTCACTGAGCGCTCAACACAGACAGCATCGTCAGAGGGAAAGTTGATAAAATAAATTACAAATGTTGTATTGTTCGATACATATGCGTACCGAACCGAAAGCACTGTATCAAACGGTTCAATATCGATACGAATATCGTTGCACCCCTAATATATATATATATATATATATATATATATATATATATATATATATATACACACAGTGGGGCAAAAAAGTATTTAGTCAGCCACCGATTGTGCAAGTTCCCCCACTTAAAATGATGACAGAGGTCAGTAATTTGCACCAGAGGTACACTTCAACTGTGAGAGACAGAATGTGAAAAAAAAAATCCATGAATTCACATGGTAGGATTTGTAAAGAATTTATTCGTAAATTAGGGTGTAAAATAAGTATTTGGTCACCTCAAACAAGGAAAATCTCTGGCTCTCACAGACCTGTAACGTCTTCTGTAAGAAGCTTTTCTGTCCCCCACTCGTTACCTGTATGAATGGCACCTGTTTGAACTCATCATCTGTATAAAAGACACCTGTCCACAGCCTCAAACAGTCAGACTCCAAACTCCGCCATGGCCAAGACCAAAGAGCTGTCGAAGGACACCAGGAAAAGTATTTTAGACCTGCACCAGACTGGGAAGAGTGAATCTACAATAGGCAAGCAGCTTGGTGTGAAAAAATCAACTGTGGGAGCAATCATCAGAAAATGGAAGACATACAAGACCACTGATAATCTCCCTCGATCTGGGGCTCCACGCAAGATCTCATCCCGTGGGGTCAAAATGATCATGAGAACGGTGAGCAAAGATCCCAGAACCACACGGGGGGACCTGGTGAATGACCTGCAGAGAGCTGGGACCAAAGTAACAAAGGTCACCATCAGTAACACACTACAACGGCAGGGAATCAAATCCCGCAGTGCCAGACGTGTTCCGCTGCTGAAGCCAGTGCATGTCCAGACCCGTCTGAAGTTTGCCAGAGAGCACATGGATGATACAGCAGAGGATTGGGAGAATGTCATGTGGTCAGATGAAACCAAAGTAGAACTTTTTGGTATAAACTCAACTCGTCGTGTTTGGAGGAAGAAGAATACTGAGTTGCATCCCAAGAACACCATACCTACTGTGAAGCATGGGGGTGGAAACATCATGCTATGGGGCTGTTTTTCTGCCAAGGGGACAGGACGACTGATCCGTGTTAAGGACAGAATGGATGGGGCCATGTATCGTGAGATTTTAAGCCAAAACCTCCTTCCATCAGTGAGAACTTTGAAGATGAAACGAGGCTGGGTCTTCCAACATGACAATGATCCAAAACACACCGCCCGGGCAACAAAGGAGTGGCTCCGTAAGAAGCATTTGAAAGTCCTGGAGTGGCCTAGCCAGTCTCCAGACCTCAACCCCATAGAAAATCTGTGGCTGGAGTTGAAAGTCCGTGTTGCTCGGCGACAGCCCCAAAACGTCACTGCTCTCGAGAAGATCTGCATGGAGGAATGGGCCAAAGTACCAGCTACTGTGTGTGCAAACCTGGTAAAGACCTATAGTAAACGTTTGACCTCTGTTATTGCTAACAAAGGTTATGTTACAAAGTATTGAGTTGTATTTTTGTTATTGACCAAATACTTATTTTCCACCCTAATTTACGAATAAATTCTTTACAAATCCTACCATGTGGATTCATGGATTTTTTTTTCACATTCTGTCTCTCACAGTTGAAGTGTACCTCTGGTGCAAATTACTGACCTCTGTCATCATTTTAGGTGGGGGAACTTGCACAATCGGTGGCTGACTAAATACTTTTTTGCCCCACTGTATATATATATATATATATAAGCAGATAACCTTATGAAGCCAAGAACAGACAACATGCTGTAATTGTCTGCAGCCGTCCAAGGATACAGCGCAAGACGGGGTTTTTTCTGATTGGCAGGTCATGGCGCTCCACGGTTATTAAGGTTTCTGTATTTAGACAGCTGTTGGTGGTGAATGCTGTGTTGCTTCTGTGTCAGCCGCTCTGTCAAATGTGAGTCAAGAAGTCAAACACAGAAGGATGGTTTGTCCCTCGGGCTTGTTTCTGCTGAAATGATGAGATGCTCTTCTCTCTCTCTGATTGGTGGGACGTGTGCTTCAAAGCTCACAACTCTTTCATGTAGGCTTTGTTTCTTTGTGTCTTTAAGTTGAAAGGTTGTTTTTTTGTGTGTGTGTGTGTTATTTTTTTACCCATAGATAGAACATTTTTACAGCTACAGACATGACACACAGAAAACTGCTGCAGTCATACAGTCTTCATACTGGAAACCTTTCACTCAAAACCACAAATGTCTACATTATTATTGCATATATGCAATAATAACATTTGTGGTGTATATACATATACATATGTGGTACTTATAAGTGCACACGAGAGGATCACCAAAGTCATGCTTACACACCACCAACACACACCAGGTCCGATCGGTCTATTGAGATAATTATGAACTTATTTCCCGAATGAATTAATGAATGTTTTTGCAAATGAACTGTGTAGTGGCATTGAGATTCTTAGAGGAAAACAGCTTGTAACAAGTAACAAAAAAGTCTAAATGCTCCAAACATTGAATGAAACCATAGTTTTGCACAGGACTTGGTGCATCATTTATCTGTTTCTGGTTTTACAGACTTAAAATGAATGAGCTGTGTGTGTGTGTGTGTGTGTGTGTGTGTGTGTGTGTGTGTGTGTGTGTGTGTGTGTGTGTGTGTGTTAACATAAAAGCTGATTTGCATGGCTGTGTTTATGGCAGTGTGAGTATCTGTCACCCCAGCAAACACAGCCTGAACTATGAATGCTGTTTAACTGGCACAACAGCTAAATTCTGTGAGGAACACAGTTCGCAGAGGCTGGATGGCTTGTTCTGTACACGCACTGCTACCTCACTTAATGTCAAAGCTCTAGTTAGTGATTTGCATATCCAGATGTTGCACATTACAGCCTTTTCTCAGCCGGAATAAGATGCTCATGATGAACGATCATTCCCTCCGAGGAATAATTCACGTCAGCAAGTTGCAGCTTCTCAGACAGTTTGGGAGATTAAGCACTTTGGAGTCTGATTAAAATACAACTTTATTAAACAGAATGAAAGGATTAGGCTTGACATGAACTGGAAAACAGATATCACGGCTCAAGGATGAGTTCACATCGAAACATGGACATGAATCATAAAATGTGCATGTGTGAATAATTTTTTTATTAATTCATGACTTGAAGCCATTTTTCGATCTGAGAAACTCAAAGGACACAATGGCCAATGTGTCCAGAGTTTGGTAGCCTGCATAAGATAATAAACTGATGCAGGTCAGGTGCTTCTGTGAGCTTCCATTTTATTTTTGCAGCAGCACAGATTTCACAGTATCCAGCACTTGCTGGTTTAACCTCCTAGGACCTGTTGTCCACATATGTGGACATTACATTTTGGGTTATTTAGACCAAAATACTCAATCTTGCTCTACACTGCTACTGTTCTATCAAAATTTTAAATGAATATCCTCATATATGGCTCTTATTTTTCTTAAAAACAAAAATAAGGTTAAAAAAATCTGGTAATTCTTTGTTTTTACATTCATCGGGCCCAATATGCCCAAATATCAAAGAGAAATTAAAAATGCATGCCGTGGAAGAGTTCGGGTCTTAGGAGGTTATAGAAAAGAAAAGCAGTGAATCTCAGACTCTCTTAAATGGTCTGTTGAAGTGTGAGACAGCACAGCAGCCAGCAACCGAGGAAAGTTTCAAAAGCCAATTAGAGGTACCTGCGTGTCAGGCCAGATGTCTGTCAATGTGCAAAAACATAGAAAATCATAGAAAATGGTTACGCTGCTAGAGCAGAGTTTTGGTCATTGGACTCACCAACAGTCCACTAACAGTATGAAGATCACGATAAAAGGCGTTTTAAGAAGAACTCCAGGTTAGCAAAGAAAAAGAACATAGAAATTATTATTATTATTATTATTATTATTATTATTATTATTATTATTATTACCACAGTTTACAACCAAACCTCCTCAGTTACTGTCCTGACGCATGATCAATCATCCAAGTAAGTTCATCTGGACGTTTTTAGTGGGAGAAACATTTCATCACTCATCCAAGTGACTTCTTCACCTCTTCTTGTCATGATCCTCGGCCATGTTGGCCCAGCATGCTTAGTTTTCATGTATTTTGTTCTTTATTTATGCCCTGGTTTCTAGGTTGTTCTGTTAAGATGTTCCTTATTTGATTACCCCCTGTGTGCCCCTCTGTGTATCTGTGAGCCCTCGTTTCCCCTCCTTGTGTTTTATTCCATGTTTTCCCCCGCCCGTTATGTCGTGCTCTCTCTCCTCCTGTCTGAACCTCTGTGTACTTCCTGTTTTACTTTGACAGTCTCCCGTCAGTGTTGCGTTTACTCCTGCCATGTCTTGTTATGATTATCAGTGTCACCTGTGTTCCCCGTGTGCTCCCACTTCCCTCGTTAACCCTATGTGTATTTATGGATGCATCTAAGGTAGTGATGGGCAGATGAAGCCCCATGAAGCACTGAAGCTTTTCATCCAATTGGTTCACCCCAACGCGAAGCTTCATGAAGCTTCATTTGCTCTAGCAGGACACCTACTGGACGTAAAAATAATAGCTGGCATGAATTTGAAGAGTGTGGCATTTTGCACACAGCCTGTAAATGTCAACAACAAAAGGAGTGTGTAAAACATGTATATTGTAGTGATGGCAGTATACTGTGTATATTTATAGTGGCAGTATGGGAAATGATTATTTGGAAATGCTTGAAATGGAAATGATCATTTACTGTGAGGTGAGGTGTGGTTGGGGTGTGGACAGTAGTTGTGCTTTTGTAACGTTGAGGTATGGACAGCTACACACTGAGGCTTTGAGCCTCAATCCTGCCTGTTCACATTTTATTCTGTAAAAACTAAATTTTCACTGCTTTTATGACCTTTTTAGTGGGGAGAACATAGCTAGGATTTAATGATTTAACAAATCTTTTGAATCCTTTGTCCTCCACAATGCTAAATAGCTGGGAGTCCTCAATCACCATGCTGACCAGGTCTTCATCTATTTGAGATTGTTCTCCTGAGGAAAGACAATAAAGATAAAGCACAAATATAAATATCACACACGTAACTTATAACAGTTGTATAATATTGTTATATCATTTAGTAACATTACTGCATCCTATATTATCATTGCATTTGATGGCTCACCTGGTCTTGCTCCACAATCGGTGTCCCCCTTATTCTCATGCAAAGCTCTGTAGTGCCTAAGCATGGATGAGGTGTTGTTGTTGTCATATCCCAGCTCCCTGGCACATAGCAAACACTTCACCTTGTACAAAAGTCAAGACAGCTCAACATAAATTGTATTGCACCATCAGTATCATGAAAATACATCTTCTGTAGAAATTTACATACCTTGTTGGGAGGAATAAGATCAAAATGTTCCCACACAGGGGAGGACATCCTCCTCTTCTTAGCTGGCTCCATTCTCTCCTGACTTTCCTCACTCTCATAAACCTCCATACGGTCTCCAAACTCTCACTAACCGCAACTCTCCATCAAACACCCACATTTTTGAATGAAGTCTGAGGGGTTTATATCGCTGTCATATCTCGCGGCAAAGTTCGAACCACTTCATGAACCAGTCACGTGGTACAGCCGGGCAGCGAGGCTTCGGACGTCATCATTTTCAGCTCCTCCCATAAATGAAGCAAGCCTCGATACGCGCTTCGCGGAAACGCCCCCTCCATTACTCGACACACGCTCCGAAGCCTCGATACAGAACGTCCCATCACTAATCTAAGGATTCAGCCAGTCAAATTGGTGTAGCAGTTGTGGTCCCAGAGTTCATGGTTAAAATAAGAAAAGGGATCACTGATAGACTGTCAGTATTCACTGGAGAACTGCTTGCAATTCTGTTGGCGGTTCAGTGGGTGGAAGATATGAGGCCATTAAAAGCTATTGTTTGTTCAGACTCAAGAGCATCATTGCTTAGTTTACAGGGTAGTCACTCAGATGCGAGAGCAGATATTCTAGCAGAAATTCGGCAAACACTGTTCAGGATAAACATGATGGGTCTTACAGTTGTATTTCTATGGAATCCAGCCCATTATGGAATAATGGGGAATGAAATGGCAGACAGAGCGGTGAAGCAAGCCACAAAACATGGGACAGTTGACCTAGCTGTTAGTTTTGGTCAAGCTGAAGTGAAGAGTATCATACAGCAAGAAATGAGGGATAGATGGCAAAAGCAGTGGGAGGAGGAAAGGAGAGGATGGTGGTTGTATACAATGCAAAAGGGGGTAGGAGAAATGAGGACCACTGGAAGGAGCAGGAGAGAGATGGTCATATCGAGATTGAGATTTGGACATACTGGGTTAAATGCTACATTATTCTTGATTGGGAAACATAATACGGGGAAATGTGCCTTCTGTGGAGACACAGAAACTATAGAGCATGTGATATTGCACTGTCAGAAATATCAGGTGGAGAAGAGACAATTATCCCAAAACCTTATTAATATGAAAATGAAATTGGATCTGGTTGACCTATTGCAAAAGGATTCTGGCAGTAAGAGTTACCAGGCTTTATTTAAGTTTTTTTAAAGCGGGAAGAGTGTTTGAAAGGCTTTGAGGTTTTTTTGTTTGTTTGTTTGTTTGTTTGTTTTGTTGTTGTTGTTGTTGTTGTTGTTGTTGTTTTGGGGGGGGGGGGGCATCACTCCAGTCCACACTCCATACTAGTGGTGGCAGTAATGCACCAATCAGTTGTTTGCCAACCGCCAATAACATTTAAGAAGAAGAAGAAGTTCTGTGTCACATTCCCCTCATTCATGGCCGTGTGTTTCTCCGTGTAATATGTTATAGTTTCCAGTTTAGTTTGTATGGTTTTTCTCTCCAGCAATAAAGCTGTGTTTTGAGTTCATTCCTGCCTCCGTGAGCTTGCGTTTGGGTCCTCATCCTGCCTGCACACAGCCACAACCATGACAAAAGAACGCGACCACGACATGGACCCAGCAGCTTACAATCCCTCTGCTGAGCTCCGGGCAGATTTAATTTACATGGTGGAGTATCATTGCCAAGAGTGGGTAGCCAGTTCCAGAATACCAGGAGTTGTTAGCCACTTGTTTACAGAGGATGGTTTCTGGACTCCCCTGGCTATTCGGCGCGCTACACCACCTCATTCAGGACTTCCTCGTCTCCACCGTACGTATCCCCCCGGAGCTGCCTCTCCAGTATGAAGAGTCGGATCGGAGGACGTTCAGCCCGGTCCGCTGGAGGATTCGAAAACGGCGTTCACGCCGCCGTCGCTCCAGTACAGCTGAGCTGGCTGCACCCATGGGAAAGAGTGACTGTGCACACACTCAGCCCAAACTTTCTTTTTGTTTGTTGCCTGTCCCGTTTGGCTCTTTTGCCATCAGAATTGTTGTCTAAAGGCAAAGAAAGATGCCCAACGGATTTACTTTACCAAATTGACCATCCCAGCCTTGCCGTAATGGTCCATTTGATTCACCTTTTATTGTTTATTTTATTTTCACTTACTGAATACGGGACAGACTTGACTGGGAGCCCAAACTTTCTGAACCTGGACTTCATGACTTATCCACCACTGTGAGTAGCACTGTTTGGCGCTCCGTGGATATTGTGTTGCCTAACTCAGACAATTCTGCCACTTTGTGTTTGGACTCTAGAGACGCTACACAGCGAGGCACCTCAGTGTCAGATTATTCACCAGTTCCTCTCGTTAGTGATCTTTGTGTTTTTGAGCCCTCAGATTCTGGTAATAAAAAAGTATTTCCTCTGAGTTAGCCAATATGGATGTTTCCACAGTAGAGTAAGCTGAACAAAGGACCGTAATTCCACACCAGACCCACCTACATACTCAACGACCACCACCACCCTCTCCAATCCAGACTCAACGACCTCCACCACACCTCTCACCCCCCTTTCCTCCTCCCTGAAACTCAGAATACACACTGAGGATGTGAGCCGACTATTCCAGAAACAGAAGCCCAGGAAAGCCCCCGGACCAGACGGCGTCTCACCCTCCTGCCTCAAAACCTGTGCTGAACAGCTGGCTCCCATCTTTACTCGCATCTTCAACAGATCCCTGGAGCTGTGTGACGTTCCCTCCTGCTTCAAACGCTCCACCATCATCCCTGTTCCCAAGAAACCCACCATCACAGGACTGAATGACTACAGACCTGTCGCCTTGACGTCTGTGGTCATGAAATCCTTCGAACGACTGGTGTTAGCCCATCTGAAAGACATTACAGGCCACCAGCTGGACCCTCTGCAGTTTGCCTACCGGGCAAATAGGTCGGTGGATGATGCAGTGAACATGGGGCTGCATTACATCCTGCAACACCTTGACCGCCCGGGAACTTATGCCAGGGTCCTGTTTGTGGACTTTAGTTCGGCTTTTAACACCATTGTGCCTTCTTTCCTCCAAACCCTCCCAGCTCAGCGTGTCACCAGCTACCTGTCAGTGGATCACCAGCTTCCTGACAGACAGAAAGCAACAAGTGAGGTTGGGGGAGATCACCTCTGAAACTCGGTCCCTCAGTATTGGTGCCCCTCAAGGATGTGTCCTCTCACCACTACTGTTCTCCCTCTACACTAACGACTGCACCTCCAAGAACTCGGCTGTCAAACTCCTAAAGTTTGCAGATGACACCACTGTCATTGGCCTCATTCAAGATGGTGATGAGTCTGCATACCGGCAAGAAGTTGAGCGGCTGGTACTCTGGTGCAGTCAGCACAATCTGGAGCTGAACACTCTTAAGACTGTAGAGATGACAATGGACTTCAGGAGACATCCCTCAACTCTGCTCCCCTTCACCATATCAGACAGCCCTGTGTCAACTGTGAAGACCTTCAAGTTCCTGGGTACAACCATCTCCCAGGACCTGAAGTGGGAGACCAACATCAACTCCATCCTCAAAAAGACCCAGCAGAGGATGTACTTCCTGAGACAACTGGGGAAGTACAGTCTTCCACAGGAGCTGCTGATCCAGTTCTACACTGCGGTCATTGAGTCTGTCCTGTGCTCCTCCATCACAGTCTGGTATGGAGCAGCCACTAAACAGGACAGGAGCAGACTGCAGCGGACTGTACGGGCAGCAGAAAGGATCATCGGCACCCCCCTGCCCTCCATCCAGGATCTGTACCTTTCAAGAACCAGGAAACGGGCAGTGAAAATCATCATAGACCCCTCACACCCTGCACACAGACTTTTTGATCTGCTGCCCTCTGGCAGACGGTACAGAAGCCTGCAGACCAGGACCACCCGACACAGGAACAGTTTCTTTCCCCTCGCCATCTCCCTTCTTAACAGTTAACCTGTCACACTGCCAGACTGCAACTGCACCTTATGTACATTTTGTAGTATTCATTCCACCTCATTCATTTCTGTATTTTATGTATATAAGTTTAGATTCGTTATTTATAGTTGGTTTACACAGCTTTGTGTATGTATGTGTAATGTGTATATATAGACGTGTGTGTGTGTGTGTGTGTGTGTGTGTGTGTGTGTGTGTGTGTGTGTGTGTGTGTGTGTGTGTGTGTGTGTGATTTACATTGCTGTGCTTGAGAGCCACCATCTACCGGAACCAAATTCCCTGTATGTGTCTGCACATATACTTGGCCAATAAACACGATTCTGATTCTGATACTGTTACCAGCATTGTAGCCCCGCAGAACTGTTTTACTCAGCTTGTAGATTCTGAGGTTTCCCAGTCTGAGCTCAGCCACACACCACTAGCATCGTCAGCTCAAGATGTAACAGTGCATGCTGAGGAGCACAAACCCCCTGAAACTGTGTTCAATAGCTGATGCTCCTTCTAGTGACAGTTTCATGTTCCAGCCTATTTTGTCTTTTGACGTTTCTGATATTTCCCAGCCAACTCCTCAACCAGCCATTGCTCTCTCAGCTTCTCAAATAGTTACTGAGAATGAGACCTGTGTTGCTGAGCAAGCCAATTTAACGTCTACTCCTAGTGTTCTGCATGAGCCAGGTGACACAGAGACTATTAGCCATTCCTCTGCTATGAACAGTTTAATCTTTAAACCAGCTCCTGTACCTGTGACTCCCAGTATTGCTCTGTCAGTTTCTCAGGCTGTGGTTTTTTTCTGTGCCACAACTTGAAAGAGTTAACTTGGACGCTACCTGTGTAAACTCCCCTTCGACCGTGCCTGCTAAGCATGAGACTGTTTCTGTTTTTCCTCGTGGACTCCTTGAAACTGTGCATTCAATGCCTGCTAAGGTTAAGAGTTGCAAGGTTTTGTCTGCTATACGTAAACTGGCAAAGGAATTTGGTTTGAGCACTGCAGAGCTGGTTGCACAGGTTTTTTGTTTTTTTGTTCCCCGGTCATGTCAGTTAAACTCTGTGTGCCAATGCCTTTCAGCCAAGTTTCACGGACTCTGGGTCTACGTCTCGGGCTACATCTTGTACGACTGTGTGTAGTGTTGCTTCACACCCAGGTTATCCAGACATTGCTTGTGTGAATTCTCCAGTACCTGTGACTGCTCCTGAACTCACTCTTCCAAAGACTGCTAACTGTAACCTAGACAGCGTAAGAACAAAAAAGTTGCTAAAACCAGCCAGCCATAAGTCTCTGATTGCTAGTACTGTGTTCGGCACCATCAACCTAGTTTACCCTGTGTCAGTTACTGTTCCTGCGCTTCGCTCTCCACCTCCAGTTCCTGTATCCAGCGTGGGCCCAGCTTTCCCTTGCACCCGTATCAGTTCCTTGGGTGAGGGTGGCTGAGAACCAGCTGGTCCCTGCTTCTGTCTCCAGCCTGGCAGAGGCTCCGTTCATCCCTGCACCCGTACCTGCTCCACGGGTGGGGTTGATGGACACCCAGCTGTTGCCTGCGCCTGTTCCAGTTCCCCGGGTGAGGTCAACTGTGACCCTGCCAACTCCTGCACCTGTCTCAGTTCCTCGGGTGGGAGCAGCAGAAGTCCAGCTAGCTCCTGCACCTACACCGGCTCCCAGGGTAAGGGCAGCCAGAGACCAGCTCGTCCCTGCACCCGTGTCTGTACCTCGGGTGGGGATGGCTGGTGTTCGGCCAGGCCCAGCACCCGTTCCTGTTCCCCGGAGGAGAGCAGCCAAGAGTCAGACACCAGCCCAGTTAATAGCTCAGCAACCCATTCAGACACTGCCAACCTCAGCTGGAAGCCTTTGTGAGCTTTCTCCGCCAGCTGAGGACTGCGTGGTGCTGACAAACTTTTGGACAGACTGTTTGCCTTCCACGCGGCCGGCCTCCGGACCTGCTCTGCCGCTGCTACCACTTTTCACGTGGCTGGCCCCTGGAATAGCTGAACTGAACTTTTGTGCTGTCGCCCCCCCCCCCCCGGGTCGACCTTCTGTTCTCTATGGACACTGCTTCCCTGGACTCCAGCATCTTTTGTTTTGAACTGTTTTTGTAGGTTTCTGGGCTCGGTTTTGGTCTCATGCTCCTTGTGTTTTATATTGTTTTGTACTTGCATATTAAAGATTAAAAAAAAAAAAAACTGACCTCACAGGCCATTGGTCATTTAGTGGTGCTAGTTTCAGTCATTGTGCAAATGTATAGTTTATAAGGTTGGAAACCTGCAGTCAGCTGAGAGTGAAGAAGTGACCTGGATGACTGAAAATGTCCAGATGAACAGAATCAACTTTTGGGGCTACTCAGTTACTAAAGATGTTCATATATAATATGTGAGCAGTAAACCTGTTGATACAGTTACATCACACTCACAGAAACTGGAGTTAAAACTGCAGTCTAATTTGATAAGGTTTTCTTTTTTGGTATTCATATATTTATGAATAAAGACATTACAGAGAGACGTTACCCCTCACCCCTGAGTTAACAGGAAGAGAACTCCAGTTCTGGGAGGGAGGGCCAGCAATCTCCCACATGAGAGAGAGGAGAAGAAGAAGAGTTTATGAAATGTTGCACAGTGATAAAATCTCTATTTCACACTTTTGTAACTTTAATTTCTGCAACACCAACAGTTTAAAAAAAATTCTTACTTGGACTATGACCAATCCGTCTCCTGCTGCAGTTTCACTGAAGTATCCAAACAGAATGAGTAAGAATGAGTTATGCAAACTTTTATTATTTTATTTTTACAAAGAAGAGTTTTGCAGCATTCTGGATAAAATAACAAAGGAATAAGGATATAACAAATTACTTCATCAACTGAGCCAACAGTTTTTTCAGAATCAGAAAGACTTTATTTATCCCCAAGGGGCAATTAAGATACAACAGAGCAGCATGACATTGAAGATAAGGACAGGGCATAAACAGGCAATAAGAGTGAGATAATAAATACAAAGAATATACCGTATATACACAGTTTTAAAATTAAAGTGTATATTTTAAAAATACTATTAACATTTTTTTTGTTTGTTTTGCTTTTGATTAGATAGAAATGAAACGAGGCTACAAGAATTCCACATCCAAGGTCAGACTGTAAAAAGCATCAGAGAAATCCCAAACAACAAATCAAAAAAACTATTAAGATGAACAAAAAGGGGGAAGTAGTAAACAAATTAGCGCATCTTTTCTTTATGATTAATTTTGTGCCAGATAGAAATGGTTTCATTTGAGAGACAGCTAACCGGAATGTCGGTGAAAGGAAAGTAAAACTGCTGTAAACGAAGTGGCAGAGAGAGATGATGATTTGTCTGGAAATAACCTTTCTGTGCCTTCTCTTCATAATTGATGCAGGTAACTCAGGTCAAAGATTATTACTGCTTCATCTTCCCCATGCTAATTATATTTCAGCAGGAGAATGTGAAACATTTCCAGTCTCAGTCTGATGTTTCCGTTAGTGTGAAACAAAGGAATCTGCTTTTGTTATTAAAGATTTGTGCTCAGATGAGATTCAAGTACCAGTTAAGAATTCATTCAAACATACCTGAAAGCTAGGAGCATGAGAAAAAAAACAGCTGCTAGCACAGACAACAAGGTCAATGATGTTTTATTCTTCATCCATTTTGAATTAATCGGTAGTCAAGGATACTCTTAAAAATGTGTTATAGCCTTGTCTAACTAAGATGAGGCTATAACAAAGCAGGCACTGACAAACATGCTCGTTCAGTGGGGTGTTTATTGTTTCCAGACTAAAACGCAGCCCCAGGTTTAATCTGTTTCAGTGGCCATAAAATGCCAGAGAAAAAGTAGAAGCAGTTATAGGTTTAAAATGAAAACGTAATGCAGGGTTAGACTCTCAGCATTGATCTCTCTTTAAACGAGGCCACCGATGTCCTGCTGTATGTTTATGCTAGTGCAGCTAGCTGGTTTCCCCCAAATATTCATTCCATGCTTTGTATTCCATTAGATGGCATAAATACTCATTAAATGCACTGAGCTGCAACCAGAATCTCCTTACTCTTTCAGATTAATTCTTTTCCCCTGCACTGCATAAGCATGTTTGCCCTTGACTCAGTCAGTTTGCACAGCCCATGAATGAGAATGGCTGCCCATTGGTATGCATGAGAGCAAAGGTGAGAACTGAGCCAGCAGCCAGCAACACACAGGCCATTATATTCAAACACCATGGGGCTAAACTGTCAAACGCTATTGTCACTCTGATACTCCATCTCACACACTCACTCGCCCTCTCTCTCACTCTCTTTCTAACACACACAAACACACACACACACAATCCAATCTCTGTGTGTCTCCTTCAAGTTGATTCTTTTACTGGGCCAGTCACCTTTTAATACAGATAAGCACACAGGTTCACACCTGCACACACATCAGCACCATGCGCAGCCCGTCCTCATTTTCTCCTCCCGGACACACAACATGTCCTTTGGTGGTGCCCTGGTTTCATTCTTGATCAGGACCGCTTGGCACATTTTGTCACACTGGCCACCATCAAATTAATCTTTTCCAAAAGAACCAAGTGCTTCCAAACAGACAAACTGCTCTCACCTGGTCGCTATTGTTGCTGCAGTCCTGCAGATCAGACTGTTTCTCTTGGTGTCCAGCACTGTTTCAACTGGAGCTTTGGGGCACCACGGATCTCTGCAAAGTATTTAAAAAATGTTACACTAAGTTTATCTGTGGGTGAAGTCGCGGACGTGGTTAAACTATGGCACAGCGGCGGGGCCCCTGTGGTGGATGAGATTTCCTGAAGCCTCTGAATGTTGTAGGGCTGTCCTGGCTGACATGTCTCTGCAATCTTGCATTGCGGTGCCTATGGACTGGCAGACTGGGATGGTGGTTCCCCTGTTCAAGAAGGGTGTGCTCCAACTACAGAGCGATCACAGTCTTCATCCTATCTGAGAAAGTTTATGCCAGGGTGCTGGAAAAGAGTTTCAGGAAGGACAAAGTGGGTTTTGACCTGGTTGTGGAATGCTGGACGATCACTTTATCCTCTCAAGGATATTCGAATGTGTGTGGGAGTTTCCCCAAACAGTCTACATGTGTTTTGTGGACTTGGAAAAAGCAATCAAACGCTCAAGCTTCAGAAATATGGGGTGTCTGGCTAGTTGTTACAGGCCATTCAGTCCCTGTAAAATCGTAGTGAGAGTTTGGTTTGTATTGCTGTGTTGAGTTCGTCAGGTGGTAACCTCCAGCTTGCAGGTTTGCAAGAATGAGAATGGGAATTAGCACCTCTGAGTCCGAAACCATGGTTCTCAGCCAGAAACAGGTGGAAAGGCCATTCCGGGTCAGGGATAATGTGCTGGTCCAATTGTTAGTAATTTCAAGTCCCTCTGAGTTTTGTTCTCAATTGAGGGGAGAGTAGATGTCCCTATCCTCACCTATGGTCATGAGCTCTGGGTGGAGACCAAAAGAATGAGGTTGTGATTGCAAGTGGCAGAAATAAGTTTCCTTCAAAGAGTCTCTGGAATCTCTCTTAGAAATGGGCTGAGGGACTTGGAGTAGAGCCGCTGCTGGTCCGATCTGACTAGGATGCCTCCTGGATGTCTCATAGGTGAGGTATCCTGGGAATATCCTAGCAGAAGGAGGAGGCCCCAGAGCAGACCCAGGATTTGTTGGAGAGATTATATTTCTCGGCTTGTTCGGGAACGTTTCGGTCTCCCCCTCGATGAGCTAGAGCAGGTGCCGAGGATGAGGGAAGTCTGGGCCTCTTTGCTCAGACTGCTGGCCCCGTAAGCCGAACCCAGATAAGCAGCAGAAAACGGACGGATGGAATATTAATGGAAGTTTAACTAGATAAATACAGAACATATGGAATCTGAAGAGAAGGGCAGATTTTTTCTCTGTGGAGAGATTTAAAAAAAGGAAACACCTTTGAAAAGTTCAATCTTGATACCGTTAGCTACCATATGACAATCTTATCAAATTTTATAATATATCTACATATCTTAAACACTAACCTAAACAGAATAAGGGTTTAAATCATAGTGAGAGCTATGAACTGCATATTTGTTCCTAGCTGATTTGCAGCAGCCAAACTCACAACACAGACACAGTTGAGAGAGATGTCCAAAATACTTAAACATTTGTTTCTATCATGTTCTGTGCAATGTAGGGTTCATTGATAAATGTCTGCCAATTTCTCCCAGAAAAAAGAGCTCTTCAGTGTGCAGCTGGCTGAAGATGTGTATATATTTGATTTACTGTGTACAGTTTATTTCATATATTGTAAACATTGGTATCTCAAACTTGTTTCATCAAACTGATTGAGTTCTGGGAAACCTTGAGGTTATGTCCAAGGCAATGCTGGCAACAGTTTCCCCATTCATCATGCTTGTGGCACTGCTTTTCATTTGATACACTTTATACCACACAGGGTCCATGCAGGGGCGATGGAGTTATTGTTTGCCTTGTATTTTAATTTATTCTTCTTTGCATTGATTTTTTTCTTAAAGGAGTTTTCAATGCAGAGGTACAGTTAGGCTTCACCTTCATGAATATACACAGGTTTCTGTTCACTTTGCTTCTGTTTTCTGACCAGTGGCTTCAAAGTCAAATGAAAGTGCATCTTTGTGATATTTATCATTCAAACCAAGAATCCCATGCTTTCCCAGATATTGAATTTCAAAGCACAAAACCACCTGCAGCCAAAGAAACCCTGATATGATGAAATAAGAATCAAGAGGTAAAGTTGATCAGATATACACATAACAGTGTTGGTTGAAACCACACACATGTGCGCGCGCACACACACACACGTTGACGGTAATAACAAGATTATGAATGTCAATAGTAAATATTGTGTAGTATGAGTTGAGTATGAAGTCACTGAATGTCTGACAGATCAGACAAAAATGAACTTTAAATTAATGTGAAAAATCCTGACACAGGTATGTGTCCACTGCCAGATGGATGGATGGAGGTATCGCTGTTAGCAGGGTGGCAGGCTGCCACAGAATCACAGATGGCGGTGGAGGTCATCCCTCTGTACCGTCTGCTTTTCATGCTCATGAACACAGGTAGCTGTGTCACACACGCACAGACACACACATTAGCCAATTGCTAAAAGAATACAAACACTACCATATGTACAATATGTTCTGTAAATGCAGAACACACATATTTTATGACTTCACACATATTTATTGTCATGTGTCCCTTGTGTGGTTATAAAGAGTGAAAAGAGACAGCCTGCAGTCTGTTTGGGTAAAACAGCACAAACACCTCCACAGGATTTAGGATGAACAGCTGTAAGTGAAACCTGTACAAGAGCTCTGAGGGAATAATAGCAGGTTATTGAAACAGGATTACATTTCTACGGAGAATAAAAACAAGGGAATAAATATAGGCCTCACATTGTGTCTGGCCTTTGTTTGAGTTCTGCTGATTCTGATGATGTGCATGAAAGTTCAGTCTGCAGAAGATGAATCTCACCTCAAATGTAAGGTTCAGAGTAATTTGCTGGTTCATAGTGTTGGCATTAAGTCAGACATGAATCTGGTAAGAGTTGGACTCTGCCAGGGATGCAGAGTTTCTAGGTATAACCATGTGATGGAGGGATCACATTTCTGCTCTTGTAAATGATCTTCTAGCCTCAGCGTGCAGTGACCTCCAGCGTGGACTGGGGCAGTCTGCAGCACAGAGTCAGGAGCTGGGAATGAGAATTAGCATCTCCAAGCCAGAAGAATAGTTCAGGGATGAGTTACTGCCCTGAATATTTCTCAAGTGAGAGGAAAGTGGAGCTGGAGATTGACAAACCCTCTGCAGTTATACAGATCCTGTAAAGGTCTACTATAGGAAAGAAATAGCTAAACGTGAACGCAAAACTGTAGATTTACCATCCATCTACCTTCCTACTCTCAGCTATGGCCATGTGATCTGTGAAGTGACCAAAAGAATCACATCACAGTCACAAGCAAGAAAAATTTGATTTGTCTGCGATTCGGTGGTTGCACTCTCCCTTAGAGATAAGGTGAGGAGTTCAGTCACTCAAAAGAGGCTCAGTGTGGAGCCTCCTTGACATTGAAAGCAGTCGTGGTTTGGGAATGTCCTGCCAAAAGAAGGGCACATTCCCAGACCTGGCCTGGGAATGTGTTCCCAAGGATGAGCTGGAGAGGGAGTCTTTACTGAGACAAAGCCAGACCAGGCAGTGTAGGAAGCTGTTAAGAACAACAACTGTGGAGTTCCCATAAGCTGTTTGTTAAATTTACAATACGTTTATTATTGTAAACCAAATTGAACTGACTTAAAAAGCCTTTAGATCAATAGATTTTAAAAGGAATCATCTGTATTTTTCTTGTTTTATTCCTAATGGGAAGCAATGACCAGTCCTAGTCAGAGCTTCTTGGAGTCACTTTTAACCAACAACCAATGACCTCCAACATGGGCGTCTCAGGCTATGTTACATCACCACAGAGCTCCCTGTATCCAAACTGCCTGCAGACTAAACAGACTGCTTTTCAAGCACTGTCTGAAGTGAGCATTTTCACATTTTATCACAATTAAAGTCCCTCACAACCCACAGTGACAGCTCCATGCTGTGTAAAGACCTATTTTCAAGCTTGTTGCTAGTGAATCAGCAGGTGTGCATGTTGCATGTGAACACTTCAATGACACTGACAACAATTAAGCTATTAGAGAGATAAAAGAGTGTTTAGACCAACTCCTTAGTCCTGTTTCTGCAAACATTAGTGAGAGAAGTGGCTGTAGGATATGAATGAATGAATGAATGAATGGGTAGATTTGTGGATAAATGGTTGAAAAATAATGTTTTGTATTATCATTTTTAAAAAATATATTAACATAATTTACTCATTACTTTTGTTTCATGACTATTTTTTTCTTAACAATAAGTAATTTCCTTCTGTATTACTTTCAGATTTGCACCAATTTTGCTCGGTGATCCAAAGTAATCAGCTTTTTCCCCCATCACAGTCACAAACAGAATGTGCTGTCTTTGGCTGACATGGATTTCAGAAATTGAAAAAGAAATTATTTCATTATTTGATTCACTTCTTTTTCCATCTCACACACTTAATGTGATCTGCATTTTATTCAGCAGCGGTCAGATGTTGGTCTGAGGGGCTGATGCTGTAGGAAAACAGGATGGAGAGTAGATTTTGAGATGTTGAGTGACCGGTGACCTGAAAGAAGCACACCTGAACTCGGAGTGCGTGAAATACTATCTCTGAATGGCACCTCAGTGATTTGTGTCAGCTGTGTGTGTAAAGGTGGTTTTGGGTCATTCCACAGGAAAAAAAAATGAAAACAAATCTGAAAAAAAGTTCCAGGTTGACTCCCTCATGCTCAGCTGTTTTTTTTCTCTGAGTAACAAAATGCAGCAGGGGTAGCCCAGTATTTGTCAGAAATGAAATTTTCATCATTTCATTAAAAGAAGTTATCAAGTGTGAAAAAAAAACACCTTTAAGATCTCCTTTTTATATAAATCACAAGCTGAAGCCACGAGGTCATTTTTGTTCAGCACTGACTGAAGCACTGACTCATATAAACGAATGAAAGGGGCTGGAAAGCCAAAGTGGAACAACTATGAATATTAAAGCCAGCCCTGAATTCCATCCATAGGCGTGAATTAGCCTTCACAGGCATCTCTAACCCTACCTGCCATATATTTGTATCTGAGTGGTCCATTTATGTGGAGAAGAAATGGAAGAGAGATGTTTAGTCACTGGAAGCTTGACCAAGGTCAATGTCAGGTTTACTTATATAGCACATTACCAACAGTGCTTAACAATGTAAAATGCCACTAAAATAAATAAAATGCACAACAGTGATTCAGTAAAATATTGCAAAACAAACAAATAAAGTCAATAAAAACAACTAGAACAACAACAACAACAACTAAGGCTGTTAAAACCAAAATGTTTAGTTCAATCTGTGTTAAAAGCCAGACCATAAAAACATGTCTTTTAGTAACGATTTAAAATGTTCGAGCACTGTAGAGAGGCCAACATTCTGCTTCAGTTTAGTGCCAGGCAGCAGACGAGCACCTGCATTTTGGACCAGATGGAGACGATAAAGAGAGGCCTGGTCCAAACTAAAGTACCGAGAATTGCAGTAGTCCAGTCTGCAAGTAATGAACACATGAATAACACGTTCAAAGACATCACCAGGAAGGTATGGCTTTACCTTGGCTCGCTCTCTTAAATGAATAGATCCCAGTGGCAACATATACAGTGCAAACAAGGCACGACCCAAAATAGAGCCTTGACCATAATTAAGAGAGGCCCAAATGACAAATTCTCTGTTCTTCTAAATACAACTTCTGCAGAAAGAAAATATGAAAAATAACAAATTTATTTGAACATTGCTGCACATTTTATTTAAAAAAAGTCCAAAGCTCATGCAAATGAAAAGTTTAACCAAACTCAGACACATATTTCTAAAACAAGTATTTCTTCTCAGTCCATCTTATGTGTGATTGATGTTTGGTGGTTTCTATCAACGATCATAAAAATGGGGCACTTCTAATGGCTAAATATAAAATTTCTAGTGTTTTTAACTAACAGTGAAAAGTTTTTCTATTCAGATGTAAAAACATGAAATGTAAAAACGTGAGTTACTTCAGATAAAACGTTATATGAAAATTGTGTTGAGGGTTTATGGCTGAACAGAGGAAAAAGATTTGGATAATTTAAATGGAGCATTACTGTGGAGATGTGGAAGCGTCACAGTAACAGGCAGTTGTTTTTTATCCATCATTTCTTGACACAGCGGGGGGGTTGGACACATGCCGAGTGCGACTGGGAGGAGACGTAAAAGGTTCTGTGTGCTCTGGGCTCAACAAAAAGTGAAATTTTACACATGAGTAAGATGATTAATGCAACCTTTCATCAACAAATGCTTTTAAAGAGCAAAGCATCTTCTTAGCCTTTCTCCCTGAACCCTGAAAATTGCTGGGACTCCACATTTCCTCTAAAGTGGAAGATCTCAGACTTCCTGCAGTGTCTCTCTGGCTCTAAAGAACCACTTCAGTTTAAGGGGGGAGAAATGTTACGTTGTGGCAGGGATTCGTCCACCAGGGGGCAACAGTTGTTGGAGAGTTTTCAGTCTGTGGGGCGCATGCCCCGGCCCTCTTAATACTGTGAGTTAAACATGGTCTCCGTGGTTCCTTAGTCATAGGATATTACATATGGCGACGAGGGTAAAAGCCAGGTGTTGCTGTGAAGTTACGCCGTGATAAGTGACTTATGAAGTGAGGTTGGCAAGTGGTACAGCGCTACCATCTGTTGGAAGCGGAGCGTAACCCTCGGTGTGGAATAATGGTTACCACAGTGGGCTCGGTGGCACCGTTCGACAGCGAGCTGCAATCCTGGGAGGAATATTGTGAGATTTTGGATTACTTCTTTTGTGGCAATGATATTAAGGAGGGGGAGAAGAAGCGAGTGGTACTGTTGAGCTGTGTGGGCGCACAGACCTATGCCCTGATTAGGAACCTACTCAGTCCGGTCAAGCCAGGGGATTGTTCTTATGCTGAGTTGGTGGGATTGTTGAACAATCATTTTCACCCTAAGCCGAGTGAAATTGTGCAGCGGTGGAAAGGTGGGACACATAAAAAGGGTCTGCCGAATGAAAATGGAACAAAAAGGAGGGCGTGGCAGACAAGGAAAACGAGCCCATTTCTTAGAAGAGGAGAATGTGGAGAGTGAGGAGGAAGGAGCTGAAATGCACCACATAAAGGCAAGTAGTGTGACTATGTATAATGTGCATGAGGAGATTAGCATTCCAAGGGAGGAACCCATCAGACAGAAGCTAAAAGTAAATGGACAGAATGTGACATTTGAAGTAGACACAGGCTGTGGCTACACTATCATGTCGAAGGAGTCATTTAAAAAACCTTTTGAAGGCAGTAATGCACCCAAAGTAAGCAAGTGTGGAATCAAACTGAGAACATATGGAGGCCACAAGGTACCCGTGTGGGGAGCAGTCCAAGTGCAGGTGGAATTCAGAAACAGTAAAAGAAAACTGGATGTGCTGGTGGTTGAAGGGGCTGGAACTAGTTTGATGGGTTGGGGATGGATTAAGGCCCTCCAATTAGACTGGCAACCTGTACATAAGATAGAAGGCAGAGATGATGCCTTACAGCGGATACTGGCCAGACATGAAACAGTGTTTAAGGACGATTTGGGAACGCTGAAGGGGTTTGCAGCAAAGATGCATGTAACCGGTGATGCCAAACCATGCTTCTATAAGCCCCGATCAGTTCCGTTTGCTATGAAAAAGAAAGTGGAGCAGGAACAATACCCCATTCCAAGAATGGAGGACATGATAGCGGGGCTGGTGGGAGGAGAAAAATACACCAAGTTAGATATGAGTCACGTATATCAACAGGTTGTACTTGATGCTGCAGTGCTTGGAGGAGGTGGGCCTGCGCTTAAAAAGGAGCGAATGTCAATTCATGGAGAAGGAAGTGACATTTTTAGGACATTGGGTGGATAAGACCGGTTTACATCCAGTGCCAGCAAAAGTGAAAGTGCCAGCAAAAGCGCCGCCCCCAAAGTCAGTGACAGAGCTCAAAGCTTATTTGGGGTTGTTGAACTTCTATAATAAGTTCTTGCCAAACTTGTCCACACTGTTGGCCCCACTGCACAAGCTTCTGAGAAAGGGGAACCATGGTGTGGGGGACCAGCACAGGAGAAGGTTTTCTGCAAATCAAAGGAACTGTTGCAGTCAAGCAGTCTATTGGTACACTTTTATGAGCAAAAAGATTTAATTCTTTCTTGCTTCCCCATATGGAGTGGGAGCAGTACTAGCTCACCGCATGCCAGATGGTCAGGAAAAACCCATTGGGTTTGCATCACGTACCCTGAATGCAGCAGAAAAGAACTACTCACAGCTGGATAAAGAAGGATTAGCTGTAATATTTGGTGTACAGTATTTTCATAAGTACCTGTACGGCAGGAAGTTCATGATTATCACGGATCATAAGCCATTGATAAGTTTGTTCCATGAGTTGAAGGCCGTCCCTCAAATGGCGTCACAGAGGATCATGCGATGGGCGGTGTTATTAAGAGCCTATGAGTATGTCATTAAATACAGAGAAGGCAAAAATAACAGTAATGCTGATGGTCTGAGTCATCTCCCTCTTCCAGAGAACCTCCCTAAAGAGGTGGCAGCTCAGGAACAGGTGTTGATGGTAGATCAGGACCAGGAGGGCGTGATGACATCTGAACAGCTGCAAAGATGGACAACCAAAGATCCCATACTCTCCAGAGTGCGTGAGTATGCTTTGAGAGGATGGCCCACTATGCAGCATCCTAATTTTCAGCCCTACAGACAGAGACAACAGGAGCTGAGTGTGCAGGATGGATGTGTGCTGTGGGGGGCAAAGGTGGTGATCGAGGTCGATGCCCCCTTTTGGAACAGCTACATCAGTCACACCCAGAAATGAGCCGCATGAAGGGCCTGGCCAGAAGCTACATGTGGTGGCCGCATATGGAGAATGACATTGAAGACAAGGTGAGGTCCTGCAGTACATGTCAAGAACATAGACACAGGCCACAAGAGGCACCGCTACACCCCTGGGAGTGGCCAGAAAAGCCCTGGAGAAGGATACATATCGATTATGCTGGCCCGTTTTTGGGTAAAATGTTCTTAGTAATAGTTGACGCCCACTCCAAATGATTAGATGTGTATCCAGTTCCATCCGCTACAGCAGCTGCAACCATAGATTGCCTGAGAAACTGTTTCAGCACACACGGCCTTCCTGAGATGGTGGTCTCAGACAATGCCCAGTGTTTTGTAAGTGCACAAACTAAAGAGTTCATGGCAAAGAATGGAATCACTCACGTCACCTCCGCTCCATATCACCCAGCATCCAATGGGTTAGCAGAAAGAGCAGTGCAAACGTTCAAAGAACTCATGAAAAAGAGTACTGGAGACACACAACCAAGTTAAACAGGGCTCTATTTAGTTATCGAATCACACCACAGTCCACAACAGGGAAGTCTCCCGCTGAGTTGATGATGGACTGGAAGTTGAGGTGTACTCTTGATCTCATACACCCTGACTTGAAACAGAAAGTGACAGCAAAACAAGATAGCCAAAGACTGTATCATGAGAGACATGCCAAGGAGCGCATGTTTGTTATTGGAGACACAGTCTATACCAGAAACTATGGCAGAGGACCCAAATGGTTACCAGGACTTATACAGGAGATGACAGGGCCTGTTTCCTACTTGGTGATGCTGGGCAATGGGACAGTGGTGAGGCGTTACATAGATCAGCTGTTTGCCCGCCTGGAGCCGTGCCTGGCAGCAGGAATGCCTGAAGGCCACCCGGGCGAGCCCCCAAAGGCAGCCCCAAACATCAGCGCTGAGACAGGAGACGATGATGAGAGACACATGGAGGTGCAAGTTACACCAGTGGTGAAGCCACACATGGAGAGTAGTGATTCACAGGAATCACCAGCCACTGGGTTACGGCGATCACAAAGAACCAAGAGACCTCCTGAGCACCTGAGAGACTTTGTGCCGTGATTGACAATAATAAGAAGGAGATTACGGTGAACTGTTATAGGTTAACCTAAGGTTGGACTAAAGGTTCATTATTACAGAGTGAAATTTCAGTAAAGGCTGGGGACGGGGTTGTTGCATTTTTATAAAGGTGAAGTTTTGTTTATGGGTATTTTCTGTAGTGATTAAAACTACAGATTAGTTTCAGTTTAAGGGGGGAGAAATGTTACGTTGTGGCAGGGATTCGTCCACCAGGGGGCAACAGTTGGTGGAGAGTTTTGAGTCTGTGGGGCGCATGCCCCGGCCCTCTTAATAAAGAAGTAACTGTGAGTTAAACATGGTCTTCGTGGTTCCTTAGTCATAGGATATTACATGATCTTTCATTGTATCCCTTTTTTATTCATTTATCTTTATAAACCAGCTTTGTATTGCTAATTGCATTTAATTTAAATCTGGAGTTAAATTAAAAGTGGAAACTCACTGACTAGCCTGCTGACTTCACATCTACAGCCAGCAGCAATTTGGGGCATTTCCAATTTAACCAGATAAAATTTCATGACCGGAGGGTCCATCCGTTTCTCTACACAGAACTATACTTGAATGAACTTTGACTGCAGGCAAACTACAAATAGAAACGTCTGGCACTAAAAATCTTGTCCCTTATAGATTTGTAGAATCCACCATTTGTTTTTATGAAAGCTCTCTGAAACACCAAACTGAGGTCCTGTTAATGCTGATATATAGTGACACAGTTACATGGGTCACTTTTTATCAATAAAACAGCTGCAGCTTTCACTGACAGCACATGTGGTACTTTAACCCTTGTACTGTTTTCATCAGTTCATTTTGCAGTTAACATGTGAACATGTTGGATGATCTGTCTGCTGTCACTAGATGAGGTCTGAATCTGAGGGCAGCTCCTGTAATCACAAAGAGAACAGAATCATCACAAACTCAAATGTAAATTTTATCCCTCAAAATTGAAATAAAGCTTCTCTGTGCCACACACTTGGGATTTGAAGTTCCTCTCTTACATTTTTTTCAGTATTACAGTACACTACAGTACTTTAATCCATAGTTACTGATTGATGAGGAGTTACTAAAGTACAAGCGTTTAAAAAATGGTGTTAATGTCTTTACTGATGTGGGAAGAGACTGAAAACATGCTGTTTGCACATTTAATAATCAGCTCTGCACAGGAGCTGAAGCAGAGTGCAGCCTGTTGCTTTTACAGTATAACACTCGTAATAAAAGTACAGTAATGATAATTAGTGACTGAGCAGCCCGGGGCGTTTCTCTTGATTTCTTTAGTCAGGGTAAATTCATTCACCTGTATAGGTTAGCTAAACAAACTTTACAAATCAAGTTTCTCCGACAGCCAAGTGCTCATCTTAGCTAGCTAGGTCTCTGGACCTAGCAAAGGACGGTAGTTACGGATTAGCTTATAAACACGTTTAACTTTTATATTTAACCACTTTTCTGTTTAATTACATTTTGAATAATAATAATAACAATAGTATTTGTTTTGTTAAAAATGTGTTAAAAACAAGTTTTGTTGTGAAAGATATAATCCAGATTAGTGGCCTGTTAAATGGTTAAAGTCTAGGTTGGCTTTATACTTGAGAATAAAGTAATATAGCTTGTCCTTCTAAAGAATTAAGTTAAATTCCACAGTTGAATCATAAGAAACATTATGTTACATATAAACTCTGCCATATGTTAGATCTGGTCATTTTGCTTATTAGAAACTTTATATATTGGAAGTTAACTTTTAACAAGCATGTAATGATTATATTTAAATTAGATGGTCTTTTTTTAAACACATATCTCTTAAGGCCTAAACTAACAGTGCCAATACCACACATTCAGACACAGTAGTAGATGGTGTTTTTAATACTATATGTGTTAGTCTAATTTGGTTGTATGGGGTCTACATTGACCTTCTGTGTTGTAAGTTATAATGATTGCACAGCCTTTAAGGATCAAATCAGCTTCTAAAAAAATCATTTTTTTCTCCCTCTGCTTGCTTCTTACTGTCTTTGAGGCTCAGGACCAGCACTCCTGCTGTTGGACAGAAAGACTTCAACTCAGTGGTGAGTATTTTGGTTTTCCAATATATTAACAATTTTCAGTGACATTTGTATTAATCAAGTTGAACTTTAATCATACTTTAGATCAGCCTGTTTTACTTATTGTTTTATTTGTGCTTTTGGGGAAGTTGTTTCTTTACTGATATTTTCCTGTCTTCTGTCATTAGACTTGAGATATGATAATAATATAATATATATAATATATATAATATAATAATATATACCACATTTCAATTATTTATTTTTACCAGTGAAACCAATATAACATCTCCACACTCACAAATATACATTTCTGACATTCAAAAACAAAACAAAAACAAATCAGTGACCAATATAGCCACCTTTCTTTGCAAGGACACTCAAAAGCCTGCCATCCATGGATTCTGTCACTGTTTTGATCTGTTCACCATCAACATTGCGTGCAGCAGCAACCACAGCCTCCCAGACACTGTTCAGAGAGGTGTACTGTTTTCCCTCCTTGTAAATCTCACATTTGATGATGGACCATAGGTTCTCAATGGGGTTCAGATCAGGTGAACAAGGAGGCCATGTCATTAGTTTTTCTTCTTTTATACCCTTTCTTGCCAGCCACGCTGTGGAGTACTTGGACGCGTGTGATGGAGCATTGTCCTGCATGAAAATCATGTTTTTCTTGAAGGATGCAGACTTCTTCCTGTACCACTGCTTGAAGAAGGTGTCTTCCAGAAACTGGCAGTAGGACTGGGAGTTGAGCTTGACTCCATCCTCAACCCGAAAAGGCCCCACAAGCTCATCTTTGATGATACCAGCCCAAACCAGTACTCCACCTTGCTGGCGTCTGAGTCGGACTGGAGCTCTCTGCCCTTTACCAATCCAGCCACGGGCCCATCCATTTGGCCCATCAAGACTCACTCTCATTTCATCAGTCCATAAAACCTTAGAAAAACCAGTCTTGAGATATTTCTTGGCCCAGTCTTGACGTTTCAGCTTGTGTGTCTTGTTCAGTGGTGGTCGTCTTTCAGCCTTTCTTACCTTGGCCATGTCTCTGAGTATTGCACACCTTGTGCTTTTGGGCACTCCAGTGATGTTGCAGCTCTGAAATATGGCCAAACTGGTGGCAAGTGGCATCTTGGCAGCTGCACGCTTGACTTTTCTCAGTTCATGGGCAGTTATTTTGCGCCTTGGTTTTTCCACACGCTTCTTGCAACCCTGTTGACTATTTTGAATGAAACGCTTGATTGTTCGATGAGCACGCTTCAGAAGCTTTGCAATTTTGAGACTGCTGCATCCCTCTGCAAGATATCTCACTATTTTTGACTTTTCTGAGCCTGTCAAGTCCTTCTTTTGACCCATTTTGCCAAAGGAAAGGACGTTGCCTAATAATTATGCACACCTGATATAGGGTGTTGATGTCATTAGACCACACCCCTTCTCATTACAGAGATGCACATCACCTAATATGCTTAATTGGTAGTAGGCTTTCGAGCCTATGCAGCTTGGAGTAAGACAACATGCATGAAGAGGATGATGTGGACAAAATACTCATTTGCCTAATAATTCTGCACTCCCTGTATAGTGAAGTCTGCAGGTTTTCTAACAGCAAAATTTGTTTTGTGCCCAAATCATTTTGCAGATCATTAGAATGAAAGTTATTGGCCATGTTTGCATAGCCCTTTTTAAAATGATGCTTTCATGACACTACTGTATGTTGGGTGGCGGTCAGGGCTATCCAGACTGACAATTGGGACATTGAATGTCACCTCTCCGGTGGGGAGGGAGCCTGAGATTGTCTAAATTGGAGTCTGTTCTATGCCAAATGCAGAAATTTTTTTTTTAAGAAAGCAATTAAGTTCATGTTCCAAAAAATATGATTGTTTGCTTGCAGGACACCAGGAGAGATGAGTCCTCCGTCACAGATGGGGTGGTCAGTGAAGATAGTCGCCTGCAGGTTCAAGCTCATTGCATCTCCAACCCCCATCCACTGCCACTGTACTTAAGGGAAGTTAAAGACTTTCTCTGCACTTACATTTGGATCACCTCGATCCATGATAGTCATTCAGGCAGTAATGCCTGGACTGGAAACAAGGCATCCTTAAAACATTACAACATTCCAGCTCCTGTGTTGGAATGAAAAACAAATGTGTTGTTTAAATCACTGACTGCATTTGTGACAGAACAATAAATATATTTTATTTTGTGGTAGGCCTAAACTTATTTTCAGAATAATTAAATCTGAGACTTTGTTTCACTGTAAGAATATAACAGTGATGGCAATATAATTGTTTGTTGTTCAGCAGAACAGTGTCCAGTATGTTGGCTGTTGTACTTTTTTGCCTTTGAAAATAAAAGTTGGGCTCATTTTAACATCATTACAAAAAGTGTTGTTAATTATTTTTAATCATATTCAGGTTACCACAAATTGTGTTTTCATTTAGTTGAACTTGAAATGTTTGTCAGTAGGTAAACAATTAGTATTGTACAGTCAGAAATTGTGACTAATTGTGACTGTACTATTGTACTGTACTATTGTACAGTCACAATTAGTATTGTACAGCCTATTCTTAATACTGCAGACTTGCAATGAATAAGTTGTCCTAACAGTCATCTTAAGTAAACTTTACTCAATTTTTTTGAGTTTTGGGAACTAACGAGGTTGTACAGTGTACTCAAAATGAGTAAATTGCCCTAGCTTAATTATCTTAAGTAGAACTTTTTTGAGGCAACAAGTTTGCATAGTTTTTTTGGGTTCTGTGAACTAATTAGATTTTACAGTGCAGAGCCAGGAAACTCGAGCTGTCATCTAGTCTAACTCTAACCACACCTTCGCCTTTTAATCGTTTTGTTTGAGTAAAAAAAGTATTACTGTAAGGGTTCTTGGATTCTGGTTTATTTCTTTATGATCTCTACGTTTCCCTAGTTTCGTTTGCTGAGAAGTTTTAATTAGTACTTCTAGTTATGGTTGTTTTAGTATTTGGTCCTGCTCATGTTTGGTCTTATCTGTGTCTTATTTATCTGGGTCTTGCCCCTATGTGTTTCCTCCCCAGCATTTCCTGCATTGCCGTCATGTTTGTCTAGTTGCCTGTTTTCCCCAGTCGTGTCTGTGTGTGTGTTCCTGTTACTTCCTGTTTTACTTTGGTAGTCTCCGGTCTGTGTGCGCCATGTTCTGTTTTGCTCTCTTACTTTGAAGGTACCTCGTCTCATGTGTTATGTTCAGCTTTGCAGCCTCTGTCTCGTTGTGTGATGATTTTTCTTTGCTGCATCCTGCTGCTGTCTCCGGGCAGATTTTAATCTCTCTGTCAGTGTTGACAACTCCATTCATTAAGGAGGCTGTAATAATATACAGATAATTTAAAGATGTTAAGTGGATTAAGATGGAATTGTAAAATGAATGATAACATCTTGACTTCAGTGTGTTTCACTGCTGTTTGAAGATCATTTCCAACGCTGCTAATGGATTTATAATCTTCCAAAGCATCACAGTGCGCTTTGGTGAAATTATTACCAGGCTTTCTGCTGTGAGACTAATTAATTTTTAAGGGATTTATTATTAATTGACTTTGTTGTTATTTATAACTGCTTTCTGTTGTATTTTATGTTTCCTGGGTTTTATAAAACTTGTCTGTGAATGTGTCCCTGATGTCTTTCCATTGAATTATTCGATTCTCTCTGTGCTGCTGCAAATATCAGTGTGGTGCATTGTAGACCTGTCCACTAAGACAAAAAATACTGAGGCTCCGTTCAGCTGAACTTCTGTGAAGCATACACATACAGATCCATAGTGCTAATTGTTCTGACTTTGCACACACACAAGAACAGAAAGCGGGTTCCTTTTGTTCATCTCTGTCTGTCAGCTCTCTACCAGTTCAGAGGCTCCAACCATTTTCCTGAGCTTTGACTTTACGCGTTATAAAGTCTATGCAAGCAATAAAAACAATATATAAAACATGAATTCCAAACCTGTTTGATAAAATGAGTTCTAATGAATGTGTAGCCAAAGTAAAATCATCTGTGGCAAATATATAAACAGACTTCTAGCAAAAGAAGAGTCAGACAGTTTGAGTAAGGTTTCGGTCGCACAAGAAGGTCAGCAACCATCTGGGAACTACCAAGTCTGCATTCCCCGGCTGGTTGGTGACAGGTTGCTGGTGATATTGGTGACAAAGAGGTCCTTCAGATTACTTTGGTCACTAGCATGTAGTTTGCATGGAAGATGCCAGCTTGTCTGTAAACACTCGCTAACAAACCACTCAGTAAAACTTGGGCAGCTTACACCAGAAAAGGAGAATGTTTACTATTGTTTAGCAAATAGTTTACAATTGTTGGCAGTCTTTACAACTAATTTCACGACTGACAGAAACTTCGAGAAACTGCTCACAACCATCAGAGAATCTATACTTCATCTAGACTCCACACATCTGTATGTAAATGAACAAAGCTTCAGATGAGCTAACTGGGAGTTAAATAGTCTTCCATTAGATTTTGGTGTCCCTCTGAGTCATCCGCATTTCTTAACATTTATCCATCTGCTACTATGTTTGCTTTACTTTAACAGGTTTATTTCGGTTACCTTTGTGTCTTTGACATATCAATATCCAGGGTTAGTGCTCTTATAGAGCACTTCAGCAGCACAGGAGCATTTTTAGAAATATTAACTGTGTTTTAATATTTTCTGACAATAAACACAAAAGCATGTGGTTTTCCAAAATCACAACATGAAGCCAGATTTCTCTTTTTCTTATCTATCAAAAGGATATGAATACAAAAAGATGACTGAAAGGATACTAAAACAAATAAACCAATTTGATTTTCGACCCCCAAAATCAAATTGGGTGGTTGTTACATGCATAAGATCCAAACTTGTAATTTGAACTAAATAATTCCATGTTTCTATGGTGAACGTAATTAAATCATGTAGCATCTGCAAGAAATTCAGCAACTTAATTTGTTCTTGTTGAGATGACATCATACAATCTAGTAAGAGTGGCTGGATCCAGGCAACTAACCGCTCCTCTTCTGTTGACCAACCAGGTTGTCCAAGTGGAGATCCAGCTGAGCCAGGAACTTTGTTTGAGGGGGGATGGTGGCAATTCTCTTAAACTCAGCGTTGATCTGAAAACATGAGCACAGAGAAATGAGCTTCAAAGGTTTAATACCTGGAAGAAGGCCGCAATCACTCATGCTGAAGAAATGGGCTGTCAAATAACAACTGTGCCTTAACCATTTTAGGCTAATACCACAAGAACACCGTGTATGAGGCGAACCTTACCTCATGGAAATCAAATAGAGCAGGCCATCTTGCCATGAAAGCCTCCACCATTGGTGCATCACGAACAACTTCATGTCTTCTGTATGAAAAAGTCTTTTCCATCTTTAGTTTCACCAACTCTGTTACTCTTTTTTTTATGTCCATGTGGTGGGCTTTGACATGTCAATAGCTTTAAGAGTCCCCTTGTCTGCTACTTCTGAAACTGAGGTAAGGTTAAGAAACTCATTCCCAAACAAGGAATCCATAAACTGAAGTCTGAAACTGCCCTGAAGACAACACTGTCTCTTGACTTCAACGATGAGATCCTCAGTTGATTCAGGCGCTCCATTAGAGAGTGAGCCTTCGACAGGTTCCGTCAGCCAAAACAGTCTTTAGGACCATAGGACTCCCCATAGGACTCTGTAGGAAAAAAAGAATTAATATCAGACATTCAGAAAGAATCATTTCAGTTTAGTTTTCATAAAGCTATCCATACCCAATACTCAAAGTTATAAAGATCAGACATAAAAAAGAAGAATTTATCTAATGAAATACATGCGACTGAACCTATTACACTTATATGAACACCTTTTATTTCTATATGCCATTTTAAAGTCACAATGTGGACTGATCCAATCTCATAGTCAACCAATGGATAAGTATCAAGGAGTTCACAGAGTGAAGCGAGAGTGAATATTCTTGTGGATACTGGGCGGAGCTCAAAAGCTCTGTCGTGCTCTCTGTACCAGCCACCAAGCTCTCTGACAATGTAGAATATGCTGTGGTACAATGCAGATATGGTTTTTCAGTATTCTGGCAATCCACCTGCTGCCCTTTGGGCCAGTACCATTCCATTTCTATAAGTTATGCCCTTTAATGTCACACACTGTGCAATGTTGACCTCTAGAATGTCAGGGAATATGTACCTAATGACTTAAGCTATCTCCTCTTTAAGCAAATCCACTAGAAAGGCCGATACAGCTGAGCTCTCTAATTCAGACTTGCCAAGAGATGGGGAGTTTAGATGGTAAGCTATCATCATCTGATGTTTTGACTTCTGTAATCATAAAGGTAAAAATTCCACCATCACAAAAAACATTAATTTTAATTGAAAAAAGGTATTCCAGTCCAGAAGAGCATCAATGGTTTTTTAAAGTACCAATCTTTCCCTCATTTATACATAATGTTTTGAGAAGCAGCTCACATATGTTCTACACAAAGTAGAAAAAAAGAGGGGGGGGGGGGGGGGGGGGGGGGAAGGGTCCTAATTTGTATTGGGCCGATGTTGGAAAGTTCACAATACATCACTTAATAAGACATAGTCTGTTGAACAAACTTATCTCCTTGTAGATATCTGCTGTATTATTTGGGCATGATCGATAGAATAGTCAAGTAAGTGACACTTCACCTAAAACAATGACTAAATGGAAAAATGATTTGGCATTTATGGGCACAGGTTCTCAAACCCACGTCTAAGGTGGCAGGATGCTTATTATAACTTGAGTGCATGTCATCAGCAAGAATTAAGGTATGGCACTGTGGCCCTCCCAGCTTCTGAAACGCTGACGGTTACAGCCAGACTAATTAGCCAATGTAGCCATAGCTAGCACGAGTAACACAAACACTATTGCTCTCTCAGTGACGTTTTAACTTGCTAAGCCATCAAAAACGTCAGTGCTCTCTGTCACATGCATAAATTCCATATCTGACCGACAACAGCTGCTTTCTCCCGACTATGTGCAATTTGTTAATATTTTTCAGCTTTGGCCACAAAGCTAATACCAACTTTAGCTAGCACTGTAAAAACAACATGTAGGTGCATTACAGATTACGTTTCATATAGCATGCACTACAACAATTCTGTGAAAACGTACCCAACTAAAACAAATGTATTTAAATTACTTACCTTCTCACTATGCCTGACTCAGTGCCAAAGGTTGCATGTGGCTGAACAGTCTTCCAGAATCTGGCGGTCAATTGCGCTCTCCTTAAATTATGCTGTTGTCTTATTGGATAAGGTAGGTCCTATTATCCAATCAAATTTAGTTGTTGTCTTTGAATATATTGCATCATTTCCGGTTGTGGTCAAACATGATTACAATGGTTTTAGTATTCTAATTTAGTCACTTTAAATCAATGCAAGAAAAATGAGTAGTCTCAGTATTGTTTATAATCAAGTAAATGGTACTTTATTTAATCATGTAAATAAGAGAAACATGAGAGGCTTGTGTAGCATTAACTAAATTCATTTGTGCAAATTCAAAAGCCTGCCAATTCCCATTATTTCAGTGTACCCTGTCCCTCTTGCCCTATCACTTCCGCAGCCCAGATAAAGCTAAGAAGATGGGTGGATTGAAAGTTGCTGTAAATCCATTGATTTCTTTTGTTGAACATTACTTAATATGAATACAACATGTACTACAGACATAAGTTACATTTCATTCATTCAACAAGATTATCATTGGTGTAACAAACAACTATTTTACTAGTTCATGTAACAAGACAGATTTTTGATGTGCCAAAGTGTTTAAACAATATAAGATGGATTTAAATAAATTTAATTAGACTAACGTGGTGCAAACATGTTGATTGAACAAAAGTCAAATTAATTGAATGTTAATGTTAATATTATGTTAAACCTACACACATATATTGTGTTGACACAACACAATCAAGATGGATTAATATAACATGATTTGTTTAGATGGAATATAAGTGGCAAGATAAAATTACGTTCATCCAATGAATTATTTTTTTGAGTGCACAGCATCAAACACTTAAATGTCTTCAGAAGCATTAAAATATGATGCCAGGTGAGCAGCCTAGTGTGAGTTGTGCGTCACAGCACCAACTACCACGGACAGTTTGTCATTTGGGGAAATTAGAACTGGCTCAGATTACAGAACAAGCTCAAAGAGAGACATACAGAGACCACAGAAATATGGTAAAAATAAAACAAAAGTGCACAAAAGACACAGTTAAGTTAGAAAGCACACAAAACAGGCTACCTGACTTATATTTGGGTCATAGATTAGACAGGCAACTCCAAAACCAGCAAAAGAAACACAAGAATTAACATCAGCTGAGGCTTCATTGCATCCAGAGATGCAGGTTGGTGCATGTCTTTGTGTGTGTGTGTGTGTGTGTGTGTGTGTGTGTGTGTGTTTGTGTGTATTTGTGTTATCCTAGCCTCTGGGAACTGAAGCCACACGGAGCATATACTCTGTCCCACGATGTGTGTGTGTGTGTGCACCTGCAATCACAGTCTTCACCGGAGATCTGTACTGACAGTTGAGCCTCGCAGCAGCAGTTTCAGTCACATGAAACACCGAGAACGAGGAATCTTTTTATGTTAAACACACACGCACACACCGCCGTGTCTCTGTTGTCAGTTAACTTTGGGACAGAAGCCATCAGCCTCGAGCCTCTGCAGCACACACAAGAACACTGATTCAGTCACGTATCACTGATGGATTCGAGTTAGAGATGCTTATCAGATATCGAGGGCAGCACACTCACAGCATCTCTGCTCAACTGTAGATGTTTCCTGGTATCAGTGTGTATCGGATTTGTAGAAAAGTTTGCATTTTACAAGGTATGCTCCCTGAAATAGTACATCCAGGCCACCGTGCCCTACAACATGCTCAGTTGTATGCTTACAGATTCAGATTTGCTGTTTCTCAGCTCATCAGGATGCAGGATCCCTACAAACTGGAACAGAATTGTTATTTGGTGATTTGTATTAAAAGATCTTCCCCAGTTTAAGATGTGACAGACAGGTGAATAAACTTTTTTATTTATTTTTTTATTTTTTTTTTCAAATTTATAGCATCAAACTACTGCGGAGCTCCTTGGTTAACAGAATTATGTTTGACTCTGAGATTTAAAGAAGCAGAATAAGGTGTTTAGATGACCTCCCACCAAGCCCCATTCTTCCTCTGCCTGCTCTTGAACACTTTAACACCTGTGTCATGAAATTCATCTTGACTCTTGACTCATCTTGAGAGTCAAAAGAAAGCAATCAGCAATATTCACCAAATGCAGCAGGCTGGAGACAACTTTGGTTGGTTTCATTATAGTGTGTAAGCAGAGAAATAAGACACAAAAAACTAAAAAGTAGGATGGACCAAAAGGTGTGCAGGATCCTCCAGAGTTATGAATCTTTAACGTCTTAGCCTCTCATAATGCATGCAGCCTTGATAAAAACATCCCTGTTAGCATCCTAATAGCAGACGTGCCAGCCGTAAAATACCAATAGAGCATGTCCTTTTGCCATTATTCTGCATCAGACTGTTCACTCCATCTGTCAAATGGGTTGAATTATTCAGTTCCAAAAATGCTTATTCTCACTCCTTTGAGTGAGGAGCAGCTCTGCCAGCGCATCAAGGATAAAGATTTTTACTTGAAATCGCTTTCCTCATTTCTGTTTGTTTGTGTGTGTGTGTGTGTGTGTGTGTGTGTGTGTGTGAGTGAGAGAGAGAGAGAGAGAGAGAGAGAGAGAGAGAGAGAGAGAGAGGGAGAAATCGATCTAAGTTGCTGTGTAATCAGATTCTCACACTACTATGTGTTGTAAGTGAAAAGGTTAAGGGAGTGGCTGTAGAGATATAAAAACAGCTTTTATCCCTCAAACACTACAAATGTACTTCCATGATACTTCTGATACTGCAGTTGCAAGCTTCTCTGTGCTGGACCATCCAGGGACGTCCATCTCTCCACCCTGGAACACCCATTTTCTCCACGTTTCGCATCCCACAGAATGTTTGTGTCTCTCACCTCCAGAAGGTGTTCTTGAGTTCTGCTTCTTTCCAGAAATTGTCTCAGGTCTCGATATCTGACAGTAGTTAGATGTTGGTTGATGTTCACATCATGCATGTAGTGAAGGGGTTTAGGGACTTTTACAGCACTGTCCAGCTCTACTAGAGTAACTGCCTGTCTCATGGATTCTCCTCCATGCTCTTGAGACTGCTGCGAGACAGCAAACCTTCTGACAATAGTGCACATTGACCTGCAATCCTGGAGGAGTTGGACTACCTGTGCAGCCTCTGTGGGGTCCAGGTATATCCTCATGCTACTAGCAGTGACATATGAAATGTCAGTGTCCTCCACCTGTAAAACACTTTTGGGCTTGTCTCATTGTTGCCCCTCTCGTGTATCTGACCAACTCACTGACAACTTCACTGACGTGATGCTGAACCCTGATTACAGTTTTTTACAGTCGCTAACAAGCGTTTGTCCAAACAGTTGTCACATTTGCAAAACTCTAAACACAATTAGCACAGGATCGGTCTGTTGTGGCCATACCATTCACACATTTCATGTCGTGTTCACCCAATATGCAGTCAGTGAACACATTTCCACAATGCTTACATTTTCTTAACAGACAAGTTATACCTCCCAACAAAACTATGGACTGTTCTTGTAGTATCTACGAATGTTAACACACAACATCCCACAATAGCAAAAACAATATTCCAAACCGTAGATACAGTATAAAAACCTGCAATGATATCAGTACAAAAACAATATCAATATCAAAAATATATCTCAGCTGTAAACAAACAAACAACTGAATAATTGAGACACAGCTTATTTATGTTGGGTAAATTGGGCCAACCACACCTTCTTCCATTCTGGCTTAGACTCAGTGGGGTTCATAAGGCAAGACCTTGAGGAGTGATGTTTTTGGAAACAAAAAAAAGACAAACACTGTAATGTCTGGTCGAGGAGGAGTAAGAGCAAGGGGCCCAGAGAGAAGAGCAGGCCCAAGGAGAGGGCAAGGTAGAGGTGTAAGAATGCGTGGTGGTGGCATTCCAAGGGCTGCAAGAACAGTAGTCAGTGATGAAATCCGTGCCACTATCATTGACCATGTAATCAACCATGGTCTTTCACTAAGAGAGGCTGGTGAAAGAGTGCAGCCCAATTTGAGGCGGTCAACGGTTGCCTCCATTATACGCACCTTTCAACAAACCAACAGGTAAGTATTGCATTTTACATGGATTGTTCCTATTCTCACTTGACATGTCAATATGGTCATACAGTAATGCATATGTTGAATTGTCTGTCTTTCTAAAGAATGCAACGTCTTCCACCCTCTGGGGGAAGAGGAAAGCTCCTCAGTAATGATCAGGAGCTTGCCATTGTGGAAATGGTTACTGCAAATAATGCAATAAAACTGCGTGAAATACAAACCAGAATTGTGGCGGACCATGAGATATTTGACAATATCGATAGAATCAGCCTCACAACCATTTCGCGGACATTGTCCAAACATAGAGTGCGGATGAAGCAGCTCTACACTGTTCCCTTTGAGAGGAACAGTGAGAGGGTCAAGGAGCTACGACGACAATATGTCCAGGTACAGTGTATATTCAATCCAATGTCCAGTTCTATAAGCTTTGCACTTTGCAAGTAGGTAACCTACACAATACTAGGTTACAGTACAGTATGGTATACAGTAATAACATGACTTACATAAACTTTGTTTCAGAGAGTTATGGAATTGGAGGCCAACCAGGCCCCTCATGAATTCATATACATCGATGAGGCAGGATTCAATCTGGCCAAAAGGCGTCGACGTGGACGGAATGTAATTGGAAAAAGGGCCACAGTTGATGTGCCAGGACAGAGAGGGGCAAACATTACCATGTGTGCAGCAATTGCAAATGCAGGATTACTCCTTCACAAATGTCAGGTTGGACCCTATAATACAGAGCGCTTGCTTGCCTTTCTCAATGATCTCCACCAGCGCCTGGTTCCAGAGCAGGGTCAGGAGGGTGAAAACATGAGGACCTTTGTAATTACCTGGGACAATGTGGCTTTCCATCACTCGCAAGCAATAACAACATGGTTTGAAGTCCACCCAAGACTGGTGAGTCTCTTCCTTCCACCCTATTCACCTTTCCTCAACCCCATAGAGGAGTTCTTTTCTGCATGGCGGTGGAAGGTTTATGACCATCAGCCACATGACCAGATGTCCCTCCTTGAAGCCATGGATGCTGGCTCCAGGGACATCACAGTTGACGATTGCCAAGGGTGGATCCGACATACCAGGCGGTTTTATCCCAGGTGCATCGACTTGGCTGACATCAGATGTGATGTTGATGAAAACATGTGGCCTAACCCTGAAGATCGCAGAGATTAGATGCAACTTTTTTGCCTTTTTTTAGCCCCCCTCCCCCCCTTTTGATCTTGGCTTTTTGCTGTTGTTTTTTTGTTCAGAATGCTCTTGTGTGTTTCATGGATATTTTGTTCACTGTAAGCAATACTGTAAAACTTTCTCTGTCCTATCATACCGTGTTTCTACTGTACCTCCTGTGGTAAACAGTAAAGAAACAGAAACTTGTTTGCTTTTTACTGGAATGCTTTTGAATGTGAACATTACTGTACATGTGGACATACAGTTACCAACCAAGACATTTCTGGTGTCAATATGGTGGATTGCATGTTTCGCATGCAAATACCTGTGAAACTGAAACATAAAAGTCTATGCAGTTTTTGTAATGTCAATAATAGCCAGTATTTTGAAACCTGGTGTACTTTGATTGACTGCATGTACCTTGTGAAGTGAAAACAAGTGTTATTCTTTGACAGACTAATTTCATTTTGAGTCAGATTTATAGTGTTTTTGTACAGTTAGTGTGTGCAGAGAAAGATGTGTTCTAATTTTGAAATGAGGAGTTAGTATATATTTAACAAAGTGTATTTTTGGGAAGGATATTATCCATTTGGCCAATTGTGTTTTGTAGGTGTGGGTCTGTGTTAAGAGTTTAGAAAAAGTATCTGAAGTATGGGTAGGCGCTTGTTAGCGACTGTAAAAAACTGTAAAAAGTGTTCCTTTAATTTTTACTGGAGCGGTGTACATACCTTGTTTTCTTTCTGTCCATACTCTCAGCATGTCCTCCTGCGAGGACCTACACTCTTATTCAATCTTGCATTCATACTATGAATCCTTGTCAAGAACACAGTGTGTAAATACACACACATGTAATCTGACCTTCATTTGTAATGTAATTTATTTGGTCAAGTACAAATTCACTTTAGTCTCGACCTCCCCGCTTTGAACACGCAGGGACGTTTCGGTGTCCTCCCACCTCTGCATGCTCAGCTGTAATTCATTTTAAGACGGTCTTAAATATATTTGGTAGATAAGTGAAGAAAGGAGGCACGCTATCTCTGCTGTCTGGCCTGGAACAGAGGCAGACTGTTAACAAAACAAAGCAATTTCCCAGCACAAAGGCAGAGAGAGAGCAATCTATCATCGGCCCATGAGAGTCGGAGGCAGGCAGCGCCCGGGCTGGAAAATGGGCAGAAGCTCTTGTTTGTGACCGAGACTTCGGCTTAAATCTGCCTCTGTAAGGAAGTCAAAATAAATAAATAAAATTGGATTTAGGCACTGTCTGCAATGACTTGTTGGCAGGCAGTGGCTTCCTGTTCATCAATGTCTTTGCTAAAAAATACAGGTAGAAACGAGACAAGGAAAAAGAAACGTAGACCTCTGTTCCAGCTCCACTTGTACATCCTGCTTGAATAATCTGACTGGGATCATTCATAGCGGCTCAACACCGTTCTAAATCGATGTTTCAAACACTTCTGTGAATATTTAAAGAGGCATTAGGTGATATTTTCCCCTCCCTGTTGTACAAAATGACCACACAATATATTACAGCTGCAGTAGCTGATGGGGTAGTTGATCAATACTAGTGACTCAGCACTCGCTTTGCCAGCTGCTGAGATTTTTGCTTTTCATTCATTCCTCCTCTTGTAATTTGGAGACATTCTGCTCAACAATGAACATTACCGCCTGTTTTATTAAAGAAGACGTCTTCATTTTATCTGCATGTTGCACAGCCGATAAACTCTCCTCAGTCTTAATGGCAGCTGGAGATGGGGACGGTGCCACATGACACCGTGATATCTCATTTCTTGATGACTGGATGCCATTTCTTTATATCATCATTTATATACAGTACATTTGCACATCATCTATTATCCCTGCAGTGATTAAATGCAAGCTGCTTTGGGCCAGTGTCAAATTAATTCATTTTAATGAATACAGAAAATGTCTAACAAATGAGAAAGCACGCTAACGGCAAAATGAAAACCCAAGTTATTTAAAAAATGTCCTGTGGGTACCTGCAACTACACACCGATTCTGAGTAGTCAGGAATAACCCTCATGACTGAGTCAGTACTGATCCTTGGCATGCGCTCAAATCAAATGTCTCAAGGCACTTTAAAACACTGATTTTAGATCTTAATACAAAAAGTTTGTAACTTATGCACTTTGTCCACAGACTACAACACAGATGGCTGCAAATTATGTTGTCGATCATGCTACAGAGAATTGGTCCGTTATGAGGTACACCTGTGATCCAGGTTACTGTCAGAAGTTCTTTCATATTGTAAAACCGCAGAACCTGTGACTTGTTCGCTCAAAAAGGACAAAAAGAAAGAAAGGCAGTAATATTTTGCACAGCTAAATCTGTACTGCTGGACTTAACAGTTAATTCATGTAAATGTAAAAAAACCTAAACATTTCCTAGATTTGTGTGTTTTTCAAATATGATAAGAGTAAATGCCAAATAGTTTTTAAAATGATGATTTCATTTATCAAGGGGGGAAAAAGTGAACACATCATCTGTATGCGACACAAACAACACAACAGCGCGGGATATTGTGGAGGCTCAGCGAGCCGGAGCAGCTCAGCGAGCCACCAGCTGAGGAGCCAGCACCGCTGCCGGTGGAGCCAGCGCCACTGCCGGAGGAGCTCAGCGAGCCGGTGGAGCCAGCTGAGGAGCCAGCGCCGCTGCTGGAGGACCTCAATGAGCCGGAGCTGGAGCTCGGCGAGCGAGAGGAGCTCAGCGAGCCTGTGGAGCCCGCGCTGCCGCCGGAGGAGCTCGGAGGTCCGGAGGGACCCGCTCAGCCAGAACTGGAGGCCAGCGAGTCGGAGGGACCTCCACGTCTGGCGCGCCCTCCATGCCATCCACGTCCAGCGCGTCCACGTCAGTGACCAGTGCGTCATCGGCCATGTACCACACCTCGCTGTTGCTCACCGGAGCAGCGCTGCCGCCGTCGGACCCGGGGCAGGCCGCCGGAGGAGCAGCACCACCACCGTCGGACACGGGGCAGGCTGCCGGAGCTGCTGCGTTTCCACCAAGGGGTTGGAGGTAGGCCACCTGAACTGTTTTTCCGCCACTGCCTAACCCACCGCATGTCCCGCTTGTTTTGCCGTCCTGCGGGTCGGCCGCCAGAACTGTGTTTGCTGCCACTGGACCGGGGGTTTGCCTTTTGCACTGGGTTTTTCTTTTGTTGTTGTATGGTGTCTGTTTAACGGTGAGGTTTTACATGTTCCAGCAGAAAAACACACATGCACAGGATGGAGAGGAGAACACCAGAAAGTACACACAAACGGCACCAAAAATTGGCAAGGCGATCAGTGAGGACCGTCTAGCCGTGACAGTAATTGGCCAAAGGGCAAATGTGCACGTCCCAGGGCAGCGCGGGGGAAATATCACATTGTGTGCTGCCATAAGCCTTCGAGGGCTTCTGCATCATCATGCAAAACTAGGTCCATACAATAGCCAACATATACTCACATTTCTAGATGCTCTCCATAATATAGTTGTACAGAACAGACCAGATCAGCCCAGGTTTGTGGTGATATGGGATAATGTCAGTTTCCATCGGGCTGCTCTGGTCCAGGCCTGGTTCTCCAACCACAACCAACTTGAAGTGGTATACTTGCCCCCTTACTCACCATTTTTAAACCCTATAGAGGAATTTTTTTTGGCTTGGAGATGGCGTGTATATGACCGCCAACAACATGCCCGCATGCCTCTTCTGCGGGTAATGGAACAGGCCTGTGGTGACATTCAGGTGACAGCAATCCATGGATGGTTTCGGCATGCAAGAGGATATTTACCCCGGTGCCTAGCGAGAGAAGACATTGCTTGCGATGTCGATGAGGTCCTGTGGCCAAACCCCAACAGACCGTGGGATCCATGAGCCCACGTATGCACAATTGTCATGATTTTTTGTGTTTACAGTATAGTGTTTTTTCTATTACTGTATTATGGTTTTTGTTTTTTTTTTGCTTTATCTCAATTCATGGTACTGCAATGTACAGTGCTGCAATGTACAATATTGAGTAGGCCTATTTGCTTTTTGGTTGTTTGAAAATGTGTCTCCTGAAAATATGCCTTCTGAATAAACAATGGAAATCAAAGACTGCAGTGTTTTATATAAAGTAGACTAGTGTGTTCCCCCTGATGTGTAAGTGTTTGCATATGATGCAAGTATGTGTCATTTTGTCAACAGAGTTACATTTTGACAAAGGAATGTTAGGTTTTGACAGCAGAGTTTAGGTTTTGAGAGTGGAGTTTCAATTTGGCACAGATGTGAATGGTATAATTTCCTAGTGTTGTGTCATGTTTACTTGTGTTTAGAGTTTTGACACAATGAGCGAAGTTTTGCAAAATGTGTTCAAGCAACGGGCAAAAACTGTAATATTCTTTGATTTAGTTAGGTTAGGTTTTGTTACTGGGCCTCCCCTGTGTTCCACGTGTCACATCGAGTCAGTTATGCTTTCATGTCTGTTGTTCCAGCGTCAAGCCCGCTTCTCTCTGTGTCATGTTTCATGTTTTATTTCTATAGTCCATCTGTAGTGTTGTCTGTTTTGCTTCTTGTATTGTGTGTGTGTGATTAGTCCCAGCTGTGTTTCCCTCCTGGTGCTCATTCCCTCCTTACCCTTCTGTGTATTTAGTCCTCTGTTTCTTGTTGGGTCATCTGCTTATATCTCCTTGTGGGTCCCAAGTCCCAGTTTTTTTTTTTTTTTGTTTGTTTGTTTTTTTTACGTTTCAGAGTCCACATTCTCTTCACTCCACACCATCTGCCACTGCAGACATGACAGCACCAGCCACTACCACCTAATGGAAAACCCTAGAAACTGAGTCGAGTCAAGCCACGCTGAGTAGGTAGTAGTGGAAAATTGCTAAAAGAACCCAGAACAACATCTGCAGGCCTGACTTGGCTCAGCCAAGGTCAAAGGCCATGATTCAACAATAAAAAAGAGGCTGGGCAAAAATGGCCTCCATGGTAGAGCTCCAAGGAGAAAACCGCTGTACTCATCTCACATCTGCCAATCTCACATCTCATGATACCTGAGAAAATATTTTGTGAACTGACGAGACAGAAGCGGAACTTTGTAGAAGGTTTGAGTCCCGTTACATCTGGCATCAAACTAACAGTATTTCAGAAAGAGAGCATCACAGAAACAGTGTGATTGTCTGCTGTCACGTTGGTTTGCTGCTTCAGGACGAATTGCCATAGCTGATAGAACCACAAATTCTGCCTCTACCAGAAAATCCTGAAGGTTTTGTCGGAGTCAAAGTGTGAACTGAGATTCTTTGTCATGACCTTAAGCAGGGCGTTTAACACTGATACAGCTGAATTAAGTCTGCAAAGAAAACTGGAACAAAATTCCTTCACAGGGATGCAAAAGACACTCGCTGCTACAGTGCAGGTAGGTTTGGATAGCTTTTTTCCCTTAATAAATGAAATCATCATTTAAAAAGGAATTCTGTTATCTAATGTTAAAATTTGTTACATACCAAACTTTAATTTTGGCAAACTTTGGCATAAACTACAAATTGTATGTTTAACCACATAAGACAGAACAACCCGTTTACCGTCGTCACGTTAACGGACATGATCAGGTTTTTTTTCTGTTAGTTTTGGTACTAAATGTGTTTTCTGCAACAACACAAACACAAAGTGCCAGTAAATTTACTGAATTCAGTTAATTAAAAGACTCCTACAGAGTTGTTTTTTTATTGGTTTAGCTGCATTTTCAATTACTCCACTGTCAAGCCTGTTAAAGAGAAACAACTGCTGATGTTTACAAAATGCAAAACTGCATTTCAATTCAGAGAAATACATTTCCATATTTATTCATATTTATATAATTACATCAATATGTATCGCAGGACATTTTCTTTTTGCTAAATCTAACCTGCATAAGGCTTCTTCCATTGCCTGCTCTATAACTGTGGACAGGAGCAGCCCCGGTCTGCATTCAGCTCTTATCAGCATTACTCAGAACTCTACAAAATACAGATAAAGTGAACTGTGTTGATCCCCGAGGGAGAATTTGGGTCGTTACGGCAGCAGAGAATGGAGAAGAAGAAGAGGATGATGGAGAATACAGAGTAAATAATATATTAAGCCATTTGAAAAAGTGAATTAAAGATGGTTAAGCAGTGAAGGAGTTTATGAAAGCCTGCGGTTTGTGGAAGTACAAATTTACAGTTGTTGACGTATCAGTGCAGTTAGAGGTCTGGTGTATGAGCCTTGGTGTGAAGGCTTCATATCCTGCTTTACTGGATGTGGGATGTTCAGGCTGAGGGAAACAATAGCTTATAGGAAAACAGGTTACACTCCTATTTAGAGCATAATTTCTCTCTCTGTCACATTCTCTCTCACTATCCTTTTCTGTGTATCTATCTTTGTTTTCCTAAGTCTCCTGCATCATTTTCATCTCTCCTCTTGCATCCTCTTTGCTGTACACGGAAATAAATGACCTCTTGTCTGTGTTGCACGCGTACAAAAACACTCCCCACAGCCCCATTCATAAAGGACATGAGTTAGATATTGAGCCAAAGAGAAAGGAGAGGCAGGGAAGGAAAGAGGGAGAGAGTAGAGGAGCACAGGGACATCAGCCAAGTGTGACAGTGGAGTCGTATTTCTCTCCCCGGCCGTCCGCTGTGGATTCTGAGCTGAATACTGAGCACGCCCACTGCAGAGCCCGAGGACAGACTGAAGAGAGCCACAGAGGTGGCCTGAGGACCAGATCAACCGCAAAGCCACCTGATGGGATCAGATCTTCCAAATCAGGTCTATGTGCAGCCCAAAGGCCACTTCAGATAAAAAAAAGAAAAACAGCTGAAACTGGGAAACTAACTGTGATCGTCTACATTTATTCTATAAATATTAAGCAAGGGTGTGTAAAAAAAAAAAAAAAAAAAAATTTAACCAAATGAACAAAACCGAAACTGCTCTAATGAAACTGTATTTGATTAACAAAGCAGGAATTACTGCATGATGACTTCACCAGCAAAATGAGAAAAAGGTGTATTTTATCCAGCAGAGCCGAGTGGATCACAATGCAGTGAACTGAATGTGATTAGATTAGTGGTGCAGTGAACACTGAGACAAAGACCGACAAGAAGGTTGGAAAGAAAGAAAAAAAGGCAAAGGGTGAAGGCTGCCCTGCACACAGTGCGTCTCAACTGAACTTTGGGTCCAACAATCACTCCTGATTGATGATCTTCCGTCTTAACAGATATTTTCAAGTATTCAGCATGTGGCTCTAATGTCCATATTTGTGTTACCATCCCTGCAGCTCATAGACACACAAGGTTTTAAAAAGGTAAAATACTGAAATGTCAGGTAAGCAAGCATAAAAGGGTAATTCTGCTCCTCCCAGCATCCTCCTCTGTTACACTAACCCTCTGCATCGTGCTTCTGACTTTCATTCCTCTTCTCTCCTGATCATACCTCTACCTCTCCATGCTCTCATCCCCCACTCCCTACTCTCACTGTAGGTCACAAACAAGAAGGGGCACAGAGCAGAGTTAATCCCACCCCCATTCGTGATGTTCATTTTGTAAACTATTGTCCTCGACTTGTGCACGCTCATTGGTCAATGAAGTTAGCCAATGAGCGTGCAGTGTCCCTTGGTTTCGCAGCAAGATGTACAACAGCTGTCGAGACTCACAGTAACGGCTCAAATGCGCACCTCCAGACGCAACGTACATTCAAAGTCTTTACTGAAGTATCACTGGTGTAGTTCCTGCTCCACTGGTGTGGTACTGGTAAATGGTCCAATAAGGGAGCCGGCAGAGGCAAAACCAGGAAACTGAATTGGTCCAAAAACACTGGGACACTACAAGAAAAACGATGGAATATTAATACTACAGCAGACGGTCAGCAAAGGAATTCAGGCATAACATACAGCTTAAATACACAGGGGACATGATTCAATGAAATACATTAGGGTAGAGCAGGTAATCATACAGGAGGCAGACAGATGAGCACGGGGGGGGGGTCCACCCTGAAACCAGAGACCAGGGTGAGAAACAAAAGCATACACGAGGGGGAGAACAGCTCATAACTGATGGAGTCCAGAGGGGTCTCAGACCGCGTCCATCATTGGCCACATTTGCCAAAAAAAAAGTCTGAAACAATTTTGAAAAAACGTAAAAATGACTGATCACTGTTAGTCCTAACTACCTGGACTACTTTTTGGAGGCATGCCTGACTTTATATACTATAATTTATGTGAATGTAATTGAGTAAAGTACAGTTACAGCTTTTCTATCCTTTAATGTCAATAAAAAGATTTTAAGATGACATTTATGATAGCTGCACCGCTGTGGCTTTAACATAATTTGTACCCTACATAATGGTCTCATGGTGTAGCATGTTTTCTGCAGTTAGGTCATAAGGTCTTAAACAGACTAAAGCACATTTCATTTTATGTCTCTAATCATCTTCCATCATCTATCAGTTCCAGCATAAATGCATCAACAATTCCAAACATGTGGTCATTTTTAGTTTAGGAAAGAAAGCTGGAAATCTATTTTCTGTTTCAGTCCAGATAAATTTATCCTCACATCCAAATCACCATCAGAGCTGGCAACAGAAGGCCTCAAAATTGTGATGCTCAAAGTCGCACATGCTCTCTAATGGTACTGGCAGAAAAGCCTCGGTGGACATCATGATGCTCAAAGTTCCTGCTCCAAACTCGTTGTGTCCAAAAAAAAAAGCCTGCAAATTTACAAAGGTGTGTGTGCAGCAAGTAAGTACGTGGATAAGAATAGCTGTATTATGTTCACACTTCATATGTTTTTACTCATTTTGTAATTCCCCATGTTAAAGGGGAAGCTCAGGGTCATTTGCAGAGCAGCAAAATTTCTCTTCAATGTCTTGTGTGAAGAGGAGCTGCTGTATTCATGCCTTGGATTCAAATAATATGCAGTCACTGCTTTACTGCAGCTACATTTATTATCTCATGCTAGTTTATATTGTTGTGTGTCAACTGTGTGAGCTGTTTGTTCCGGACCCAAGTGCATGAGGGAGGAGACAGCAGGCAAATAAAAACAAGCATTTAATGCTAATTAGTCTGAATTTCAGGAACAAACAAAGAACCAAGCAAGGGAATCCAAAAATAAAGAAATAAATAACAGAAACCAGCTGGAAATATAGATTCACAGGGAAACACAGAGGCCACAGGGCCAGGGAACACAGGGCTACGAGGAGACCGAGACATTATGCACATTCACAGGTGGGATGTACGGCTGGAGACAACAGACATAATGAGACAGTGGAAGCAAATTGAACACAAGAACAGAAAAAAATATTACCAAAATAAAACAGGAAGATTTAACTGAATGAGGAAACGAGGATTAATTTGACACAGAGGAGGACAGACTGAAAGACAAATGACAACCAGAGACAAGACTAAAGGAAACACAAAAATACAAACTAAATATAAAGTGAGAGCCACAAAAAACTAACAATGAATGAAGACAGGGCAAACTTTGGAGTACACTAATGACTAACACAACTTTAAAATGTTTAAATCCAAGAGAATAAATTTATAAAGGAGCCAATGAGAAGGTGTAATAAATGCAAAGAAGCTGACAGCAATAAAGGAACAAAAATGAAAGATGAAACATAAAACAACCCTTTACTAACTCAACCTGAACTTGAACGGTTAATTTTGTAAATGCATCATGTTTGATTATATTTTTAGTTGCAACTTAACAGTTGATAAGTGCAATGTGTCACCAGATATAACATCAAAACAACAAGAAGAAGTCTTGAAATTCAGTGATGAACGTTACCACCAATAGTGGTTTAGTTGGTTGAATGTTTGGGGAGGAGTTCCTACAAAAGACAGAATTATCTGAATGCCTCTCATTAATAAAAAGACTGCAGCCCATTAGTAGAGTCAGCAAAACTCTTGCGTTTGCCGGAGTGTTGACTGAGTAAATAGCATCAGGTCTGATGAACTTAACTGGATTAGCGGCCTGTTCATTCATGAAGCGCACGCCTTTCAAATCTTATCACTGAGAGGGATCAAGACTTGCTGCCAGCTTAATTGTAAAGGGAGGAGTGTTATCTGGATAAAAACAATCTACTGTGATTATATACTAAGTTAATTAAAAGCAATCCCCCTCGTTGCTCAGCCATGGAAATCATAATCTTTAAATATGAAGAAAGAAATACAGGCTGCTATTTTTTATTGCAAGGAAGGCCTACTGCCTTCCACTAATAATAGGATCCAAACTTAAGCCTCTAATTGCAGGACTGCTGCCCCGCCCACCCTTTGTGATGCGTGACATTCTGCAGAATTAATTGGACGGCTTTAACGGTAATAGAATAGCCAGAAGGCTCTGACGGCAGCCCTAACATGCTCCATTAATATAGAAAATGAGTTCAGAAAATATTTAAGTCAGATCTATGTCGGCATGGAGACTGGGAGAGATTAACACTGTGTCACACCAAACTCACCAGCCTGCAGCTCTAACCTCCTCAGGATGGAGCTTCAGCCTGTGTCTCAGAGTTATATCACTGAAATCAGCAAATGAAGTGATGTTGCCATGCAACAGAACCAACAGGCCAATCGGTCAATGAGGAATGATTTAGCAGGAAGGTCTTTAGGCTGTTTCACTGGGTACAAAAAAGCTTTTAGATCCAGAACGCTTCTCCACTGCTCAAGAGTCCAGTGTCAGCGTGCTTTGCACTGCTGCATCAATGCTTTGCATTGTAGGCTACTTGGTAATGTAAGGCTTGGATGCAGCTGGTCGCCATGGAAACCCATTCCCTAAAGCTCTCCACACACTGAAGTTTGGAGGTCTGCAGCTATTCAGTGGAAAACGTTGGTGATCTCTTCACACTACGTGTCACAGCATTCACAGACCCCAGGCTGAGTTGGTGTCATTCCCAATCACTTCCACTTTGTTATAATCCCACAAATAACGGAGTGGATTTGTTGCACAGGTGGCATTCTATCACGGTACCACGCTGGAATTCACTGAGCGCCTGAGAGAAGCCATTCTTTCACAGACGTGTGCACAAGCAGTCTGGATGCCTAGATGCTGATTTTATACACCTGTGACACCTGTGGAAGTGATTGGAACACCTGAATTCAATGATTCGGATGGGTGAGTGAATACTTTTGGCAATATAGTGCATAATAGATGGAGACAACCACGATGACATCACCCTTTCTGTTTTGGAGCCTCAGCCTGAGCCTTTTTGCCATGAAATAGTGATGGGTGATCGTGGCTCAAGAGTTGGGAGTTCGCCTTGAAATCGTAAGGTTGCCGGTTCGAGCCCCGGCTCGGACAGTCTCGGTTGTTGTGTCCTTGGGCAAGACACTTCACCTACCGTCCACTGGTGTTGGACAGAAGGGCCGATGGTGTGATATGGCAGCCTCGCTTCTGTCAGTCTGCCCCAGGGCAGCTGTGGCTACAACTGTAGCTTGCCTCCACCAGTGTGTGAATGGGTGGATGACTGGGTGTGTAAAGCGGTTTGGGGTCCCTAGGGGGGACTAGTAAAAGTGCTATACAAATACAGAACATTCTCTGTCATGTGGGCCTGCATGAATAAACTTTCTGAATCCTTTATCATCCGCAACTGAAAATAGTTGTGGATGATTACTATACCTTTCTAATGTGATGTTATTGTCCCTGGCTCTCTTTCTCTGTCTCCCCCTCCTGCTCTGTTCCTGTGCTACTGCCAGTGTAACTACCGCCGCTCCCCCCTCTTCCCAGCGCAAAGCACAAGGCTCGCATGCGGAGTGAAGCGGGAAAAAAAGTGCGAGAGAGAGGGTGAGAGAAAGAAAAAAAAAAACCACGGCTCCCAATAAGGAGTTGACTCGCATCGTTCACTTCAAAGACCAGTGTTACTACTGTCACATCACACCGAGAAGGTTCCTGGTTCAAAGCTCCAACTTACGCTGGTAAACTTGATAAATGCAAAAAAAAAAATGAACAGAGAGGTGGATGGTGATGGCCACTGGATATCTAAATCGTTTTTATCTCTATCTTGGAAGCAGTCACATTTACAAAATTACTAAGAAAAACGCCAGCTCTATTCAATGGTTTTTTAAAAAGAAACGCTCTAATACATATCCACATACAGCAGACACAGACTATCAGGATAGAATTGATAAAAAAAATCGGGCTTAAGAAGCATCTTCTTTAGACCAGAGCTCAAAGCAGAGTGAATATTTATTTAACCCTTTAAGACCTACCATAGAACCAAGTCCGCCAGAGCTTATATTATATTTTTACATGCTGTGGAGCCATTTTTGGGAGCATTTCAAGTTGCTATACATCAATACAACCATTACAGCCTAAATTTTAATAATATGTCTGCATTAGGTGCATAGTAATTACATAAATTGCAGAAAAGTGCAATAAACTACAAAAAAATTGAACGTTTTTGTTTTTTTTAACATATATTTCTAGTTAGAGAAATTTAAGAGGCTTATCCCTCAAAACTGTAAATACAAAAAAGTTGCACAAACTAGTTTCCCACCACAGGAAATTTATTTTAAGTGTCTTCATAGTTTTATTTTTTAAATACACCAATTTTCATATACTGCAGGGAAAACGAAAATAAATATTATAATGCAAATTTGCAAAATAACAGCATATGCATCAAAATAAAGTATTTCCAGCAGTGCAATATGAGTCCTAATCATCCCAGAAATGACACAGAAAGTCATAAACTCAAACATAACTTGTAAAAACACAAGTATAGGCTCATAAGGCCCCGATCGTAAAAAACTACATTTCCGCAAAATGACGTCACTTCTGGTTTCGGGCAGCTCATGGCGGACATGCGACAGTTCACGCTGATGGACGTAGGAAGTGTTACAAACAGCTGATCGGATTGGCGAAGCGTGTTTCTGGAATATTGTGTTTTTGTTGCTGCAAGTGCTTTTTATGCAGTTTTTGCAAAGCTATACGTGGAAGGAAACTGTGACCTAGGACAAGCTGATGGCATAAGATGTAAGTACAACTCCTCCGGTTTCATATGCAAAAAAAATTATTGCGCTAGCTGACATGGTTGCAGTGCTACCGGGATTTAAAAATAGTTACGCAAAATGGAGCGTGTCCGCTCCTACCGGCTTTAAAGGGCTAATTGAATGTATTCAAAGTGGTCAAAAAATCTGACTCTGAATTTGCTACATGAGGATGTAAACTGGTTGCGTTGTGTTCTGTATTGTCAACATATACAGAGTACAGCATAAAAATTTAACATATCATGTCACATTTGACCTCTGACCTCTCCATCAAGGTCAATCTGAAGGTCATAATAATGGAGCTGGGTTTTCAAGCAGACAGGAATATGTTGGCATGGGATATTTATAGTTGATCAATTTTATTATTACACTAGAGTAACAGGTTCTAACTGTTTAAACACATTGCAGTATGAATACATGTATGATCTCACTGAAACAGAATTAGTTTTTAGAACAAAAAATTAACTTTTGTCATGTTATATTTATTACTGATTTCACTAAACAATGAAAAGAAAGCTACATGTACATTATCCACATAAATAAAAAATACAACATTAATAATCTCAAAATGACTTATATTAAAATAGGTTTCAACAAGGCGTGCAGTTTGAAGAGAGTGAGCCTTGGTTGAGGTTTCCGTTTGCTGACTGCTTAGTATTTTCTAATGTTTCTGACTTAAAATCAAAATGTGATGAAATGTTTTTTTCAAATGTGAGTCCCACAAAGCCTTCGTTGTCACGACCACTGATACGATACGCTTTCACTACAGAGGCAAAAAAAACTTGTGTAGTTGTGGCAGTGAATCCAAAGAGATAGTGGTGGGAAGACTCTACACTCCAGGAGCTGATTCATCAGTCAGACTGGGTTTGTCTTTAAAAACTAGTTGTGAGGGAGCGCATTAAATGACTAAGAAAAAGAGTGTGTCATGTCGTGAAGCTGTTCTTTGACTCATGATGGATGGAAGGGCAGAACTAATGAAGGCAACTTTGATATGACAGTTTGGACTCAGGGGATCACCTCCTTACCACATCAAGGGCTTTTGTTCATGCGCACGAAATGCAGGAGGCAGACATGACACTGATTAATGACATGAGAATCAATTAGCTCTACAACATCAGTGTTTGTCCCGTTTGGTTACCGGCGCTCCGGCGATCAGATGTCAGAAGTAACTTTGAGGCACCTCAGAAAAGCTCATGGAACCACTGAGGGCATGTCAAAACACGGCTGACATCTCTGCTAGTCATACGAGCTGCGGCATCAGCTGCTGTTATGCTCGATCTAGCTACAGTTAGCTCATTATTAATGGACCTCGCTCCATGAGTGTGCAGGCAGCAGATGGCAAACTCTTCACAAATCGTGAGTGTACAAGGCAAGCATCGATGTGCAAGGAGGAGGATAAGAAGCAAAAGGCCCTCCTGGCTGCTTCGAGGGATTCCAAACGTGATGTCACGGTTAATCCCATCAGGAAAACACAGCTAAATCTGCTGCCACTGGGCCACAGTCACGCAGATTAGCCATGGCAGGAGCCACGGAAGGGATAGGCCTATAAATAGGACTGCAGAGCAGCAGCCTCTGGTGCTGTCAATGGGGACTGGGTGGCAGACGACTTTTATCCGATGGGGTGGTCGCAGAGAGAGAAGAGTGGAGAGGATTCCCCCTGTGACTCAATGCCAAAATGCTCTTCCCCAATGTCATGCGCTCGCCCCAACATGCTCAGGCAGAGTGGCCGCGAGGTGCAGTGGCAGCAAACACTCAAACACGATGCTGGTTGGCTGTGACTTTGCAGGCTGTGAGGCTGCTGAGCTGAGAGTCGGCACACAACATGATTTTTTTCTCCTACTCTTCATACACAGTGTTGTAGGGATGCTAGTGTACAGTCAGTCTGTTGGCTTGCTGCAGGCAAAAATGTTGAGAGCAGGTTGTATTATCACAGTTAAACGTATGGAATCTATCCTGCATCTATGTTGCACTTACATGTCCAACTCCTGGTAATGGTACATTTCGATGTGCCATCCTGGAGAAGGTTTGTTGTGTCTCCCAGCACAGTCTCAAGACCACAGAGGAGATTCCAGGAGACAGGCAGCTACTCTAGGAGAGCTGAATAGGGCCCTGGAAGATCCTCAACCCAACAGGAGGATCTGAATCTGCTAGTTTGTGCAAAGAGGAACAACATTCATAAGCTTTATTTTTGGCTGATTCTAGTCACAGTCATAAAGGTAGCTGGCTGGTCAGAATGTCAGGTCAGGACAATATATATCAACAATATAATGAATAAAATCTGATGGTCCATATGTAGAAAGTTCAAATCAGTCTTGTGGAGCTTCATGCAAACAGCTGCGGTTCAGATGGATTCTCAGGTCCTGGGAATATTTTGGCTTCTACTGTCAAAAAGCTGCCTTCTCTTTTCCGAAGTGAACTTCCACAACAATAACACAAAATGAAACAGCTGATTAGGAAGTCAGAATTCAGAGCTAAACAGCTTTTCCACCTAGCTGCAACTTTTTCTTAGTGACAGCACTGAATCCTCAGTGTGTTTAAGAACTTCCAGAAGACGGATTATGCAGATTCAGAACCATGCATCACAAATGTGAGTCTGCACACATTTGTGATGCCCTGCATACATTTATGTATGACTGCAGCCACACATGACTGAGTTACTAAATGGATTATTCACATGCGGGCACATGTGATTGAAGAAGCTTGCTCTGGGAAACTCACACATGAAAGTGTTGAGAGATTATGTTATTTGGTGGGGAAATCACCCCTGAAAATACTGCACACTGCTGCCATCCTGCAGAAATCCTACAGAGAATACACTGAAGGCACTAATACAGAACTGTCTTAGTAATTCATACTAATATGATACAAGAGCCACAATCTGAGGGCTGACTGGCACCGTTCAAAAAAACCTCATCATGAGCCCCTTTTTTTCTGTTTAACAGAAGATGGTTTAATTAATATTCTGATAGAGCAAATAAATAGAAACATATTTGTCAGTTTTACATTTAGCAACACATGGTATTTGTTCTCCTGTGTCCTTTGATCTGGCTGCAGGGTTACTGTGGTACTACAAAGAGCACTGAATGGAGCCCTCCCACTAAACACTGGATGTCAGTGTCAGTGGGTCAGTTGGTCAATGACCAATTCTGGATATCTATGCGATGTCCAAACTAGGCCCACTGGTTGGACATCCAAAAATGGCCGAACTTGGAGGTCAACATGACGTTCAACATTTGAAGTTTGGACTGGGTAATTTTTTTGCATGTCATGTGGACGTCTATGACAGGGGCAGGGAATTTACATGATTAATAATTGTAATATTTTTATTTACAAATATCAGCATCGTTGTTTTTAACATGACACATATGAAGGCAGATTATTTATAAACACACACAATTTATTATGTGTCAGCCTTTGGATTTATTCTGTATATGCAGGTAATTTTTTTTGTCATTTTACATTTTCCTGTTTTTATTTAACTAGTTTACTTTTTTCAATTAATAAACTTCTATTATTTGTTTGTAACCAGGTTAAAGAGTGTTTGCATTATATATGGTTATATTTTTTACTAGCAATCTGTTTTATTGTGAAGAGCTCAATAGTTGTAAGAGGAAGTGAATGTGATTTTGTGTATTCTCTCACCCCAACCAGTCGTGGCAGATGGCCACCCCTCCCTGAGCCTGGTTCTGCCAGAGGTTTCTTCCTGTTATAAGGGAGATTTTCCTTCCCACTGTTGCCAAAGTGCTTGCTCATAGTGGGTTATGTGATTGTTGGGTTTTTCTCTGTATGTGTTATTGTAGAGTCTACATTACAGTATAAAGCGCCTTGAGACGACTAATGTTGTGATTTGGTGGTGTATAAATAAAATTGAATTAACCCTTTAGAGCCGATCGGAGCGGGAACGCTCTGTTATGCGTAACTATTTTTAAATCCCAGTAGCACTGCAACCACGTAAGCTAGCGCAAAAACTTTTTTTGCATATGAAACCGGAGGAGTTGTACTTACATCTGATGCCATCAGCTTGTCCTAGGTCACGGTTTCCTTCCACATAAAGCTTTGCAAAAACTGCATAAAAAGCGCTTGCAGGAACAAAAACATAATATTCCAGAAACACGCTTTACCGATCTGATCAGCTGTTCAAAACACTTCCTACGTTGGAATAGACGTCAGCGCGAACTTTTGCATTTCCGCCATTACCTGCCCGAAACCGGAAGTGACGTCATTTTCGCGGAAATGTAGTCTTTTTTGCGATCAGGGCCTCAGGGCCTATACTGCTCTTTTTAAAAGTTATCTTTGACTTTATGACTTTCTGTGTCGTTTCTGGGATTCTTAGGACTCATATTGCACTGCTGGAAATAGTTTATTTTGATGCATATGCTGCTTTTTTGCAAATTTGCAGTATAATATTTATTTTCATTTTTCCTGCAGTGTATAAAAATTGGTGTATTTCAAAAATAAAACTATGAAGACACTCAAAATAAATTTCCTGTGGTGGGAAACTATTTTGTGCAACTTTTTTGTATTTACAGTTTTGAGGGATAAGACTCTTAAATTTCTCTAACTACAAATATATGTTAAAAAATCAAAAACGATTTTCAATTTTTTTGTAGTTTATTGCACTTTTTTGCAATTTATGTAATTACTATGCACTTAATGAATACATATTATTAAAATCTGGGCTATAATGGTTGTATTGATGTATAGCAACTTGAAATGCTCCCAAAAATGGCTCCACAGCATGTAAAAATATAATATAAGCTCTGGCGGACTTGGTTCTATGGTAGGTCTTAAAGGGTTAAATTGAATGTGTTTGTGATCGGTAGCTACATTAAGTCTAAATTTAACATTGAAAAGACGTCCACAACAACCACATCCGGACTTTAAATAGCCCGTATACGGAGGTCCTACGGACGTCAACACTAGAGTTGCAGTAGACATTTAAAAAAACACGATGCCTGGCTAGAGCTGGGCGATAGAACGATAACGATATGTATCGCGATATAACTTTTTCTCGATAGAAAAATTAAACTATTGCGATAGACCTCGCCGCTCTTGTCCTCTTAAAAAAAAAAAAGAACAGCCAATCCAAATTAAGTAGCGCAGAGCCGAACCAATCACAGCCGCAGCGTCACGTCACGTGACTTGTTACGTACAGCACAAGTGCCAAGCCGCACATGTGTATTTGTTCGGGAAGCAGCCAGCCACCGTACTGCCCGGGTAATGGAGGAAATGAGTGTGCCGACTAGAAAAATCAACCGAGCATGACCGAAGAGAAAACAGATGATGGTTCCAACGCCGGAGAGATTGTCGAACGGAAGAGCCATAGAAGTTCCGTAGTGTGAAGGTATTTCGGCTATTTCAAGTCTGACAAAAAACAGAGTAGCGTGCACTGTAAATTGTGCTGAAAGCAAGTCTGGAAATACAATAAACTGGTGCATGCGCTACGTCCACACGTACCCGGGTATTTTTGAAAACGCAGATTTTTCTATGCGTTTGCACCTTTCGGCCACACGTAAACGGCGTTTTTGGTCACTGAAAATGAAGATTTTTGAAAACTCAGTTTTTGCATTTACGTGTGGACTAGAAAAACGGAGAAAACGCAGCGTCAAAGGTGTGCGCATTTTTTGACGTCACACTGTGTGGACGTAGCCTCAGTCTCTGACTGGAAGCGCTAATTCGTCATTCGGCTTTTGTCAGACTAAAGTAACTGTTAAAACTGTTTGAAAAGCTCAGCTATACAACAAGGAGAGATTGAGAATTTCTTTTTAGTTCTCAGTTTATTTGATATTGACAAAAGTTAGTCAGTTTTGTCTGTTCTTCTGTAAAACAAACTAAGATTTATTTTTAGAATTAATATTTTGTTTCTAAGTGGAATTGACAATTTAGTAGTCTGTTTCGTTTGTTCTATTTTGAAACTTAAACGCTTTAGCGGCTGCCTTTTGTGTAGTTTGCAATATTTGCCTTTATTTATCTGAAAAAGTCTCATGTTCCTTAAGTACATCTACCTGAACTTATTATGGGAAATAAATATTTAAATAAAAACAAGCTGCTGATTATTTCACATTTTACTTGTGAGCAACGGCACATTTAAATTTTACAAATATAGTTATTTGGCTTATATCGTGATAGATATCGTTATCGCCTGAAATGAAAAAAACATATCGTGATATGAAAAAATCTTATATCACCCAGCTCTATGCCTGGCTTTACAAAACACCCCCATCAATGGACCAAAACTGGACATCCAAAAATGACATCATTCGGATGTAACTTTGACGAGGCACCCCCCTCCTAAACCAGCAAACTCACTGTGCAGAGCTGGCGAACTTAAATTTCACTTATGAAAAATGACATAACTAACTGACCTCTGCTGCTGTTTGACACAATGATCGTGATGCCAGCAGGAGGAGGAATGGTTAAAATCAGAGCCCAAACAGCAGCTTTTTGTTCTCAGATTGTACATGCTGAACTCAAGATTCAAATTTCCTAACTGTGACAGGGGCATACATATACATGATACATACAGACATCATTGCAGTCTTATGATATTCCAGTCTTTGAACAATCTGGATGAATAAATTATTTTTAGAAGCACTTCCTCAGACACACAAACAGAATGCAAAATGATGAAGAGTTGTGTGTTCTCATTAGTCTGAGGTTGAGCTGCTAATTTGTTTGCTGATTCCTGAATATTGCAGAAAAGGCTTTAATGAGTGCTAGGTCTTCAATAGCATCTTCCCCAGAGGACTTTATAAGTTTGTAAGCTACAAAACAACAAATAAACGCTTATACTGCACTTCCTGTTGTTTCTGCCACTAATGGTTCATTATTTTTGACATGCATATTGTCTTAGTAGAACAAGCCAGATGTCACCCACATTAAGAACTCCGTGTCAGGCATACATGGACAAGGACTGATAACATGAGACTGATGCAATACTACTATACAAGCTGATCCAGTGAGAACGGTTATAACAATCCATGTGGCAAATGTGGATAAAGAGAAAACCAACAGCCACACTGACTAAGAAGCACCTGGTGGCTCAGATGTCCTCAGCTTGGAACAACTGTCAACAAAGAAAAAAAATTATCAACTGAAGTGATTTTCTGTTTCTTTAAAGGGAAAATCCTTTTGCATCTCTAGAATCTCTTGAAGGAATTGATTGTTTACGCCAGGGGTGTCAAACACAGTGGGCCAAAATTCAAAACTGGAACAAAGTCGTGGGCTAACATTAATATTTATTGGACAAAAAAAATCTTCCTCCAGATATAAGAATGAATCTTTTGTTATGGACTCAAACAAGTTTTGCTGAAAAACTGAATATGGAACAAGCAAAGCCTAATACTAAACGATATATATATTAGCTGTATAATACCAGTAGGCCAGCTCTAATAGTAATTTGGTGTGGCTTCGTGGGCCAAATGTAATTAGGCTGTGGGCCAAATTTGGCCCGCGGGCCAGAGTTTGACACCTATGGTTTACGCCAAGGTTATGGAAGAAATATAGTATCATCAGAATTCAAGTATTTTTAGACATTGAATTTATGACACTGAATTTGTATCCTCCAAATTTCCCTGCAAAAATATTCACCTGCAAAAATTCACCTGCAAAAAATTCACCTGCAAAAATTCACCTGCAAAAAATTCACCTGCAAAAATTCACCTGAAAAAAATTCACCTGCAAAAAATTCACCTGCAAAAATTCAACTGCAAAAGTGATGAACTTTAATGACCCAAGCCAGAGCAATCAGCACCAGATCGAGTCGAGTGGCTCTCGGCCAATTAAATTACGCTGTTTGATCACATGACACAGTTAGCCAGCAGTTTGTCTCCTAAAAGAGAGCTGTTTAGAGGTGAGTGATTAAGTTTTTCTCCTAAATAGAGATCATTACAGAACGCCTAGTCCTACTTAAAATCCCATTTATTTTTATTTATTTTTTTATCATCTACTCGAACTAAGGAAAACGTTTGACTAACTCAAAGACAATTTCCACGCCTCCCATGCCTGTCTGCAGAAGCAGTTTTGAATTTAGGAGCGCCAAGATGGCAGCGGCAAACCCTGGCGGCTCTCCGGTGAGTATATATATTTTTTTATCTTCAAGTTTGTCTTTTGAAACCTTAATTTTATTTAAATCCGTTGCTCACGTATAAAGTACACAGACGGGGTCTTTGCTCAACTCGTCTGAGGCGTGTCTCACTAAGCGCTACATGCTAGCATCCTGCTAACCGAGCTACCCTTTACATGCTGTGCTTTAGAAAATAGGATACTCGTTAAAAAAATACTCCGCAGATATTGATAGATAGACGAACACTGCAAATATAATGTTGGAAACGAGAACGGCCTTTGGTGAAGGGGTAAAATACACCATGAATAAAGCCATAGAGTGAATGGCTGCCATGGTTGCAGAACAGCCTGATTTAATGACAAGAATGGGGAAGAGTGAGGTGAAGTGAACCAAAGCCACAAAACACGGTCAGACAAGGCGGCAAAAGGGCAGTGATCTGTCCGTCAGTGTGTGCTTTGGTGAACAAAAACTCCAGACCGGTAGCAGGAAGATGGGAGACTCGTGTTTCACTGGAATAGTGGTGAATTAAAACATCCTTTGTTGGGGACATTTCGGTGTAAATGCATCCATACAGGCAAGACAGAGGCAGACCAGACAGTGAAGAAAACAAGGCAAACATTAGAAACATTAAAACGGAAATATAGGATTGAGTTGAGGCCCTTGCAGGCTACCCACAATTTCCCCAAACTGAGCCACCCATTAAGAAATTCATTCTCACTGTTTCATAAACAAAAGGGATTAAATTTGACAATATCAAATTTAATTTTCTGACCTTTTCATAAATGAAACACGCTGCCAGGCAATCTGTTTTCGTTTTTTTTCATCCATTCAGAGTATTCGTTGGGAACACTGAACTCAATAATCATTTCCAGCTTTCTTCATTAAGTTTTGGTTTGGCTTTGTTCTCAAAAACATTTAAATAAAACAGATAAAATAGAAAATAAAGCTTTTTCTCTTGCGAGCTCAATTTTTACTGTGCTATTAAAACAAAAGATGTAAGAAAATAATAAATAAAATCCTAACCAGAAAATCAAAATACTGCAACAAATGGCATGAATTAAAAAATATACTTTTTTCAAAGAACCATAAGGAAATATGATAAAATAAACATTGGAATCTTATAGCCTAAGAATATTCAGTTAACGTAACTAACCTTGTGTTTTTAACTCACTTTTTGTTGGTGATTTAAAAATTACAAAAATAATTCTACTTTTTCCTCTCCTTTAGGATCTTCTCCTACATCATATTCTTCTGAGACTGCGTTCACGTTTAGAACATTGTCTTGAACACCTTCCCCTGGATCTGGACTTTTTAGATTTCATTTGCACCCAGGAACTAGTTTTTCTACAAGCTTTGTCTGGTCAAGTTCAGGTTTGCCCTGTCCTCTTAGATGCATTATGTAGTTTACATACTCTGATAAACAGAGAAAAGGATAAAATGAATCTACATAGTGCTGTCATTCAGTTTGAGTGGGGACCTACTGGGCGACTAAGAATGGCTCTTTCCCCCCATCATCTTAACAGTCTTCTGGAACTGAACTTGTCCATCCCAGCCATTGCTAAAATTTTGGGAATGTCAAGAAGCACAGTATTCCGACGCATGAATGAGTTCAATCTTTCAGTCAAAGCACTCTATAGCAGCCTGTCAGATGAAGAGTTGGACCAATGCATTACAGACATAAAATCCAGGCAGCCTCACGCTGGATACCGGATGGTGAAAGCACTTCTTCAGGCCAGAGGACACAGAGTCCAGTACCAAAGGGTTAGAAGTTCTATGCACCGTGTTGACACAGCTGGTGTTGTGTCAAGGATGTTTTCCTTGGGATGCATTGCTCGACGTGCTTATTCCGTCCCAGGACCACAGTCTCTAATGCATATTGACACAAATCACAAACTGATACGGTAAATTATTTGATCTTTTGAAGTGAAAGATATTCCTGAGAATTTTTTCATCTGCAAATGTTCAGAACTGTATTTTGTTATCTTACTCGTTACTATATTTGCATCTGGACATACATAAATTACATCTTGCATTGCTTACATTTAAACACTTCAAAGTGATAATTCAAAAACTGATAAAAAAAACATTTTGTTTTCCCCATTCAGCTATAACATTGTGATCTTTGGAGGTATTGATGGCTTTTCTCGTAAGGTAAGTTTAGTTTAGTAAGTAAATCAAATGTAATATTTACATGGAAGTTTCCCATTGTTCTTTTTCCTATAAAGATTATGTATCTCGGTGCTGCTTCCAACAATCTGGCATCAACAACACTGGCATTCTTCCAAAAATCAATCGAGAAGTTTGGTTTTCCTCTCAGGTAATAAGTGATGCATTTTATTATGGGTTAGGTATTTTCTTACATACCTTTTGTAAGACTACATTTGGATATTTCATTAAAAGTTGTTTAAGATGATTCTAACTTGCCTCAATATATATATCTCTAATTTCAAATGATTGTTATGGTGACTTGGGGATATTTAAGAATAAAAAAAAATTAATTCAACACCTTTACCAAACACTGCTGTTATGTAATTGGATACAAGGGGTGAGATAGTAATATTTTGCCTCCTTGGCTGTAACTCCCTGACATTACAAGGGTAATCATTTTATGATGTCGGGTTCAGTGTTACACCATGATTTCAAATTCAATATCATCATCAATAAGAATTAGTATTATCATTTCAGAGTTGTAGGTAACCACTTTTAAATGCCATAGACTACTTATTTGTTTAATTTGATGTAAATATTTTTGCAAAAATATTCTAAAAATTGTCTCCTTACACAGATCATAATGATACAAGATGGCACTTGCGTAATTTCCAACAAATACAATAAATCTAAGTAATTACTACTAACCTGTGAAATCCTGAAAAATGTTTTAACAGCTGTGTTAAATTAAACTTCATACTGACACATGCTGGAAAGTGCATTCATGAGACAATTTTTCTGATGCATTCAAGAGCAGTAGCAATGAAAGATTTTAAGGATTCTTTTACAATTTGTTTTTCAAACTTTGCTTAAGGCATATACTGTTCTTTATTATCAGATCTAAGTTTGTTTAAAGCTTCGAATGTTTTGGGGTACGATTCTTTGTTTTCAGGGTTCGTGGCGACCACGGAGGGGAAAATGTGGAGGTTGCACGGCTGATGTTTACTGTTCGTGGCACAGGAAGAGGCAGTTTCATTTCAGGAAAGAGTGTGCACAATCAAAGGTTTGTTCTCATAAAATACTGTCCACCTCAAATGTTTCTGACATAAGATGGAAGGTGTTGCATCTTTATTTCCATTATTTAAAAATACATACATTTAAAGGGTATAGTTTTATGAAAGTTTTACAGTAAAATGTCTTTAGAGAACAGTGCCCTATCCAGCATGATATACTTTCTGATATGTATCAGGTGTTCCTTTTTTTTTTTTTTTTTTTTTTTTTGGCAGTTTTTGTTGTTTTTTTCCTTCAATTTCCATTACTTACCCCTCAAGGAAGAAAATATTGGACAGGTCCTACAAACCCCAAAGAGCCTTCAGGAATGTGCCCTATTTTTTAGTTATTCACGCACCTTTTCCAGTCTGTTCCTTCCTTCCATGAATGTTCATTCTGTGTTAATGGTCTGGTTGTCATCTCATGTTGCCACTGATCATTACAACCCTTTTGGCACATTTTAAGTGATATGCCTGGGTCCTTCCTACATGCCCTGATAATGTATTATTACTGTTGTCATGCACACATTTCATGTAGGGTTAGAAACAAGCAGGGAATTTGTCATACACACCAAGAAAAGCCATACCTAATTAAATATTTTTTATATATTATTTCAGAATAGAGCGACTGTGGAGAGACCTCTGGGTGGCCGTTACATGCATTTACTACGATGTTCTTCACAACCTTGAGGAAGAGGGCCTTCTTGACATTTCAAATGTTGCACACCTCTTTTGCTGCCATTACGTCTTTCTTCCTCGACTGGAGGATGATTTGAATACATTTTGCAGTGGATGGGACAACCATCCACTGCGAACAGAAAACAACATGAGTCCCAACCAGCTGTGGGAGTTGGGTCACAGATATCACCCTGTTCCTGTTCCAGAAAACACACAGGTAAAGGTGCACATTTTTAGTACTCTGATTCCTATATACAATTATTCTTTCCTAATTTTGCTTGTTCGTTGCAGGGCTTCCAGATTCCAGACATTGACTGGGAGGACAGTGGCCTATCTTGCCATAACCATTCAAGCATTGTTGTTCCGAACACTGACTGTCCATTGACAGAAGAACAAATGACAACTTTACAGGGCGTTGTTAATCCAAGAGCGGCATCCCAGTCCTTTGGTGCGGACATGTACATTATGGCTGTTCAGTTTTGTCAGCAATTCATTTAGAATAGGAAAGCTACATACAGTTGCAGGAAAAAGTTTGTGTATCTTGTTGAATTTCATTAATTTCTGCACAATTTGGTCATGAAATGTAATCGGATCTTCATCACGGACATCTGGACAATCAGTCTGCTTAAACTAAACCAACTCAAAGAATTTTCAAGGATTTTTTCATTAACATAATTGTGTATAAGCAGTTCTGATTATTGTGACTTTGGTCATGAAATGGGATCTGATCTTCAAATTGTGCTGAAATCTGAGATTACACAGGGTTCACCAACTGTTTCAAGCTATAAACTTCGCTATAAGTAACAATTTTTAGTAAAGCTTCGTAATGTAAACACTGAAGAATTAGGAGAGAGGGAACTTAAAAATATTGATTCACTCAGAAAACTAAATAGAAACTGCTTGTCAGTTTGAATGTTATGTTGTAAAGCAATATTTGACTGAAGGCTGATGGTTGGAATGTTTCAAAATTAATACAGCAATGTAAGTCAATCTTGTCCTTTTATTTTGATCAAGATGCATGCAAGATGTCATTGACAAGGTAAACTTTCAAGACATTAACAGTTTTAAAAACTACTTAAAGGCATTTTCAACCGAGAACTGAACCAAGAACCAATGTTGCCTGCACAGAGTAAATGGCATCAGAGAGGCCCAGTAGATGTGAACATTTATATTCCAAATCTTAAACAGAGACTTGTACACCACTACCTTGCATTATGGGAATGACTCAAATGAGTCCAAACCCTGAGTGGCAGGTTTCAGAGCAGGCAATGAGGTCTTCCTTAAAAGTTAAATAGTCCTTGTAGTGGTATGGAATGCGCAAGGTCTCATAGCAGGTGGCAGCAGTTGGATGTCTGCCATCCACTAGCTCCACTGTGAGACTTTTTGGCACAATCTCCCATCCAGTCCAGAATTTTAGGACATTTGTCAGCTCACTTGGTGTTGCTGTGAAGAAAAAAGAGGTTTAACAACCTTGAAAAAAATCCAACCAATATATTTTTAACATTACAATAATATTGGTATTCTACGGAGCCCCGCAGGGGACACGGGAGAAAAAAAAAATTAAGACGGACTTTTGCGAGATCTCGCAAAAACAAACTCGGGATCTCGCAAAAGTATTGCGAGATCTCGCAAAAGTCCGTCTTAATTTTTTTTTCTCCCATGTCCCCTGCGGGGCTCCGTAGTATTCCCCTCCTGCAACATGGCAAACCTACCATTTAGAATAAAATGCCTCATGTAGCCTGTGATTCGGCATTTATTTTGAAGAGGACAGTCATCATCTTCATCTTCTGGCCACACGATCCGCTGAAGAAGGACCTGTAACAGAACAAAGTATACCCTTAAAAATACTGCTGCACATTTTTCAGATTTCCATGGATTTTGTCTCTTCTTGTTTTGGGGAGTTCCCTTCCCTATAGCCATATTTTATCTAATTAGTCACACCTGTTCTTAGCTCACTATCACCCACTTAGCCTTATGGTCCATGACTTGATTTCTTGAATAAATTTCTATAATAATCCATGTTTTGTGCTTTTTGTGTTCACTTGGATCCCCAAACCTCTACATAGTTTTGACTGTATCTTAAAAGAAGAAACTGTCTCAAACAAAAAATGAAAATAGAAATTAAAATTTTTTTTTTTTTCAAATTCAAACAACAGTAATGGCTAAATATATAATTAGAAAATGTGTATTACCAAATAATTACTAATGTATTTTAGTCATTATGTCTTTTTCAAATCTACAAAATCGTTTTCTATATGTAAATCATGCTTTTCGAGCAGTTTTATTTTTACAGGACTAAAGAAAAACTGCTGTAAAGATGTATGGTCCACAAGAATATGTTCATTTTTAGTATTTGTGCATTTTATTTGTAAAAATGAATACAGCTTTGTTATGGTAAGTTTATTATTTGATACATAATTCTTGGTAAATGCCAAATTAAAATTGCAATTTTTTCACTTTGTAGAATGACTCAAGTCTTCATAGTTTGCTTTGGACTACATTTTCTACAACGCACAGTAAAATGTTATTAATGAATACAGTATTTAGGAACACAAAATTTACCTCAGGATTCACAGCAGCCAACTCTTGTGGAAAGAGTAAGGGCACCGTGTCAGGTCGCTGGGTCAGCAGGGTCCACATATGGGTTTCTTTAAGTCCCCTTCTCAGCTGTTTTATCGACCTCATCACTCTTCCAATGACCTAAGGAAAAACGTTAACTAAACAGTAACACAGAAATATTTTACTTACTTTTCAATTCACTCACAGAATGGAGTAATAATTTCTCAAACAGCCATCTCCTGTTGTTCTCTGTCAAGGGGGGGAGGTCCCATGCATATGCCAGATCCTGAACACGTTTTCTCTCTTCATCCGACAGCTTGGATTGCCCTTCAAGCTGTAACCCATAAGACAGTAATTCAGACAGAAACAAGAACTATAAATTCCTAATTCCTCATACATAAAATTTTTAAAAAAAGACAAGTTTAAAGTCTCAGACCATGTCTCAATGGCAGAGTTTTTGATCTAGAACAATTTTAAAGGATTAGTCTAGGTTAGACATGTTTATAACTCATACGGGGCAATGTATAAACGTTTCCTCATTTAAACATAAAAACCTACAAGCTGAATTGTCCCTCTCAGGTCTAGATCTGGACAGTCCTCGGGTGTAACGGTGGCAGTTTCAGGACTACCACCAAGTAGGACATGCACAACGGCTGGGCTAAGTCCAGATAGGCATGGGCCTCCATGAAGAAAGGAGTGCCCTACCATCCTCCCTGCCATAAGGAACATATCACTCTCCACAAGAAAGTGAGCTGCTGATGGTATGTAATGGCCTGGCTCTCCCTCAAAAAGTGGAGTAACATTAGAGTTTGCTATGAGATAAATGAAAAGAAAGGAAAAAAAAAAAAAGAAGATTACTTACACACAATACAGAGGTTTTCACAAAATAAAGAGACAATTAACTTGTGAAAAGTTATACAATATAATGATCATCAAACATAGGTACGGTCAACCAAAACAAACTAACCAAAATTGATGCAAAAACCAGACATCAGCTTCTCCATGCATGTTGATAAGAAAAAACGTATTACTCCTTGTCCGATAGCTGTATCCCCTGTTAGATCACCAAAATAAAATAATGAATACAAATAATTATTTCAAGATATATTTATGTATCATTTTCAGAAAATTTACCCTCAAGCCTGCACTCCAAGGGACGTGCCCATTCAACATTGGGTCTCTTGTAGAATGAGATGAGGGCCATGTCCTGATCAGCTACACTTTGTCTGATGTCCATTGTGAGACGTAATGGGCTCTCCATTTCATGCATGTCCAAAGCATTCTTTGCACATTCATATATGGCCTTTGAAGAGTCCAAAACAGTTAACCAGCCTAAAAGAAAATAGAGGTGATTATAATTGGATATAGTCTGTATATCAAGTTCTATCTAGATACTATTACAAAAAGATTATGTTTTATCCTTTGAAGGATTGTCTAAAGTAGTTTGAATATGAGGCTATCAAAAATAAGAAATCCATTGAATGGATACAAACTAATGGTTTGATTTCCGGGAATTGTTCACATTAGCTGTTGATTGTTACTAATCAACACCTTCCTTACATAACCTGTGACTAAATGATTGACCTACCATCCCTGACTTCACAAGTAGTTCCAGATGGTCCTGGCATATCTGCTAGCCCTTCCTCAATTATTGTATCTTCATGCCCCTTTTCATTTCGTGAGCTACTATCAAAATATGTTGTTAAATTTCATTCAAGGCTTAAATCCAATGACAATAAAATTTGCAATTTTTGTTGCTAAATACCTTTCTCCACATGAAGAGGCATGCAGCTCAATGAGGTCAGAGTGAAACATATCTGTGCAGACAGGACACTGCTGCAATGGTGCTGTTGTGCAATAAATTTTAAAGGACAAAGTTTAATTTTTTTAACATTTAATTTTTCCTTCTAGCTAGCTCTTAACACTTTATGTTTTTGGGTAATATGTTAGTATGAAATTGTCAAAAAAACCTACATTCCTTTTCTGTAGGTTCATCACCATCTAAATTCACCACAGTACTTTCACTGGGAGTTTCCAAAGGAGGACAGGATTTTAGGTGTTCTGACAGAAGTTGCAGTGGAACACCTATGCCACACTTCTGGCATTTTGCTTTTGGCATGCATCTGAAGGACTCATCGCTTAGTGGTACAGGGTCATTGCTAAGTTCCTCTTGAATAGGAGCAATATATACATTTTTACCCCCACGACTGGCAGCCTTTAGGATTGTCCCTGTATAGCCAATATCAGCTGGAGGAACCAGAGAGAGTTTTCGGCTTCCCCAACCACCTGTATAAAAGCAAATTGCAGCAGATTATTCTGATCATGAAATATATCCAATGCCTCAAGAAAAGTGAAAAAGAAAAGTATCTTCAAAACTACTCAGAATTAGGAATTCACAACATGCGGTGAAAAGGAACTTGTCTTAAAAGTACTTATTAAACAGCAGGATCAGTTTCTAGTTTAATTACACAGTGCAGAATTCATACACACCCCCAGGTTTGAACAGCAGCCAGCCACCTGTTACCTCCTTCAGTTTGGGAAACAAATCATTCAGGGCGTCCCTTAACTGAAAGCAATAATACAAATACAATCTCTGAGTCCAAATAAATTACACATTTAACATTAATTATACCCCTGTATATACTAAGAAACGGTAAAAGAACCATGCATTTACAGTGCAAACTGGATATTATAAAAAAATCTTTTTCAATCCAAAATTTACAGTTACATTTTCATGATTAATGATGAATATCCAATAATAATATTATTCTTTGTAAATGCCACCTGTGACTTGCAGTGATGGTCACCTTCAATAACACTTTTATTAAGCGAAAACTTCTCAGTTTTGATCAGTGAATAAAAAGAATAAGTTTATACCTCTTCATGTGTTGTGCTCTCATCAAGATGTGCTGTTCTTTGACCCATCCCTGCCTGTGTGTGGATATATTTTTCATGTTCTGTTGGGGTCTTCTCCATTTGTTTTGGGAGCAAATAAAATACCACTTCAAGAGGTTTAGGCTTCTTAGCAGGCACCAGAGATGTAGCAGGGAATCGCCTTTTCCCCTTTCCTCTTGAGAAAATACCAGGAAAAGACCTGTCCCAAACATTTTAACAAAATTATTTAAAAGCGACTATTATGAAATGCTTTTTTAGTTTGTTTATACAAATTCAACACAGCACTAACACTGCAGTATACACAGAAACACGGAAATATAATAAAAATAATAATAATAATAATAATAATAGCAGCACCCGAAAAACACAAACATTCAAAAATAAACCAAAACATCAGAACTCAAAATACTGGGTCGAAACGAGCCAGATCCGTGACAGACTCAGAACTACCAAAAGTATATTTTTATGTGATTGACTGTTGTTGTAATTCAAGCCCTGAGTGTAGAGCAGGTAAGATATAAAGTTCCATCCTAAATTCCATGCTCATGCTGAGTGTTTAGTTTATGACTTTTTCACCTGGTCATTTCTTGCTGAAGGGATGGTCTTTCAGGGTTGACCAAGCTGGTACCCTGGCCACCTTGACTCTGTTCTCTGCAAGAAATAAAATCATATTCTCATGTGTGTGTGTGTGTATATATATATATATATATATATATATATATATATATATATATATATATATATATATATATATATACACACACACACATATATATACACACACACACATATATATATATATATGTATATGTGTGTGTGTATATATATATATATATATATATATATATATATATATATATATATATATATATATATATATATATATATATATATATCTCAATTTAGTTGAATGTAGGATTGACTCATAAGTCTTGCTAAAGTACCTTGTATTCTGATTCATCGCAGCAGCAACAGCAGGAGTTTGGTTGGATGATGTAAGCAACTGCAGCAAGTGTCTTGCTGACCGAATAATTTCATCCTGCATAATCTGAAACGAACACATAAAGACAGAAACAATTTATAAATTAACGTTCGATAAAATCTAAGAATGTATCATTTATTAGATAACAATATGAATATGTCTAACAAAAAACTTGTGTGGAGCGAAGTTACATTCAATCAAGATGGTCTGGCATGCTACAACTTTATAGTTGTTAAATTCTGGGTACAAGTATACATACCCATCTTGTACATGTTTATTATTATTATAATTATTATTATCCTACCCAATTACATGTTTCTTTTAATCGGAGTATGCTGTTTTAATGACTTTACAATATCATTTACATTGCGTTCCTTACATTTTCCCAAATTGTATGTTATATTAATCCTATATTTCCGTTTTAATATTTCTAATGTTTGCCTTGTTTTCTTCCCTGTCTGGTCTGCCTCTGTCTTGCCTGTATGGATGCATTTACACCGAAATGTCCCCAACAAAGGATGTTTTAATTCACCACTATTCCAGTGAAACACGAGTCTCCCATCTTCCTGCTACCGGTCTGGAGTTTTTGTTCACCAAAGCACACACCAACTTCATACTGACGGACAGATCACTGCCCTTTTGCCGCCTTGTCTGACCGTGTTTTGTGGCTTTGGTTCACTTCACCTCACTCTTCCCCATTCTTGTCATTAAATCAGGCTGTTCTGCAACCATGGCAGCCATTCACTCTATGGCTTTATTCATGGTGTATTTTACCCCTTCACCAAAGGCCGTTCTCATTTCCAACATTATATTTGCAGTGTTCGTCTATCTATCAATATCTGCGGAGTATTTTTTTAACGAGTATCCTATTTTCTAAAGCACAGCATGTAAAGGGTAGCTCGGTTAGCAGGATGCTAGCATGTAGCGCTTAGTGAGACACGCCTCAGACGAGTTGAGCAAAGACCCCGTCTGTGTACTTTATACGTGAGCAACGGATTTAAATAAAATTAAGGTTTCAAAAGACAAACTTGAAGATAAAAAAATATATATACTCACCGGAGAGCCGCCAGGGTTTGCCGCTGCCATCTTGGCGCTCCTAAATTCAAAACTGCTTCTGCAGACAGGCATGGGAGGCGTGGAAATTGTCTTTGAGTTAGTCAAACGTTTTCCTTAGTTCGAGTAGATGATAAAAAAATAAATAAAAATAAATGGGATTTTAAGTAGGACTAGGCGTTCTGTAATGATCTCTATTTAGGAGAAAAACTTAATCACTCACCTCTAAACAGCTCTCTTTTAGGAGACAAACTGCTGGCTAACGGTGTCATGTGATCAAACAGCGTAATTTAATTGGCCGAGAGCCACTCGACTCGATCTGGTGCTGATTGCTCTGGCTTGGGTCATTAAAGTTCATCACTTTTGCAGTTGAATTTTTGCAGGTGAATTTTTGCAGGTGAATTTTTTGCAGGTGAATTTTTTGCAGGTGAATTTTTTTCAGGTGAATTTTTGCAGGTGAATTTTTTGCAGGTGAATTTTTGCAGGTGAATTTTTGCAGGTGAATATTTTTGCAGGGAAATTTGGAGGATAAAAATTCAGTGTCATAAATTCAATGTCTAAAAATACTTGAATTCTGATGATACTATATTTCTTCCATACAAGGTGCGTTCCCTTCACTTCCTTCCCCTGTTTTTTCACCAGTTCTTTGTGTTCGTAATGTTCAAATTTTGCAGTTAGTGGTCTTAGATCTTTAATTTTTGGTGGACTCCGTAAAAAAAGATCTGAGCGACTGTCATAAAGGCCTAATGTTTGTTCAGGACTGTAAGTAGTATTTTTACTAAACTGCTTTTATTCTGTAATTCTTTAGCTAGGAACTCAATGAGTATAATCCTCACTCATTGGTGTTCAGTGGTGTTCAACGGCAATCCTGGGCATTTAGACGAGGCATTGATTTGTTGAGCACAGATGGTCATGCCACTTGTTAATTAAAGTATTCCAGTTTGTCCAATTTGTTAGATTTAAGAAATGGTCCAAAAAAAGGAAAAGACTTATGTCCTTAGCTCAGTAGTTCAGTCCTAAAGTGTTGTTTGTTTCCAGCAACAGCACTGTCGTTTCGGGCCACATCATACCTTTTTAAAACTGCTACTTCAGAGATGACGAACTTAGTGGAAAACTTGGAAAATCTACATTACTGCTATAACTTGGTCAGCATCAGGAACACAGATGGATTTCTACCATGGACAATTTGTCATGCTGATGCTTTGTACTGCGTTGTGTCAGGTGCCTCCTGTGTCAGGTAAGGTGTTCTGTAACACTCTAGCTGGGAATATGTTGGCTGCTGACAGATTACGGCTATGTTTAACAGATATGCAAAGTCCTCCTATGGACATTCAAGGGGAGAGACAAACAGTAACACACTTTGCAGGGTTAACCACCAGGAGACCTGGCTTTGCCTCCTGTTGGGACCTTTGTGTTCTGCACTTTGTTTATTTTTTCTCCCTTGCTTTTCACTTTCAGTTCTTTGAGTTGTTGATTGTTAGTTTTAGCCACTAAAAGCTACTTACTTGTATTCTCACCCAAACCTAACAAAGTAGTTTTTAGTGTCTCATGTCACAACCCAACAGCTGGATTTCCTTTTGTCCTGTTGTTCAGTGACGGTGGCAGCACACTGTGCCAGTGCTCAATGAAAGGCCTCAGAGCTCAGTTTCTATACCTTTCTTGGACTTTGGTTACTTTTTGGTTTGAGTTTTTACACTAAATAAACTGGATACACCATTTTTTTTTCATCCAAGCACTCATTAACACACTGTACTGGTTTGTTTAAGTTATTTCCTTGTTTCTTTTATTTTTATTTTTATTTTAATTAGCATTTTTCTGCATCTCACTTCCCATTATAGCCATGAGGCCCAATCTGTGACACTTACAGTAACCAGGTAACAGCTTTAAATAAAAATCAAACAAATGATATATATTGGTTTGATACAACTTATGCCTCAATCACCCCTCAAACCTCTAAATGTGAACTTTTTCTTCCCTTTTAACCAGACGAGCAGACTGATGAAAAATTATGTTCAAGGTCACAAATAAAATTGGAAGATTTGTGATGAGGTACGTAAAGAAACATAAAAATAATAAATAAGTGGTGAATATATCACCACCACGAGACAGTTGCTGATGCAGTGCAGAGAAAAATCTTTTTATGCATTTTTATGCTTTAAAGATGTCCCGAACAACAGTAACCCTGCTCACTGACAAATACGGCGGTGTTAGCAGTGACTGATTGCTTGACGCAGTACCCACTGATGGCCCTGGTGTTTTATACTTGGACAGCAGTGACCTAAGCTGACGCAGCAAGGTTTTTACAAAAACATTGATAAAGAAATCTATGGAGTCATATTATATCTGTGCAGAGTGACATTAACCTCCTAGGACATGGCGTCCACATATGTGGACATCACATTTTTGGTTATTTAGACCCAAATATATCCACTTACGAGGACATTATACTGCTACTGTTCTATCGAAATTTTAAACGAATATCCTCATATGTGGCTCTCATTTTTCTTAGAAACAAAAATTGGGTAAAAAAAAATAATCTGTTAATTCTTTGTTTTTACATTCATCAGGCCCCAATATGCCCAAATATCAAAGAAAAATTAAAAATACATGCTGTGGAAGAGTTCAGGTCTTAGGAGGTTAAACATTGGTTAGTATGCCAATCCCAAAATGACAACCCTGCTCCTGCTGGGACCTTCAGGTACACACGAATTAGCAAAACATTATAGGTGTTGCAGAACATCATAGAAGCTACAGTTTGCTGTGGTTTCTGGGATATGTTAGGTGATCATCAACATTCTGCTTGTGCCGTGTCAGACGAACGGAAAAACTGGCAAACAGCCTGAAAGACTTGACAAACAAAACTGTTATGGTAAGATGAGAAGGTCAAAGTGTCTGTGAATTGGGAGAGCTTGTGATGCACCAGTGCTAAGAGCCACCACACCCACCAACAGACCTGTTTTCCCAGGTTTTGTCATTATTCCAAGGCCATGATTCCATTTTAGTTCTTCTGGGAAACCTATGTAATTATGTAAATGCGTAAGCCTCAACCTTAAGTAACATGTATTCATAAGTTTGGGAAACTTGCTGAAGCTACGCACATGGACAGAGTGTCTGAAACACCAAATGCAAAGAGAAGCAAATGGTGCAGCGTGATGCCATCTCCCAAACTCCTTACTGCCACCCAAAGAAAAATAATACGTTAAAATTTTATTAAAAATTCATTAAATTATCTAAACTTTGGCGGCTCCAAGTGTGAGTGCACTGTTTGCAGCAGATATTAGCCAGGGAATATGATAATATGCAGTACTGCATGAAACACTATTGCACTTTAGCCTTCATCAGCATAATAAATATACACTGTGCAATTAAAATTCACACTGATAATATCCGTTCCCATCTTCTTCCAAATTGTGCCGTTAGTGTGCTGTTCATTCCTGTGCAGGCAAGCTGTATTTCCTGCATTCATATGGTGGCGTTTCTGTTCTCTCCTACTCTTTGAGACCTCTCTCTGCTCCCACAGCTTGTCGCCATAAAAACAGATGGCTCTCCTGCAGACTAGCATCCCTATTGCTTCTGCAGAGGATCGTAAATTGAGCCGCAGTGGATACAACACAGTTTCATCAGGGCCACAATATCTTGTCATGCGAACAGAACGTGGAGCTGAATAATAATACAACACAATGTCAGGCAATGACAGACACCTCTCCAGGGACCAGTCGTGTGACCCAGGAGATAGAGTGTGTTTATGTGAGTGTGTGGAGGGAAAAGTGTTTCACTGTCAGAGATAAACAGAAGGAAAGTAAACAAAAATGTTGATCTTAGTCTCTTTATAAACACTAATGCTAATAAAGGTAAATGGAAATTAAAGCGAAGGAATAAAGCAGCATCTCACCTGTGCACTATACTGCATAGTGCCCCTGTAAAAATCAATAGAGACACCAGATCTGAGCAGAATTCAGATGTTTAGTTTATTATTTTAAAGATATTTGACATTGTCAATAACAATGTGGCATATCTGGAAATCTCCTTCTGGGAGCTCTGACAATGGAACTGTTTGGGGGCAAAGCTGCACTGACAACAATATAACAGTAGTTTAAACTCCATACAAGTAACCTGATCATTGTTTGATAGAACACAATCTACAGCTCCCTGGATAACAATTTGTGACAGCATTAATATGTTATTCCTGTTATATACATGCAGAGAAAATCACTGTGTGATTAATGTGCATGCACCATTGAGAAATAACATGTTTTTTTCATCACAGCTGCAAAGAGCATTTTAATGAACCTTATAAGACTTGCCAGACTTTCTGCTAGCAGATGGTCCTTACCAACTACAGCCAGTTTATTTCTATAGTTTTTGCATCACTCCTACATCTCATATGAGAAGTTGACTGGATGGTGGCCTCCAGCTGTAAACCCTGAACGCTGAAGCAATGGGAAAGTGTCGGGTGACAAAAGCCACAACTTGGCCACAGGGAAAAAGCAGACAGGGCCAAACAAAGGCAACAAGATTTCAGATCCAAGTAATGAAGATCGTAAAATCAGCAGTTGTGTGGGAAATGTACCTGTGTGGAGGGATTAAAGCCAAAAACAGCTCCATACAGTCAGAGGACACGGCAAGACCAGAGAGAGGAATCATTTGAACAGTGACACACAAATTTGGTATTGACTTTGTCCTGTTACTGTTGTGTTTTTTTTTCTTTTCCCATTTTCAAAATGTTTAAAAAAAATGTTAAAAAAGTTAAAAACACAATATTTCAAAATATACCAAAATATAATACAAATGATTATTCTTAACCAAAATGATAAAGGTGGCACAAAAACATGCTGATTTTACCACGGGTCATTTTTGACCCACTTGGTCCAGTCACTCATGCATCTAAGGGTTCAATTTGATGCCAGTGTGTCATGCATCTATAAGGACACTCACTACTACTGTAACCCAGTTGTGCGACACTATGAGTAACAATACTCATGCAAAAAGTAACAGCATTTTTGTTTGGTCAATTATTTCTTTGTTGTAACAATGCTTCTTAGTAAAAAAAACAAAAAAAACCCCACTTATACCATTGGAATGTCTTCCTTTTAAGTGACACATTTGAAAGGAAAATGCATTGCCCTTACAAATGTGGATTGCATTTGCAACTCCAGATTGAAAACCAAGTTTAATATAACAGAGGATGTCAGAGACAGGTCGCAAAGTAGGTGTCCCAAAAAGACGACACCACGACACAACCATTTCCTCACCCTGTCAGCACACAGGAAACACAGACAGTCTTCTACAGATTTGCAGTCAGGTGTGCAGGACAATATGGCCGACGGCTCTCTGTCCACACTGAACAGACTCCACCGCAAATCTCCAGTGTGAGCCACGACTACCCTTCACCTTCAAATTCTTAAATTTACGCAAAAATGCAGAATTCAAGCAACACATAAGTGGCATAATTTCTTATTTATTTCTGTGAAATGAATTGCTGAGACTAACACGTTTATTTACTAACATGGTTGAAGACCCTTTGTGCCATTTTTACCTCTGCACCAGAAGTCACGGATATGCAGCAGCAAGCCTTCTGACTCTAAGCTAACACGGTTCGACAAGTATTAAGCAATCACTTCCTTTTCCTTGCAGAGGAGCTGTAATGTGTTTTGAAGGCTGTGAGTAAACTGATGGGATCATATCAAAGGCACAAAGCTGCTGGAAAGAAGCCTGTGAGCGAAACAAAGGCCCTCTGGTCCCCAAAGAAGCAAAGCTGCAGTGCTGTGACAACCCAGAGAAGGACAAGTCAAAATGAATTCCCCTCTCTGTGATTGACCTGCTGCAGAACTTGTCAGAGCTTGGCTATTGCAACCTTAAGACAGCATGGATCAGACATGGCTGGGAAAAAGACATCTAATCATTTGCTAAAAGAAGAAAGGAATATGGAAAAATGTGCAAGACAGAGAAAAGACGGTTTGATTTATGAAGCCTGATGGAGCTTATCAGCAGCAGGCAAACAGTGAGGAGACATCAAGTTGACAAAGTAAAATTCAAACTGGGAGTCTCGTAGGAACGAATTGACAGTTAATTCCCGTAAGCTCTGGAGAATGAACATTTTGGACGGCGTGGAAAATCTCAAAGATGAAGCTGAAAGCTGAACTTGTTCCAACACTGTAAGGCGAGTTCTGTTGTGAACTGGATCTATAGAAACACAGTCAAACTGAGCCGAACTGCATCAAAATATAACGGGGTCGTTGGATTATGGGATGGTGACAGGATGGACAAGGAAGGTGAGACAGACGCCAGTCTATGAAATTAATATTTTAGTTGTACAAAACAATCATTTCTTTTCCTCTTTGGATGAAACATTCAGTAGTACAACAAATTTAAATTTACTTGTGTAACACTCAATATTTTTGGTATGGCAGAAAGGCAGAACACAGCACTAACATTAACAATGGATGAATATTAGTTTAATGACCCTGGTTTAGCAACAAAAAGACATTTTCATTTGTCAAAGCTGAAAAAAAAACCACACAGAAGGAACTAATGACATCAGTGAGGGCTCAGCTCCATTCAAGTGGTCCCCAACAGGAAATGAATGAAATCACTACTGTAGCACTGTGGGGCAGCAAAAGTGTCAGGATCAGCAGGGTGAAGGACACATGGAGTGTAAAGGAAATTGGAAATCACTTAAAACAACATGTGTGAACGGGTTTTCTTTGGCTATACATTCATTGTTGTGAATAGCCGTGTGATGAAGGCAGGAGAGGACCAAACCGCAGGTTCACAGAGGCAAAAATAAACTAAAAAATGCAGCTTTATTGCTGGATGACAGAAAGACACGACAAGACAGTGGAAGCAAAACTAAACACACTGAACATAGAATGCGAGATTGTCGAAATAAAACAAGAACTTAGTGAGATATGAAACACATGACGGACTGGGGAGACAGGATGGAACACAGGAACAGGTAAGGGAGACAAAACAGAGATACTGCTAAAAGTGCGAGGGAAAGCGAGATGGGAACACAAGGGCGAGAGAGAACAAGGAACCTAGAGAATCAAGAGAGCACAAGAGGGACATGTAGGGCTGGGGAAATGTGGGATGAACATGATAGATGGGGGAACATGGAATGAAACACACACACGCAAACCCACATAAAGCCACAAACACAGAGAGGGATGCAGAGGACAAAGACACAGGGGGACCTAAGAACCAAGAAGCTAAAGAGAACAACCTAGGCATTAAAGAATACACTCAAGACTAAAAAAATTAACTTAAACATAAACCAAAATACAAAAATGACATCAACATACAAAAAAGAACTCAGATCGCTGGGTCAAATGACCTAGGACCATGACACTCATACACAATATGAGGACAGTAAGAGCCACTGTGGAGGACATGCAGGGCAGCAAATGTGTGAATTTGATCAAAAACATTCACAGATCATGTATCAGTAGGCTTGCAGCGATGCATCATGTCTTTCCACTCTCCCTCTTGCAGCGCTCTTTGTTTTGCATGTATATGATCATGTTTCATGTCCCTCCCTTAATAAGATGGCCCTTGTAATCCCATCGGGACCTCCCCCACCTGCCATCCCTTCTCCTGTCGCAGTAATGCACCGGATTGATCAGGGAGATCCATACAATTATCCAGGCGTCAAAGCTTTTAAGTTAGTGTCCTTCATGTCGACTAATGCTGACTCAGTGTGCGCGCTCTGCCTTCAGCTGCACTGATGACAAACCAGCCAATGAGGCTGTATAAAAGGCTCTGAGACTTTATTATTCCTGCAATATTGTTTGAGATGGAGTTGCGGGAAATGACGTAGGCAGAAGTTTGAGGTACTGCGCTGTTACTCCAGAAGGGGAGATTGTAGGGGTGTGTATTGGCAAGAATCTGGCGATACAATATGTATCATAATACAGGGTAGACGATACGATATATTGCAATACTAAAAGCCAGACGATATTTGTGTTTAGTAGGACTAAATTTAATTAGGAAAACTCACAGTAAACAGTCCAAACTGTTTAATGCTTGACATGAAACATCTGAAACAAAAACACTCTCTAAGTTCAAAATGAATGGAGAAATTCACATCTGCCTCATTAGAAGTCATGTCAAATAAACAAACAAAACTACTTTACTGAAATATCAAGTATTTTTTAACATGAAAAAAGTAAACATGTAACACTGAAGTCTTTCTAAGTACTATGATTGTAAAATACTTATCCAAAAACAGCTCTATGGAGCATCAAAACAAAGTACTTTTTATGTGACCTTAACATAAACAAATATGAATCAAAAATGAAATTGCTTGAAGAATCCATCCAAGTAAACATTAACAAAAAATGTAAAGTGCTATTACAATTAAGTCTTAATAAAATAAAGTACAGCTCTGCAGTGTCCATCAATGGAACACTTTTAGTACAACCTGAAAAAAGGAATTTACTCATCTAAATAAAAGTGCTTATGAGACTCAACCAAAATGTCAAACATTCTCATATCAGAGATTTTACATGTGTAGTGTTTTCTCAGTGTTTATTTTTCAATTTCCAGATTTTTGTGCAGGAATACAAGCTGATCGACATGGTCAGCTCTCAGGACACTTCTCTGTGCATTTACTACAGGGAGTGTAGAATTATTAGGCAAGTTGTATTTTTGAGGAATAATTTTATTATTGAACAACAACCATGTTCTCAATGAGCCCAAAAAACTCATTAATATCAAAGCTGAATGTTTTAAGAAGTAGTTTTTAGTTTGTTTTTAGTTTTAGCTATTTTAGGGGGATATCTGTGTGTGCAGGTGACTATTACTGTGCATAATTATTAGGTAACTTAACAAAAAACAAATATATACCCATTTCAATTATTTATTTTTACCAGTGAAACCAATATAACATCTCCACATTCACAAATATACATTTCTGACATTCAAAAACAAAACAAAAACAAATCAGGGACCAATATAGCCACCTTTCTTTGCAAGGACACTCAAAAGCCTGCCATCCATGGATTCTGTCAGTGTTTTGATCTGTTCACCATCAACATTGCGTGCAGCAGCAACCACAGCCTCCCAGACACTGTTCAGAGAGGTGTACTGTTTTCCCTCCTTGTAAATCTCACATTTGAGGATGGACCACAGGTTCTCAATGGGGTTCAGATCAGGTGAACAAGGAGGCCATGTCATTAGTTTTTCTTCTTTTATACCCTTTCTTGCCAGCCACGCTGTGGAGTACTTGGACGCGTGTGATGGAGCATTGTCCTGCATGAAAATCATGTTTTTCTTGAAGGATGCAGACTTCTTCCTGTACCACTGCTTGAAGAAGGTGTCTTCCTGAAACTGGCAGTAGGACTGGGAGTTGAGCTTGACTCCATCCTCAACCCGAAAAGGCCCCACAAGCTCATCTTTGATGATACCAGCCCAAACCAGTACTCCACCTCCACCTTGCTGGCGTCTGAGTCGGACTGGAGCTCTCTGCCCTTTACCAATCCAGCCACGGGCCCATCCATCTGGCCCATCAAGACTCTCTCTCATTCCATCAGTCCATAAAACCTTAGAAAAACCAGTCTTGAGATATTTCTTGGCCCAGTCTTGACGTTTCAGCTTGTGTGTCTTGTTCAGTGGTGGTCGTCTTTCAGCCTTTCTTACCTTGGCCATGTCTCTGAGTATTGCACACCTTGTGCTTTTGGGCACTCCAGTGATGTTGCAGCTGTGAAATATGGCCAAACTGGTGGCAAGTGGCATCTTGGCAGCTGCACGCTTGACTTTTCTCAGTTCATGGGCAGTTATTTTGCACCTTGGTTTTTCCACACGCTTCTTGCGACCCTGTTGACTATTTTGAATGAAACGCTTGATTGTTCGATGAGCACGCTTCAGAAGCTTTGCAATTTTGAGACTGCTGCATCCCTCTGCAAGATATCTCACTATTTTTGACTTTTCTGAGCCTGTCAAGTCCTTCTTTTGACCCATTTTGCCAAAGGAAAGGAAGTTGCCTAATAATTATGCACACCTGATATAGGGTGTTGATGTCATTAGACCACACCCCTTCTCATTACAGAGATGCACATCACCTAATATGCTTAACCCTCCTGCCATCCTTTAAAAAACTCACACCCATCACCCTAGGGACCATTCTCAGCCACGCCATAAAAAGACCATATATCCATATTTTATTCCACTTTAAATTAGCCAACCTTGTAAAACTACTTCTCCCTGAAATATTCATGTAAAGTTTTAATTATATTTTCGTTGTTTTAACCCTTCAAATCCCAGTGTTATTACATGAGCCTCCTGAGTTATAAGCCCCAAAAACCAAAAAACGAAACTAAATATTTCCACAAAAAACCAGTTGAAGTAATATGTGATTGTCATTATAAGTAGGCCTTTAGATGGACCAAAGATTGGCACCAACATACATTTTGACCTGCCATTATTTTTTTGCATTTTTTTTGCAATTTAAAAATTAAAACTTCAAGGCCCTGAGTCTTCATTGACATCCAAGAAAAGAAGAAAAAATAAAATCATATGATGATAATTTGGGGTTGAAAAATAGCGTTTATAATGGAAGTCAATGGGCAGAAAATGGTCCCCAGGGTGATGGGTGTGGGGATTTCTGCTGCTCAGCCATTTTAGGCTGATTTAAGGAATTCACACTGGAATATTAACATTGACAGGTAAAAACTATCCTGTGGCAAGTTTGGTTATATTCCACTGAACACAGTGGAAATGGCAGCCATTTAACACATAGCAGTGGCACAAAAAGGTCCCAAGAAGGCAGGAGGGTTAATTGGTAGTAGGCTTTCGAGCCTATACAGCTTGGAGTAAGACAACATGCATGAAGAGGATGATGTGGAAAAAATACTCATTTGCCTAATAATTCTGCACTCCCTGTATGTCTCCTGCAGAGGAGAAAACTCTCTCTGCAGAGACACTTGTTCCAGGAATGCATAGGAAACTTCTTGCTACTTTGGATAGCTGAGGGTATTCCTGTTCATGGTCCTTCCACCAACTGAGAGGATTTCCTGTGAGAGGCAAAGGGGTCTCATCTCTATACCTCTTGATCTCAGCTGCAGCAACATCATGTTCTGATTTTGGTGCAGTATTGTCACTAGTAGAGGCAAACGTAGCTCCGAGCAAGTCCACCAATGCACATGAGGTCCTCTGTCTCTTTAGGGGTGGCCGGGGGATGGAGTCAAAGTTGTCTTTGATATGTGGGTGATGAGCCTCCTCTGTGGCATTCTCTTCCTCCACCTGTTTGTCAGTCTCCTCATTCTTTTGCTGCTGAAAAACATTAAATTCAAATAGTATTAATGTCAGAAAGTCAAAATTCAAATCCAAGATTCACCCTGTTTTTCACTAATATTTGATGACAAATGTCATCAATATGCTTTTTTTTTTTTTGCTTTTTACTTTATTCACTTGCTTATAACTTCAGTTGAATTTTTCCAAATAAATAAATTTATTTACTTACATTTTCTTCCTTCTTTATCACAGTCACCACTGTGTCCAACAGTCTGGAATAGGTCTCACTGGTCTCTGCTTCAGACAGGAAGGGCAGGTCCTTAAACCGAGGATCAACAGTTGATGCCATCCATAGTGTCTCCCTTTCATTTACATATCTCTTTCCCAGATCTTCTGCTATGGCAGTCTTAATGTCCCTTACTATCGGTGTATCATCAACACTTTCTTGTGCATCCATCACAAGCTTGGCATGAAGAGGAGCAGGGTTGGCATACTCTCCTCTGACATCACCAGGGTGGCGTCCTTCATTGGCTTGAGTGCCCTGACAACTTCTTCTGCACATGTGATGTCAGACTCACTTAATGTGAAAATTTCTTTTTCACTCTTCCTAACTTCTGCAGAAAGCAGAGCTGCACAGATGGCTGGTTGCTGTTCTAAAAATCGTTCTATCACATCATAGGAGCTGTTCCATCTTGTAATTATGTCCGTGATCAATCGGATCCTCCCGAGAAGTCGCACCACGGATTGTATTTTCAGTGCTACACAAAACTATCGCGGGAAAGCTTACAAAACAGATAGCAACTACTTACAGGCATGTGGCTCTCTCTATGTGGCTCTCTCTAAGGGTTAGCAAGAAAAAGTGAACAAAAAGTGGAACAGACAACAGTTTGGCTATCCGGTTGTTCAGTCTGACGTCACTAGCCATGTCTGGGCCTAAACTCCGCTGCAGGTCCATATATCAAACGATCACTATGGCATTACTGAGAGTTGAAAAACTGTCTAAAGTCTTTCATCTTTAATAAAATGATCAGTGTTCTGCTCTACCAGGTGTAACAATTGAGTTTAACATCCAGGCATCCATGAAAATGGAATTTATGACATTTAACGGAGTTAGAAGTTAGCAGGAAGTTAGCTCGCTAGCTTCTATCTAAATACAATATAGCATGTCCTGACTGCCGGGTTTTGGAAACAAATTAAAACGTACAGCTCTGTTATCACTTCCAACATAAATGAAGACAGAAAGCTAAACAGCAATGATGTTTGTAGGGTTACTGAAGTTTGGCTAGCTGGTATATAATGATGTCCTACGTGACCGCTAGCGACGGTGTCACTACCCGATCCGTACCGGAAACCCGATCAGTACCCCGCATGCGCGAAAGGTTTCTACTTCCGGTCGTAGTGTTTTACGATAGTTATGGGTCAGAGTATCTGTTAAGATGTTAAGAATAACAAGTATATCTTAAAATGTTTGCAATAATGAAGCATTTCAGTACAATGTAGACAAAAACGACAAATAAAAAGAAAGTTACGGATCAGGACTCTCCGATCCTTACTGCGCATGTGTAAAGTCTGACCATACAAATCGGGTCTACCCGATCCGTACCGCGCATGTGCAGATGTTTTCTTCTTCTTCTGTTCGTTTAATGGCAGTTTACTCCCCAGTGTACGAGGATACCGCCACCTGCTGACCGAGCGAATAAACCCTATTATAAACTGAATTAGCGTCATTACAAACGTGTATTAAATCTGATTTAGCGATAGTCGAGTGTGTTTATGCTTGTCTGTGAGGAGAGGATTGTTGGAATAGTGATGATGATGTGCGCTATCACTGTCAATTGTCAGTAAACACTTAATCTGGCTGATGAATCTACACGTGAGATATTACAAAGTCTGCATTATTAACTCTGTAATTAGGCGCCATTCTTCTTATTTTACGGCGCTGTTGCTCAATCGGGGGACGCTCCCTGTTGAGGAGAAAAGCATGAATTTCTTTGTATACGGATTATCCATTGTTTAAATGTCCCGGGCAGTCGAAAAGGAGGCAGAGCTATTGAGAAATGCTAGGAGCTAACTGGGCGCTAACCGTATCATTCAAATATATTGAATGTCGCAATGTTGGCAAAGAGAGGAAGTGACGTAAGATTTGCGCATGCGGGGTACCGATCGGGTTTCCGGTACGGATCGGGTAGTGACAGACACAGCTATGTTAGCATAATATAAACAAGCTAACTTTTTTTCCACTCGATAAAAGTTAACGTGAGTGTTCTCGGTGGTCAGGAACAAATGTAATCGCATGGCAGGATGCTGTAAAAGGACCAAACTTCAGCCAGGATAACAACTGAGATAATCCATCCACAATACGAGGTTAGTCATTCGTATACTGCTGCATGGGCTGGGCTGTAGTTACATCCTAAGGTTTTAAAAACTGAGCTTAAATAAATGATTAGCAGTAATAAAAGCCGAGGGAGGTCAACAGTGATCACTGACTGTTTTAGGAGCTTTTTGAGATTAAATAGAAGAAAATACATAACATTAAACGTGTTAACAACACAAAAGCCATATTAAACGCAGACTACTTTAGGCCCGGAAGTAGGATTCGTCACGTCATCACTTAACAATCGGATAGGACTGTTTTTCACTGGTGAGGTACTACGGCAAGTCTGCTGGTACAAAAAACACACACCCAAATTATCATGCCTGCCTTAAAGGGGCAGCACAATTTGAGTTAACTTGTTAATTTATTCACATATATCTCATAAACCCCAACGGACATGGTCTGCAGTGCATGTAACAATCACTGTGCGAAAAATAACGTTTCCTCAATTATTTTATAGTTATAAAGTTTTGAAGGGATACTGTGTAATTTTGTGAAATATTTGTATGGACTTATTTGAATTCTTTGCAAGACTTGTTGTCAGTATTACATCTGTATATGAAAGCACTGCTCTTCCAGCTGGCTAACAAAACTCACACTGGAAAGAGCTGGCCTGGCTGTAATGCATAGCTGGACTGGCCATCGGGCATACCGGGCATTTGCCCGGTGGGCCGCTGGTGATTTTTTGTTTTTATGGGCCGATCGATTTTTTTTTTTTTTGGAAGGGTATAAATAATGAAAGGTGTTGGATTGGCCAATTGGTCATGATCGACTCTGGGCTGGACCAATTACAGCCGAGGAGGTCGGATGCACCCTCCCCCTTGTTTAGCAATCTTATAGATCATAGGTGTCGAACTCTGGCCCGCGGGCCAAATTTGGCCCGTAGCTAATTACATTTGGCCCGCGAAGCCATACCAAATTACTATTAGAGCTGGCCTACTGGTATTATACAGCTAATATATATATTGTTTAGTATTAAGCTTTGCTTGTTCCATATTCAGTTTTCCAGCAAAACTTATTTGAGTCCATAAGAAAAGATTCATTCTTATATCTGGAGGAAGATTTGTTTTTCAATAAATATTAATGTTAGCCCGCGACTTTGTTCCAGTTTTGAATTTTGGCCCACTGCGTATTTGAGTTTGACACCCCTGTTATAGATGAACTAAAGAAAATGGAGAACAAAAAAAGGAAAGGAGGTGCAGAAAAAATTAGGGCCAAAAAGAAACAAACCCTTCAGGCAGACGCTGCCAAATGTGTAAAAATAACTGAATTGTTTGGCGGTAGCTATGGCATAGCTTCCACAGATTTAGCAACATCAGCAAGTGGTGGAGGCCAGCAGGTGGATAAGGGGAGGCAAGAGGAGGAGAGACCCGAGGCGGCCGCCGGTCATAGTGGCAGAGGAACTGAACTTCAGGTAAGAAGTTATGACCTGCTGTCTATCTGTGTCAGATATAAACCAAGTTTAGTTGTAGTTTGTTTTCGTTGTGCTGACTTTTTACAGTCGCTTAGAATAACTGGCACTGCGTACTAGCTAGCATGACGGAGTTTATATAATGCTGGGCGGGTGCTATGAAGTTACTGTTGATTTACATTTCTCCCCTCACCTGTGGTCATGAGCTGGTGATGGTGGGACTGAAGCTTCCACGGAAGGGTGCTGAGGCTCAGCCTTAGAGCTAGATTGAGGCGCTTGGTGTGAGTCAAGCTGCTGCTCCTCCACCTCAAAAGGAGCCAGTGGAGCTGGTTTATCTGATCTGGTTTATTTATTTGAAATCAACCAATGGTTAAATGACAATTTGCTCCAACTAAACTCTGATAAAACAGAAACTCTAATTATTGCTCCAAACCACATGGTCCCAGAAATCAGGCAGCATATGAGCTTCTTAGACCCCTATGTAAAATCGAGCCTTAGAAACCTCGGTGTCGTATTTGACAGCTCGATGTCACTCGAGCAGCATTCTAAGCAGCTGGTCCAAAACTGTTTTTTATCATTTACGGAATATTTCTAAACTCAGACTAAGGGTATCAAAGCTTGAACTTGAGATGATTATTCATGCTTTTATTTCCTCTCGTTTAGACTACTGTAACGGCCTTTTTACTTGTATTAACAAATCAGCCTTAAATCGTCTTTAGACTGTGCAGAATGCTGCAGCACGTCTCTTAACAGGCACCAAGAGAAGATCACATATTACTCCAGTTTTGGCCTCCCTTCACTGGTTGCCTGTAAGTTTTAGGTTTCATTTTAAAATTTTAGTTCTAACCTTTAGGGCCTTACATGGTCAAGCTCCTTAATATTTATCTGACCACATTCATCTTTTCGAGCTTTAAGGTTATTAGATCAAAGACTGCTGGTGGTACCACACACTCGTTTTAAAACTCGTGGTGATCGGTCCTTTCAGACGGTGGCACCGCGGTTGTGGAATTCTCTTCCACTGTCTCTACGCTGCACGGACTCCATTGATTCTTTATTGTATTACATTGTTTTATTTGCTGTTTTATTTACTGTTATATTGTTTTATATTTCCATTTTCTGTGTTGTAAAGCACTTTGTGATTTTTTTATCTGTGAAAAGCGTTATATTTACTTACTTACTTTTACTTACCATGATGCCTCCTAGATAGCTTCTAGAAGAAATTACATTAAACCTCTCAGAATAGCTGGTGGAGGTGGCCGGGCTTAAACTGCTGCCTCCATGACCTGGACCTAAATAATGGTTGGATTAAACAGGTTTTTAGTGAAAAGAAGGCAATAAATTTTACTTTTTTAAAGCAACCCAAAAGACCATAAACAATGATATTATTTTTTACTATAATAGCTTCCCATTGGCTGACTGCAATTAAAAATCTTTAAAAAATCTATTCCTTAAACAGCAAGCCAGAAATGACTCAGTGTATATGTTTATGGTAATCCTTTCATGTATTTCAGTTTTTTAGCTCTATTTCACAAAGGATTACACCGTCTGAGACACACATGAGACGTGTTCGTGACTATGACGTAATAAACAGGAAGTGAAGAACGCCCCACAGGAAGCGAGAGCAGAGAAGAGAATGAAATGAAAGAGGGCAAATGAGGAGAGAGCAAAATACGTTCATATAAATGGCCTGAACTGCAACACCGACTGATCTGTTTAGAGTTAGATTTTATTTTGCTCCACGGTGAATCGTCAACATCCATCATCTGCTGCTGCTTTCAAACAATTTGCAAAGCTTTTAGTGTTTGACTCAGCTATTAAAACCCTTTCTCGAACAGGAATCAGTCACTTGAGGTGCATCTTGTATTCAAACAGTGAGCTAACAAAATGAAAGGCTTGGGCAAAAAGCACATTTGGCCCTAAACGGCTTTTTGTAATATGTACATTAGAAGGAGCTTTTTAATACATTAGTGTTTATCATCTGGGCACAGATGTGAAAATATTTTTACCTCTGTCCAAATACAGAAAGACAAGCAGCAAACTGTGATTTATGGGAACAAAGCTGTAGATTTATCAGTGGTAGTAACACTTTACTGTAATGAATTTGTTCTGGGAACAGCCTAAGGAGCTTGGACTGTGAATCTGTCATCTGTTAAATTACTTTTTTCACTTCACTTTACTTCATGTCCTTTATGACTTTTCTGTATTTACTGATTATAATTTCTATTTAGTGATTCTAACCACTGTCTGAAAATTATGAGACGGGTGGCCTTTTTTAAAAAATGTTCAAACTTTTTTATTGCATTCTTTTTTTGATATTAAATCACTCGGTCACTGTCTTGGTGTGTCATTTGTGTTAATTACATAAATCAAGGACTACAGTTACAAATGAATTCTGGTCTCACTTGCTGTTGTTATTCATTTTATAAGCAGTAAGGAAATAAGGAAGCAGTACAGCTGGGAAAGAATAAAAAGCTTAAAACAGCAGATTTCATGTTTTTGTCTTCAGGAAGATTTGATGTCTGTTATTTGTAATTTAATCATTTTCTGGGAGTCTGATTTCACCCTCACTGCTAAGATCAGAGGCGAGGTTTAAGGGCTTCTGTATCGCCACCTTTGAGGCTCACTGCCTGTTCAGCTGACTGATCTCTAACTTCCCAGTGAAACACTGCAGTGTGACAATCAGCACTACAGATCCATTTAGCATTTGTGTCATTACAGAAGACTCTTAGTCATCAGTACAGTACACTCGAGTGTGCGCGTGGGTGTGTGTGTGTGTAAAAGCGCCAGCTCTCTGTCTCTCCCACCACACTTTACTTATCTGTACAAAGACATTGTAAGTGCAATGCAATCATGTCACCATCAGGCAGAGTAAATTACTTCTGAAGGTGGTCATTTTTCAGTTACACTGATATTTGGCAGCAGTCTGAGCTCTGCACTGCTGCTGCTCACAGAGAAGAGGTGAAATCCTCCACTGAAGCTGTGAAAACAGGTCATCAGAGCACAGAGAAACATTTAAAGTGGACTGTTTGTTTGTTTGTTTTGCATCTTCAGTCTGAATGCGGCCACTTATGCTGATATAAGATTTTAGAAAAGCATCTTAATCTGCTTTCTTTCCTTTTCTTAGATTTGACCAAAGTCAAATATCATGTTTATTATTGAAACCATAAAAGAGGAAACATAAAAAATCATTTGACTGACTGATGTGCAGCTTTTTTCTTTTGTTGTTGTTGTTTGAAATCACCTTGTACAAATGTTAGTAAAAGATGTGTCTGTGCTTTCCTGTATGGAGCTTTGTGATGTGGACAGATGGATCCTGGTAGTTTTACTAGTTTTGTTGTTGCTAGGCAATGATAATGAAAAATGCAAGGTGGAGATGTGATTTGAAAGCAGGCAAGAATGCAGATGTGCAAGAACCCAGAATGTTCAAAGTGAACTTCATTTTCATGAAACTTTAGATTAATAATATTTTAGATTAATAATACAGACAGCTTATAATATGTTTTGTTTTTTGGTTTTTTTGCAAATGTTTAAACTAGAAACACTAAGACTGAGTATCAGTCTAGACTCAAGAGTTACTGACCGTGTCAGGGTCATTTTGAGCTTCGCTGAAATATTTGGCTTCATATGGCCGTTGTGGCTCAGGAGCTTTAGTGAGGCATCTGTTGATCGGAAGGTCGGCGATTCGATTCCTGTCTGCTCCAGTCTGCATGCCAAATATCCTTGGGCAAGATACTAACGCCAAGTTGCTCTCTGATGCATCCATTAGAGTATAAATCTGTGGGATTGTTAAAGCACTTACATAGGACACACATTTAATAAGGCACTTTTACATGTTTGTGTTTGCTTCACTGCACTTCCATTACTTTATTCTTAGGCTGGGTTTTGATTTTATTATCATCTTAATCATTTTGGGTTGTAGCACACAGACAGTGTCTGTAGCCTGAAAATCTGCCTGTTGACTAAAACAAGAAACTCTAAAAAATCATGTAACTGTAAATGGAAACAGGATCTCCAGGCCCAGGCTCTTCCAGCAGCCACCAGGCCCAGGCTCTTCCAGCAGCCACCAGGCCCAGGATCCTGCAGCAGCCACCAGGCCCAGGCTCTTCCAGCAGCCACCAGGCCCAGGATCCTCCAGCAGCCACAGGCCCAGGCTCTTCCAGCAGCCACCAGGCCCAGGATCCTCCAGCAGCCACCAGGCCCAGGCTCTTCCAGCAGCCACCAGGCCCAGGCTCTTCCAGCAGCCACCAGGCCCAGGATCCTGCAGCAGCCACCAGGCCCAGGATCCTGCAGCAGCCACCAGGCCCAGGCTCTTCCAGCAGCCACCAGGCCCAGGATCCTCCAGCAGCCACCAGGCCCAGGCTCTTCCAGCAGCCACCAGGCCCAGGATCCTCCAGCAGCCACCAGGCCCAGGCTCTTCCAGCAGCCACCAGGCCCAGGATCCTCCAGCAGCCACCAGGCCCAGGCTCTTCCAGAAGCCACCAGGCCCAGGCTCTTCCAGAAGCCACCAGGCCCAGGATCCTCCAGCAGCCACCAGGCCCAGGCTCTTCCAGCAGTCACTAGGCCCAGGATCCTCCTGCTCCACCAGGCCCAGGATCCTCCAGCAGCCACTGGGCCCAGGCTCCTCTAGCAAGGCACCAACAAGTAAATCAACAGTGACTTCAACGGGCCATCACAAGGAAATACTAATCTCACCATTTTCAAAATGCCACCTAAAAAAGCTAACCCAGGAGTTGAAGAGGAGTTGGAGGAGATTAGGAAATCGCTTAATTTCATGTCTGATGAACTGAGCAAAGTGGCTAAACAACAAGGTATGCTACATGACCTAATGGATGAAATAAAACAACTAAAAAACCTCATAAAGGACAAGGACAAGAAAATAGACGACTTGGAACGGCGAATCGAGGACCTTGAACAATACACAAGAATGGATGATTTAGTCATAAGTGGTCTGGAGACGCAACACCTGGCGGAGGTAAAGACGGTGAAGATGCCCCGGTAGAGGAGCTGCAAACGCTTGAACAGCAAGTGATAAAATTCCTTCAAACGAAGAATGTAAGTATTCAGAGCCATCATATTGCAGCATGCCACACGCTCCCCAGAAAAGACAGTAAAACAAAGCCAGCAATCATTCTTCGGTTTGTGAGTCGCAAAACAAAGATTGAGTTACTGAAACAGGGTAAGAAGCTAAAAGGGACTGGTGTGTATTTAAATGAACATTTAACGAAAAAGACTGCTGAAATTGCAAGACAGGCACGCAGCCTGAGAAAACAAAATAAGATACAAGCGACATGGACGAGGAACTGCAAAGTAATGATAAGACTAAATGGCAATCCCGAAGAAGCGAAAGTTGTGATGATAAGAGAACTCAAAGACTTAGAGCAATATAAATAATCAGGAATCTGCTATGGAATCTATTGGAAAAGTGACGATTGGATAATGAACAATGGGTATGGAAAGTGTTTCTGGCCTTATGGCTCAAAAACAATGGAGACAACAACAACAAAAACACATAAATGACAAGTTTGGACACAGATTATAGGTTTCCATTCGGAGATATTGAAGAGGAAGACTTTGATTATGAAAAGGACTGTCAAGGTGGTTATTTTGCCACACACGCTGAGAAAACGAACTTCAAAACGTTTAACTATGCAGAGCACAACATGAATGACCCTGAAAGTAACATTGACCCAGATACCCACTTCTACAATAACACCAATAATACTTGTGAGTACTATACAGATGACCAATTCAATGTGAATATTAATATGGCAAATGCATTGTCGGTCATACATTTCAATAGTAGAAGCCTGTATAAAATTTTTTCTAAAATTACAGAATGTTTAAGTAAGTTAAAAAAGTTTAACATAATTGCAATATCAGAAACATGGCTCGATAATGAGAAAGTTAGTGAAATGGGACTGGAAGGATACGAATTATTTACAATGAACAGGGTGAATAAAAAAGGAGGCGGTGTTGCTTTATATGTAGATAAAGTTTTGAAATGTAGTCTGATTGAATGCATGTCAAGCACCATAGATAACATATTGGAATGTGTCACTATTGAAATTCATGTTGAAAAAGCTAACAATATAATTATAAGTTGCATCTATAGGACACCAGGTTCATGCCTTGAGATATTCAATGAAAAACTTGCTGCTATGTTTAGCAACCTAAATGATAAAAAAGTGCAAATAATTTGTGGTGATTTTAATATAGATTTGCTAAACCCAAATGGACATCAGAAAACAACAGATTTCATAAATACAATGTATAGTAACTCCCTTTTCCCTGTAATTATAAAACCAAGTAGAATAACAATTGATACAGCTACATTGATAGATAATATATTCACAAATAAAATTGACCATGAAATAGTAGGTGGACTTCTTATAACTGATATAAGCGATCATCTTCCTGTTTTTGCAATTTTTCAAAATTATTTTGGGATTAAAACTAAACAAAAGAATCAAATATTTGATATGATACGACATAGAACAACAAGAGCCATTGCTGCCCTCCAGGTGGACTTAAAGGAACACAATTGGAATGAGGTTTTTGCAAATGAAGATTCAAATAGTGCGTATGATGCATTCTTATCAACTGTAATTTCACTATATGAAAAACACTGTCCTTTAATGAAAATCACTAGAAAGCATCACAGATCAAATAAGCCATGGATCACAAAGGGGATAGAAGATGCATGTAAAAAGAAAAATAATCTATATAAGAGATTCATAAAACAGAGGACAAAAGATGCTGAAATAAAGTACAAGTTATATAAAAATAGATTAGTAAATATTATAAGAACAAGTAAGAAAGAATATTACCACAAATTATTGGAGCAAAGTAGAAGTAACACACAAGAAACATGGAGGATATTAAACAGTATAATCAAAAAGGGCTCAAAAAATAAGAATTATCCAGATTATTTTAAAAAAGATAAAGATATTGTGCTTGATAAAACTAAAGACATTGCAAATGAATTTAATGATTTCTTTGTAAATGTTGGCTTTAATTTAGCAAAAGAAATTCCAGAGTCAAGAAATAATAACGACCTAAATAAACATATTACTCAGAATGTGTCCTCCATGTTTATTGGTGCTGCAACTCATAGAGAAATAATTAACATTGTGAAGACATTTAAAAATAAAAAGTCCACTGACTGTTTTGGTATTGACATGATATTAGTTAAAAGTATTATAGAATATATAGTGCAACCTTTCGCATACATTTGTAATCTGTCCTTTCAAACTGGTGTGTTTCCCTCACAAATGAAAATAGCAAAAGTTATTCCAATCCATAAAAACGGAGAGAGATGTCAGTTTACCAATTATAGGCCAATATCACTACTCCCACAGTTCTCAAAAATTTTAGAAAAGTTATTTGTTAATAGACTTGATAAATATATTGAGAAGCATAATCTCCTAAGTGATAACCAATATGGCTTTAGAGTGAAAAGGTCCACTTCAATGGCAGTGATGGAACTTGTTGAAGGGATATCTAATGCAATAGATAATAAGGAATATACTGTTGGTGTTTTTATAGACTTAAAAAAGGCGTTTGATACAATTGATCATTCTATATTAATGAATAAACTAGAGAGATATGGCATAAGAGGCATAGCATACAAGTGGATGAAAAGTTACCTGGATGAAAGATATCAATATGTCGAATTCAATAATGTAAAATCTAAGCAGTTGAAGGTAACTTGTGGTATTCCTCAGGGCTCTGTGCTGGGCCCTAAATTATTTATATTATATATAAATGACATATGTAGTGTTTCCAAACTGTTAAAATGTGTATTGTTTGCTGATGATACCACTCTGTACTGCTCAGGTAAAAACTTAGAACAGCTTCTGACTACAGCGGAAAAGGAGTTAAATATATTAAAAAACTGGTTTGATGTAAATAAGTTATCATTAAATATAAAGAAAACAAAATTGATTATTTTTGGCACTAGACAAATGAAAAATGTATCTAAAATAAGGGTTAATGGAATTGAAATTGAAAGAGTGTACGAAAATAAATTTCTTGGAGTGATAATTGATGATAAGCTGAGTTGGAAGTCTCATATAAACCACGTGAAAACAAAAATGTCAAAAACCATTGCTATTCTCTATAAAACAAAGCATGTCCTGAACAAAAAAACATTATACACACTTTATTGTACTCTGTTGCTTCCATATATGACTTACTGTCTGGAGATATGGGGTAATGCATATAAAACGAACACTCTTCATATTTTCAAGTTACAAAAAAAAGCTATAAGAATTATAAACCAATCAAACTATATAGAACCAACTAACATTTTGTTTATTAATCTGAATACCCTGAAATTTTATGATTTAGTTGAATATAAAATGGCACAGATAATGTAAATTTTGTTTGTTTGGTTTTTGCTTTGTTTTATTATTTTCTTCAAGCCCTGTGTACAGGAGCTGCATACAAAAAGATATTTTGTGAAAAGGGTTGGCATAATAAGCAAATGCTTCAGCCAATACCTTTTGATTAGCCTTGTCTCATGCTTTCTTTCTTTATGGTAGATTTTTGTTCTGTTTTCACTGTTTGTTTGTTGTTGTTTTTTCTTCACTGTTTTCACTGAGATTTGAATTTGAATGCTAATCAATAAAATCAAAAATCAAAATCAAATCTCATTTAACTTCCTTACAATGCCTTTTTTTTTAGCATCTTGTAGCTTTTAGCCATCGCTTGGCTGAAAATTCAATAAAAATGCTCTCTGTGCAATAACATATTGGGAGAATCACTAATCATTTTGGCTACCCTTGTGACAGTAGAACATTTTCCTGGTAGTAGGATCCATCAGAAAATGACATGAAATGTTCAGGAATCTGTGTGGGTGCTTGTTTAATTTCTTCAAGCACATCATTTTTTTTCAACAACAATTGCAAAGATGTGAGAATAGGCACATACATATAAGTGTGCTTTGACGATTCAATTAAATACTCCACAGGTTTGACATATGGAAAATTTGCTTCGTAATATGATTTCCTCCTCTTTGCTGTAGATAGTGGTCCTTCAGATGTGACACATTTATGTAAAACATTACTATCAGAAACTGCCTGACAAATCTCATCCACCAGTTTGTCCGTATATGTACAGTTGTGCTTTTTCAGTATATCTACAACTGATTTTCTAACCAGAGGTTGTGATAACAAAAAAAACTGATCAATATGCTCAATAATCTCCTGTGTTGCTCTCTGGGACACATGGAGAATGGTCTGCATTTTCAAGAAAAATCCAGCCAGATTGTATTGCAACTGCTCTTCTAAACCCTCAATTCCACTGATTTCACTGGTGGATGCCACTTGATTGTCATCTGATGACTCTATTGAATCAAGTTGCATGTCATCTTTTTGTTCTACATTTATAACACTTTGCACAATGCCTTCATTGTAACTTGTTGAATTTTGGTGGTCTCTGCATTTGTGGGCATTGAAGGTTGAGTATACATTGGTTTTAAAATTGCAGTTCTTGAAAGGACATGGAACAGTTTCTTTTCGTTTTAAATGCCCCCTCAGATGGATAAACATTTGGCTTTCAATAAATGGCTGCTTAAAATTACACACAGGGCAACAAAATCCATATTTATTCAAATCTAGATAATGCACACTCCCACACAAAGAAAAGACGGTTCGTCTTTTCTTTGTGTGGGAGTGTGCATTCTTGACATGTGTATCTTTAATGAATTAAATGTACTAAATGTACACATGCATGTGTTGTAGAGACAGGGAAAGGGTGAAATTGTGGAGTACTGACCATGGTTGAGCCGATAATGCTTCAACAACATGACTTTTATGGCAGTAGAAAAACGACACAACTTGCAATTCCACATTTTGATGCTAAATCGTTTTAAAATCACCTTTACTGGCTGTCTTTAGTGCAGTGCTGGATGATCTCTCGCATGCTACTGCTCCTTCAATCGTCAGACTGTAATAACACAAAAGCCATGAGGACAGAATGCTAGCAGAACAGTTTTTACTTTTAGACTTTTACTTCACTTAAAAACAGTCAACCTGGATAACACAAGCTTTGAAAACAGTAACTACAGTTCATTTTCAATTCAGGTTGGTCAACTACTCTAAATGTTATAAAATAATAAAGCAATTTTACATAAGTGAAGTACACAATAGGCTAACCCTTGGAAAGTACAGAGTCAGAAACGTTTAGGTTTGGTGCAGTGCAGCTTTGAAAAGGTAAATTATTTCACGACTAACATGCCACTAACCATCATATTTTAAATTTGTGAAGGTGAACTTGTCCAGTAAACTCTTAAAATGAACACTAAATAAATCTTCTACTATTTTCACTGTGTCAAAAGTAGGCTACATTTGAACTTGATAAAGTTCAGAGTCAGAAAAGCCTAAACACTGATTTTACCAAAAGTTTTGTGCCATGCAGTTTGCAAAAATTAGACTACTTACCAACTATTTGATTGAAACAAGCCACCAACCATTAATTTTTTAAATTGTGAAGGCAGACTCCATACACCGCTAGGCGGGAATTGTGTGCTGACAAGCTAAGTTACGAGCTACTACAACAAAGTAGTATGATAAATTACAACAAAGTACAACTAAAACAAAGCAGTCTGATAAACGTACGTTTTGTATGCTAGAAGTAAGCATTAACAAAAAAACATAAAAATAACGTTTATCTTGTACTTTCCACTCTTGCAAAATTTCTCTTGACGAGACTTGCGTCTCATGGCCGACAAGTCCAGGCAAAACGCTGGGGGTGGGGCTGTGGATGATGACTAATACAAATGAATTAACACTACTTAAACAGTTTAAAGCAACAGTACTTAAAACATTACAAAAACATCATGTGTACTTATTACAATAAAGTTATTATAACATATGTATACTTTTGGGTCTACCTAATACACTTCATGAAAGTTACTTTAACTATTTTTCAGAACTGAGTAAGAACAACTTACTTCTTTTACTGTTGGGTTTTACAGTGCACTGATGGATAGATTGCCGTAGCAATGTACTCACATTTAATCTTGCTGGCCACTTGAAACACTTCAGGCTACAGGTCACATTTTAACTGAACACTTAGCACGTATCCTTACATGCATGTCTTTAGACTGTAGGAGGACACGGAGAGACCTCAGCTGGGATTTGAACCAGGAGCCTTTCCCTTGTAAGGTGAGAGTCTTAAACACTGTGCCATAGTGACACCTCAAAGATGAAGAACTTCATGCAATCTGTGCCAAGTTCCAGGTTTTTAACTTACTAGTACCCAGGCATGCACACACACAAACACACACACAGTGTTTCTGTTTTTCTCTTCCTTCTCCTGGATGAAAATATCGGGGGAACTCAATCAGTGTGCTGATAGTGAAATGCCGCCGAGCAAGGCTGGAGGGAATGCACCTGAGAGGCTCAGTGATTTATTGCAAGGCAAAGCTGAAGCCAAGTCGCCAACTCTAATTAGAAAATCCTGTGCAGGCAGCTGAGTGCAGCAGCCAGCCTTAAATCTCAGAGCCGTCAGCCTCACACTGCAGCACCATCCCGACTCAGTGTATAGGAAAGATCAGGTCCTCGCACCACAGAAAACCTTCGCCTGCTGCATTTAAACGTGAACATGGACAATGTTCACATGTGTGTGTGTGGAGGGGGCGTTACAGTACATTTGCATCTTCATACAAACGTGTCAATGCACAAGTGCTTCAATAAATGTGTATGTTTGTGTTAGCTCTTATTGTGCTAGCCCTGAAAGGCAGATGACACTGAAGCTCTCTCATACACCAGGCCATCATGTACATAGACTCTCTCCTGTGCTTGGCACGCACTGTGCTGTCGTGCAGTGGACAAAGTTAACACGAGTCAGAATTTCTAGGTGTGCATCACGATCATAAAAGGAAAAAAAATGAATAAAAATCTGGAGACCTGAATAGAAAAGAGCTGCTAAGATTATGTAATTATGGAAAAAGGTTAATGGGGTTATTAATCATAGTAAGGAAAAGAGCAATGGTGGACTTAATGTCATATCTATGAGCTTAAATGTCATTATCTCCACTTGTCCAAACTGGTACTAGAAACAGGAAGGTGAATGATTCTGTTGGATTAGAGGAGTTTTAATAACTGAGTTTTTGTGTCTTATTTGATGATCGACCGTTATTTTGGATTTTCATGTACCCTGAACCTTAGTTTCAGTTTATCTTCATTTGTCTTCTGGTTAGACTGGTTAGTTTTCTGGTTAGTTTCTGGGAACTGGTAAAGTACAGACGAAGTAAAGTAGACTCTTCTTGAATTGTTTTAATTCCACCAAACTGGAGGGTTTTCCAGCACCAACAATCTGTTTATGGTCATTCGCGCATCTCAGTCTGATTCGGCTAACCTCGGTTTTATTATTAGGGCTGTTCAGAGGTGGACCTGCTGTTGTGTTTTGGATCATTCCTTAGGGGCAGACAATGGCGCTCACCGTAGTTCACTGGAGTCCAGTTTCCAGACAGACAGATGTCAGTCTGTCAGTGATGTTTCTTTATTTCATTGTCAGTTATTATAGTTGACATTACTATGAATTTAATGTTGAGGTTTTGTATGTTTATGACTGTGCACTTTATAATGAATTCAGTTTGGGTTAAAAAAAAAGAATAGTGTGTGTGCTGTCTGTTGTCTGTAAATCCGATTTGACAAATTCTCATTCAGGGGAAGTTTCAGTAATTCTAAGACATCAGTATTAAATAGTTTTTTTCTCTTCTTTGTTGAAGGCTTATCTCATAAAACCTTATCTCAACACTTCTGTAAGAATTAATATAAAAATATATCAGTTGAAAATTGTGAGGGCAGGTTTTTTTGTATCTGATATTTTTAATTTAATATGACTACATAAATGTTTATATACTAGATTTAGGGCAAAGATAGTGACAGATATTTCCTGCTCTGGTCAGGGTCATGCAGACTTCAGCTATTTTCACACATTCACAGGAGTATCATTGGGTTTGTTTTTTTTTTTTTGAGAAAACAAATGTTCAGCCTGGCAGCTCCCTGTGACAAAGCCCATGTATTTTCAGATTGCTCCAGTGTGTGAGTAGCATGGGTAATATAGTACGCTGGTGATGTGGCTGCCTCCATTTTTATCCAGGCAGATCTCTCACATAACAGAGTTTATGTTTCCAAAGGTCTGAACACGCATATGTGTGAAAATGTCTGTAGAAAGATTTTGGAAATTTGACATTTATATTCAGTATTCTGTATTTATATTTTTTGGTTGCTAGAAAGCGTGTTGTGGTTGCCTCTAGTTTGCATAGATGACACACTACTACCCTTCAGAGTAAAAGTTCCACCTTTTGAAACATGTTGGTTTGAGTAGAGGGCACAGCTTTTACTTTGGAAGCAAATGTTCTTCATTTCCAGTTTCTATCACACTTTTTCAGGTTTCAGGGTGGTCAGTTATCCAGAGACAAGTCGGTGTCTTCCATTCAAACTACAGGTGACCACAGCAAGCAGTTAGTGACCAAAGCAATCACAGGAAGGTTTTTAGTGCAGACTTCTCTTTGCAACAGCCAGCAACCACTCACCAACCAGTCAGGGAACACAGCCTGCCAGAGGATTACCGACCAGCCTCTACACCTGTGTGACTGTGACATCTCCATAGACATAAGGTGAAAGAATGAAGTCTGAATGTGTGTTTGGGAGCTTATGTGTTTGTATGAATGAACATGTAAATGTACCTGCACATGTAAGCTTCGTGTGTTTATCCAGCACATGCGTGCACATCATCGCGTGATTGTAAGCACCTGTGTCTAAATGGTGAAAGGTGTGTTTTCCAACCCGGATTGCAAAAGCCAAAGAAAAGGCAACGCAAAAGGTGACACACGTGACGTGTTTCATTATCGGGCCTCCCGCTACTGCACTCACATACACACAAATCCACACACAATCACAAAAGATTCTCACTGAAGCAGAGCCGAGACTTCCGTTGTCTCGCTGAATGGCAGGAACGCTGGCAACTTGGCAAGTCTGTGAAATTATATTTAGATATGTCTTGACGCACACTCACACACACACACACAAACACTCAGACACATGGCTGACAGCTCCTGTTCTCGCTAAAAAAACAGCAGTATCAATGGAAGCGCGTCGTGTCTGCTGAATTGTGTTTTGATGTCTGCTGCCGCACAGAGAATACATTTAAACGTCTGTCCCAGTGCAGATAGAGCATGCACGCACACACACACACACACACACACACACCAGTATTGTCAAATAATGGTCCAACAAATGCAAATTACCGACATTTTTTTCCATTCAGAGCTGTGCTTATCGGGACTCCTCACATATTTACACCTCAGGATCAGAATAATGTTTATTCAGCATGAGACTCCAGCCACCCAAATTACCTTATTCATTATTCTGAGGATTAATTTCACTTGTATTATGTTGCTGGAAGGGTGGTGGTGTGTGTGTGGAGGGGGGGGCTGCATAGGAGAAACATGCCTGCCTAAAAAAGCAAATATTATCTACAAATATTGGCTGGTTTAACCTTTTAATGTTTTGATGTTCTAATTTCCAGTACTGCTCACTCTATATTACTCTTTTTCTTATTAAGCTTTTATTGATGTTTGTTCTCTCTTGTGGTTTTTGGTTTTTCCCATTCTTTTTTCCGTCTCTCTCTCCTGCTCTCTTCTCTTATTCCTATCACAACCCCAAACAGTCATAGCCGATAGCATCTCCTCCCTGAGCCCAATTCTCCCAGATATCTCTTCTTCTCATAGCACATTCTTCCTCCCCACTGTTGCCAAGTGATGCTCATAGGAGATCCTTTGGCTCATAGTGGAAGCTCTTGGTAACATTTGCTGCTCCCAAGTAAAAAAACAAAGAATCAGTGCTCTTCCAAACATTTTATTCATTTACAGCTAATGTTATGCTACACAACGCAACAGGAGACCAAGGGAGTATTCACTATATTCACAGCTGTTCTAGTCTAAGACTAAACTGCTGGCAAAAACACCAGTGCTTTAAAAATATATCAGTGTAATCCATCGTCTTCGCACAGTCATTACAAACAATGACTTAAAAGTGTGCAGCCCTCAGTCACGCTGCCTCACCATCAACTCATCAAGACTTCTCTTATGAACTGCAGATATAGACTAATGAGACTAATGTTTCTTTCCTAAATAAGTTACTGAAGGAGTCTGAAGGAGGATGTCATGGTCTTGGACCCAAAGTTTTGAGTTTTGCGTTGTTCTTAGCACAGCGTTCCCAGGTTCGTATTTTTACCGGTTTGGGTTCTGTACATGGATTCTGTGCGTGTCAGCGATGATCCGTTGTTTAGTTATTTCCTGTTTTATTTTTGGTAAGCTTTGTCTTGTGCATTTGCTTTTTCATATCCTTCCATGGTCTTATGTTTTATGATTAGTTTCAGCTGTGTTCCCCCCTTGTTTCCTCTTACCTCATTACCTCTCTTTACCATATTTAATGTCTCCCCTTGTCCTTTGTCCAGTTGTCTCAAATAAAGTAGCTGTGCTTTCCCTGGGATCTCTTGTAGTTGTTGGAATTTGGTTTCCTGTTTCTGGAATGTGAGTTACTTTTGTCAATTGCCCAATAAACACTCACCCTTACATTTTTCTCCAAGTACTGCTTTCTGCATTTGGGTCTGCAAGCAACCACCACACTCTGCACCGCAAAACCTGATGATCTCACAAAGTAATAATAACTTTGCAGTTTGTCAAATACTGACAATCAATGGAGGTGAAAATCCACCTTTCCAAACCTTACCAGCATCATTTTGTTGAGGATCAGTTGTTGAACCAAGTCTGACAAACTACTTCATGAATGTAGATCCTGATACATTCATGGAGGCTACTTTCTGCTTGGAAAACTTAGCATCCAATAAAGTTTTGGAGATTCTTGCATTCCCAAAGCTCTGTTACATGGGTATCATGCTGAAATTCAGATGGAGCAATTGAATGAAAGTGGCCAGATTAATGGAAAATACACAGGTTTAATTTCCCCGCATTCCACCCTCACTGCTGAGCGTGCAGCAGAACCTCTTCTGCATTCAGATGCCATATCGCTGCATATGGCTGCCATACAGGTTACTCTGAAGCCACGTGGGAAACACGAGGCGGTACATGAAGTGACCTCTGACCTTCATACACCTGGCAGCTTGTAATATTGCTAATCTAGAAAGTTCAACATGTTTTACTGTTGCACTTGTCGCGATTCACCGTGTGAGCTAAACACCTGAGACAGATGAGGCCATTTTAAAAATGCAAATGCTCACCTTGGATCAGCCTGTTAACAAATTCCCTCTCATCTGCATTCATCCAGCAGGCAGCTCACCTGACACAGCGCCGATTATATCTTTATTGTCTGCCACAGTGTGACCTCTACAAAGGTAATTCATAGGCGATTATGCTCTTTTCCCAGCTGTCTCGGTTAATTATTATAAAGACTGGTGTAAAAGCTCCATTTCAATTGTTCCTCCTGCTTCTGTCCTGTATCATCACTACTGGCATGTCTTATCTTTAATATGACACGACAGAGATCAGCGGGTATGTCTGCATTGCAAATTAATATTACAGTTTGTTGTGTGTGTGTGCTGCTGAGGTGTTTGTACATATACACCTGAGTCACTTGGATTTTCTCTTGGTTGTATGTGTTTTAGTTTTGTAGCTGAATCAAACCTTTCAATCTACAGTAACTATGGCTACCATCTTTTATAATCCTTCATATTTTACATACTCGATGTCCCAGTCGTAACCACATGGCAGCTTTAAGGAATATTGATTTAAAATTAAAATTTCAGAAACAGCTCAGAGTTGAGAGACATGACCACATGCGTCCTGTGATGAGGCCTGTGTGTGTGGACAGAGTTCAGGAGGAATGTAATTAAAATGTGACTTTGATGGCTCTGTCTCTGTTATTGCAGCTCCCGCTGTGCTTTTTCCATCTGCTGTTTGTACATAATGTAATTAGGAACTTTAGTTAAAGACAGAATTCATTAATTATGCATGGCATCAGAATATTGTTTGTTGTAGATATGCAAAATTCATCTGAATAATTAAAGACCAACATGCATACTGTCTCATGCCTTTTCAGAGGAGGCTGTTTGACTTTTCACATAAATTTTTATATTTTTCAAGGGATTAAATATAAATGATACCTTTTTGCTGTTTTTTTTAACAAGTCGGGCTGTAAAACAAGCCTCACTCACTCTAAAGACAGGCTTTACATGAAAGTACAAAACACTCATAACAACACAAGCATCCAGCATTTAAATGTTTTAATAATTGCATTTATATAGCGCTTTTCGAGACCCTCAAGGCGCTTTACAATTCCACTATTTATTCACTTTCACATTCACACACTGGTGAAGGCAAGCTGCAGTTGTAGCCACAGCTGCCCTGGGGCAGACTGACAGAAGCAAGGGTGCCATATTACGCCATCGGCCTCTGGTCATCACCAGTAGGCGGTAGGTGAAGTGTCTTGCCCAAGGACACAACAACTGAGCCGGGGCTCGAACCGGCAACCTTCTGGTTACAATACAATGTATCTAATGTAGCTGTGCTGTGTATTTAGTTGGCTTGGACAATTTTTTTTCAGTTTCAGAAATACATTTTTTCTAACTACAGTTGTGAAGATTATTTTATTTATACCAGAAGGAACAGAAGGATGCTCCAGCTTCCTCCCAAAGACATGCAGTTAGTGTCACGATTTACTGGGCACGACTCAAATGCAGGACTCTGAGCTGTGCAAGCAGAAAGGGGTTTATTTACTGCACCAGGTGAGATATGTACATATATACAGTGAATTTGGGGACAGGGTTCCAGGGGTCCCGAGAGAAGGTCCAGAGCTGGGGGACAGTCCATGACAATTAACACACCTGGTAGAGTCCAGTAAGGTCTGTACTAAGGAGATGGAGAACACAGGACAGATAAGGCCATAAGATAAGATAAGATAAGATAAGGCCTGGAGTAATGAGCGGAGGTGAGCAGCAGGTGAGTAGAGCATGGGAGTGGAATCCAGGATGGCACAGATACCCAGTCGCCGCCCTGGTGGAGAAGGTGATGACAGCAACCAAGCTTATCCACATCCTCAAATATGTTTTTTCTTTTTCTCAGCTAAGCAGAGGTGACAAAACACATTAGCTGAGAACCTCTTCAAATACCCACAAAGGGAATGGGAAGCAAGGTTGTCAGCTGCCAAAAGGCAAATGGTACCATAAGGCAAATGCAGCTGACCTTTGATGTCAACTTCAGTACCTTGACTTTCCAGACATATGATGTCTCCTTCCAGCAGCTGTGGTTTAAGTCTCTTTGTCCATGACAGTATAACGGAGGCAAACGGGGATGCTTAGAGGAAATGAGTTTTACTCTGGAATAAGGTTCCTTTAAAAATAAATAGATGAAATATCAGCATGGTTTTTTGTATATTGGTCTGTAAGGTATGTGGATATCCACTCTACAGAGGATGTGCAGTAAACTGTCGACACCACATCAGTAATCCTGCATGCAGAGATGGGCGTAACGCGTTACTGTAATCTGATTACTTTTTTCAGGTAACGAGTAAAGTAAGTGATTACTATTGCAAAAACGGTAATTAGATTACCGTTACTTTCCCGTAGGAACGCTGCGTTACTGCGTTACTAAAACCGTGATTTTTTTTTTGCGAGAATGTCTCATGACAGTGACGTAAGCGAGTGCGACGTTCGTGACAACAGCTGTGTGCAGATCAACAGTGGATCATATATCGAGTGCGGGAGAGAGTATGAGCGTGCAGCGTTTAAAGCGTGGAAGTACTGACCTTACTTTGAGTTTGATTCCATAAAAAGTGACAAAAACATTAGCGTCCGTTGTGCGTGGGAAGAAAACTTCCTTTTAAAGCGAAAAAAACCCCTAAACTTTCAAGCAAGCACCGGGAGTGCGCTACCACGTAATGGGAAACTCACAGAGAAACTCGCGGATTCTTCCACTGACCACCGCGGCACACCTGCACCAGGGCAAACCTCCGCCTACGCCACTCCTGCTTTACAGGTGAAAATAGAGCAACAGGAACGCTAGTCTTTGATGTTATTTATTTTCTGCTGTGTTTTACTTGCATCTATTTGAAAGAGTGAGTGTAAACACACACACACACAAAAATTATGTGCTGGAATGTGCAGAAAATAGGTTTAAATGTTAAACAAATTTCTTCCAGTCAGAGAATGTTGCATATAATTACATTTTTGCTTGATGCATAAAGTTAAAAAGTTAAAACTAATAAAACAAGATTTAAAAAAAACTTTTCCATTTAATTACATTTTGTATGATGGATTATGCAGAAAAAGTAGAATTGGGCTGAAAGATCTATCGCCCTATCACCTATTCAGGTTGTAAATTGTGTTTTTAAAAAGTAACTAAGTAACTAAGTAATTAATTACTTTTGAAAATAAGTAATCAGTAAAGTAATGGGATTACTTTTTGGGGGAAGTAATCGGTAATTAGTTACTGATTACTTTTTCTTTTCTTTTCTTTTTTTTTTTTTTTTCTTTTTTTTTGCCTGTCCCGTTTGGCTCTTTTGCCATCAGAATTGTTGTCTAAAGGCAAAGAAAGATGCCCAACGGATTTACTTTAGCAAATTGACCATCCCAGCCTTGCCATAATGGTCCATTTGATTCACCTTTTATTGTTTATTTTATTTTCACTTACTGAACATGGGACAGACTTGACTGGGGGAAAGAAGGGGAGAAAGAAAGAGGGAAAGAGAAACAGCTGAGAAGAGGGACGGGGGAGAAGGGCAAAAACCAAAAACCAACAGAATGAGCAGAAAAAGAAAAAAAAGAAAAAAAGAAAAAAAAATGCATATATCAATCACCTGGGTCACCTGCTGAGAAAAAAAAGAAAACAAGCAGAAGAGAACAAGAGTAATAGAATAAACAACATCACAATGATATATGGGAATATGACAGTAAATACTAAATATTAAACATTATTGTGCAGCACATAAGATCAACAGAACACAGTGTGCTTTGAGGTAGGAGCCAAAAAGGGTGTAGTTTGTGGGTGTGATCACCCGTGTGTACACCTGTGAACATGGACGCGCTTGTTTTTTGTTTTTTAAAAGGTTCCTTCATGTAATGATCTGCTAGAGGGTGTGTGTGTGTGTGTGGGGGGGGGGGGGGGGGGGGCACAGCCCCGTCCTCCAGGGCATGAAGCAGGTATGGAGGAGATCAAAACTCCAGACATCCAGAGGCCCCCAGAACACAAGAGACCAAGGAAGACCAACAGAGGGGCAGCCGCGCCACTGTCCCAGAAAGAGCTGAGGAGAGTCCCAGATGAGGGCTCACTCAGCAGCCGCGGAGCAGAAGCCAGGGGGAGTTGCAGTGACGCGCCCGTGAGCTCCGCCGGCAGCCAGCCGTGCCTGAGTGACCGAGCCCCAGGCCGAGAGGCCGGGGGCACCCCACCTCCGAAGTGGCCCGAGCAAGCCCCAGGCTCCAGGCCCCGATAAGCGGCCGCCAAGGAGTGAGCCGGTGTGTACCTGGACGCCCATCCCCGGACACAAAGAACCACCAACGCACCGACGTCTGAGGGAGTCCGCCACTGGCAGGGGAAGTGGTGGTAGGGGGAGATAGGCCTCCATACCTTGGAGGGCCTAAGATGTCCCCAGAGAGGTGGCGCCTGACACCCAACCTGACATATAGACACAGACATACAGGCACACACATATACAAACATCCATTCCCACCCTCATGCTCTCATATGCACTTACTCCACACTCAACCAACGTGGAGACAGACATAAAGAGACGCTGTACACACGATCACACTCCCCAAGCGTACTCTAAGCCCCGGGTCTAGGTACCCTTGCCCCTGGAGGGGGGGGGAACTGCACCCAGACCCAGGTGGTGTTACCCTTTTCCCTGCGGTGGGGGGAGGCAGACCGCCCCGACTCCGCAGCAGCAGGGAGGCCCCACACTCCAGACCGCAGTCGGACGGCCAACTCCTCCTCCTAGCCCCCCCGCTCCAGCAGGTCGCAGAGAATGGGGGTGAGAGAAGACTCCAAACCTCCCTCCACCCGCTCATTGTAGTGTTGATGCATGTGTGTTCTAAGGTGCATTTAAAACCCAGGAGGGCATGGAGCTACCTGCCAGAGAGCAGCAGGTAAGCGCATGGTCCCTCCTGCTGGCCCTCAATGTCTACGTGTATTTAACTTTGAGAGGTGGGCAACGACGCCAGGGGTGGGGTGTACACCCTGATGGTACTTTGGATTCCGTGTATCGTGCCCACCCCCAAGATCCTATATGTATGTGTAATGAGAGTGTGAGTAATGTGAATGTCTAAGTTGTGGGATAAAATTGAGGCAGGGGCAGCCAGAAGGCGACAGGGGGGGGGGCTCCTCTACACCCTGGTGACATACCCCTACTCCAAGGTCCTGTGTGGGTGGTTGTGATGGAGCGGGAAGAGGGAGGCAGCTGGAGATGGGGAGTGACCCCTCCCTGGGGCCAGCTCACCCGCTGACCCCAGTAGGCACCCCCATACTCCGCGACCCACCAGGGAAAGGGGGCCCAGGCCCATCCAGACTGGGGCACAGCGCAGCAGCGCCTCCCAGCCCCACAGAGCCCAGGACAGTCCACCCAACCCCACCACAGAGAAAACTGCACCCACCCCACCATCCACTCTTCTTCCAGACTACATAAGACAATAAACACCCAGGCTGAGATCTTCCTCCACCTCTCCTGTATCTCCCCCTCCTGTAGAGAGAGCCCCTGAGGAGAGGAAAGCTCCTGCAAGATGTGACAATCTTCCCCACCAGTTGAAGAGCCCCCCAGGTGGCTCGATGCACCGGCGGCACCCTGCTCCAGGGCTGGGCCCCCATGCACCCACCCGCCCACAACCGCAACACACCAACCAGGACCCAAGCCCCCGAGGCCCGGCCCGGGCCCCAGCCCAGAGACGGAGCGCCCCCAGAACCTCACGCCCATCCCGGACCCACCCAGGGGGAGCCAGGCTACCAGGTCAGTAACCCACGTCCGTCAGCACAGACCCTCCCCTAGTCCCGCTGCACGCAGCCGCGAGGAAACAGTCACCTGAGAGCCAACAGAGCCCCTAACCGGACATGACCGCTACCCCGGGTTGAGCCCCCCAAGGAAAATGCCTCCGGGGAACCTCCCGATGCCCTAAGCCTGTCCCTACCCCCACACCAATCACAACAGTGAAGGCGGGACCAAACTATGACCCCCCACCCCCACTAGGTGATGGAGCCCAGAGCGATTGATCTGATGTGGTGGAAGAGGCTGTATCAAGACTAATGTAATCTAATAGATAATTTCTATATTGGTTAGAATTAAGATTATTTTTATTTTTCCAGTTCATGAGGACTGTTTTCTTGGCTATGCATAGGGCAGTGAAAACCATATGGGCGATATTCTTTTCTGAAGTGACATTATCTAAGCTGCCCAACAAACACACTAAGGGGGAAGTTGGAATGTTACATTTCAGACACTTTGATAAGTCTTCACATATCTCGCGCCAAAACTTCTGAACTGGTGGACAGAACCAAAGAGCGTGGATATAATTGTCCGGTGAATTGGTTTGGCAGTGTGAGCAGTTGTTGGTAGACGTAAAGCCCATCTTGAACATCCGATGACCTGTATAGTGCACTCTATGTAATATTTTGTATTGAATTAATTGAAGACTGGGATTTCTAATTAGATGAAAGGTTTTTAAGCAAATCTGAGACCAGAAGTTTAGGTCTAAGTTAACTGATAAATCCGCTTCCCATTTTGCAATAGGAAGTGATATTGATTCATCTGTTTTTAGAAAGCATTCTGTATATTTTGGATAGTAATTTGGGGGTTTTAAGAGTAAGAAATTGAACCACACTTGGTGGTGTTTGTAGTTCAACTTGACCCGGTTTAAATTTCTTTTTTACTATGGATTTAATTTGTTGATATTCTAAAAATCTTTTCTTGTTGATCCCATATTGTGTAACTAGTCTGTCAAATGAAATAAATTCTGTTCCTTCTAGTATATGTTCTAAATATTTGATTCCTTTACCACTCCAATCTGAAAAGTTTATCATATTATTGTTTTGTAATATGTCAGGGTTGTTCCAGATAGGTGTACGTTTGCATGGGATTAATGAAGACGCTGTCAATTTTAGAAACTCCCACCATGCTGTCAGAGAAGCGCTGATGTTGATGCTTTTAAAGCATTCATGTCGTTGGATGTTTGAGCTGATAAATGGTAGGTCTGAGATCTCTAGATTATTGCAAAGTGCTTGTTCTACATCTAGCCAAGGTTCATCTAAGAGGGTATGTTTTAGCCATCCTGAGATAAACTGAAGCCTGTTGGCTAAGAAGTAGTGCTGAAAGTTAGGCCGTTCTAGTCCTCCTTTATCCTTGGTCTTTTGTAGTGTTTTTAAGCTTATACGCGGGGGTTTATTTTTCCAAAGGAATTTGGACATACATGAATCTAGAGATCTGAACCAATCTTGTGGCGGTTTAGTTGGGATCATTGAGAATAAATAATTTATTTTTGGTAAGACCATCATTTTTATAGCGGCAACCCTTCCCATGAGTGATATGGGTAGACATTTCCATCTAGCCAGATCATCTTCTACCTTCTTTAAAAGTGGGATATGGTTTAATTTAGTTAGATCTGCAAGCTTGGGAGAAACATTAATACCTAAATATTTTATATTTCCCGATTGCAGTGGTGTAGAAGAGGAATTATGGAGGGAGCAATTAATCGGTAGAACTGTAGATTTTGACCAGTTAATTGAGTAATCTGATATTCTTGCAAAAGAGTTTATCAATTCAATCACCCCAGAGATATTGGTTTGTGAATTTTGGAGAAAGAGTAACACATCATCCGCATAAAGGCTGATTTTATGTTCCACGTTCTTGCATTTTATGCCCTTAATTACTGAATTCTGTCTAATTGCTGCTGCTAGTGGTTCAATAAAAATTGCAAACAGTGAAGGGGAGAGTGGGCATCCCTGCCTGGTGCCCCTCAAGAGACAGAAGCTGGAGGATGTCTGGTCATTTGTTCTAACACAAGCTGTTGGGGAATTATATAATATTTTTAACCAGTTTATGAAAGAGGATCCAAAACCAAATTTGTGTAAAGTTGCAAATAGAAATTTCCAGTTAACTCTGTCGAATGCTTTTTCTGCGTCTAAAGAGAATATTGTAGTTTCTAGGTTTTTACTGTATGAGTAGTCTATCAAATTAAGTAATCTACGTGTATTTGTTGATGAGTGCCTACCTTTTATGAAACCAGTTTGGTCAGGATGAATTAAGAGGGGGGTTATTTTCTCCAGTCTCGTTGAGAGAGCTTTGCAGATTATTTTAAGGTCTACGTTTATAAGGGATATTGGACGATAGCTTGAGGGATATACAGGGTCTTTGCCTGGTTTTAGCAGGAGATTAATGTTTGCAGAATTCATATTTGATGGAAGTCTGCCCTTTTCTTTAATTTCCAACAACGTTCTGTAGAAAACTGGTGCTAGAATCGACCAGAATTCTTTGTAGAATTCTGCAGGAAAGCCGTCTGGACCTGGAGCCCTATTATTGGGCATACTTATCAGGGCTTCCTGGAGTTCACCTGGTGTCAATGGTGAATCCAGTGCCATTGCTTGAGTGTCCAATAATTTTGGAAGAGTTATGTTGTCCAAAAACTGATCAATTTCTTTTTTAGATGGGTTTATTTGTGGTGAATACAACGTTTTATAGAAATCCCTGAAAATGTTGTTTATTTGTATCGGATCATATATTGTGTTCCCAGATGAATCTTGAACAGCACATATAGTTGTTTTTTCTTTATTTATTTTTAGCTGGTTTGCTAGAAATTGACCGGATTTATTACCATGTTCATAATTTTGTAGGCGTAGTCTTTGTACTAAGAATTTTGTTTTTTTTATCAATTATCTCATTTAATTCTAGTTTTGTTTTGCGTATTTTGTTCAATGTTTCCTGATCTTGGTGGGACGCGTAGGCTTCTTCTAGTGATTTGATGTTTTTTTCTAATTCCTGAATATTTTTGTTTTCTTTTTTCTTTTTATGTGATGAGAAAGAAATTATTTTACCTCTCATCACAGCTTTCCCTGCTTCCCATAGAACAGAAGCTGACGTTTCGGGAGTGTCATTATAGTCCAAATATGAAGTCCACTCTTTTTTAAAATATTTAATAAAGTCTTCATCTTTAAGTAGTGATATATTAAATCTCCAGTTTTTTCTTGGCGTAGTATTATTCTTGTGCATTAGTGTTAAAGATACAGGACCATGATCGCTGACAGCTATAGGATGAATCTCAGTGTCTGAAATGTCGTTCAGCAGTGAGCTGCTGACCAAAAAATAATCCAGACGAGAGTAGGAGTGATGGACATGTGAGAAAAAAGTATATTCCTTACTGGTGGGGTGAAGGGAGCGCCATGCATCGCAAAGACCAAAGTCGCTCATATACTGTTTGATTATATTTGTGGACTGCCAATTACGCTGAGTTCCCGCTGTATTGAGCCTATCCATGTCTTCATTTAGTCCAAGGTTGAGGTCGCCTCCAAGAACAAGTGTGCCACCTAAGTGTTCAGAGAGTGCACTGAAAAAACCGTGAAAGAATGAGGGATCATCAACATTTGGACCATATACACTTACAATACATAGCTTTTTATCAAGTATAGATAGTTTAATGATTAAGAATCTGCCCTCTGGATCTATAACTGTATCGAGTACTGTGAAATTAATATTTTTATGTATTAAAATTGCTACTCCCCTTTGTCTAGAACTATAACAAGCTGAGAACACATTAGGAAACTCAGGTGTTTTAAGTTCATTCGAACCTCTAAGAGGTCTGTGGGTCTCTTGTAAAAGGACAACATCTGCCTGTAGTTTTTTGAGTTGGTTAAATATTTTTAACCTCTTTACTCTGGAGCCAGCTCCATTTATATTCCATGTAATGAACCTCAGTGTACCCATAGATGTTTGTGTATAACTAGGGATGTATGCTGTGTGCGTCGCTTAGCCAGGTGGAGAGAATACGTCACTTGTTCATAAATAAAGAGAAGGAGAGAGAGAAAAAATGTGTGGCGAGATGCTCCCTGAGTCTGACTTTGTGTATGCATAGTTACTAATATGAGTAGGCTTGGCTTAAGTGTGTGTATCCTAAACGACTGTGTGCGCTGTCTGACTGATGTAAATGTGCTGCCGTTGAGCGCATGGTGCGTATGTGTCGAAATAAAGGATGTTTGTGGATGAGTGTTGAAGCAGGTGATCGAGGCAGTGAAAGGAATAAAGAAAGAAACCAAGGACAGGGGTGAGCAGCATAAAACCAAGAGGGGGGGAAAGAGAGGGAAAAAAAAAACGAGAAGAAAAAAAAACACAAAACAAAACGTAAACATTCCAATTAAATCACTGACGGAGAGTGACGGTGTTAATTCTGCTATGAAATCACACTTTAAGATGCGATTTGATGCTGGTAAGTTAAACAGATGTTAATGCAAGTTAGTGTGAGTGGATAGGGAAATGGTGCAGCTGATTCTTATCTGGTGTGAGGTTAATACAGCCACGGAGTGATGTTGGGGTCGTGGTGGAGCTGTCCGTCCACGTACAGCCGGTCCACAGCGATGACAGCGCGGGAACCCTTCTGGACGAAGCCGCGTCGGATTGGGAAGAGGACCCTGCGTCGTTCCAAGATCTCTTTGGGGAACTGGTCGTTCACGCTGAAGTCCGTTCCTTTTAATTCCCTGCCGCGGCTTTTCACATGTTGCTTTTGTTTGAAGTGGCCGAATTTGGCCACGATAGGACGTGGTCTCCCGGCCGTAGCCCGAATGGGGCCGAGGCGATGTACCCGATCGAAGACGATGTTCTTCACAGTGTCCTCCGGCAGCTTCAGGTGGGTTTTGATGAAGCTTTTTACCGTGGTCTCCGCGTCCTCTCCAGCGGCTTCTGGAATACCAGAAAATACCAGATTATCACGCATGCTACGAGCTTGTAGATCGATAACTGTTTCTTTTATTTTTTTATTTTCTCTATTGAGCTGGGTAACATTATCTGTGAGACATTTCACTGACTCCCTTAGCGTGGCATTTTCAGCAGCAAGCGTTTCCACCTGCTGCTGGCTGTACTCCAGGGATTCTCGCAAGCATTTAAATTCTCGGTGAAGAATCTCCACCAAGGACAGCCTTGCGTCGAAACTGGACAATCGCTTGTCGATTGACTCCAATATGTCAGCAATATCTTTGCCGGCTGGCGATGTTGAGCCGGGGGAATCTGCCGGGAATCTGATTACTTTTTTCAAGTAACTTGACTAACACTGCCTGCATGTGTTACTTGGCTCTCGGTGAAGGCGGTCGCACTTTTCTCCTCTCCTCCTTCCCCTTATCTTCCCCTGCTTAGCCTCTTGTGTCCTGTCTTGTCTCGCGTGCACTACTTTTCCCTTGAACAGTCTCTCACTGTCGTTCTCTAAAACCTAACAGAGAATTATGGATTTGATCAACTGGTCTCTGAACGCTATTGACACCCTCTTCTCAACGAGAAGTCTGGGCTCGGGAGAGCCCGAGTGCCCTGGAGGGACTTTCCCTGCCGGATACACGATGGATGGGTGGCAAACCTGGAGGATCTTGTGCCTGGCGGGACTGTCTATCGAGGACGCTGAGGATATTTACCTATTCGGAACCATGATAACAGGGTTCTTGCTGATTGGAGCTGGCTTGGCCCTGACTTATCGGAGAAATAAGAGAGCGGAACCAGCTGTTCAAACCCCCCCTAAGCTGACCGCTGGAATTGAAGCGATGGGACGAGGCGCGGCCTCCCACACCGAACGCAGCATGGTTAACACCTTGGAGACGCTTACAGCTGCCGTGAAGACTCAAACTAACACCATTGAGCGTATGATGGGATACATCAGAGAGGGGCCTGCTCACAATAACACCCTTGAGCGAAAGTTGGATAACATCGCAGAACGGCTCACTGCAGCTGTGGGGTCTCAGAACCAAAAGAATGACAACACCACGGAACAGAAGCTTGATACCATCATGGGGAGGCTCGCAGCGCTCCAACGGGAAATCGAGGCCCCAGTGTCAGAGTGCTAAATTCGCTGCTCGCATAAAGGAGAAATCAACAATATTCTACATTTGGACACCACGGCGCCAGCTGCTAGGCCCAAGGCTGGAGCCCACCAAAACAACTCCCTGATAACGACTGTGTGATGACTATTCTTCCCATCCCATGAAGGACACCTGGATCGGCTGGAGGACTGTTTACTTAGCCTGATACAGCGAAGGACACTGTCTCAGCTGAACTATGGACACGCACACACATACACTTACACTGATAAGCACGCACTCATCCCCCTCCCTTCTAAACGCCTTCGATGCTTGTTCCTGCGGGGGAAGGCAGCGGGTCTGCGTGCCGCGCTGAAATGATAGCATGGTGCAGGACGACTGCTGTGTTCCTTCGAATCACCCCCCACCCCCTATCCATCCCCTGTGGCTTGTCATGTGCTCTGATGTTGTGATGTGGACATTAATGTGCTCTCTGTGCAGAGGAGTTTTTTTTGTTTCCTGTTCTCATGCTGTCCTCCCATAGGTTGCCCAGCGTGTGAAGAGGTCTCTTTTTTTCCTCTTGTACTTTTCCCAATGTTGTGTAATTTTTTCAGTGTTATTCTCCCAACGCTGCCGATCTCCGACTGTATTCCCATGTGATGTCTTGTTGTTGTGTGTGTAAGTCGGGGGGGGGGGTCCTATTCCTCTGTTCCTCTGTGGGGCAACCTGCATATGGCCAATAAAGCATTCATTCATTCATTCATTCATTCATTCATTCATGTCACAACCCATTCTCCTGCTGACTCCATGTAGGCTTTGGAAATTTCACAGCTAAAACTAAAGCTCATGGTGAAACCTGGACTATGACTCATTCTCTACCGGACAATGTCCCTGCTCTGACTCTTGTTGCACATTAGTGAGTGAGATGGATGAAGAATATATTTACAGCAGTGAGAACTATCCTGGTGAATCTGCCCTAAATCCTGAGCTAAGATCACCTCACCTTCTACTAAAAATATTTTATAACAGTACTCTTTGTCCCTGACCACTTGAATCATTATAAAATGCCAGCATCAGTTTTTCTTGTCTCTGTTGTTTAGTTTAGAAGTTTAGAATAACGTGAAAGTCTCGTAAATCTGATCAGGCATGTAAAGTCAGTCACATGAGCTTCTGGACTTTTCCAATTACATGCTTACTGTGGGCTGAGTATGTACATCGCTTATTATGACATAGCCTAGAGGGTCAAGATATGCTCCAACAACCTGAGATCTGTTTGTAGAGGAAACAGGCATCCTATAAATATGCTCCAGGAAAGAGAAACAGACTGAAATTTTGAATAGGATGAGCTGCAAATCCAGCACAGCCTCAACAGTGAATGTCTGAGGCTGAGGACGTAAGGGTGGTGGGACTAGGAACAGCAAGCTTCAGAATATTTTCTACTGGGATTGAGTAATTAAATGTAATGCAGTTCTTAAGCCTAACAAACGTCACACTGTGGCCCAGGTCAGGTTTGACCCAGGCCAAGCATTTCCTCTTAGTGTGAATGCCATGAACTTTGAATTACAGATTTATATCTGACATCAATAAAGAGATGATCATCTCTTAATATCTCAAAGAACAGGGAGAGTGTACAGAAATATTTTACATGAAAAATATTTACATGAAAACATAACAGCCGCAATGATTTAAATACATTTTATTGAAAGTCAATATTTAAAGAGTATTCTGAAATTGCTTCATTACATCTGTTAAACGCTGTCCAGCAGTAAACGCTGACTTTGAGTTCACGTTTGCCTCCACGAGTCTGCACTTTGGGTCCTCCTATCCTGCCTGCACATAGCCTTCACATGACAGACACATAAAACAAAATAAAAATAAAATAAATATAGTTTATTATCATTTTCAGTCTGTTTAAAATGTGCATTTAGAAATCGTATTATATTTCTCCTCTAAATTCGGCCTACAGCATTCTGGATTACGTGCCAGTCTCAACCAAAAGACTGAATTTAACTGCACAGGCCAAATATTGATCCGTCCCAAAGTGACAAATCCAGACTGTGATAACGGTTTTATGTTTACTTCAACAAGCGGGGACATGTTAGAACAGGTTTAACACCATAGACCAAAAAAATAAAATAAATACAAATATTAGATTTTTTTGTTTTTAGGCAGAGGTAGGAAAAACGTGTGGTGATATTTTAAGAGCTTATTTTTCAGCTTTGACAGTTTTGCAGATAAATCTCCAACAGTGCAGACTGACAAGCAAAAAAACATTTTTATTAAACGAGCCATTTCTGAGTCCAGGGTGAAAAGTCCTTTGAGAAACCAACGTTATCGTACTGATGATGCATCAACAGTAAACTCAGACTGAAGGTGAATGAAAGGTTCATTTTCTGCCTTTGACTTTGTGTGAACGTCCACGTGATATTGTCACGTCTCTAAACGGGCAGAAAGAGATTTCCTCACCTGTGCTGTGATCTGTACTCCTTCTGATGATAAGCACTCCTCACAGTGCTGATGATGACAAGGGAGCCAGAGAGTGACCTCATGTCAATGCAGTGACCTCACATATTCATGTGGTTGCGATTGTGATCCAGCATTTCAGAGCAGAACTAAAAGATTCTTCACCATATGACATAAGAGCAGTCCTCATTCACCCGCGAGCATACGCGGGGAAAGAGCAGCAGAGACTCTGTTCTCTCCCTCGCTCTGTGTGTGTGTGTTTTGCTGAGAACACACTGAAACGTCAGCTATTTCTGAGCGTCCAATATTTTCCGCCACAGTCAACAGTTGCCTCGAGGCACAGAGGAAGCTCCCGTTTGGCTCTGAGTCTCTGCCCCCCCTTCATAGCCCTCCAACTGCAGACACACACAAACAAATAAAACCACACACACATTCATGCACACACACAGCCTCACCTCCTTGGGTATAATTAAGTATTTGAAGAAAGTGCAGTCAATAACAGAGAACAGCCGTCTCTTAACTTTGATGGAGGCGCCGGCACAGTACTCTTTATTTTACTGGAAAGGTTAAAAAGAAAGGAGGACACACTCTACACAACAATATGAACAAAAAGGCTTCACTGTCTCCTCTGAAACAATTCTTCAAGCATATAACAGCAAACAAAACCTACGTTTAATCATTTTCAACCTGCTAAAAGCTAAAAGGAGGGGAAATCATAGATTTAATTGTTCTGTAATTGAAAAGAGATTTTTTGGATTTTGACTTAAATCACAGGTTCTGAAACTCTACCAGCAAAATATCAAAAACCAGAATCTCCTCTCTAAGTTCACGTCCTCGTGCACCTCTGGGCCTCTTCCAGCATTACTGGTTTGCTGCTTCACTCACTCGCAGGCCCATTCTGACTGCTTGCACTTGTGTTCCTGCCATTTTACTATAGAACTCAAACTTGTACAGAGAGCATCAACCTCTGAACAATTTTCAGTGGGCAAGTCAAGGGCAGCGCTTTGTTCTTCTAGCTGTGCACTGTCATACAGTTAACACGGGCAGTTATTATTTAACACCTGAAGAGATGCAGTCATGATAAAGTGAGGTGCACACCATGATGGCGTTGTACCCTCCTGTTCATGCACAGAGTCATTAAAACCCACCAGTTTGTGTTTTATTGTGTTTTTGAGCACAACAGTTTAACTCACCAGATTTTGCTCCCTGCCACTTCTTCCACTTTCACCAAAATGAAATTCAAGGTGGAAAGCTGCTTGTTGACAGGACGAGGCCAGTCTGCATTGCAAACACATGAGCGCAAATGTACAGAATGGCAAGCTTTGCCTGGGAAGTCTAACTGTAGACGGAGACCAGCCAAATTTAAACTGCATATGTTTTTCGAATGTGAAATAAACCTGGTGTAATGACAGAGTACAGCGTTTGGTGTAAGTCTTGCTCCAGCTGACTCATTATCCCGCTCTCTGTCTGAAAGGTCAGGCTGAATAAGTAGCTAAACCCACTGACCCGACCTCAGCACAACATGGCTCCACATGCACATCTTAATTGAATTTATCCATCTTGAATTATTCATAAGCCAAACCACCTCAGTGCAAACCATTTTTATGTGTCTTTCAGTGCACGTGTGCTCTGTTATTAACTCTGTCGTAATCTATCATAACTGTTACATCAGCATATGAATCCATTTCTATATTACGATGTTTTAGAAGACTTTTGATGCCAAATGGTCTCCTTTCAGCTCCGTCCCTCAAAATTGCTATTCAGTTACAGTTACCTAATAAATTGAAAGTAACGTGTGGATTAAGGACTTGTTCACTCAAATATTTATATCAGCCCACACCCACATATCAAAAATGTTTTATTTTTTAATATCTGCGTTTTTGTGAACGTGGGCCCCAAAAAAGCAGGAACAGAGGTTTTAAAAGACAACAGAGGCTTAAATCTACTGCAGACATTGTGATTCGGAATGTAACTGAGCGAACAACCTGTGACTCTGTGTGGTGGCCACTGTCCTGGGTGGACATCTGTTTGACTTTTCCGGCAGCTCATATGAACAGATGTAGAGTGTCGGCCTCTCCGACCGATACGCCTCCTTTATGGAGATTGATACCAGGAGTTTTGCAGCAGCTGCAGAAAGCATGACCTGCACTGCATCTGCATAAGGCTTATTCGTGCTGGGCCACACAGGTCACACAGACTAATGAGGCCACGACGGAAAGTTAGAGAAGCTGCATACAGTGACCTCTGCTGCTCCTTTAACTATAAAAATAATCATGCCCACAAAAACAAAGCTGAGATTTTGACTCTTTATTTAAACCCATGTTTGGGCACATCAAATTCTGATCATTCACCCAAGAAGATAAAAGTCCAAGCAAACATTTAACATTTATTCGTGAATTACTGTCGGCTGCAGGTCTTTTCTTGATGTTAAGTCTTGGTGAAAAAAAACACTTTCAAGTATGAGAAAGGTTCTGTTGAAGAATAATTTTCTACTGTTTCCACGTTAATTTAAAATTAAAAAATAAACAAAAAGATAGATGATTTATACGTCACTAATTGAATTAAGATCAAACAAAGAGTCTATGATGACAATGCTCGTCTCATAAAAAAGCTTCAGTAGCACCTGAAATCATTCTGTGGAAGTCTGTTCACCGTTGCATACTAACAATATTTTAAATTGTTTTTTATGTTTATATTTGTTTGTTTGTTTTAAAGAAAAAAATAAATGTTTGTCTTTGGCTCAGTTTTTGCCATCGTGATCGATTTTAACCTGAGAGATTGTCAATTTGTTCATTCATCACAAACTTCATCATATTTTTGATCAGAATCTGAATCTCGAGACATTTACGTGCCAATATTCAGCCACTCGTGGTGCCACCTAGTGGCAACAAAGTAAATATTTTTTGGTCAATATTATCGAGTATAGAAACAATTGTAATTGTGGGTCTACATCAGCATGAGCTGTAGTTGGTGAATAGGAAGTGGTAAGTATTAAGTTCATGTCCAGTCACAGCCAATTACAATCCTCAAATTAACGTGTCCACTGACAAGAACCACCTCAGCTCAAGCGCATCTCAAAAGGTGCTTGGGCATGACCAAAGGTTTAACTTTAAACTGAAACTTCCTCAGTACAAGAGCACAGCTTTCTACTCGTTTTTCTTTACGCTTGGCTATAGAAGTCATTAATAAGCTCTTGACTGAATCATTGAAATTAATGAGAATTTTCAGAATGCTGTCTTATATGAAGTAAGTGTTGCCTTTGTCTCTGGCCAATAATAAAAACTGAGAATGAAGTGTAGAGCAACACAGCTGTAATTTGCACTTTTTGTTTGGTTGTGATCAAACATGAGCAAAAATCTAAGAAAAGAAGATGTTTTATTCCCACTTGTCTTATTTGCTGGTTGGTTAGTGTAGTTTCATAATTAAAAAAAAAAAAACAGTATGCATATTACCCTCTCAATTGTGAACTTACAGACGCTGAAAGTGCAGAACTTTTGTTACCCGCAGAGCTGGAATCAGACTTTGAATGTCATCCTGCAATGTTTGTGGAGCCAGCGCTTACATGAGACACCTCTTAATAATTATCTCCTGCAGACAGCCGTCTACCTGGCAGCGCTTTCTGGCTCAAGTTGAAGAAACAGGCAGCAGGACAGCAATGCAGCAGCAGACCTCAGAGCAGCTCTATCTGATATGACTGCAGCTTCGATATCAGTTATTAGTTTTTACCAGTGACCTGATAATTGTACTGCAGTGTTGGGGAATACATGTACCGCCGTTACGTATTTAAAATACAAAATATGAGTAACTGTATTCCCTTACAGTTACCATTTAAAAAGGTGGTATTTAGAATACAGTTACTTTGTTGAAATAAATGGATTACACGGCAGTATTTTCCTGTTTCATATTGTGGTGGGTCAGGACTGTTTGGGTTTTGTTTGACAGCTATGTTCTGTTGTTCCAGGCGGTAGCGTTACGGTTGCCATGGTTACAGGGTGACACTCTCTCTGTGACTTTGTGTTTCCTGGGTGAGAGAGCGCCTTTTTGTTGTTGTTGTTGTTGTGCTAAGCTAATAGGCAGAATGCTACAGGCATAGCCCTAAAGAATGTAGCCTCATGGGCAGTGTAGTCCGTGCTGCAGGGAGAACAGACTGCCATACCCGTTATGTGTCTGTGAGCGCCAGGAGGGAGAAAAAGGAGAGTGAGAAAGAACGAGCTGTCATCGAGCAGAAACGGGAGCTGGAAGTATGTAAATATAATAATAACCACTGCAGCCAAGAAGAGAGCCTGATGAGCCCAGTTGTAAGTAAGCTATTAAGACTGGACTGTACACTGTGTTTGTGTTTTCCTCCGAAACAATAAGTTCCGTTGGAGCAGCCTTTCAACGCCTCTCTCTGTCTCTCGCTAGCAAAGTTGACCCAGACAACAAAGTAAAGCTATTTTTCGGCTACGAACCCGACATATTAGCCAGCGGTCCCTTTACTATGGTTAGGAGCCACAGACCTCCAGTAATAGTAATAAAAGTAGTTGTAAAACGCATGATAATATGTTAAGTAATCCAAGAGTATTCAGAATACTTTGGATTCAGAATATTGAGTAACGTAATGGAATACATTACAAAATACATTTTGGGGCATGTATTCTGTAATCTGTAGTGGAATACATTTTAAAAGTAACCTTCCCAGCACTTCTTGACAATTCAAAGTAGATGGAGACTACACGGGGAGTTTTTACATGTTCAAGTTCTTTCAGCACAAACTGTATTTGTTATATTTCATTTTCAGTCATTTCACTTCAGCATTTAAAGAAGCCAGAATATTACAGAGACACAAACAGCGACAGAAAAATCGGGGAAATAAAAACAGAAAAACAATCAGAACATAAAGTCATATTTCAGGAAGTGATTTAAAAGGTGTCACCGTTTTCTCTCGGTCAAGAAGACGCATGTTTAATACAAGACAGCACACAATTACCTTCATTTCCCTCTGTTTGCTGTTTGTCCTTGATACGCTTTTATCTGAATGGACCAGCCGGGATTTTATTTTATTTTTTTGTTATGGATTACCTCACATTCTCCAATAATAACAGACAAATAATGACCTGCTCGGTACAGACGCACGACTTTATAGTTGTACCGTAACCACTTTTCATTTTTCTGTCAATATTTCAGCTGATATTTTTAAATTTGATGTCAACCATGGATGAAACAAAGAAAATAACAAAGCTTGCAAGCCGTTACATCACTGCTAGGAAGACGTTTAAACCAAGGACAGTGTAAAGCTTGAATAAAAGAGCTGAGTGCAGCTCAGGAGCACACGTGAATGTTCACACGTGTCCTTCTGACCACATTAATCGCAAAGCCCTCGGCTCTTTGTCAGTCGGCCACTCAGTGCATTCAGTCGACCTCTGGCCTCTCCCTTCCAGATTCTTCCAGATCACACAAAAGAGGAGGAGGAGGAGTATAGTGATGACCAGAGGCCATATTACAGGAAAAAGAGAGAGAGAGAGAGAAAAAAAAAGAATCATCCTCTATTGATGGCTCAGACTCTACAAACCTCAAATCCTCCAGATGCTCAAGCCACGACACAGCCAGGCTTTGTGTTCATTGGCTTGATGAACAACTGTGGGTGTCTCACACCCGTCTTTCCAGAACCCGACTTTGCATAAAATCATATTCATGCATTTTCAGCATCATCAGCTGAGGCCATGCGAATCAGCGCTCAGTGTTCGCACTGCACTAACTTAACAGGAGGAGGTGTTTCCAACGTGCAGCTCAACAGGCTGTGAGAACCATCATTTGGTTCTTACAGCCGATAATAAAAAGTAAAATAACTCCTCCAGAGGTTGTTTAGCACAACTTACCATGGAGATCTTCCCAGGTAAAAAGACTTCAGTCTTTTCAGTGCTGCAGTTAGCAGACAGTTAGAGATAAGCATGTTTGGATTCAAGCTTCATACGTTTGTTCTTAGACCTTACTGCTGTTCATCTCTACAGCACACTTTGTTTGAACTCCTCTGCCTTTAAGGCAACCTTTCTCTGGTCCTTAAATCACAAGGTTTAAACAGCCAAAGCCGTTGAGCCTAGAATGACCACATCAGGGATATCCTCTCTCTCTGACATCACAGAGATCCAAGGGTCGGAAAAACTGTCTTGGAGTTTTTCTTAAGGAAGGATTACCTGGTCGTAAGATGACCTCCTCATTTATATGGCAGAAAATAAGGAAAAGCATCATCAGAGCACATCACCTGACATCCTTGTTGCTTCACTGCAAACATGCAAGCTGCTGTTTGTAACCTTCTCTGGAGAACACACTGATTTACTGCGTTCTACATTTGTCATCCTAATTATTGGTGGGCGATGATCCAGAATCAGTGGCTCGTATGCAACATTTCTCTGCCTGACTTCTGAGTTGAATGATTGAACTGAAAATCATCGACTCAGCGATGTACGACACGCAGCAGAAGAGGCGAAATGTAAGCAGCACCAGGAGGACGAGGAGAAGATGATGCGCCATGACAAACGCGTCACCCTCGCAGCATAATTAACAAAGGCTCGTGTCTGTGCCGTTCACCTGTGGGATGATACGCTCACTTTGCCTCATGTTCTCTCTTCCTCCTCCCTTTTTCATTTGCTTTTATCTGCTGGAGATTGTGTTGCGATCTTTGTTGCTGCTCCCTCGACTGTCCTCTTTGAATCATGCCATTCATATTTCAGGATCTCTGTCTTCGTTTGACTCATGGCAGCTTTCATTTCTCCGTCCAGCACTTTATTTTCTGTCATTCACTTTCACATTTATCTGATTTTCTCCGTCCATCTCTGTTTCTGCCAGCCGTTTAGAGTTCATAACACCACAGAGTTCACTTTTCCTCGTTTCTAAGAATCATTTCAGTGATTTTTCTTGATTTTCTTCTCATGTATTCTGTCCACTCGGCTTGTGTTTATATCTCCTTTGTGAATTCACTGATTGTTCGTTCTTCTTCTTCATCTCGTCTCTGCAGTTTTTTATCTTGCTTGTTGCACTTTTCCTTGTTATTCTCGGCTCTCGCACCCCCCTCTGCATTATTCTCTGTTTTTGTCTTGTTTTTTTACACGTCTGTGTATTTCTCCATTTTGTTTTTTTCCCCTCTCATTTATTCACTGATTTCTGTCTAATCACACTTTACCTCCCGATGTCTTCTTTGTCCCCGTCTTTTCCTCCGTTCCTCATCATCTACCTTGACCAGTCATCCCTCTCTTTTCTGTGATCCAAGTGTTATTTCCCTCAAGGCGAGCACTCACCTGAGCCCATGAACGGCTGCTCTTCTCCTGCCTCATTGCATTAAAGCAAGAATGGTGCTAACCACCTCCTTCTTCCTGAGCTTTCCACAAATGCAGCTTACTCTTTCCTCTTTAGATGCTTTTAAGCATTTTTATAAATGTTTTGTTTGAGCTATTTTTCATGCTTTGGCAGCACATGCAGCTGAAAACAAGAATTTACTGGCAGGATAAAAAAAAAAGAGGTGAACAAATCGAAATTTGATCCATTTTGCATGTTGTGGCACTTGTTAAATTGTGTTTCATATTTATATACAGTACTGTGCAAAGGTTTTAGGCAGGTGAGGAAAATGCTGTAAATAAAGAATGCTTTCAAAAAATGTAAGTGTTAATCATTTATTTTAATCAATCAACAAAATGCAGTGAATGAACAAAAGAGAAATCTAAATCAAATCAGTATTTGCTGGGACCACCCTTTGCCTTCTTCTGGGTACACTTGCACACCGTTTTTGAAGAAACTGTGCTGGTAGGTTGTTCCAAACATCTTGGAGAACTAACCACAGATTTTCTGTGGATGTAGGCTTCCTCACATCCTTCTCTCTCTTCTTGTAATCCCAGACACACTTGATGATGTTGAGACCTGCGGGGGTTGTACCATCACTTCCAGTACTTCTTGTTCTTCTTTACACTGAAGATAGTTCTTGATGACATTGGCTGTGTGTTTGTCCTGCTGCAGACAAACACACATTTGGGGCCAATAAATAATCATTTATATCTCTGAACGCATTCTTTGTTTACAGCATTTTTTTCACACCTGCCTAAAACTTTTGCACAGTACTGTATATAAATATGAAACACAATTTAACAAGTGCCACAACATGCAAATATATATATATTTTTTCAGGTTTAGGGTTACTGAAGTTGGGCTAGCTTGTATTGAATGATGTGCTAAGTGGTGGCTCGCTACACAGCTATGTTAGCATAACATAAACAAAGTAAAGCTGGAGGATGAACGCTAACTTTTCTCCACTCGATAAAAGTTAATGTGAGGGTTCCCGATGGTTAGGGACAAATGCAATGGCATGGCAGGATGCTATAAACAGACCAAACTTCAGTCAGGAGAACAACTGATATAATCCATCTCTGCCTTTTGTTTTGTGTAGTGTTTACCAGCCTTAATAAACGGCTCGCTTTCTGTTAACTAGTGATGGGCAGATGAAGCTTCATGAAGCACTGAAGCTTTTCATCCAATTGGTTCACCCCAGCGCAAAGCTTCTTGAAGCTTCATTTGCTCTAGTAGGACACCTACTGGACGTAAAAATATTAGTTGGCATGAATTTGAAGAGTTTGGCCTTTTGCACACAGCCTGTAAATGTCAACAACAAAAGGAGTGTGTAAAACATCTATGTTGTATTGATGGCATTATACTTTGTATATTTATACTGGCAGTATGGAAAATGATCATTTGGAAATGCTTAAAATGGAAATGATCATTTACTGTGAGGTGAGGTGTGGTTGGGGTGTGGACAGTGGTTGTGCTTTTGTAACGTTGAGGTATGGACAGCTACACACTGAGGCGTCAGTCCTGCGCATATTTTATTCTGTAAAAACTAAATTTTCACTGCTTTTATAACCTTTAGTGGGGAGAACATAGCTAGGATTTAATGATTTAACAAATCTTTTGAATCCTTTGTCCTCCACAATGCTAAATGGCTGGTAGTCCTCAATCACCATGCTAACCAGGTCTTCATCTATTTGAGATTCTTCTCCTGAGGAAAGACAATAAAGACAAAGCACAAATATAAATATCACACACGTAACTTATAACAGTTGTATAATATTGTTATATCATTTAGTAACATTACTGCATGCTATATTATCATGGCATTTGATGGCTCACCTGGTCTTGCTCCACAATCGCTGTTCCCCTTATTCTCATGCAAAGCTCTGTAGTGCCTAAGCATGGATGAGGTGTTGTTGTTATATCCCAGCTCCCTGGCACATAGCAAACACTTCACCTTGTACAAAAGTAAAGACAGCTTAACATAAATTGTATTGCACCATCAGTATTATGAAAATACATCTTCTGTAGAAATTTACATACCTTGTTGGGAGGAATAAAATCAAAATGTTCCCACACAGGGGAGGACATCCTCCTCTTCTTAGCTGGCTCCATTCTCTCCTGGCTTTCTCTCCTCACTCTCATAAACCTCCAAACTGTCTCCAAACTCTCACTAAACGCAACTCTCCATCAAACACCCACATTTTGAATGAAGTCTGAGGGGTTTATATCGCTGTCATAGCTCGCGGCAAAGTTCGAACCACTTCATGAACCAGTCACGTGGTACAGCTGGGCAGCGAGGCTTCGGACGTCATCATTTTCAGCTCCTCCCATAAATGAAGCAAGCCTCGATACGCGCATCGCGGAAACGCCCCCGCCTTGATACAGAACGTCACATCACTACTGTTAACATTCAAGTATAATCCACGTTCCTTGGTGTCTGCGTTTTGGGTCCTTTTCGTCAATCCATCCATCTCTGCCAGACTGTGACACATGGGCTGGGCTGTAGTTACATCGTAAGGTTTTAAAAACTGAGCTGTAAAATAAACAGTGGTAATAAAAACTTAGAGAGGCCAGCAGTGATCACTGACTCTTTTTAGAGACTTGTTCAGATTAAACGAGATACAAAGCATTAAAACATCTTAAACACAGAGTAGTTTGGACCCGGAAGCGAAGTTCATACGCCATCACTTAAAGACTGGATTTTTAAAGTTTGTCTGAAGCTATTCTAAATTTTTGTCCTTAAGTACCATAAACACACACACAGTAGTACTTGTACTCAAAGGTGACCACTGAAAATAGTCTCCTCACCCATCCCTGTATTTGAGGTGCACATTAATAGTTACAGCGCCCTCTGTCACATTATCTATATACTTTGATTTTTAAAAATATGAAACTACAAAGTTATGACGCTTATTTAACGGTGGAATTGGTTGAAACATAATTTCTCTTAAAAAAAAAAAGAAAACATACAAACCTGATGACAGTTTACATTGAAGTCCTGTAAGTTGGTGCAACCAGTTCTATTTATGTGCAGTTTGTTATTTCTCAGGAACCGCTCGACTCAGGCACAAATGAGAACGTTCCAAGTCTGCACCATAAAATCTATTTTCAGCATCAGTTTGCCAAACCAGGCTTTAAATCCTGTCCTAAAGGTTGGACTGAAGTGAAGTTTTACTTTAAGAAGAAAAAAATGTCAAAGAAACAAAGATTATAAGTTACAATATGGAGGTTTCGTCATGTTAGCTGCAGTTTGATGTTGGGGACACATTTACGCCTAAAGTTCTTTTTAATCCCAGACTTACATTAACATTCAGCCTACACAGCAAATCCAGCATGTCCAAATTAACACCGTCGGATTTGATTTCAACACTATTAAAGTGTCTATATGGGTCCACACCAGAGAGTGTTAATTTAACTCTTTTTGGAGAGTTGGTACGTTAACTCTGATTTAGTGTTTGTAACGGTGGACCCAAGAAATACCAGCCGGAGCGACTTTGACAGTGCAGAACTTTTTATTAAGCTCGGGGTTGTACGTAGACACATATACTCCGCGCTCTCTTTCTCTGCTGTCCTCCGTCTCCGTCTGTCACTGCCAACACATAAAGAGACACAATCACTGTCAGATCCCAGCACACCTGTTCACCCCGCCCCTGCGCCGCCCCGGGAGCTCACTGCGTCACGCCTCCTCTGCAGCTGGCCAAGGACCACACCCACGCCACACATCCCCACCGCCCGACTGAGGCCGGGGCCCATCCGGCCGAACCTACTCCCCCCCCCGCGAGCGAGAGAGGAAATCGGCCACGACCATCTGCGCGCCCGGCCTATGGATCACCTTGAACTTAAAGGGCTGCATGGCCAGATACCACCGAGTGATCCGGGCGTTGGCATCCTTCATGCGGTGGAGCCACTGCAGCGGGGCGTGGTCCGAGCAGAGGGTGAACGGGCGGCCCAGGAGGTAGTAGCGAAGGGAGTCGACCGCCCACCGGATCGCCAGGCACTCCTTCTCTACGGTGCTGTACCGTGACTCGCGGTCCGTGAGCTTCCGGCTGATGTAAGCGACCGGCCGGTCAACTCCCTCCACCTGCTGGGACAAAACGGCCCCCAGCCCTCTGCTCGAGGCGTCAGTCTGCAGACAGAAAGGGAGGGAGAAGTTAGGTGTGAACAGCAGCGGCTCTCCACAGAGAGCCCGTTTCACCTGCACAAACGCCGCCTGGCACCGCTCCGTCCACTGGACCAGATCTGGGGCACCCTTGCGGGTGAGATCAGTCAGGGGGCTGGTCAGGTCCGCGAACCCTGGGACGAACCGCCGGTAATAGCCGGCCAGCCCCAGAAACCGTCTCACCTCTTTTTTCGTCTTGGGACGCGGGCAGGATGCAATCGCCGCCGTCTTCTCCACTTGAGGTCGCACCTGCCCGCTCCCCAAGTGGTACCCCAAATACTGTACCTCCCTCCGTCCAACCGCACACTTCTTCGGGTTGGCCGTGAGCCCCGCCTGCCTCAGGGACTCCAGCACCGCGGCCACACACCGCACATGCCCCGCCCACGTGTCACTGTAAATGATGACGTCGTCTAGGTAGGCGGCAGCATAGGCAGCGTGGGGCCGCAGCACCCGGTCCATGAGGCGCTGAAAAGTGGCAGGGGCGCCGAACAAGCCGAACGGAAGCGTCACGAATTGGTACAACCCATACGGAGTGGAGAAGGCCGTCTTTTCCCGGGACTCTGTAGACAAGGGAATCTGCCAGTAGCCCTTGGTTAAATCCAGAGTCGTAAAAAAGCGAGCGGTGCCCAACCGGTCCAGGAGCTCGTCGACCCGGGGCATGGGATAAGCATCAAAACGTGACACCTCATTCACTCTGCGATAATCGACACAGAACCGTATAGACCCATCCTTCTTTACTACAAGGACGATGGGGCTACACCAAGCACTGTGTGATTCTTCTATTACTCCCAGCCTCAGCATTTCCTTCAATTCCCGGAAAACAATTTGCCTTCTATGTTCCGGCAGCCTGTAGGGCCGTGAACGCACCGTCACGCCAGGCCGCGTCTCAAAATGGTGCTCTATGAGAGAAGTACGGCCGGGCAAGGGGGAGAACACGTCGGCAAAGCGCTGTTGCAATGCAGCAACATCCGCCCTCTGGGCCTGTGTGAGACGGTCACTGCAATGGAGGGAGGCGGGGATGCTAGACTTTGGCGCCTCCGGCCCCAACTCATCTCTCCCTCTTACCAAGCTCACTAGAGAAGCGGTCTCCGCCTCCCTCCAGGCTTTGAGGAGGTTGAGGTGGTAAATCTGCGTGGCCCCGCCCCTGTCCGACCGTACCACTTCATAATCAACGTCCCCCACTCGCTGTGTGACCACGAAGGGTCCTTGCCACTTGGCGAGTAATTTAGAGCTGGAAGAAGGAAGTAACACAAGCACCTTATCTCCCGGTGAAAATTGCCTGAGTCTAGCCCCTCTGTCATACAGGCGTCGCTGCCGCTGCTGGGCCTGGAGCAAATTCTCCCGCGAGAGCCTCCCCAGTGTGTGCAGCTTTGCTCGCAGGTCCAGCACGTACTGAATTTCACTTTTCGCAGGGCTCGGACCTTCCTCCCAGTTTTCCTTAATCAGGTCGAGCACCCCCCGCGGCTTCCTGCCGTATAACAGCTCGAAGGGAGAAAATCCCGTGGAGGCCTGGGGCACCTCCCGCACTGCAAACAACAGAGGGTCTAACCAGCGATCCCAATTGCGTTCATCCTCGCGAATGAACTTACGAATCATGGATTTTAAAGTCTTATTCAGCCTCTCCACCAACCCATCAGTCTGAGGGTGGTAGACGCTGGTCCGAATAGATTTAATACCCAGTAATTCGTACAGTTCCCGCAATGTGCGCGACATGAACGACGTGCCCTGGTCAGTCAGTATTTCCTTCGGAATACCGACTCGGGAGATGACCTGAAACAGTGCCTGCGCCACGCTCTTCGCTGAAATGGTGCGTAGCGGCACTGCTTCCGGGTACCGCGTTGCGTAGTCCACCAGGACCAGCACAAAGCGATAGCCGCGTGCACTCCGGTGCAATGGCCCGATGAGATCCATGCCAATACGCTCAAACGGGATCTCCATCAGCGGTAATGGGCGCAACGGCGCCTTTGGCACGGCCGGCTGGTTAACCAGCTGGCATTCGGGGCACGACGCACACCAGCGGCGCACGTCGGCCCAAATGCCCGGCCAATAGAATCGGGCCATTATGCGCTCCAGAGTTTTCTCGCCACCCAAGTGCCCTGCCATGGGGTTCGAATGAGCCGCCTGGAAAATCATTTCCCGGCGGCTTTGCGGCACCAATAACTGTGTGCGGATTTCATTAGTGTGAGTGTCACGGCTCACTCTATAAAGCCGATCGTTCCGCAATTGGAAATGAGGGTACGTTCGCGCAGCGTCGGGGCGCACCGAGCGACCATCAATATCCATCACTTGGTCATAGGCTGAGCGTAGGGTGTCGTCCCGAGACTGCTCTAGTGGAAAATCTTCCGTGGGGTACACAACGGGAGGCGGCGGGGCTTCCGTGGAAGTCCCCGCCTCCTCCTCCCCCCCAGAGTCAGCGTCGGTCGACCCCGCGTCACCGCCGAGCGCCGCGCAAACGTCACACGAATTTACAGACCGCGATCGCATCCCCGCGTACTGCCCCAGTAAGCTGTGGAACCCCGGCCAATTCGTACCCAAAATAAGGGGATGCGAGAGGCGCGGGCTAACCGCCGCCTTCACTCTATGCGTTTTGCCCCTGAATTTCAGCAACAGTGACACTACTGGGTACTTGTGAATATCCCCGTGCACACATTTAACCTCCACCCAGTCAGCCTCCAACAATGCCCCGGGGCGAACCAAACTTTGGTGGACCAGAGTCTGCGTGCAGCCCGTGTCCACCAAAGCATGGCGAATACCCCCTTGACACCTTACCGGCACGCGGTACGTCACTCCTGGACCGGGGGCGGGCGCTGGAGCGCCGGCAACGCGGAACACCTGCCCCACCTCCATGAGCGGACAGTCTCGGCGCAGGTGCCCCGGCCGCCCACACTTCCAACAGTCCGGCCCCGGCGTCTGTGCGGCTCCCCGTGGCTCCGGGGCAACCTCGGCGGCCGCCGGGGTTCCGGCGGGAAGCAGCGGCCGGAACGGGTTCCTGGGGCTCCACCCTGCTGCCTGCTCCGTTCCCGCAGGGCCGCCGCCTCTCCTCTGCGACGCCGCCGCCGGTGGCCTGGGCGGCGGAACACGGGCGCCCCGCCGCGGCTCCTCACGGCCCGGTACCGGGTCGGCCGCCAGATGGTCCTCTGCCAGCGTCACCGCCGCCGTCAAATCCGCCGGGCGGTGGCAGCGAACCCAACGAGCCGTCGCCTCGGGCAGGCCTCCCACGAACTGCTCGAGGACGACCATGGTCAGCATCCGCGTCTCCCCAGCCGAGGGGCCCGGTCGCAGCCACCTCGCTGCCGCATCCTCCAGCTGCCGAGCCCAGGCAAACGGCCGCTCCCCCCCCGACATCCTGCTGGCCCGGAACTGACGGCGGTAATCCTCCGGGGAGAGCCCCAAACGATCCAGCACCGCCCGGCACACGTCCTCGAACACCCCCCGCGAGCCGGGGGGCAGGCTCAGCGCCGCCGTCTAGGCCTCACCCGACAGAAGCGGCAGCAGCCGGGCGGCCCACTCCTCCTCCGGCCACCGACAGGCCACCACCGTGGCCTGGAAAGCCTCGATGAAAACCAGCGGGTCCTCCCCATCCCGCATCCGGTGCAACGTCACCGACAGCGGAGGGGCGGGAGCCGGCGCGGCCGCATTCCCCAGCAGCTGCCCCAGAGCCGCGGTCTGCTGCTCCGATTGCAGGCGAAGCAACGCCAACTGTTGGTCCTGCGTGGCCGCCTGACGAGCCGCCATTGCCGCCATGTCCACCATCATCTGGCCCAAGATCTGCAGCGGCTGGGCGGGCGGTGGGGCGGGCGGCGGCGCCGCCGGGGGAGCAGGGGGAGCCGGCAGGGGACCGGACATCACGCGTGGGTTTCGGCACCAGTGTAACGGTGGACCCAAGAAATACCAGCCGGAGCGACTTTGACAGTGCAGAACTTTTTATTAAGCTCGGGGTTGTACGTAGACACATATACTCCGCGCTCTCTTTCTCTGCTGTCCTCCGTCTCCGTCTGTCACTGCCAACACATAAAGAGACACAATCACTGTCAGATCCCAGCACACCTGTTCACCCCGCCCCTGCGCCGCCCCGGGAGCTCACTGCGTCACGCCTCCTCTGCAGCTGGCCAAGGACCACACCCACGCCACAGTGTTAAACACCAAATCTGTCTGGAGTTGATAATTTAACACTTGGTGTTAAGAGTTTATATATTAACTCTCAAAGAGTATTTTAGTTTAACTACGTAAGAGTTATCTTCTAATTCATTCTAAAAAGTAGGAATTTTACTGTTCTGAACTTCTAGAAATTTCTTTTGGAAATAAACATTTACTAAAAAGATGCAATGGTTTTTGAAAAACATTTATTCTGAACTGTGCACCACAATTTCAAAACATTTTCTGAAAGACGTAACAGTATACATGTTCTCACTTTCATTAGAGTTTTGTTTATCAAAAGGTCTGACATAGGTGAGCTGGTAAATGCAAATAACAGCATTCTCATCACTTATTTCTTCAATACAATATGCATGTCCTTCATTCATCCCTTTGTGGAACTTCAACGCACTTCTGCTCTCCCCCATATTCCATCTTCACAAGCATATCCTGTGCGGAGATTGAATAAAAATTAGTTGACACTAATTAATGGCACAAATAATCCAGTAAACAATTGCAGCACAGTAAAAAAAAAAAAAAAAAAGGAATCCTCTTTGAGCCATTACTTGGGTAAAGTATTTTCCCAAAAGACAAAGACACAGGCAACAGGTAATACTGAACTAAATGTAAAACCTCAACCTTTTTCATTTTTACCTAAACCGTGTGCAAAAAACTCTGGAGGGATCTATGCTAATGTAGAATCCAGTCAGGACGTCTGCTACTGCTGTTTGCTCGTTTTTTGTTTTTTTTAATGGGCGATCGTTTTCAGGCTTCAAGTAGCACCATTATACCAACATTTCACATTCTACACATTGTTTTAGGTGTATTTGACCAAAGGTTTGACTGAAAATTCACATGCAAGCTTTTTTTCAGTGCTGTGGTATTTGCCCGCAAACAATACCTTTCAGCTAGCTAAAACAGAATATTATGCTATCACCGAGCAACATGGCTAATGCCTTTCACACAGCTTTGTCTCAACTCCAAAGAGCCACAGAAGTAAAAGCTCATAATAATAATTGAAACAATCTTTGAAAAAATGACTTACCAAGCATGGCAAACAACTCAAATATGTAGAGCAAAATGTTCTGAAACGGCTTCACTTCAGCTTCGATTGGAGCCGTGCTGGGGGCGGAGTCTGTGAATTTACTCTGTTGGTGTCATAGCCCTTCTAGGAGTTCAGAGTTAAGAGGTCAAGAGTTAATGTTTCCATTGTAACACCTCCAGATTTGACAGAGAAACACTCATTTTTAACACTCGATTTTAACTACTATCATTTTACACCTCAGAGTTACATTAAAAGAATGTGACTCTGCTTAGAGTAAAATTAACTCTACTTTTGCAAGAAGACTATTAACACCAAAACATTTAACACTTTTGAATTTGCTGTGTACTATCATCTCTGTTATCCTATTAGTGAGCATGGCACTTGGAATTGCTGCCAATCTAATCTCAACTTTAATTTAAAACTTAGCAAACCGAGAAACCCCGCTGGTCTAATCTAATCATGATCTCACCCTGTTTGGGAATAACTGGATGGGTCATAAATGGTTTAAACCAGGAGTGTAAGTCTGGGTCACAACAATATCTTCAAACGACTGCAAAAAGTCAGTTCATCTCTAGTTTGAGGATAAACTCAAGTTTGAGTAAGCTTGAGCTCATTTGACCTCCACAGTCCAGTTCTTCTGACATCTGGCACATGCTGTGCCCTGGCCTGCTTGTAGAGTTAGTAACACTTGATAGTAGCTGCCACCATGAAGATCACTGTGCTGCGTAACAGATACATTTATACGACATGTGAGAGAAAAGTCTGTTACCACAGCCAAAGTCACAATTAATTTCACAATTAATCCATAAAATGCATAAATTTGTCTCTGTGCTCTGCTTACAGAAAGCAGCCGCTGCATATTGAAGATATGGACTCCGGATCCACACAGTTTGTTTTGCTAACGGTTATTTCACCTGTCATCACATGGTTGCTACTCTCTTCCTGCTTGTACAGCCTGTGTGTGTGTGTGTGTGTGTGTGTGTGTGTGTGTGTGTGTGTGTGTGTGAAAGAGAGAGAGGTGTTACGTGTAAACACAGGCCAGCCGAGGATCTGGAGACAACTACGCTCAAGCATGGTAGCATCAGCCACCAGGTTATTTTATCCAATATAAATCCAATAAATGGATGAGACACTTCTTACTCTGGAAAAAAAGGCATTGTTTAAAAAAAAGAAAAAAAGAATCATTTAACATGTGCAAAGTTGCAGGTATTGGTGCTGAGATTGGCTCTGCTGGGGGTTTTCCCACTGTTGCCAAGTGCTTGCTCACATGGGTTCATCTGATTGAAGTGCATCGATATAACAAACAGGTGCAGGTAGATGTGTTTGATTATTTTTTTACTTAATACAGAGGGCTAATGTTGTGAATTAGCAACTCTGAATTAAAACTATGAGCTTTTCCAAAACCCAACCAAGTGCTTTGTGCCTGTACTTAATGAAGAGGGTTGTAAAAGCCAAAGTAAATCTCCAGTAAAAACAAAGCAAATTACCAAGCTCTTGAACTCCCATCCTCTGTCTACAGACTGATAAATCTCAGCATTTATTGGGTAGTTTGCCATAAAATTGTTGAGTGCAGCACATAATTTGGACCCAAACACAGAAAACAGGAAGTCGAACACACAAAAGGCAACTTTATAAAAACTGAGACGGGACTGTGCAGCACATGATGAGTGAACAGAAACTAACGCACAGGGCTGAACGGTCACACATCACAGAAACAGATAGGGCACATAAGGCCAAGGCAGGAAACAAGGCAACAGGAACGCATGAAACAGTTTCAAAATAAAACAAAAAACTGGGAACATCTTAAACTTCACAAAATCAATTCAAGTTTTCAACATAATTTTATTTATGTTGCACCAAATCACAACAGTTGCCTATGGGTGCTTTGATTGTAAAGGTAAAGCCCTACAATAATACAGAGAAAGGCTCAACAGTCAGATGACACCCTAGCAAGCTCTTTGGCAACAGTGGGAAGGAAAAACTCCCTTTTAACAGGAAGAAACCCCCAGCAGAACCAGGCTCAGGGAGGGACGGCCATCTGCCGCCTCCAGCTGGTCGTGAGTGGAGGAAGACAGAGGGGAGAATTAGAAAATGTCTTTCATGAATTTCTGTCGATGATTACATTAAAAGTACAAAAAAATACAGAAAATTGTCTTTTTAATGATGAAATGAGTTTGGTTGTAACAGCTATACCTTAATAAATGCAAACCCATTATCGTATTTATTAACAATTATGTAAGAGAAAAATAAGAGAGAGGCTAAAGAAGAGGTGAAAATGAAGAGGAGGATCCTTGAAAGTGTTTGATGAACAACTGCAGCCTATTTTCAGCTCGAGACTCTTCACGGCTCATAAACTCGCAGGAAGAGCAGAAACCATGTCTGTGTTCTCACTCAGGCCATCCCTTCGTCCCTCAGACATGCCCACTGTCTGTGCCCACCGCCGTTTTTTTCCTTTAATTTTTTTGGATAAAAGAAGTGAGATGGCCTTCGTTTCACTCTTTTATTCTATTACTTTCATTTTCTTGTTTTTATGCGTTCTTTTCTCAGAGGAGTACGATTCATCATGATGGAGGAGAGCAACAACAAAACCCAAACTGGGATGGTGGAGGATGATTTATCACCCCCCCCCCCCCCCCCCCTCTCTCTCTGCTCCACTTTTCTTTCCCTCTCTCTCTCTCTCTCTCTCTCTCTGCTCCACTTTTCTCCCCCCCCCCCCTCTCTCTCCTACCATTGCTTTCCTGTTCCCCAACCCCTTCCCTTTCTTGATTGTTCCAATAGAGAGAAAGCACACACCTTGGACGTCTGGTAAATGAGCTCAGCATAGTAGATGTAGATAGAGAAGCTAAAGCAATAGAGACACTTCAGATTTCGATGCCAGTAGGGGTGGCTGCAAAGTTTACATTTACACCTACATTTTGGGGTTGATCATGTGCTGTGATTTATGAGGTGAAAGAACAAAAGAGGCAGAGGGCTTTCTTTTTAACAGAGCACATCTGGTCTAATGTAGTAATACAGATAAATACACTGTTACCTGCTTTCTCCTCTCTGGAAGTCACTCTGCACCTCCCAGCCTTACACGGAGGCTGGTCTTTGTTGCGAGGTCAGAGAAACCTGGTTGATGTAATGCAGATGGTGTCATGTATGAGGCGGTGCAGCAATGGTAAAAAACATTGACTGTTTGGATTCAGTCACTAAATTATCTCAGTTTAAATGAACTGATGTTTTCTCTGCTTCATTGTGAAAAAAATGGGTTAATGAGATTTGTAAATCACTGCATGAGATTGTCTTTTTGTAATCTTAGAAATATGGTATCTAACCAGATTCTTACTCTGGATGGCATTACCTTGGCCTCCAGTAACACTGTGAGGAACCTTGGAGTCATTTTTGATCAGGATGCCCTTCAATGCACATATTAAACAAATATGTAGGACTGCTTTCTTCCATTTGCGCAATATCTCTAAAATTAAAAACATCCTGTCTCAGAGTGACGCTGAAAAACTAGTTCATGTATTTCCTCACATACAAGGTCTTAAATAATCAGGCCCCATCTTATCTTAATGACCTTATAGTACCATATCACCCCATTAGAGCACTTCACTCTCACACTGCAGGCCTACTCGTTGTTCCTAGAGTATTTAAAATGAGAATGTGAAGGAGAGCCTTCAGTTTTCAGGCACCTCTTCTGTGGAACAGCTTCCAGTTTGGATTCGGGAGACAGACACTATCTCTACTTTTAAGATTACTCTTTAAACTTTCCTTTTTGCTAAAGCATATAGTTAGGGCTGGACCAGGTGACCCTGAATCCTCCCTCAGTCATGCTGCAATAAGTGTAGGCTGCTGGGGGATTCCCATGATGCACTGGGTGTTTCTTCTTCGGTCACTATGTGTTAATAGACCTCTCTACACTGAATCATACTTGTTATTAATATCTGGCTCTCTTCCACAGCATGTCTTTTATCCTGTCTTCCTTCTCTCACCCCAACCAGTCGCCCCTCCCTGAGCCTGGTTCTGCTGGAGGTTTCTTCCTGTTAAAAGGGAGTTTTTCCTCCCCACTGTCGCCAAAGCGCTTGCTGATAGGGTGTCATCTGATTGTTGGGTTTTTCTCATTATTATTGTAGAGTATTTACCTTTAATAACATTTAATAGATTTTTTTTTAATTTATTTACATTTTCAGGGTTTATTTGGAGATACCACCTCACCAGTCTCTGTGTGGAGCTTTACTCTCAGCCAGTCATCCTATCTCTAAGGATGAACCTAGACATTCTTCATACGAAACACATTCTGAATATTTTCCATGTTTACAAGAAGGAAAGACTTTCTCTTTGACATGTCTAACATCACATATCTGTTTGAATCGTGTAGGAGGGACACTCAGTTTGGTTTTGGGGATATTTTTTTTGTTTTATTGTTCACTGCAGAAGCTAGCAAGTAAAAGAGACAAATGATTGTGATACCAGAGGCTTACAGAAACATTGGAGTTGTCATCACTTTAAACAATAGGTTTTTCAAATGATTTATGAGGTAGAACATGTAGGATAACCACTCTACATTTTTGTCACACACTTTAAACTCTCCTCCAGTGCTGAAAATTAACAGCAAGCTTTCTGTAAGAGCTATGCCATACCTGCCACCCTTGAAAATAATATGAATGATTTGTTCTCCCTTGTTTTTAATTTAGCAGACATATTATGAACTTTCAAGGAGATTTTTGCCCGGAGACCCTGCTAATTCCTGTCCCTGATTCAGTACATGCTTCTGCACAAAGTACAGTATGAGATATCAGTGCCCATCTCTGGAGGGCCATTGTCCTTAATTAGAAGTGTGGTTATCTCCTTCGTTCTGCCCTTCATCCTTAGCAGCTCCTCTGCTTCACACAGAGGCTATGGTTCACTTTCAGTTCAGTCCATTCAGTTGAAGATGCAAAAAAAAAAAATCTCCTTTAGTTCAGCTGCTGATTTGTTGGTGGTAGCAAAACCCCGGGTAGCTCATAAGAAGTGTTAGCAAACTGCTGTGTACCTGCAGTGTTTTGTAACGGAAAAGCAGCGTGAGGCCTACTTGCTGTCAAATAAATATTCATAAACACAGAGACGTGAGAATATACTGGACTATTCAAACAGGACCAGGACACACCATTAATCTCATCATTACACACCACACTGTGACTTTATGTGCTGATTGAGCCAAGTGTCTGCAGATGTCTCTCTGAGGCTCCTACCATGAGCTGCACAGCCAGCGTCCAAACGCTGTACCAGACCTGTGACCCTAACATACCTGCACAGGCTCACAGGTGTTTCCTGTTACGCTGGCTAATTAAACCCCTCCTGAGGGTGATGTTGACTTAAGCTGTGATGGGAACTGGATGAACAAGCATTTTGTTTCATGCTAGTCGGACCAGAAGACACAGTGTGGGCAGCACCACAGTTCGACTGTGGAGGACCGTGTGACGTGAAGTTCAGGTTTGGACTTTGTGAACCTGAATACACAAATTTGTGCTGCTGTCACTTTGAAAACATCTTTACAGTATAGAGCAATGCTGGCAGAACTCTCCTCTTTAAAATGTACCACAAATATTAGTGGCCACTGTACTGCCTGCTCTGTTAGTGTGTGTGGCAGTTCAGGGGCAAAACTATCCTGACCTGATATACATGGGGAACTGAAACTACAGTTAACTAGCACCTTCTCCCTGACATGCAAGCTATCATTAGGGAGCATTATATTTTAAGCTTATAGAGCCTATAAGTTTATTTAAATGTCAGACCATACACATTTAAACCAAATATACTTCTTTAGAATCAGATACCATTTCTGGAAACTACTGTTTTTCTCAAATGTAAACAGTAAACTGAGCTGAAAGGGAGTACATGAGCTGAGATAGATACTCTGTTCGTACCCAGCTGAGACGAATAACTCATCAACAATACAGTGGGGCAAAAAAGTATTTAGTCAGCCACCGATTGTGCAAGTTCCCCCACTTAAAATGATGACAGAGGTCAGTAATTTGCACCAGAGGTACACTTCAACTGTGAGAGACAGAATGTGAAAAAAAAAAATCCATGAATTCACATGGTAGGATTTGTAAAGAATTTATTGGTAAATCAGGGTGGAAAATAAGTATTTGGTCACCTCAAAACATGGAAAATCTCTGGCTCTCACAGACCTGTAACGTCTTCTGTAAGAAGCTTTTCTGTCCCCCACTCGTTACCTGTATGAATGGCACCTGTTTGAACGCATCATCTGTATAAAAGACACCTGTCCACAGCCTCAAACAATCAGACTCCAAACTCCGCCGTGGCCAAGACCAAAGAGCTTTCGAAGGACACCAGGAAAAGTATTGTAGACCTGCACCAGACTGGGAAGAGTGAATCTACAATAGGCAAGCAGCTTGGTGTGAAAAAATCAACTGTGGGAGCAATCATCAGAAAATGGAAGACATACAAGACCACTGATAATCTCCCTCGATCTGGGGCTCCACGCAAGATCTCATCCCGTGGGGTCAAAATGATCATGAGAACGGTGAGCAAAGATCCCAGAACCACACGGGGGGACCTGGTGAATGACCTGCAGAGAGCTGGGACCACAGTAACAAAGGTCACCATCAGTAACACACTACAACGGCAGGGAATCAAATCCCGCAGTGCCAGACGTGTTCCGCTGCTGAAGCCAGTGCATGTCCAGGCCCGTCTGAAGTTTGCCAGAGAGCACATGGATGATACAGCAGAGGATTGGGAGAATGTCATGTGGTCAGATGAAACCAAAGTAGAACTTTTTGGTATAAACTCAACTCGTCGTGTTTGGAGGACGAAGAATACTGAGTTGCATCCCAAGAACACCATACCTACTGTGAAGCATGGGGGTGGAAACATCATGCTATGGGGCTGTTTTTCTGCCAAGGGGACAGGATGACTGATCCGTGTTAAGGACAGAATGAATGGGGCCATGTATGGTGAGATTTTGAGCCAAAACCTCCTTCCATCAGTGAGAACTTTGAAGATGAAACGAGGTTGGGTCTTCCAACATGACAATGATCCAAAACACACCGCCCGGGCAACAAAGGAGTGGCTCCGTAAGAAGCATTTGAAAGTCCTGGAGTGGCCTAGCCAGTCTCCAGACCTCAACCCCATAGAAAATCTGTGGCGGGAGTTGAAAGTCCGTGTTGCTCGGCGACAGCCCCAAAACATCACTGCTCTCGAGAAGATCTGCATGGAGGAATGGGCCAAAATACCAGCTACTGTGTGTGCAAACCTGGTAAAGACCTATAGTAAACGTTTGACCTCTGTTATTGCCAACAAAGGTTATGTTACAAAGTATTGAGTTGTATTTTTGTTATTGACCAAATACTTATTTTCCACCCTGATTTACCAATAAATTCTTTACAAATCCTACCATGTGGATTCATGGATTTTTTTTTTCACATTCTGTCTCTCACAGTTGAAGTGTACCTCTGGTGCAAATTACTGACCTCTGTCATCATTTTAGGTGGGGGAACTTGCACAATCGGTGGCTGACTAAATACTCTTTTGCCCCACTGTAGATGGCGTCTCTCAGGGAAAAGCCACTCCAGCGTTGTAGTTATACTGTAGGAGGAGCACAGCCTAGTCAACCAATCACTGCTCTTGGTTTCCCATAGTCCCATAGTCTGTGATGAAGCCATTAAAATGCCTGGCTGAGGCCAGATGGTCTGTCATTGTTGAGAGAGACAGAGGAGGATGGAAGGAAGGTGTGGAAGGACGAAATCTCAGCTGGGAGAAATGGAAGGAGGGAGAGGGGGAATGAAAAAAGAAGGAATAAAGGGGAAACAAATGGGGGTCATGTTTGAAGAGGGATGTCAACAATGGGGGATGAAGAGGAAAAAAGAAAATAAGGACATTTAGTATAGACGGAAGTATAGAAGTTGTATATGAGATTGGGAAAAACAGCTGGAGATGGAAATGTAAGGAAAAAGAGAAACTGAATTGCAGAGCGTGGGAAGGGGGAAGAAGAGGAAACAAAAAGAGTAAAATGGAAGAAAGAGGGAGAAAAGTTCCAAGATGAAAAATGTGTATGTAGAGGAAAACCAGTAGCATGTAGTTTAGTAAACTGGCTATTAATCAACATTTGTTAGTTTTGTACTAGATATATTTCTTCAGTTTTTCATAAAAGAAGACAAACTGTACATGGGTGACTAAATAAGAAAATTACCAAAGAAAATTGCTCCACCTGCATTTCTTTGTAAAGTTTATTGGTATAATAATGAAATATGCTCAGAAAAGCAGGAAAAAATGCAATCACTGTTAAATATCACAAAGAAAACATGAGCAACTGTTTAGCAAACCATTGTGGGATAGAGAATTTTAAACTGGCTGTCTCCTGCACTGAGGAGAACCCACAGTCATCAAAAAATACACTACACCAGTGTAAATCACGCGGCACACCTCCAAACAAAAATGTCACAAAAAGCATATTGATCATTTTCCCCATGCAGAAGCCATTGTGAAATTGGCTCGGTTTGTCTCCAGTATACATTTTTGCTTTCTTCTGACCACTACTCATGCTATGGCCTTCATTTGGGTCGGAGTTTTCTCCAGGACCCAGGTCAGACTGGCTACTTATTCTTTTCAAATATGTATCTATTGCTATTATGCAGTTGTCTTACAGCATCACTATTATGTAATTTCTTCTTTGTCTTCTTCTGTTTTACTGGCAGTTGGCAACCCATTTAATTAGAGCAGGTAGTTGTACTGCCCTCTAAGCGACCGGCATGAGTAACGGGCAGTACAGAGTACTAATCAGGTGAAAACCAGATAACCTTCCACAGCACACAGGTTGGGAAACACTGCACTATACTGCCAAAAGTATTTGCTTGTCTGCCTTCACACGTATTTGAACTTGAGTGACATCCAATTCTTAATCCACAGGGTTTAACATGATGTCGTCCCACCCTTTGCAGCTTTAACAGCTACAGTACGTCTCTTCTTGGAAGGCTTTTCAAAATGTTTTGGCGTGTTTATTAGGGGTGCAACGATACACAAAATTCACGGTTCGGTTCGGTTCGATACTTTGGTGTCACGGTTCGATATTTTTTCGATACAAAAAAATGTTCATGCATTTTTAATTTGTCATTTATTAAAATTATAAATATATATTTTAACTCAAAAGTACAGTTTTTGAATTTAACCCTAACCCTTGTGCGTGTTTTTTATTTTGACAGCGAATGCGCACCTGCGGACCACTTATGTGCAGCCCTGGTTATTTAGCTCATCATATTGCAGCCACAGAAATTCTTTTGTCCATGAAACCATAAAGCTGCACTTTCTTTTTGCCTCATAGTCTGATTTGTCATAACTTCTCCGTTTTGTGGTAAGCTTTTCTTTGGCTGTCACTTCTTCACCCTGACCTGTCTTATTTGGCTCAGCAGAACTGAAATGCTTTTACACACTCACTCACATAAGCTCAGCGATTCTCTGCACGATCAACCTCTCACATGTTTAAGCTTGCTGCGGGAGATTTCACTTGTCATGTTTGCATAGTAAGCTAATGATTAATAAGACGATGTCAGAGGAATTGGTGCACAAATTATCATCACTCACAGATCAGTGCTGTCGCTCTCTATACACAGTTCGCACGATTGCAAAGTGAAAGCAAAAAAACAAGCGCAAATTCAAACGCGATTTCAATATGTCACATATTGACAGTGGCTCACCGATGCCAATGACATAATTACCCAGCTACATTTCCGAAAGAATGCAAAAGCATTGACATATATTTTTCCTACAATAGCCCGACGGGCAGGGAAGAGATAGATTTTGGTAGCCCGACTGAAAAAATCGCTAGCTCCGGGACGTCGGGCTAGCGATATTGCAAGCCCTGTATCTGATTGAGGAATCACTCATCTTTGGAAAAGAGAGTTTATTACAGAGAAATGTCTCTTTCCAAAATAAAAGCTATACTATCCGCTTCTTCTGGGCTATATTCTCAGCAGCATAAGGAGAATCATGTGCTAACAGCTGTCTAAATGACTCGGCTAAAGTTAGTAGCATGCTTGCTTTTTTTTGTCTGCTTCCACTTGTCTTTGCACTACGATGATGTCGGCGTAAATGTGCAGTCATATTCGTTGTGTTCCCGCTAGTGCTTTCAGGTTAATCTCGTTGAAATTACCTTAACGCCACAACACGGCAAATCTCCGTTAACGAGCTACCGCCGATCACTCCGTGCATGGGGCTAGACGGCCAACACGTTAACGAGCTAACTGCGCTAACACACTAGTTCACACCAATGTAATTGAGCATTGCATGGCACATTCAACATACTGTTTTACTTTAGTCCATGACTCGCTTACCTTCAGGGTCATACGTCACATGAAAACCAAAATAATTCCAAACGCCAGATCTGAATGACGTTCAATTTGCCTGTTGCAAGGAGAGCTTAACTTCTGTCTCGCTAGCTTGCCCTGCGCTCTTCCCTCTGACTATGCTGTCTGTGTTGAGCGCTCAGTGGATCTGCGCTCGACAGTGCAGCCTAGGCGGAGTAGTCGAACACAGATTCACTGAGCGCTCAACACAGACAGCATCGTCAGAAGGAAAATTGATAAAATAAATTACAAATGTTGTATTGTTCGATACATATGCGTACCGAACCGAAAGCACTGTATCGAACGGTTCAATATCGATACGAATATCGTTGCACCCCTAGTGTTTATGGGAATTTTTGACCATTCTTCCAAAAGTACATTGTGAAGCCAGACACTGATGTTGGAAAAGACACACACACACACACACACACACACACACACACACACACACACACACACACACACACAGAATATAAATACAAATCTGTGTAGACAAATACACACTGTCTGCTGTATTTGTACGTGTATACTGGTGTACGTGTGACTCATCACTCTGATGCATTGCATTGAGCTTGATGATGTAAGGCTTTGATGCAGTTGGTCCATTCCATGACGCGGTTTATGCACTGTTCTTGAGCTAATCTGAAGACCACATGAAATGTGGAGGTCTGTAGCTACTGCCTTTGCAGAAAGTTGGTGATGTCTTCACACTACGCGTCTCAGCATCAACTATTGTAATACCACTAACAGCTGACAGTGGAATATTCAGTAGTGGGTAAATTTCACAACTTGAAGTGTTGCACAGGTGGCATCCTATCACGGTACCACACTGGAATTCACTGAGCTTCTGAAATTTAAGGCGACTTGTGATTTAGTGCTGTATAAATAAAATTGAATTCAAATGAAATTGAATTGAAATAGAAGCAGTCTGCATGTCTAGCTGCTTGATTTCATAAACCTGTGGACATGGAGGTGACTGGAACACCTGAATTCAATGATTTGGATGAGTGAGTGAATACTTTTGGCAGTATAATGTATGCCCCATTACCCTAATTTTAATATTAATAATAAAAATAAAAAGCTTAAAGCTTAAAAGCACTATTTACGTTTGTGGTTTAAACTGGCATCTTCATTCAGCTTAGCGTCTGTCTTTTTAAAGGTTTTTGATTGGCTCAATGGTTTGCTCCATTTTCTTCATTAGCTCAATGTGAACAAAAGAGGAAGAAAGCTGTTTTTCATTCACTGCTGTTCACTGAGTGAACACACACACACGGTTTATTTAGCACGCATGGATACATGGTAACTGATGGGGCTTTGCACTGCGGTCTGTTTAGCTGTCTGAGTGTGTAAACAGCAGAAAATATAGCCCTGCATCACAGATATGACAGCAGCTTCATATTACAAGCATGAAAGGATTAACAAGAGACTGCTTGAGTCAATGAAATTACATTAATGATTTAGAAAAAAAGCTTAATGATTGCTGTAGGGGAGGATGGAGCGTGTGTAAATGAAGGAACTGAGGTCTGATGGATTGAATGATTAGAGGTGTGTGTTGGACATCAGCTGACCTACAGAGTGAGGTACTTCATGTTTGTGTTCGAGCAAACAAATCAGTTCATGTGTTAGTGAACTGATGAATAAGCTGAGATATAAATTAATGAAAAAAGAAATGAATGGGGATGCAAATAAACTGCTGTAACAGGTAGCTGCTGTTCAAAAGCAAGAGAATTACGAGTCTTGTAAGTGGTTAGAACGATGATTTAAATCAATAAACCGAGCGATCGGAGGACTGATGTATGACTGATGCTCGAGCTGCATCACTAAAAGTCTTTATTTGAATGTAAGGTGGAAGCTGAGTTCAGCTGGAGCTTAGTGAAATTGGAAGTGGAGCAGAGGTCTGTGTGCCCGCTGTCAGCAGGGCCAGATGATGCTTTGCTGTATCAGGCAGGTCTGCAGGGAAAGGTGATTCAAGATGGATGAAAAATGATTCTTTTAACCTCCTGTTAACTCTTCTCCACCTAGGCAGGGGCGGAGGTCTCATCTGCAGCCAACCTGAGGCTTCTGCTATCGCACCCTGACATGTATATATGTCAGCACTCTCTGTGTCCCCAAATGGATGTGACCCGCATACATACCTAATCTGCTGTGGATCCACGAGGTTGAATCATGTGGAAATGATGTTACTGAGGTTACTGTGCTTAATATTCCTGGGTAAGTGTGAACTAAGATGCCCTGTTTCACATACAAATAAACTCTAAATTTGTCTTTTAGAGTTCATGTGGATAAATTTATTAGTGCTGGACCCCCAAGAAGTTGATTCTGTTTATCTGGACAGTTCATCCAAAGTTCAACTCTCCTTTCCAGCATCCTGACGTGTCAGTAGGATTAAGGAGGTCCTCGAAGTATTCCTTCCACCGCCCAACAATATCCTCAGAGCACCACTTTCCCCTCCTTAGTCGCCTCACAGTTTTCCAGAATCTTCTTGAGTGTCACGGTCTCGCTGGCAGACCGTGGGGATGTGGGGAAAGGAGGACCCAAAATGCAGGACTCTACAGTGCAACAGTGTTTATTTACAGTGGTGACAATCCGAACAACAATAAATCCCCCCGTGCGATCCCAACTCCCGTTCCGTGTCTTCTCCTTTATCCCGTGCTCCGTGCTCTGTCTCCGTTCCCTGTGTACTCTCCGTGTGCTGCCTCCTGGTCGCCACAATTCCTCCTGAGGAAACACGCATACCAAAGGCAGCCGTGAGTACAAAACCTAACAGTAGACTTGCACTAACCTTGCACAATACACTTAAGACTGACGGGAAGTCACTCAACGATCCAGCGTCGAGGAGCTCTCAGCCACACTGTTTTGAAGCTCCTCTGACGAGGCTTGATCGGCGTCAGGTGTGTGTGGATTCCTGGGTGGGACCGGTCAGCTGGCAGGGCCACACCCACCAGGCCTAAAAGTGCCTGCCACGACCGCACCCTCACATACACAAGCACACACCCCTAAACACCTGACAGTACACCAACACGGAAAAACAGGACAGCAGACACAACCATAATAACAACAACCACAATAATAATAATAATAATAATAATAATAATAATAATAATAATAATAATAACTACAATAGTAGTCCACACTGCTCACGGACCCCGAATCCCTGGAACTGGGTCCGTGACATTGAGGCAGTCCAAAAGTCTTTTTCCATGGCCTCGCCAAACACCTGCCACACCTGTGTTTTTGGTTCTCTTCACCTCTGGTGTCCATCATCTTGGGGGTTACCATCACACAAACACCTTGCGGTGGTTCAACAGCTTCAGCAATGGAAGTGCTGGTGTAGCTGTTGCTGTTCTGTGAGTCTATTGTGCAAGTGGTGTGATATGCCCATGTAGAAAGGACGGCACTGCAACGATGGACTTGCCCTTACTCTGGGCTCCCTCTTTATTCTGGCAACTGGTACAAAGAAAACAGCACACAGTCTTCATTAACAGCGTGCAAAGCAACTGCAACATTCAGTTCTGTTAAAAAGAATTAGAACAATTACAATCTCATAGAGAAGCATTAGAGCTGAGTGCAAGTCAAAAAGCACCTGACTAGCTAACGAGTATTAGCTTAGCATGCTAACTAAAAATGCTACTCGTGAATAAAGTTACTACCCATGCATCAAAATGCCTGTAACTTTCAGGATACATGCTAGTACTGCTTACAATCAGAATACATGTTGACAATTACCACTATAAGAATGTTTTCATTAGTACAATTACAAAATTGACAACAGTATCGCTCACTAGCACCTACCACCAGCTTGGGAGTTTTTTTCCTTTGCTGAGGCATGCGCTGTGAAACAATTTAGAACCTTAACAGTTGCAGTTGCTGTGTTTGTCCACCAGGTGGCTCCAACTATTCACAAAGCACATCAATTTTGAGGAAATTCATTAAGCTACTTTCTAACTCTGTTACACTGGACATGGTCCATTCGGACTCAATGTCCCCAGTCTCCCTCGGAATGCTTTCGGAGCTCTGGCGGAGGTGGGACGACCTCCTCATCTACAATCTTTTTGTGTTTTCTCTTTTAGCATCATACTGCAGTAATATAAAAAATACATCAACCATCTTTTTAACAGAAAACTGGTGGAGATTACACAGCTGTTTTAAGCTTTTTGAGCTGCAATACTGTGCAAAAGTCTTCAGCCACCTCATTTCTTCATCACATCAGTGGCGTGTCTAGAAAATTTTTGTTGGGGGGGCCAGGTAGGGGCACAGATTTGGAGAAGGGTGGCAGATGTAATTGGCAGATAATGTTTAAAAAAAATTCTACCAACCGTTAACCATAATTCAATAACCCTATAAACCTAACAACCGAATGCACTTTTAACTCTTATCAGAATGAGATTTTAACCACTACGGTGCAAAGTTTTTAGATACTGCGTTGATAAAGTACAAGAGATACAATCAGTGTTTATTCAGCAGTCAAGGACATCAATATTTGCATAGTATTTTTACTGACATGTAGTGCACATATGTCTTGGGCAAAAACATTTTTGAATATTAAAATACAAACATTTGTAACAAACAATTGACAAATTAGCCAATGCCAATGTAAAACTTTATCTGCCTATTAAAAAAAGAAGATAATCTTCTCACAAACTGGTGTTTGATTTTGAAACAGGAAAAAAGTGGGGAAACAACTGAAAAGACTAACATTTGAATAAAACCTGAAAGCAAGTAAATACTTTCTATGCTGCCTTATGGTAAACTTTGGTAATATTGATGTATAAAGAACAACACTGGCTGATGATGAAATACAGTCAGCTGGCATGGTGACACTGCCAGTATTAACCTGCAGGAATGGACTGGGACAGAAAATCGGGCAGTTTGACTAGAGACCGGCCCACCAGGTATTAAAGCCATAAAGACTTTGACTGAAAACAAACCCTGTTGTGACAGTGATGTACAGTCTTGTTGGTATATGTATGATTTCTATACATTTTACGTCAGATAAAAACTTTGGTTGTAAGATTTAGATAATTATTTAATAAAAGCGAGATATTTTAAATGAGAATAAGAAAGAAAAGTATTTCTTTGTGCCCCCCTCTCCCTGTTAATGCCCTACCTGCCCCCCTGGCAAAACTTTGCTAGACCCGCCCCTGTACATTTCCCAGCTGTCAGCTGTTTAGAAAAGGATCCTGGTGTTATTTGTCTCTCAGAAACAGTTCATAACTTCCCTTCAACTCATTCATGTGAACTAAAAGGTAAACCTGTTTCTCCATCACCTGTTCAGCTCTGATGATTCAGTAAGGACATCTCCCGGTTTCATCCTCATGTTTCCCTCTCACCACATATCCAAACCGACATCATGACCAGCAGCTTTACAGCTGTGGCTCCAGCAAACATCAGCTGATATTAGAAATTAATATAATATTAAATAAATTCTAACAACAGCTGATCAAGCTTAAACGTGCTGCTGTTGTTTAGCGCGACATCTGCTGGTTTCCTCTTTCTGGCGCAAAGTGGGCGATAAACAAACAAGAGAGAAAAGCCGATCAGCTGATCATTGATCAGTTTCATGATTGAAGTAGCAACAGGAGAGGGAGGGGAGAGAATGAGAGAAGAAGAGGCAGCTGTAAAGACAGAATAACTCCAGCTTTGTGTCTTTTCTTCATTATAGCGAAAGTACGGGACAAACTGCGTCTCTTCTCAGCTCAATACGAAACGCGTAATATTTTCTATGAATGAGGGACCATTCATTTTTTTAAGGAGCCGTTGGCAACTCTACTAACTAACCTTATGAATAAAATAAAGTTCACTATCAGTAACATCATAGCACCCACCCAGCTGTACTGTATAAAAACTCCGTCAAGCTGGCTAGAACGCAGTACGAGTTATTGCAACTGACAGTAAAAAGTCAGCAACATGAAAATAAACTCCACCTAAACTTAGTTCATATCTGACCCAGATAGACTGCAGGTCATAACTTCTTACCTGAAGTTCAGTTCACCTGACACTCGGACTGGTGGCTGCCTCGGGGCTCTCCTCCTGCCTCCCCTTCCCTCATCCACCTGCTGGCCTCTGTGGCAGCCCTGCCATAGCCACCACCAAACAACTGAGTTATTTTTACACATCGACCTGCATCTGGCCAATCCACCACCTCTCATTGTTCATGCCATTACAAAAAAAATAAAAAATAAGTCACCAGGTATATGCCCGGTATGCCCGATGGCCAGTCCAGCTATGTTAACCTGCAACCAAATCTGCAGCTCCATACAGCAATGTTACGACTTAGATTACATCTTATAACTCGTAACTCTTATGTTAGCTCCCCTCAGTAGCATACTGTCTGAAATATTCAACGGCTGCAAGTGTTATTTTTTTCCTTGGTATTCTAATTTAACCGAAGTTTACTAAACTCAACAAACTTAATATTACTTACCGGGACATTTATTCTGTCCTCATTTTCTTTCACCGAAAAATTGTTTCCTGCAGTGCTGTCTTTCGTGCTTGGCTCTCCTACCTTTGCTAACGTGATGCACACAGCGCAGAAGCCGATGCTGCATTCACTTACACTCGGATATCTGAGCTTCACCGTGAAAACATAATCGTACATTTGATATTTGATTGAATTTTATTGTTTTGCCTTTGGAGTGGCACCTGGGGTGGCCAGTCTGGTTGGGGGGGGTGGCCTGTGCCCCCCCAGGCCACCCCGCTGGACACGCCACTGCATCACATTCCTTAAGCTGATCCATCTACTGTGATGGAGTATTAGAGCCACATTAAGACTATAAAACCATAATGTGGACATTAAAGCTGTTCTTTCAAGTCAAACAACTGCTGTGGCTGCTACATACTCCACGATGGCTTGAGTAAATGAGTTAGTGAAACAACTTGATGTTGAGCTGTCTTATTGTGTCTTTATACAACATCATACCTCCTCTGATATGGATATCCTTGCATCTGTCCATTGCCAGCTGTTTTATTTTGTACAAATGTGGCCAACTCCTCAAACTTTCTGTTGTTTTTCCTTCTGTCTTTATCATCATACTGTGTTCATGCGCTAAAAGGGAAATCATTTCCTCGATACTAAAAACAATTCTAAAGTTTAATTTCACTACACGAGGCATTACTGAGATATAGCAGGCCTGGCTGTTGTTTAGACTGAAATGCCAACTTTAATCTCTACATTTTGACTTTATTCTTTAAATTTACAATAATAATGAAAAAAATCCTTCTATTTTCATTTTCTTTATATAGCCCTAATTATCTGTTGTTATCTACTGTTCACTGAAGCTTTATCATACATGGTCCCAGTGACTGTCAAGAAGCCATTCTTAATTAAGGGAAACAGGGAGAAAAGGCTGAGGTATAAAAATTACACACAAACTGGACTGATAGAGTGATGAATCCAAGTCATGGTCAGCATGTATAGAGGAGGTCCAATAGTTAGAGTCTACATCTGTAAAACACGTTGGAGCTCTGTCATGGTATGGGCTGATTTCAGCCCGTGGTGTTGGAGATCATGTCAAAATTGATGGAATTATGAATGCAGAAAGTCTTTAGTCTGTATGTGATCATTAGACTTTTGGTCTTTTCAGTATGTCTTGACATACTCTGACATTTGAATATCCAATATCCAAATATATCCAAAGAACCCACACTCTGGAATCTTCATCAATATCAAAACCAAGATACAACATCTGCAGATCCTCTAAGCGTGTGCTCCAAAAGCTTTTTTGGTTCTGCTCTTTGGTGCAGAATATTGTTACAAGTCACTGTTTATAATCTCTGACTAAAAGAGAACCGGGAACTATGCGACACACAGGACACTCAGCAGATGGCCAATTAGGTTGCCATTCAGTCGGACCCACGACTCAGACTGCTGTCACATTTCACTTTCAATTTCTATTCTCTTCAAGTCAAATATATGCAGAGGACTGGAAAGAGCAATTTAAAAAGAAACCATCCTCACCTCAATCTCCATACTTTCCATCTCTGTAAGCACAACTTTCAAGTTTCATTTCATTCTAAATTTATCTTAGGTTCACTTTAAATCTTTGAAAAAGCTGCACATCACTCTGGATGGTGGTCTGTTAAGTCCACTGCTAAAGAGAAATCCCATCTAAACCTGGATCTTCTGTTAGGTTTTGATTTTGCTTTCATTTTAATTCTCATGAATCTGCCTACAGCAGGCATCCACCTTCTGTGGCAGTGACATATATCCAGTGGTGATTTAGGAGGCACTCAGACTCTAACTGTCATCCCACCACAAGGCGCCAGCTGAGATGGTTCTCTATCAGGCCCCGAGGCAGATCCAGGGTACAATGGAGAGATTATATCTCTTGGCTAGCTTGGGAACACCATGGAAGGAGAAGGCTGGGGTGCAGTAAGTGTGGTTAGCATATTGCCCCAGTGGCAGTCTAACCACCAACAATCAATAAAGCCCATAAACAAACATAATTGACCTTCTATAACTTTGTCTCTAAAAAACCTGATTTTGTATATAAATCCATGGAAATTCAAGGCAAGGGAGTGTTTGTGCAGAATTTGGTGACATGGAAGTGGGTGGAAAGAGGACAACGACAGTTGTCTCAAGGCGCTTTATCAAAGATTGGCAAAAGTCTATCAGATACTGTCTGCCAGAGATTTCTCTCTTTTAACCAAATGTTCTAAAATGTCTGTAGTTTTTGAAAAACTGTCCACTGCCCAGACTGACGGTGATTAAAGAAACAGCTAGCATGTGCTGAAGCAAACAATGCTTCTACAAACCCTTTGTTGTTTGTCATTAGGGACATCCGCCACAGCCACTGATTGTTTATCAGGCCTGGAATGATGGTGGAATCTCAAATGGTCTGGAGACCTTCAAAACCTTCAAAGGACAAAAGAGCCCATTGGAAGAAAAGATGTAATTGGATCTTACTTATGAATCCGATTAAGACCAGCAACCTGTGATAAAGTTCAACTCATTTTCCCATCACCTCTTCAAATCCCACCACGAGTGATCAGCTTTTATGCTTTGTATACAAAGCAGCTAGGCATGCTAGGAAGGATGGGATGAATTAAAACCCCAGGAAAAAATATTTTGCAGAACAATAACTTATCGATGAGTGTTTGTGTGGCTTTCTGTTTATGTGAGTATTCACGATTAAACTGACCTTTCATGCATGTACACTTGAATATTTATATAGTTTTAAAAAAAATGTGCGTTTTCACTATACAGGTCTGTTTGAATAAGTCTAAGGCTGCACACAAAGTAGGATATGAATAAAAAGAAAGTAAGAAATACTGTAGAGTATGCTAATGGGATCGTCTGTTTATGAAGGAAATATGTATTCAGCGAAAGCAGAAAAGACTCTTTGCATCTATAAATTACTTTGGGGGCTCAGCAGCCTCTCTCAGGGATGCTGATACATCAGACAGAGATGGGGAGAGAGGCTTTATGCAGAGAAAATTATAGATAAATTGAGAAAACAAGGCAGCCAACGAGAAAAGAAACTTCTATATAGCTAATCTGTTTTTAACTGTTTTTGACAATATATTTCATATATTGTCTTTTATAATACTGTCTGTGCAATTAAAATATTGTTTTAAACAAACGCCTCAAAACAACACACTGAAGTAAAACGTTGTTGTAACTCACGTCAGCAGGGAGCAGAGGAGGAAACCGGCTTGTGTACAAAGGAGGAGGTCGGGGTGGATGGTTGGGTTAACCAGGAACAGACATGAACGTTAGAGAATGGTGTTCTCTTGTTGCCTAAGAACATTTAGCACTCACTAATGAAGTAATAAAAATGATCCAAGCCAAAAAAATTCACACTTCTTGATCAAAGTTTTACCTTCTCAACTTTCTATTTTGGTTTCAAACTGTGGTGCTCTGCGCACCGTATCCATAAAGTCTTCTTCACACTTTTCCACATTCACAATTTCCAACACCTTGTCCTGCTTTACCTGCTGTGCTGTTCACTCCTCTGGAGCTCCAGATGACCGAGTCATGTGGCCGCTCAATCACACTGACGCGTCAGCAGATGTTTCAGCCTCACAAGGACGGATAAGAACAGTCTTACTTTCACTTTTAAAAAAGCTGGTGGTGTTTGAGCTCCAGCCGACTCCAGGAATAATGTGGCAGAGTGGATGTGCAACAGCTGGCTATCAACTCATTTATTACAGCTGTTTCCCACCCACATGTAGGCCATGATGTTACATTCTTCAGTAGGAATGTGAGCTAATAATACAGGGAGTGCAGAATTATTAGGCAAGTTGTATTTTTGAAGAATAATTTTATTATTGAACAACAACCATGTTCTCAATGAACCCAAAAAACTCATTAATATCAAAGCTGAATGTTTTTGGAAGTAGTTTTTAGTTTGTTTTCAGTTTTAGCTATTTTAGGGGGATATCTGTGTGACTATTACTGTGCATAATTATTAGGCAACTTAACAAAAAAACAAATATATACCCATTTCAATTATTTATTTTTTACCATTGAAACCAATATAACATCTCCACATTCACAAATATACATTTCTGACATTCAAAAACAAAACAAAAACAAATCAGCGACCATTATAGCCACCTTTCTTTGCAAGGACACTCAAAAGCCTGCCATCCATGGATTCTGTCAGTTTTTTGATCTGTTCACCATCAACATTGCGTGCAGCAGCAACCACAGCCTCCCAGACACTGTTCAGAGAGGTGTACTGTTTTCCCTCCTTGTAAATCTCACATTTGATGATGGACCACAGGTTCTCAATGGGGTTCAGATCAGGTGAACAAGGTGGCCATGTCATTAGTTTTTCTTCTTTTATACCCTTTCTTGCCAGCCACGCTGTGGAGTTCTTGAATGCGTGTGATGGAGCATTGTCCTGCATGTCCTGTAGTTTTCTCTGGTCCCCTCCCCAATCAGACCAGGAGTGACATGTTTAGCCGCATGTTCTCCTTAAATTGCTGGCTGTCTGAGTGGTGTCCCAGAAACGATGTGGGCTTCATAGATAATTGGCAAACCTTCTGGAGGAAACCTGGTCTTGTTAGGAGAGACGGCATCCATCCCACTTTGGATGGAGCAGCTCTCATTTCTAGAAATATGGACAAATTTATTAAACCCCCCAAAATATGACTATCCAGAGTTGGGACCAGGAAGCAGAGTTGCAGTCTTACACGCCTCTCTGCAGCTTCTCTCCTCCTGCTACCCCCCCAAAAACCCATCTCCATAGAGACTGTGTCAGCTCCCAAACAGACAAAAAACAAACTAAAAACCAGCAACAAACAACTTAAACATAAACAATTACAAAGAAAGAACAATAAAGTATCCACATCTGAACCAAAGAGTAAAACAGTGAAATGTGGATTATTAAATATTAGGTCTCTTTCCTCCAAGTCTCTGTTAGTACATGACTTAATAATTGATCAACAAATTGATTTACTCTGCCTTACAGAAACCTGGTTGCAGCAGGATGATTATGTTAGTTTAAATGAATCAACACCCCCGAGTCATTCTAACTACCAGAAATCTCGAAGCACAGGCCGAGGGGGCAGTGTGGCAGCAATTTTTCACACCAGCCTATTAATTAATGAAAGACCAAGACAGACTTTTAATTCATTTGAAAGCCTGATGCTTAGCCTCGTCCACCCCAGCTGTAAAACTCAGAAACCAGTCTTACTTGTTATCATCTATCGTCCACCTGGGCCTTACACAGAGTTTCTGTCTGATTTCTCAGACTTTATATCTAATTTAGTTCTGAGCTCAGATAAAATAATTATTGTGGGTGATTTTAACATCCATGTAGATGCTAAAAATGACAGCCTCAACATGGCATTTAGTCTGTTATTAGACTCAATTGGTTTCTCTCAAAATGTAAAAGAACCCACCCACCACTTTAATCACACTCTAGATCTTGTTTTAACATATGGCATAGAAACTGAACATTTAACAGTGTTTCCTGAAAACCCTCTCCTGTCTGATCATTTCCTGATAACATTTACATTTACAATAATTGATTACACAGCGGTGGAGAGTAGACTTTATCAAAGTAGATGTCTTTCTGAAAGCGCTGTAACTAAGTTTAAGAATATAATCCACCCACTGTTATCATCTTCGATGCCCTGTACCAACACAGAGCAGAGCAGCTATCTGAACGCTACTCCAACAGAGGTCGATTATCTTGTTAATAATTTCACCTCCTCACTACGTACGAATCTGGATACTGTAGCTCCTGTGAAAACTAAGGTCTCTAATCAGAAGTACCTGACTCTGTGGTATAATTCTCAAACACGTACCCTAAAGCAGATGACTCGTAATCTGGAGAGGAAATGGCGTGTCACAAATTTAGAGGATCATCATTTAGCCTGGAGAAATAGTTTGCTGCTTTATAAGAAAGCCCTCCGCAAAGCCAGAACATCTTACTATTCATCACTGATTGAAGAAAATAAGAACAACCCCAGGTTTCTCTTCAGCACTGTAGCCAGGCTGACAAAAAGTCAGAGCTCTTTTGAGCCAACAATCCCTTTAACGTTAACTAGTAATGACTTCATGAACTTCTTCACAAATAAAATTTTTATCAATAGAGAAAAAATTACCAATAATCATCCCACAGATGTAATATTATCTACAGCTACTCTTAGTACCATTGATGTTAAGTTAGACTCTTTTTCTCTAATTGATCTTTCTGAGTTAACTTCAATAATTACTTCCTCCAAACCATCAACGTGTCTTTTAGACCCCATTCCTACAAAACTGCTCAAAGAAGTCCTGCCATTAATTAATTCTTCGATCTTAAATATGATCAACCTATCTCTAATGATCGTCTATGTACCACAGGCCTTCAAGCTAGTTGAAGTCAAACCATTACTCAAAAAGCCATCTCTAGACCCAGCAGTCTTAGCTAATTATAGGCCAATCTCCAACCTTCCTTTCATATCAAAAATCCTTGAAAGAGTAGTTGTCAAACAGCTAACTGATCATCTGCAGAGGAATGGTTTATTTGAAGAGTTTCAGTCAGGTTTCAGAGCTCATCACAGCACAGAAACAGCTTTAGTGAAGGTTACAAATGATCTTCTTATGGCCTCTGACAGTGGACTCATCTCTGTGCTTGTCCTGCTAGACCTCAGTGCAGCATTCGATACTGTCGACCATAATATCCTATTAGAGCGATTAGAACATGCTGTAGGTATTATAGGTACTGCACTGCAGTGGTTTGTATCATATCTATCTAATAGACTCCAATTTGTTCATGTAAATGGAGAGTCCTCTTCACACACTGAGGTTAATTATGGAGTTCCACAGGGTTCAGTGCTAGGACCAATTCTGTTTACATTATACATGCTTCCCTTAGGCAGTATCATTAGAAGACATAGCATACATTTTCACTGCTACGCAGATGACACCCAGCTCTATCTGTCCATGAAGCCAGATAACACACACCAACTAGTTAAACTGCAGGGATGTCTTAAAGACATAAAGACCTGGATGGCCGCTAACTTTCTGCTTCTTAATTCAGATAAAACTGAGGTTATTGTACTCGGCCCTGAAAAGCCTAGAAATATGGTATCTAACCAGATTCTTACTCTGGATGGCATTACCTTGGCCTCCAGTAACGCTGTGAGGAACCTTGGAGTCATTTTTGACCAGGACATGTCCTTCAATGCACATATTAAACAAATATGTAAGACTGCGTTCTTCCATTTGCGCAACATCTCTAAAATTAGAAATATCCTGTCTCAGAGTGATGCTGAAAAACTAGTTCATGCATTTATTACTTCCAGGCTGGACTACTGTAATTCATTATTATCAGGATGTCCAAAAAACTCACTGAAAAGCCTTCAGCTAATCCAAAATGCTGCAGCAAGAGTACTGACAGGGACTAGAAAGAGAGAGCATATTTCTCCTGTTTTGGCTTCCCTTCATTGGCTTCCTGTTAAATCCAGAATTGAATTCAAAATCCTGCTCCTCACATACAAGGTCTTAAATAATCAGGCCCCATCTTATCTTAATGACCTTGTAGTACCATATCACCCTATTAGAGCACTTCGCTCTCGCTCTGCAGGCCTACTTGTTGTTCCTAGAGTATTTAAAAGTAGAATGGGAGGGAGAGCCTTCAGTTTTCAGGCCCCTCTTCTGTGGAACCAGCTTCCAGTTTGGATTCAGGAGACAGACACTATCTCTACTTTCAAGATTAGGCTTAAAACTTTTCTTTTTGCTAAAGCATATAGTTAGGGCTGGACCAGGTGACCCTGAATCCTCCCTTAGTTATGCTGCAATAGACATAGGCTGCCGGGGGATTCCCATGATGCATTGAGTTTTTCCTTTCCAGTCACCTTTCTCGCTCACTATGTATTAACAGACCTCTCTGCACTGAATCATATCTGTTATTAACCTCTGTCTCTCTTCCACAGCATGTCTTTTATCCTGTCTTCCTTCTCTCACCCCAACCGGTCGCAGCAGATGGCCGCCCCTCCCTGAGCCTGGTTCTGCCGGAGGTTTCTTCCTGTTAAAAGGGAGTTTTTCCTTCCCACTGTTGCCAAAGTGCTTGCTCATAGGGGGTCATATGATTGTTGGGTTTTTCTCTGTATCTATGAAGCACCTTGAGGCGACTTATGTTCTGATTTGGCGCTATATAAATTAAATTGAATTGAATTGAATTGAATTGAATTGAATTGAATTGAATTGAAAATCATGTTTTTCTTGAAGGATGCAGACTTCTTCCTCTACCACTGCTTGAAGAAGGTGTCTTCCAGAAACTGGCAGTAGGACTGGGAGTTGAGCTTGACTCCATCCTCAACCCAAAAAGGCCCCACAAGCTCATCTTTGATGATACCAGCCCAAACCAGTACTCCACCTCCACCTTGCTGGCGTCTGAGTCGGACTGGAGCTCTCTGCCCTTTACCAATCCAGCCACGGGCCCATCCATCTGGCCCATCAAGACTCACTCTCATTTCATCAGTCCATAAAACCTTAGAAAAATCAGTCTTGAGATGTTTCTTGGCCCAGTCTTGACGTTTCAGCTTGTGTGTCTTGTTAAGTGGTGGTCGTCTTTCAGCCTTTCTTACCTTGGCCATGTCTCTGAGTATTGCACACCTTGTGGTTTTGGGCACTCCAGTGATGTTGCAGCTCTGAAATATGGCCAAACTGGTGGCAAGTGGCATCTTGGCAGCTGCACGCTTGACTTTTCTCAGTTCATGGGCAGTTATTTTGCGCCTTGGTTTTTCCACACGCTTCTTGCGACCCTGTTGACTACTTTGAATGAAACGCTTGATTGTTCGATGATCACGCTTCAGAAGCTTTGCAATTTTTTGAGACTGCTGCATCCCTCTGCAAGATATCTCACTGTTTTTGACTTTTCTGAGCCTGTCAAGTCCTTCTTTTGACCCATTTTGCCAAAGGAAAGGACGTTGCCTAATAATTATGCACACCTGATATAGGGTGTTGATGTCATTAGACCACACCCCTTCTCATTACAGAGATGCACATCACCTAATATGCTTAATTGGTAGTAGGCTTTCGAGCCTATACAGCTTGGAGTAAGACAACATGCGTGAAGAGGATGATGTGGACAAAATACTCATTTGCCTAATAATTCTGCACTCCCTATATTGCAGTGATTACTGAATACTGTACTAATGCTATATATTGTATACAGTTTCAGACACAGCTGGATTTGTGTTTCTCTGAGCAGATACTGTCCTGAGTCGCTGTACTAAAGCCCGTCCCCGACTCTGGCCCAAGTCAGTAACTTTCTCTACCTCTCAGAGAGATGCTGTGTTGATTTTAGAGCATTAGAATTTTCCACATTTGGTCTATTTTTTTCCTCTTTGTCTATATATTTCTATTTGTCTATCTAATATATAATATGTTGTCACAGTCCTGCAGTGCTCCTGGTCTGAGTCACCTTTTTATGTGTTTGGCCTCTTTAACCCTTTAAAACCGGTCAGAGCGGGCACGCTCCATTTTGCGTAACTATTTTTAAATCCCGGTAGCACTGCAACCACGTGAGCTAGCGCAATAATTTTTTTTGCATATGAAACCGGAGGAGTTGTACTTACATCTTATGCCATCAGCTTGTCCTAGGTCATGTAGTTTTTTACCATCAAGGCCTCATGAGCTTATACTGGTGTTTTTAAAAGTTATGTTTGACTTTATGACTTTCTGTGTCGTTTCTGGGATGCTTAGGACTAATATTGCAGTGCTGGAAATAGTTTATTTTGATGCATATGCTGCTTTTTTTCAAATTTGCATTATAATATTTATTTTCGTTTTTCCTGCAGTGTATAGAAATTGGTGTATTTCAAAAATAAAACCATGAAGACACTCAAAATTAATTTTCTGTGGTGGGAAACTATTTTGTGCAACTTTTTTATATTTACAGTTTTGAGGGATAAGCCTCTTAAATTTCTCTAACTAGAAATATATTGTAGCGGGTCAGGGCTGTTCGGGGTTCTGTTTGTGATGTTTTGTTTATGTTACCATAGTGACGGGTGACGCCCTCTGGCTGCGACGGTGTGTCATTCCAGGGTCAGAGGGCACCCTGTGTGTTGTTGTCGTTGTTGCTGCGCTGAGCACTTAGCTAGCGGCAGTGTTCTTCTGTAAATGTTAATAAACGGCTGTGCTCCCTGGCTAGCTCACGGGAAGCAAGACCAAACGATACCCCTGTTTCCTCCTTGTCTGAGCTCGCCACATTGGTGTCAGAAGTGGGATAGCTCACCCTCGCCGTAATGGAGAGAGACATTCAGAGGCTGGAGCAAGCTGTAGAGGAGAACATTCCCCACTTGGGAAACTGGCAATTGAAGAGAGAGGATGTGAGCGGCCATGTAAGTCCCCCAACGGGTCCCGATAGCGCGAGTACACCGCGGCGGCGGCCCGTCGCGACAGATGCTAGGACAATGCTTCATAGGCTACCTCTGTCGACCCACACGCCGAGCCCCCAACCTCGAGCAGTCATGCCTACCACGCCAGTTAAGGTACCGAAATACAACGGGCTAACCCCGCTAGAGCCCTACCTCTCACAAGTGCGGCTGGCCGCCAGACATAGTGGCTGGAGCGAAGAGGAGACTGCTACACACCTAGCGCTAGCATTAGAGGGAGATGCACTGCAGATACTCCTTGACCTAGCCCCGGCAGAGCAGCATGAGCTCCAGGCCCTCACCGCGGCACTCGAGAGGCGATTCGGGCAGCGGCACTCCACTGATCAGAGCAGAGAGCAGCTGACCAACCGGAGCCGTCGACCGGGGGGAGAACCTGGGCACCTTTGCAGCAGATGTGTTGCTGTATGCTCGTCGTGGCTACCCGGAGTTTCCAGCAGCAGCCCGTGAGGAGCTTAGCCTGCATGCTTTTCTGCAAGGACTTTTCCCAGAGCGACTACGCCAACACGTCCGCCTGGCCATGCCTCAGACCCTCCGTGAGGCGCTCCTTGTCAAAAACAAGATGGCGGCGCGCACGGGTGCAGCGGCTCTTAGCTCTCCAGTTTGGTGCTCGTTTTTACTTTTAATGTGGATATTTTTTAATGTTTGCAACGCCGCCATCTCTTACAGTCGCCAGAACCTAATTGATCTAGGTTTTAAATATAGTTTGTCTGTTTCTGGCGACTATCAGCGAACACACAACATCCTGGTGGAGATAGCGAGACCGCCAGGGTCACCGTGGATGGTCTGCCCGCCCAGCAAGCGTAGAAGGCGACGGAGGGAAAGAAAGCAGAAGAGGGGATGCCGGTCGGGCTCAGACGCTAGGCTACGCAAACATCCACACCGGCCAGCACTTCCGAGCCTTTTCCTATCGAACGCCAGATCCATCACCCACAAACTTGACGAATTGGAGCTACAGATAGCCAACACAAGCTTTGCACGTAACTGCAGCATTATTCTTATTACGGAGACGTGGCTTCACCCGCTGATTCCCGACGCTGCAGTCGAGTTAGCAGGCCGCACGCTACACCGGCATGACAGAAACAGCAACTCAGGTAAAAGCAGAGGAGGGGGGCTATGTGTATACGTGCATAACGAGTGGTGTTGTAACAGCAGGATCATTCACACACACTGTTCTCCTGATTTGGAGGTTCTGGCAGTCTCGTGCAGACCATTTTACATCCCGAGGGAGTTTACAGTAGTTATTGTGATAGCTGTTTATATACCGCCGGATGCTAACGTTAGCACGGCTCTCAGCCTCTTGCTCAACACCATAAACAAACAACAGCTTGCCCACCCCGATGGGGTTTTTATTGTCGCCGGCGACTTTAACAAAGCGTGCCTAAAGACTGTGCTTCCTAAATTTGTCCAGTTCGTGGACTTTGCTACGAGAGGAGAACACACTTTGGACCATGTCTATTCAAACATCAGGCATGCTTTCAGAGCGACACCCCTCCCCCACCTGGCTGGATCTGACCACCTCTGCATGTCCCTCACCCCCACCTACACCCCCCTGCTGAGAAAAACAAAGCCCCAGACAAAGACAATAAAAACCTGGCCTGAAGGAGCCCTTTCTCAACTGCAGGACTGCTTCTCAACAACTGTATGGGATTTATTCTCCAGCCACAACCTCCAGGAGTACACGGAGACTGTACTCTCGTACATCAGGAACTGTGTTGACAATGTCACCGTCAACAAAAGGGTCAGGGTGTTTCCAAATCAAAAACCCTGGATGAATAGCGAAGTGCAATCCCTCCTAAAAAGTCGCAACACTGCCTTCAAGTCAGGGGACAGGGCTGCGTATAGGGCGGCCAGGGCAGACCTGAGTAGAGGCATCAGGAAAGCTAAGGCTGCCTATAGGAGGAGGATTGAAGATCACTTTGCTGACAACGACCCCAGAAAAATGTGGCAGGGGATCAATCACATTACCAACTACAGAAGCAATAACCAGGCAACATCTAGGACTGATGCCTCACTGGCTGAGGATCTAAACCGTTTCTTCGCCCGCTTTGAGATGACCAAGCCCTCAGCTGCCACACCACTTCCACCCGCCCCCAGCACTGGCACACTAACACTTAGGGAGCACCAAGTGAGGTGTGTTCTAAGGTCAGTGAATCCCAGGAAGGCGGCAGGTCCTGATGGAATACATGGAAAGGTTCTCAGAGCATGTGCTGACGAACTGACCGGAGTCTTCACTAAAATCTTCAACCTTTCCTTGTCATCAAACACCGTCCCGCCCTGCCTCAAAACCTCCACCATCATCCCCATCGCCAAGAAGACAGCCGTGGCCAGCCCAAATGACTACAGGCCTGTTGCACTTACGCCTGTAGTGATGAAGTGCTTTGAGAGACTGGTCTGTCAGCACATCAGGGCCGGTCTGCCTCCCACTCTGGACCCCCACCAATTTGCCTACAGGACAAATTGTTCCACCGAGGACGCTATCACCATAGCGCTCCACACTGCGCTGAGTCACCTGGAGCACCAAGGAAGCTATGTGAGAATGCTCTTTCTGGACTTCAGCTCAGCATTCAATCATATCATCCCGGAGATCCTGGTCCAGAAACTGTCTCACCTGGGACTCTCCACCCCCATCTGCCTCTGGATCAAGGACTTCCTGACAAATAGACCACAGTCTGTCAGACTCGGCCCCCACCGGTCCAGCACCATCACACTCAGCACCGGGTCTCCACAAGGATGTGTTTTGAGTCCCCTCCTGTTTACGCTCTACACATCCGACTGCTCCCCTACCCATCTCTCAAACACCATCATAAAGTTCACGGATGACACCACAGTGGTTGGACTCATCTCAAGGGGGGATGAGTCGGACTACAGAGATGAGGTCAACAGACTGACTGAGTGGTGTTCAGTTAACAACCTCCAACTGAACACCACGAAAACTAAAGAACTTATCTTGGACTTCAGGAAGGGCAGAGCAGACCCGGCCCCACTTTACATTCACGGGAGCTGTGTGGAGAGGGTACACTCCATGAGGTTTCTGGGCGTGCAGATATCTGATGACCTCTCCTGGACTGCAAATACTACAGCGGTGGTTAAAAAGGCCCAGCAGCGTCTCCACTTTCTGAGAGTGCTCAGGAGGAACAACCTGGAGGAGAGGCTGCTGGTGACATTTTACAGAGCCACCATAGAGAGCATCCTAACGTACGGCATAACAACATGGTATGCAGGGTGCTCAGCTGCAGACAGGAAAGTACTGCAGAGGGTCATCAACACAGCCCAGAAGATCACTGGCTGCTCTCTGCCCAGCCTGGAGGTCACTGCAAACTCTCGGTACCTCAGCAGAGCTGGCAATATCATCAAGGACCACTCTCACCCCAGCAACCAACTGTTTGAACTATTACCGTCAGGCCGACGGTACAGGTCACATAAAACCAGGACAAACAGATTCAGGGATAGCTTCTTTCCCAGAGCTATCACCGTAGTAAATAAGCACAAAAACAATTGAACCTATTCCATACCGTCACTGTCATTATATTAATGCTGCTATCCTGTATATATTGTACATACTATTGTTTGAGTACTTACGATTGTTTTTTTTGTACTTTTTATATTTTACATTTATATTTATTATTGAAACTTGCACCAAGGGAGTGGCACTCCAATTTCGTTGTACTCTGTACAATGACAATAAAGGCTATTCTATTCTATTCTATTCTATTCTTGAGGCTGAAAGGGCCGAGCCAGTGCTCACCTCGCGACCTAACAAGCAGGCACCCCCCCCCCCCCCCCCCAAACTACCCCCAAATCAGAGCCGCAGACTGCGACGGGGAGGGGGGGGGGGTCGCCGAGATGTCCCAGCTGCAACCCTCGGTGCCCCGGAGGCGTCCTCGTCGACCGACCGACCGCTGCTACCGGTGCGATGAGCCTGGTCACGTGGCGCGTGACTGCCCAGCACCAGCCCCGAAGACCAGAACTACGCAGTCTCAGGGAAACGAGGAGGGAGCGGTGTAGCGAGGGGACCACCGCTCCAGCTTCCTGCCCCCCTCCAACGATGATGCACAGTGGTGGGCCGAGTTGGGCACCTCAAGGGACTTTACCTGAGCTGCTGTGTTGAGGACCAGCCATGCCAGGCCCTGGTGGACACGGGGTCTACCATTTCCCTGATACGACCTGGCGTGCTCCCTGAAACATCCAGGCCACTGGTGAAGGGTTGGTTGCCCACAGACACCCAGCTGATGACAGTGACGGGGGAGAAAACTGTTATGCGGGGGAAGAAACTGTTGCGGATCCGACTGAAGGATCTAGAGCTGGTGCACGACTTCTGGCTCGCCGACATTCAAGACCAGTGCATCATTGGCCTGGATCTGCTGAGCCGCTGGGGGGCCTGCGTCGACCCCGCGAAGCTGGCTATCACTCTTGGCGCAGAGACTTTTGATCTCCAGCGCGGCCAAAAGCAGGGAGCGGGGACCAGACGAGACAGGCGTCGGGCAGCTGCCGCTCAGCAGATTTCGGATGCTGGTGGCTCCGGTTCATCTCCACTCGCCTCAGCCTCAGCCTCTCAGCCTGACAAACCTCAACGTCGACCAGCGCCAGCGGTTGAGGTGCCTCCTCCTGGACGAGAATGTGGACATCTTTGCTGCCAGTGACAAAGACTGTAGGCAGACGAGTCTGGTCCAGCACACCATCGACACCGGCTCTGCTCAGCCCATCCGTCTGCACCCACACCGGCTGCCCGTCTCAAAACGGCAGGTAGCGGAAGAGAAGATCTGTGAGAGGGCTGCGGCTGGGGTGATCGAGCGGTCCAATAGCCCATGGGCGGCACCCGTGGTTCTGGTGGGGAAGAAGGATGGCAGCCCAAGGTTCTGTGTGGATTTTCGCCAACTCAATGCAGTCACCAAGAAGGACTTGTACCCGCTGCCGCGGATCGACGAGGCCCTAGATTACGTTACCGGCTCCAGTTGGTTCAGCTCCCTCGACCTACGTAGCGGTTACTGGCAGGTGGAGCTAGCCCCCGATGCAAGGCCTAAGACTGCATTCACCATTGGACAGGGGCTGTGGCAGTTCAGGGTCATGCCAGTTGGGCTCTGCAATGCGCCAGCGACGTTTGAGAGGCTGATGGAGAGGGTGCTCGTGGATATCCCTCGTAGCCGCTGCGTTGTGTACCTGGATGACCTGTTGGTGCACGGTGGCGACTTCGACAGTGCACTGTCTCACCTGAGCGAGGTCTTGAGTGCCATCCGACGAGCTGGGCTGCAGCTCAACCCCGCGAAATGCCGGCTGTTGGCGAGAGAGACCACGTTCTTGGGCCATGTGATCAGCGCTCGAGGTGTCGCCACTGACCCCGCAAAAGTGGCTGCGGTCCGGGACTGGCCGACTCCCTCGAACGTCCAAGAACTGCAGAGCTTCCTGGGCCTAGCCTCCTACTACTGTCGGTTCATCAAGGGGTTCGCGACGATGGCCAGCCCCCTCCACCGCCTGACTGACAAGGGACAGCTGTTTGGCTGGGGGGAGGCCTGTGCTGCGGCTTTTGCACAGCTGAAGGAGGCCCTCAGCAGAGCCCCAGTCCTGGCCTACCCCGACGCCCGGCAACCTTTCATTGTGGACACTGATGTAGGAGTCAGGGCGCGACGTTGGTTTAGGTGGGGGCCTGGCTGGAGGCGGCGCAACGCCCCGCCTGGACGGGGGTGTCGGGACAGGAGCCCGAGGTGAAGGCCTACTACTCCCAGCACAACAATCTGGAGACCCACGACGGCCTCCTGTACCGGAGATGGCGGGCCCCCGGTCAGGGCAGAGATCTCCTGCAGCTGTTGGTGCCTCGGTCGCTGCAGTCGCAGGTGCTTGAGCTGTTCCACGGCTCGGTGGGGGCAGGACACTATGGGAACGCCAAAACTCTCCGCCGCCTCGGGACGGCTCTACTGGGCTGGCTGTCAACGGGATGTGGAACTTCATGCGCACTGCTGTGACACCTGCACGGCACAGAAGGGCCCAACTCAACGCTCCACTGCCCCCCTTCAGCAGTACCTGGTGGGGGCCCCAATGGAAAGAGTGGGAGTGGATGTCCTAGGGCCTTTCCCCGTCACAGAGTCAGGGAACCGGTATGTGTTGGTGGCTATGGACTATTTCACGAAGTAGCCAGAGGCCTACGCGGTGCCGGACCAGAGCGCAACGACTACGGCCGAGAAGCTGGTGGAGGAGATGTTCACCCGTTTTGGGGTCCCGGCTGAGCTCCACAGTGACCAGGGGCGTAACTTCGAATCGAAGGTCTACGGGGAGATCTGCCGGCGACTGGGGGTGGAGAAGACGAGAACCACACCGCTACACCCACAAAGCGATGGCTTGGTTGAGCGCTTCAACCGCACGCTGGCCACCCAGCTCGCCATTCTCACCAGCCGCCACCAGCGGGATTGGGACCGACATCTGCCCCTGGGCCTTTGGTCGTATCGGACTGCGGTTCAGGAGTCCAGCCAGTGCACACCTGCCGCTCTGATGTTTGGGAGCTCCGGACGCCTGTGGATCTGGTGTTCGGGTCCCCCCCCGAGCCGGAGATTGATGGTGGGCCAGAGATGGACTACTACAGGAGGCTGAGAGAGCGGCTGCAGGTGGTTCATGACTACATCCGCCAGGCCCAGGCCAGCGCCGGAGTACGACAGAAAAGAACCTACAACACCAAGTGCCGAGGGGGGGTTTTCATGCCTGGCAACAAGGTTTGGGTGTACTGCCCGGTTCGCAAGAGAGGAGTGTCCCCCAAACTCTGCAGTCACTGGCAAGGGCCGGCGGAGGTTGTGGAACGGCTAACAGAAGTGGTGTCTTCGCATGCCGGGCCCGGGGCGCATGGTGGTGTTGCACCGGGACAGGCTCTCACCGTACTGACCGCTCGCTGGCAGGGGATGCTGGTGGCACCCCATGTTCTGACCCGAGTGACTTTTCCCCCGCCGGTCGAGACCGGCCGGTGCGCCAAAAGAAGGCACCTGGACATTTGCAGGACTTTGTGTGGGGTAATGGGGTCGTTGGGGACGACTGACCCCTTAGGTGGGGGCTATGTAGTGGGTCAGGGCTGTTCGGGGTTCTGTTTGTGATGTTTTGTTTAGAATCAGAATCAGAATCAGAATACTTTATTCATCCCGAGGGAAATTAGGGGTTACAGCAGGCAGCACGCTAATGGCGCATGCGCACTCACAAAGGAACCTTCTGACCAACTTTACACAAACATCACATTGGGCAGACATGTCAGAAGGTAGGCTGATAGGAAAAAAGACAACGAAAATACACTACATGAGGTAAGAGGAGGAGAAAAAAAAACTCCACTCAGACTGAGCTCCTAGTGGGAGAACAGTTTGATAAAAGAAAAAACACCTCAGCACAAAAGCACATGACTATCAATACACCATAGAAACACGAGACAAGCAACAGGGGCGGGTAAAGGGTAAGAGAGAGCCGGCGTAGACAGCGCATCCGGTCCTGCAGCATCTGTGCTGGTCCAGTTGACTGCTATCATCCCCGGTAGGGCACAAGCATCGAAGGCATTGGAAAGGGAGGGGGATGAGTGAGTGCTTATCAGTGTAAGTGTGTGTGTGTGCGTGTCCATAGTTTAGCTGAGACAGTGTCCTTCGGCCTATCAGGCTAAGTAAACAGTCCTCCAGCCAATCCAGGTGTCCTTCATGGGGCGGGAAGAATAGTCATCACACAGTCGTTATCAGGGAGTTGTTTTGGTGGGCTCCAGCCTTGGGCCTGCAGCTGGGGCTGTGGTGTCCAAATGTTGAATATTGTTGATTTCTCCTTTGTGAGCAGCTCGAATTCTAGCACTCCGAGGCTGGTCTCTCGATCTCCCGTTGAAGAGCTGCGAGCCTCCCCATGATGGTATCAAACTTCTGTTCCGTGGTGTTGTCAGTCTTTTGATTCTGAGACCTCACAACTGCAGTGATCCGTTCCGCGATGTTTTCCAACTGTCGCTCAAGGGTCTCATTTTGAGCAGGCCTCTCTCTGATGTTTCCCCTCATAGGCTCAATGGTGTTGTTTTGAGCCTTCACAGCAGCTGTAAGCGTCTCCAAGGTGTTGACCATATTACGTTCGTTGTGAGAGGTCGCACCTCGTCCCGTCGCTTCGAATCCAGCGGGCAGCCTTGTGGGGGTTTGAACAGCCGGTTCCGCTTTCTTATTTCTCTGATAAACCAGGGCTAAGCCAACGCCGATCAGCATGAACCCTGTTATCATGGTTCCGAATAGGTAGATATCTTCAGCGTCCTCGATCGACAGTCCCGCCAGGCACACGGTCCTCCAGTTCTGCCACCCGTCCATCGTGTAACCGGCAGGGAAAGTCCCTCCAGGGCACTCAGGCTCTCCCGAGCCCCGACTTCTCGTTGAGAAAAGGGTGTCAATAGCACTCAGAGACCAGTTGATCAAATCCATAATTCTCTTTAGGTTTAGAGAACGACAGTGAGAGACTGTTCCAGGGAAAGTAAATTCACACAAGACAAGACAAGGACATAGAGGCGAAGCAGGGAAGATAAGGGTGAGGAGGAGAGGAGAAAGTGCGACCGCCTTCGCTGAGAGCAGAGACACCACCAGCTGACCGGGTGGTCATTCGGGTTAAACATAATGTTTTTTATGTTTTTATCTGAAGAGTATGTAAATATCTGGTTTCAACTGTATATTTGATGATGTTGGTGTTTGGCTTGATTGTCAGCACAAAGAGGGAGAGAGAAGAACAGAGATGGAGATGAAGAGGAGAATGAGGACAATAACAGAGATGGAACAAGAGCCAGGTGAGACACATATGTTAGTCAAATGGTTGTTTGCCAAAACTCATCAGAACATATATCTAGTACCTAGTGTATCTTTTTATATACATTTGTTACTTTTCAAATACTATATTAATTAAGTTATGCAGGCTTGTTTGCACAACAAGCCTAAATAATTATATAAACTTTTCTGAATCTAATTAGTGTACTTTGGTAGAATTAAAAAATAAGTGTAGTGCAGGTCTATGATGATTTTTAGTGCTACTATCATCTAGTTTTGATTCTGGTTCTGTCTTGGTTAATTCCTCAGTAGTCCTGATTTTGAACTGTTGTAGTCCTGTTTTAATTCCGGATCAGTTCTGGTTCTGGTAGAATTGGCGTTTAGTCCGCTTGTCTTGATACAGCCTTGATTTTGTTCTGCCTTGCTGCTTAATTAAAAAACTAAAAAACTAGTTTAAGGTGTCCTGCATATGTGATATATATTTTTGAACAAAACTCAAAACACAGCCTAATAAATAAATCTTTCAGTCATTTCCACACAGTGGCTCAGCTATGCTCCAATCCCTCCATATTATGGCCAATGACATGCGAGGATATAGGATAATATCATTATGTGAAAAACAGAGAGGGTGAGAGACGCGACAGTCAAGTGGAGCGTGCATTTGTCCTCTCAGTAAGTGAGTGAGACAGCAGACAGTAGTGAGGAGGGCTGTGCGAGTGCATCGCAAAAACACATAACACCCGTAAACGAAGCTGCATCTGGCTGCAGTTTGGTCTCGATACCCCCTGGTATTGTCTTGGTCTTGGTTTAGGCAGTCTTGACTACAAGTCTAGCAGTTGGTCAGCTGACAGGAGGGAATGAGTGGGAACATAAGGCTTCAACAAATTGGACAAATAAATGGGTGCCAAACCATTTAAAGATTTAAAAACCAATCAAAGAACTTTAAAATGGATCCTAAATTCGATCGGAAGCCAATGTGGAGAGGCCAAAACCGGAGTGATGTGGTCGTATTTCCTTCTACCAGTTAAAAATTGAGCCACCCAGCCCCGATTAAAATGGAATTACAGTAATCCAGGCGTGAAGTAATAAAAGCATGAATTACATTTTCTAAGTTACATTTGGAGAGAATAGGCGTCTGAGGTGGTAGAATGCTGATTTTAGCACCCCATTCACGTGGTCATTAAAGGTAAGTGCAGAATCAATCTTTACTCCAAGATTTGTGATTGAACTCTTCAAATGAGGGGTCAGAACAGCGAAATCAACATCTGGAGGGTTGGAAAATCGATTTGGGCCAAATAAAATCGCTTCCGTTTTAAGATCATTAAAATGTAAAAAAATTTTAGCCATCCATGACTTAACATCACTAAGACAGTCAAGGAGAGGTTGAATTGGGAGGGTATCCGCATGACTAAAAGGAAAATAAATCTGGCAGTCATCAGCATATAAATGAAATAACACTTTGTGTTTTCGGGAAAGCTCGCCAAGTTGGAGAAGATATAGCGAAAATAAAATTGGCCCAAGAATAGATCCCTGTGACACACCCCAACGCAGAGGGGCCACAGAGGATGAAGCCGACCCCAACATAACGCGAAGACTCCTGTTAGACAGATATAATTTAAACCACAACAGTGCCAAGTCAGAAATTCCCACACAATCGTGAAGGCGGGAGATCAATAGATCATGATGCACTGTCGAAGGCAGCGGTCATGTCCAATAAGACTGACGTATCTAAGCCAGGTTTCTTAAGGAAGGGATGTATAACCGCGTGCTTAAACTCACTAGGTACTTAACCAGACAGAAAACTAGTGTTAATAATGTTCAGAATGTGAGGTCCAATAATAGGAAATATCTTTTGAGAAAGCGGGGAGGAACCACATCGTTCGGAGAACCACACGGTTTAGCATTTAACACCAGTTTCTCTAAATCAGGCAGAGCGATTAGTAGGAAGGCAGATAGCAAACATGAGCAGGAAACATGCATAGAAGGGTCAGGTATAGAAAGACTTCGAGATCTTAGGCTAGCAACCTTGTCCACAAAGAAATTAATAAACTTATTGCACAAAGCCTCAAGGGACGGCAAGAAGCATAGCCCTCAATATTAAGTACAGAATTTATAGTGTTCTACAGAACACAAGGGCTATGTGAGCTAACGGCAAGAAGTTGAATAAGTTGAGAGAAGCAGCAGTGTTTGGCGGCCTTTACTGCTCTCTGATAACCTTTCCACCTTGCTTTGAGGGCTTCCAAAGAGACACAAAGCCTGTCTTTTTTCCACCGTCTTTCACATCTCCTACATTCTTTTCTATTTGCTCGGGTAAGGTCAGTTAACCAGGGACAAGCTTTGGGCTTGCACTGCCTGAATCTTAAAGGAGCAACAACATCGAGGACACATTTACAAGCAGAATCAAAATAAGAAAGTAAATCATCCGAGGTGGACAAATCAGGAGGATAAGACATGACTTGATCAAACAGTAAGGAAAACCGCTCGGAAGAATCTGAGACAAAAGCACAATCATAACGAACAGGAACAGCCTGTTTAACAATAGAATTAAGAACAAGAATGTCACATAAAATAGGCATATGGTCAGAGAATACAGGATCCTCAACATGTACATTACAAATAGTTAGTCCATACGATAAAACCATGTCCAATGTAGCACCTTTGACAGATTGAACAAAATTAAGAGTTCACTAAGTCCAGAAAGTCCTTGGCCAAGGGCTTCCCAGGGCAGCAAATATGTATATTAAAATCACCAAGCAGAAGGATCTGATCATAGCGTGATGCAGTCAGCAAGAAACTCTGAAAACTCAGCTAAGAACTCCTTATTATATTTAGGGGGCAGATAAACAATCGCACACAGCAACGAGGGCGAGTGGCCCAGCTCACACAAACAGAGTTTGAAGCTGGTGTGGGGACTCAATGGGGATAGCTGCTTAAAGTCAAAATGTGTCTTAAAAACAACAGCTAGTCCTCCTCCACAACCAGAGACTCTCGAAACATTAAAAAAGTCACAGCCAGCCTGCAATAGCTCAGTGAAGGCACTTAACTCACTGTTTGGAATCCAAGTTTCAGTCAGAAAAAGAAAATCCAGCACATGGGAAGTGAAAAATTCTTTCAAAATGAAGGTCTTATTTGCCACAGATCGGCCATTAATTAAACATAACCTGAGGCGAAATGGGTCGGAAACTTCCGAAGCAGCGGCATCCAGATCCACCAGTCGAAGGTTAGTCTGCTCCACTCCGCGCCAACGCAGATGCTGAAAAGAAGGGGATTTTGCAGGACTCCTCTCGAAAGTTCCAACAACAGGAAGCAGCCAGGGGTCCACCGGGTCCAAGGCACGCATTGGCACCAAGAGTCGCAGATAAGATCGACAAATGGAGAAAATAAGAAATCCAAATCCTCAGCTTGACGAGGTGGCCACTACGGTTACCCCATCTCCTGCATCACTTCCGCGAATCCATTGGCCGTGGTAAGGAGCGCCAGTGCGGTGGTGTTACTTCAGGGAGGCAGAAAGCCTTGGTTCTTGTTTCCAATCCGATCTAAGATCTGCGTCGATAAACCTATTTCCAGTAATGTCTGGCAATCATAAGACAATGTTGGGCTGACACGTTGCATAAAGTTAGCTAAGAACAATAAAATAAAACAAATAAAAGAGAGCGATAGACAGCTTGCCAAACACACAGGTGCCATCTTGTCCAAAACAAAAGCATCCTCCACATATATAATATAAATAAATATGCATGCTGTGAATGCTTTTGTATCATGTCTTTTATCCTGTCTTCCTTCTCTCAGCCAAACTGGTCGCAGCAGATGGCAGCCTCTACCTGCTCCTGGTTCTGCCATAGGTTACTTCCTGTTAAAACTGAGTTTTTCCTTCCCACTGTCGCCAAAGTGCTTGCTTATAGGGGGTCATGTGTTTGTTTGGTTTTTCTCTTTATGTATTATTGTAGGTCTACCTTACAATATAAAGCGCCTTGAAGTGATTGTTCTTGTGATTTGGCGTTGTATAAATAAAATTGAATTGAATTGAATGATTATGACTGTATTTAAAACTAATGTAATAAAATATTAATGTTTCATGAAGGACGCTGGGCATAAAATCAAGTCAGATACGTGTAGCTTCCCACTGTGGCAAGAAAGTAGAGTACCTTAGCTATTCGCTGAATAGTTCTTAATACCAAAATCCAATATTGTTTTTAACTGAGAGTTAAATTTCTGAATAAATCTGAACCTCTACCTCCACCTAATAAACCTAATCGGCCTGAGTCTGTCTGAATTAAGACCTGTATCCAGTGTTCCACCCGCTTCTTCCTGACTGCTGTGTTCAGGCTGTTACTGTCAGCCCTTTTCTACCCTGTTCAAAGGTTCTCTTTAATGTGGTCTGATAGTTCTGTTTGCATGTGGCTTATTGGGTAAAGTCATCATGTGGGTCGATATCACACCGGAGTGAAACACTGAAGATGTGTAATTCATTTTTCAACTGTGGCTTCTCATTTTAGATGGGAAGTGTTGGATTTTGAAGTCACACAAAATTAAACAAAAAAGTCACACAAATCGAAGCACACACACATTTTTTGTAATTTGTCTTTGTTTATTTCTGCATGCACACTGTAGTGCGTATCAGCACACAAACAAGAGCAGAATAGAAGGAAAGCAGCTCTTGCATGCATTTCTTTGAATGTGAGAGGAAGCCTAAGGAAGAGACACAGGGGTCCAGGTAGCCATCAGGTAGACTAGAGATGGAGCTGCCATTCTCCTTTGTGAGAGATTTCTTATTCCTATTGTTGCTTGTACTCTCATTTCGTAAGCACATTTCAGACGTGGGATTCTCACTCTGATGCTGTCGCGTTGACAGTAAAGAGAACAAGTTTTTGCTGCGGTCTATTTTGCCACCTATTTCTCATTTGGCTCACAAAATCTTCCAAGATTTCCATGATCATAAAAATGGAATCAGTAAAGCTGACTAATGCATTTTTTTTGTATTTCAACTCAGAAAGGGTTAGTAAGGCAGAAGAAAGTTTAGTTAGATTGAACAAAGCATTATAGCAGTTTTCTTTTATTCCATTGATAAGTAAATTAAAATAAAAATAAAAAACACAAAATGAAATAAAATTGAAATCATTAAAAGGTTTCATGTTTTTTTATAGCATGCTGCTGATGCTCTCATTTAAGACTGAGACAGCAATTATCGCCAGATTGGTAATTTGATTACACTGATTCCTCGAGTGCTGATGGTTGGTTAGGTGTCTAAACCCAGTGTGATGCTCATCCTGATCTATTTGACCCCTTGTTGTTGTCTGATGAGTGAAATCACTGCTTTGTTTGTAGTCTTCAGACTCATTAGGTTAAGTGGAAGCTACAAAGGTAAAAACTCATGTATCTTTTCACCTGAAGGTTTCAGCTGAGTTCAGGGTCCTGAAGCACGCTGTTCTCTTTGACTTACTGTTGTGTCACAGGATCAAGCCTTCCTGTACTGCCCTCATCCACATGAATACACACACACACAAAAAAACCCACACACACAAGCATTACCGAAGGCAACAAATTTCAGAAAAATAAAGACAATGTTTTTTTGAACTCGAGAACAGACCGGCCACACCAAGACACAGTACCAACCAAACTGTCTTCCATCTAACAGACAAGAAACAAAATAGGTTTTGATCTGTCTGAATGTGGCCTTTGGCCTTGTTATTCTGTATCAGGAACTCTGTGACAGGCTGCTGAAAGAAAGGGACATTTTATCATGCTGTAGCTGACTGCCAGGGACAATGTGACACAGCTAGACCAAAGGATTTTAGAAAGTTACTACTGGTTTCTTAAATGACTTTGGGAGTCATCTGAAACTCTACTATAGTAAAGTCAAACAGAAGTTCTACTTTAAAAAGTGCTGTGTCCCAAACCCTTACCTAGTACAGTGCATCTGGGAAGCATTCACAGCCCTTCACTTGTTCGACATTTTGTCATGTTACAGATAGAACTGTATCGAGGCACAGATACAGAAACACTTCTGCAGCAGTGGCCGCCATCATCCATTAATGGAAGAAGGTTGTATTCACAGCCTTTGCTCATTACTTTGTTGAAGAACCTTTGGCAGCAACAGCAGCCTCCAGCCTGAGTATGATACAACAAGCTTGGCACATCTATTTATTAGGGTCCAACGATATTCGTATCGATATTGAACCGTTCGATACAGTGCTTTCGGTTCGGTACGCATATGTATCGAACAATACAACATTTGTAATTTATTTTATCAACTTTCCTTCTGACGATGCTGTCTGTGTGGAGCGCTCAGAGAATCTGCGTTCGACTACTCCGCCTAGGCTGCACTGTCGAGCGCAGATCCACTGAGCGCTCCACACAGACAGCATAGTCAGAAGGAAGAGCGCAGGGCAAGCTGGCGAGACAGAAGTTAAGCTCTCCTTGCAACATGGCAAATTGAACCTCCCCCACCCTCATTCAGATCTGGCGCTTGGAATTATTTTGGTTTTCATGTGACGTATGACCCTGAAGGTAAGCGCGTCATGGACTAAAGTAAAACAGTATGTTGGATGTGCCACGCAATGCTCAATTACATGGGTGGGAGCTAGTGTGTTAGCGCAATTAGCTCGTTAACGTGTTGGCCGTCTAGCCCCATGCACGGGGCTATCAGGGGTAGCTCGTTAACGGAGATTTGCCATGTTGTGGCGTTAAGGTCATTTTAACGAGGTTAACCTGAAAGCACTAGTGGGAACACAACGAATATGACTGCACATTTACGCCGACATCATCCTAGTGCAAAGACAAAAACAACAAGCATGCATGCTACAAACTTTACCCGAGTCATTTAGACAGCCGTTAGCACATGAGTCTCCTTATGGGGACCTGATATGTTTAATATGCTGCTGAGAATGTAGCCCAGAAGAAGCGGATAGTATAGCTTTTATTTTGGAAAGAGCCATTTCTCTGTAATAAATTCTCTTTTCCAAAGATGAGTGATTCCTCAATCAGATACAGGGCTCGCAAAATCGCTAGCCCGACGTCCTGGGGCTAGCGATTTTTCCAGTCGGGCTACCAAAATCTATCTCTGCCCTGCCCGTCCGGCTATTGTAGGAAGGAAAAATATATGTCAATGCTTTTGCATTCTTTCGGAAATGTAGCTGGGTAATTATGTCATTGGCATCGGTGAGCCACTGTCAATATGTGACATATTGAAATCGCGTTTGAATTTGCGCTTGTTTTTTTGCTTTCACTTTGCAATCGCGCGAACTGTGTATAGAGAGCGACAGTACTGATTGGTGAGTGATGATAATTTGTGCACCAATTCCTCTGACATTGTCTTATTAATCGTTAGCTTACTATGCAAACATGACGAGTGAAATCTCCCGCAGCAAGCTTAAACATGTGAGAGGTTGATCGCGCAGAGAATCGCTGAGCTTATGTGAGTGAGTGTGTAAAAGCAGCAGGATATATATTTTAGTTCTGCTGAGCCAAATAAGACAGGTCAGGGTGAAGGAGTGACAGCCAAAGAAAAGCTTACCACAAAACGGAAAAGTTATGACAAATCAGACTATAAGGCAAAAAGAAAGTGCAGCTTTATGGTTTCATGGACAAAATAATTTCTGTGGCTGCAATATGACGAGCTAAATAACCAAGGGTGCACATAAGTGGTCCGCAGGTGCCCATTCGCTGTCAAAATAAAAAACACGCACAAGGGTTAGGGTTAAATTTAAAAACTGTACTTTTGAGTTAAAATATATATTTATAATTTTAATAAATGACAAATTAAAAAGGCATGAACATTTTTTTTGTATCGAAAAAATATCGAACCGTGACACCAAAGTATCAAACCGAACCGAACCGTGAATTTTGAGTATCATTGCACCCCTACTATTTATGGACAGTTTCTCCCGTTCTTCCTTCCAGATGCTCTCAATGCTCCATCCAGTTGGATGGAGAGCATCTGTGCACAGCCATTTTCAGCTCTTTGCAGAGATGTTCATTCGGGTTCAGGCCTGGCCTCTGGCTGGGCCACTCAAGGATATTCACAGAGTGGTCCCAAAGCCACTCCTTTGCTGTCCTGGGTGTTTGCTTAGGGTCATTCTCCTGTTGAAAGATGAACCTTTGCCCAGTCCAGAGTTCTCGTGGTCTGAAAGTCCTTCCACTGCCTTTTGACAAACTCCAGGCAGGCTGTCATCTGCCTTTTACTGAGGAGGGGCTTATATCTGGTGACTATGTCATAAGGTTTGGTTGGTAGAGTTGTGCAGAACTTTCTAGAAGGTTCTCCTCTCTGCGCAGAGCAACACTGGGGCTCGGTCAGAGTGATGATTAGCTTATTGGTCACCTCCCTGACTGAGGTCCTTCTACCCCAATCAATGTTGGAGGTCACTGTGCTCGCTGGGACCTTCAATACTGCAGAAATGTTTCTGTACCCTTCCTCAGATCTGTGGTACAATCCTGTCCCGGAGATCTACAGACAATTCCTGGACTTCATGGCTCGGTTTGTGCTCTGATATAAATTGTCAACTCTGGGACTTTATATAGACAGCTGTGTGCCTTTCCAAATCATGTCTAATCAACTGAAATTACCACAGGTGGACTCCGATCAGGTTGTAGAAATATCTGACAGCTAATTGGTTGAAACAGGATGTATCCGACCTCAATTTTGAGTTTCGTGGTAAAGGCTGTAAATACTTATGTGCTTGATATACAGGGTGGGCCATTTATATGGATACACCGTGATAAAATGGGAATGGTTGGTGATATTAAAGTCCTGTTTGTGGCACATTAGTATATGTCAGGGGGCAAACTCCTCAAGATGGGTGGTGACCATGGTGGCCAATTAGAAGTCGGCCATCTTGGATACAACTTTTGTTTTTTCAATAGGAAGAGGGCCATGTGACACATCAAACTTATTGGTAATGTCACAAGAAAAACAATAGTGTGCTTGGTTTCAAGATAACTTTATTCTTTCATTAGTTATTTACAACTTTCTCTTTGTTCACAACCATTGACATGTCGAAGAGGTTAACACGTGAGGAGCGGATCGTAATTGTGTTGATATCTGGTGAACGCAGTAACCGGGTCATTGCAGCAGATTTCAATGCAAGACACCCTACGAGACCACCCATCTCCCATGCTACAGTTAGCAAACTGCTTGCTAAGTTTCCTGAAACTGGTCCAGTGTTGGATTTGCCAAAATGTGGACGCAAGAAAACTGTCACTAATGAAGAAACATCAGTGGCTGTCCTAGCTTCATTCAGCAAGAGCCCACAGCGTAGCACTCGCCGCATGTCACTGGAGAGTGGCATTAGTCAAACATCCCTATCCCTATATTAGCTACTCACAAATGGCACCCTTACAAACTCCAGCTGCTGCAGCATCTCAACGAGGATGACCCAGATCGGCGCACAGAATTTGCAGAATGGGCAAAACAAAAATTGGAACAGGACCTCAAGGCCACTGGATATTTGAAATTGCTACATGATGATGTGTTTCCCTCTTTATGCACTGAAGCTGGCACGTTCCCTGAGTTTTTATCTTTGGGGTCATCTGAAGGCAATTGTCTATGGTGTGAAGATACGAGATGTGCAGCACCTGAAACTACGGATACTGGATGCCTGTGCTGGCATTTCTCCTGCGGTGTTGCTATCAGTGTGTGAAGAGTGGGAGAAGAGGGTTGCATTGACAATCCAACACAATGGGCAGCACATTGAACACATGTTATGAGTGGTCAGAAACTTGTAAATAACTAATATAAGAATAAAGTTACGTTGAAACCAAGCACACCATTATTTTTCTTGTGACATTACCAATAAGTTTGATGTGTCACATGGCCCTCTACCTATTGAAAAAACAAAAGTTGTATCCAAGATGACCGACTTCTAAATGGCCACCATGGTCACCACCCATCTTGAGGAGTTTGCCCCCTCACATATACTAATGTGCCACAAACAGGACTTTAATATCACCAACTGTTCCCATGTTATTACGGTGTATCCATATAAATGGCCCACCCTGTAGTTTTTTATTTCAAGCAAACTTTTTTCACTTTGTCATTATGGGGTATTGTGTGTGTAAAATTTTGAGGTGAAAATGATTTTTATCTAATTTGGAATATGACTGTAACATGACAAATATGGAACAAGTGAAGTGCTGTAAATACTGGATTTAAAACCTTTAATTATTGTCAACAGCAGTAAAAGGAATCTCTATTCACGTGTCTGTATTTTTTCTGGGACTCTATTGTTTTTTCGACTGACCACTTGTAGCCTTTACATGTAAAATAACTGTTGGTGATGTGCAGTGGGTATGTTTGGAGGGTATCAACTTTCAGTTGAAATGCTGATATGGACTCCTAGAAGTGAAGGACATTACTGATTGATTGTTTATGGCACTTTCCATTCTCCTATAGCAGATTTCCCATCCATCATATGTCATTTACACAATTACTCTGACGCATGGTGGTAAATGGGTTGTTGCTTATAGAGCATTCAAAGAGCTTTATACAACATGTCTCATTCACACAGGCACCTTTTTCTAAATCTAAGAGTTTGGATATAATATTCACACTCTGCATTGGGAGCAGGGATGCTTTGGCACGCAGACTGGAGCAGTTGGGGATCGAACCACCAACCTACCAATTAGTAGATGCTCTACCTCCTGAGGCACAGTCACACCCAGTGTTGTTGGCATAGGAGAAGAGGAATGCTTTGATACCACAAAATGGTTTCCCCATGTCTGCTGGATTAAGTACAGAATAAAAATTGTTACGGATCATTCCAGCCCACCTTAACCCATGGATGTTACCAGGGACTGGAATGAATGGTCCCTTAAAAAGGCGAAAAATCCATGAAAATAGATGGATGCAAATGTAACCTTAACCGCTTTACATCCACTAGATTACATGTGAGTTTTAAAGCACATCATTCAATTCCACACCTGCACTGAACTAAACAGCTTGATAGTATTTCCACTTCTTTTGTTGGTGCTTCTTATAAATATTAGTTATTCCACCATGTCTTGTCATGTCACCATAATGTAGACAACTTGCTGTTTTTTGGGGGGCATCAGGTGATACTTTATTTTTATTCTTCACAGCAATGTTAAAGCCAGAGAAGGAGGTTTCTAAATATCAGGTGCTTCTCATATCCAGCTTCTTACAGATGTGAAACACGAGAGCATACTCCTGAAAACACTCAGCTCTTTTACAAATAAGTTAATTTAAATGTTAATACTGCATGTAAATAAGTAAAGCCTGAATACAACTCCACCTCCACGGGGTAAACATTGCTCATATTTGAGCTTTCCACCTGCCGGAGGTTTCACCCTGCTAACGTGCAGAGAAGAAATTACATGTCAGCCACAGTGTCAGAATGATTAATTTGCCTCTGCATCACGGCATAGTAATCCTCCTCGCAACGGTGCGATCAATCACACAACACCCGGCGGGTCGCCATGGCACATGCCGCACAGCCCAACTGAATGTTGAACTGAGATGGGTTCCTTCCATAATACAGTCACAACAAACAGCTTGATAGAGTGTGGCTGCCTGGTAGGAACAGCATCAGAGAGAGCCACATTTGTATTTTTAGCTGGTTTCTGTTTCATCATACGTATAAAAGGAAAAGTTGAAAACAAGTGTCTCAAGATGGAAGGAGCTAGAATAAATTTAATAATCGAAATTTTAATCATATACATAATAATTTAAATATGAATGTTGCAAAAACTTATTTTTACTCAATGATCATCTCTCATATGGACTATTGTTTGACGTCCTGGTCACTTGCTTGTCCAACAACACTTAAAACTATTGAAAACATTTATAAAAGAAGTTTAAAACTACTTGACAAAAAACCGACTTCCCACCACCACTGTCATGTGTTAAAAAAACATAAATTACTGAACTTCAATAACTTAGTGAAACTTAAAAGAGTGTGTTTAATATATAAAGTCTTACACTCCCTTGCTCCACCACCACTAAAGCAGTTCATTAGGCATAAAGAAAGCTCAGACAGGACCACTCGAGCTACAATCCGAGGAGACTTGTTTATACCCCACAGACGGACAGCATTTGGGCAGAACGTCCTCTCTGTTAAGGGTGGCCATCTGTGGAACAGTCTTCCTCAACCCATTAGAGAATGCTCGACATTCAATTTGATTAAGGCAAAGGTTAAAAACTGGTTATGGACAAATCAAGTGTGTGATCATGTATGAGTTGTATAGTTTTAATGTTTTATTTGGGAACAGAATGGTGTGTATGTGTAAGTTTGGTGATGGAGTTTTTATTATGAATGAATGATGAATTATTATGTCTATTTTTTTATGTTTAAGGACAACAGGTGGAAATTAGCCTTTGGCTATAATCTGGCATGTTTACATTCATGTCTTTTTTTTTTTTTTACACTTATGTTCATTAACATGCACTGTCCTAAATAAATAAATAAATAAATAACACCTGTCTGATATCTGAAATCATAAAGAAGAAAGATGAGGAGGCACAGTGAGGAAAAACTGGCAACAGCTGAGAACTAAAGTGTATTTCTTGCCTGAAAAAGCAGAATACAGCCAAATGCTATATGACTAAGGAACAAATTACCAACAGGGAAAAACATCTAATATTTGATGAAAAAATACTGTTGGCTCTCAACCTCTTAGTAGATGCTTAGATGGTTTAAATGTGAAAATCCTAGCTGACTTCCTCCTTGAATTATCACAATTCTGAAAATGACCTTGAGGTCAAGGTCACTGAAAATTGGACTTGTCTGAGATTATCATTTTTGATGTTGCCTCATTCTCAAGCTGTCGTATTCACAAACCCAAGTGTCCATGCCGCCCGCCCACACACCAGCCCGGCAGGGTCACATCAACCTTTTAGGACTAAGGGGTAAACATCGTTTATCATGAATCCATCTGTTTTGCATGTAAAGTGTCGGTCTTACAAGAGCCTGACAAAAATGTTAGTCCACTGTTTGTTTCTGAACACCAGAAAATGAATCAGAATTAGAAATTCTGAATCAGCTTGGGGCACAGTGACAATGGTAATACTTTATGATGGTAACCTTTTAGTGACTTCTGTTCACAACACAGAAACTCTGGAATTAAAACAATAATAATAATTGGGACTGCATCCATCAGTGTGAACATTTCTGACTTGTTGCATTTTTTAGTATTTTCCTCATTTTATTATTATCTCGGTTGGATGGATTAATGAGATCTTCATTACACTGAAATGTTGCTCCATGTCAAAATGGTTGTACCTATGACTATAGAAAACAGTCATTGGGTTGTACTTGTGCCTACATGAACAGGCAGGTAAACTGGTGTTGCCAGAAAGTGAAGGGGTTCCGTGAGTGTTTGTATGACAAAAAAAGCCCCTGTTGTGATGTTTTCCTTTGGATTTCCTGAAGTTGAACAGTGGAATGGTTAGTTGGTAATTCAAACCAATTAATAGAGATCTAATAAATCAGCTGATCTAATAAATCAGCTTTGGCTGATGAATAGCTTGCTAAGCAATAACTACACAGCAATAGCAAACTCATTTACAAGTGGGTCAATAATCAGAATCAGAATCAGAATCAGAATACTTTATTGATCCCTGGGGGAAATTATTTAATAAGTAGCTGTTAGAGTTGTACTTTTTCCATTTTGACTCATTTATCTTGTAAAACAAAAATGTAATGATTTAACTAATTTGACCTTTTCAGTAGAACACTTCTAAGACTGGTCCAAAAATAAAACTTCTGTCAAACTAAATGATAACAAACATAAAAAGAGTTAAAGTGCGTCTGGATCAGGCTACAAGCTCACAGCACACCCCCATTATTTAGGAGCGCAGGACATCACACTGCTAACACATTCATTCACAGTACCTGCCTGTGTCTGTGCTATGACATACCAGCACATACACACACACACACACACACACACACACACACACACACACACACACACACACACAGAGGAAAACACATCCCAGCTTGCACTAACCAGCCCAAGGCAATACTCAGCTTTACCACCAATAAATGGCATATTGATCTGACCGTGTGGACGGGGGACTGGGGAATAAACAGGGAGAAAAGCAGCTGAACTGACTATTGAGTTTCTGCAAAAAGAGATGATCGAATCCCTGCTGCTCTTCTCCACCTATCCAGGAATATTTCTGCGAGTTTTCAAGAGAAGCACTGAAGTATTTCTTTCAATAAAGTGTAATTCACTGGCAGAAGATACATTTAGAGTAAAGTTAAAGTAGAGTATGTGCTTGTTTTGGATTCTGCTGCAAAAAACCCCAAACAAACAGCCAAAATATTCTACATGTAAACCTTGGTGTTGTCCCCGTACAGCCTACTTTACAGTGTTGATGATTAAACTGGTATTTTCTTCATTAGACTCTGAAACACATTTAAACACATTTGCGGAATAAGCTACGCCTAACTGACAGAGGTGCCTCTACTACAGTGTGAGGTTCAGACTGCTTCGGTGTTGGTTGTAAATCTTAACATTATTAGTGAGATCGTGAGTCTCGGTTTTGCCTTTTCGTTGAGGTTCCACAAAATGTTACGTGAATAACACTAGTTGTCATTTCATGCAGGGCTTGTTTTCCTCGGTGTCTTCATTGGACCTGCATGAGAACACCAAAGAGTTGCAGTAAGATTTAATCGTCACGGAAACATAAAATAGTCTTCACTGAGATTCAAATTTCAATTATTGAAAATAAAAAATGCAGAAACAAACAGCATCTGCACTCCTGTCTGTATCTCAAATGAATCAGAAGTTTGCACTTAGCTTGTTCAGTCATGAGTTAACTTCTAAGTGAAATACTTATTGATCTATGCTTTCTGTAAAATGAACTAAGTTGTGGGATTGCTTGTATGATGCCACAACACTGTGGTACTTGTGTTCAGCACATGGTCAACATGGCTGCCATGCATTTTCTTTAAAAAAGGAAGTGGCAATGTCATGTGATACCTATAAATAAAGCTGCTTTTTACTAAAAATAAAAAACTCAAAAAAAAAAAACGTCAATTTTTTCCGTTAAATAGAATACGGCATTCAAACAACACAATTATTTAATTCTTAAATAATGAATGCATGGATGGATCTACATAAACCTTTCCTCAGATGATTTGCTGTAGATGAACATGGTGTTTCCATGTCCTCCACATTTTGGTTGAGTAGCTTAGATCAGCGGTCCCCAACCCCCGGGCCGCGGACCGGTACCGGGTCGTGAGTTGTTTGGTACCAGGCCGCGAGAGTTGAGGCTCATACCACACAGAAAAAATAAATAACTTACATTATTTCTGTTTTATTTATTATCCGACTCTGAGCAGTGTTTTATTTTGAAAAAGACTGAATTCTCTCAGTTACTTCCGTCTATGACTGACTCTTGACGCATGTCAAGACACATTAGCTAATATTAAACCCACAAGCTAGCAAAATGAGTGAAAAACAGATGTCTTTGGAGGGTTTCTTTGCAAAGGGAAAAAGGCCCAGTGAGGAGACAGAAGAAGAGTCTATGACAACCACTAAGAAAAAGAAAGCTGCATTTAACAGACAATACCAAAAGACCTACTTGAAATATGGATTTATTGCAACAGGTGATTCCCACGCACCAAGCCCGCTCTGCATAATATGCGGCCACCGGCTCTCCAATGAGGCAATGAAGCCTTCAAAACTGCTTCGTCACTTGGAGACCAAGCACCCGACATTTAAAAACAAACCTTTGGAGTATTTTGAAAGAAAACAACAACAGGGACCGAAGCAATTACTGAGGGCCTCCACAACCACAAATGCAAGTGCACTGAGAGCATCATACTTGGTGGCTAACCGTATTGCTAAGGCTAAAAAGAATTGACCCTTTCTGCCATGCTAAAGACATTTGCTGTGAACTTTTCGGGGGGTGAAAAGATAGCACAGGTGTCTCTATCGGCTAGCACCGTTACTCGTCGCATTTAGGAAATACCAGAGGACATTGAGACACAGTTGTTGGAGAGAATTAATACATCACCGTGGTACGCTTTGTAGATGACGAGTCTACAGATGTGGACAATAAGGCAATACTACTTGTTTATGTGCTATACCTTTATCAGGAGGATGTGCATGAGGATATGTTGTGTGCACTATCGTTGACAACCAAAACCATAGCTGCAGAACTATTCAGGTCACTGGATGATTATGTATCAGGAAAACTTAAATGGTCTTTCTGTGTCGGCATATGCACAGACGGAGCTGCTGCCATGACCGGACGGCTGTCTGGTTTGACTACTCGGATTAAGGAAGTTGCACCTGAATGTGAATCTACACACTGTGTCATTCAGAGAAATGCTGGCTAGCCGAAAAGTGCCACCAGAACTTAACAGCATATTGAATGATGTTGTTGGAGTTATTAACCACATCAAAGCACACGCCCTCAACTCATGCCTGTTCGAGCAACTTTGTGAGGAGATGAACGCGGAGCACAGGCGCCTTCTCTTGCACACAGAAATAAGGTGGTTAACCCAAGGGAGATCACTGGCCAGAGTTTTTGAATTACGAGAGCAGAGATTTTTCTCAGAATAGAAGTCACCGCTGGCAGTACATTTCAGTGACAAGAAGTGGGTCGCAAAACTCGCTTAGTTATGCGACGTTTGGCCTACTAAATGAACTCAATCTGTCCCTTCAGGGGAAAATGACAACTATCTTCAAGTTGGCAGATAAGGTAGTTGCATTTAAAGCCAAACTGGACTTGTGGAGATGACACGTAAACAGAGGCATATTTGACATGTTTCAAACATTGGCTGGATTTTTGGAAGAGACTCAGCCTGAGCAATCATTCTCCCAGCTAGTGCACGATCACCTGTCATTGCTTTTAAAAGAGTTCGAGCGCTACTCCCCAATCACAAAAGACCCACGAACTGACAAGGAATGGATCCGCGTCCCATTTGTCAATAAACCGGGTGAGTCCAGCTTGTCTTTGCAAGAAGAAGATCAGCTGTTGGAAATCACAAATGACGGCGGCCTTAAAAGTATGTTCGAGACATCAGCTTTGCCGGTATTCTGGATAAAAGTCATGGCAGAATACCCCGAGATTGCCACAACAGCACTAAAAACCCTGTTGCCATTTCCGACATCATATCTGTGTGAAGCGGAGTTTTCTGCAGTAACAGCGATGAAAACAAAATTGAGGAGCAGACTGAACATAAGCAACACACTTCGGGTGTCATTGTCCCCCATTATACCCAGGTGGGACCGTCTCGTTGCAGAGAAACAAGCACAGGGCTCTCACTGATTGAGCGTTATGGTGAGTTATATTTTTTCTTGTACTTTTATATTTGTTTTGTAGTTGTGTATCTTATTTTGAAATAAATGTTTACGTGTTACCATAGCGACCAAAGAGCATTTAGTGGGAGAGAGGAGGATGTTACTCTCAATGTTGTTGGCGCATTTCAGGAGGACGCTGCTAATAAAGTTACACGATTACACAATGAATTATTATATTTACAAAATACCACAGTTTTTGTCTTGGTCGAATCATTTTATTTTGTTGTATTTATCAGTGACACCTGCCAGTTCATTTCATTTCATTCATTCATTTATTTGTTCATTTTCAGGCACAACAAATACCTATATTGAACATAAAATGCACAAAACAAAAAACAAAAATTGCCTGAAAAAGGAGTGGGACGAAAATATTGTCTGACTATAAACCGGTCCAGGGCGCAAAAAGGTTGAGGACCGCTGGCTTAGATTACTGATCAGTCTGTTGGGTATGCAGTGAGTCCTGCCAGCACGTGAGCCAAGTGAGATAACTATTTCTATTAGCAGAGCGGAAATTGTGAACAGAAATGTATTTCACTGATGTTCAGGTAAACATTTACATTTTGAAAGAAAAGTAACAGTTGATCTAAAAAAAAGCTTTATTTTGGGGTAGCTTTATGTGAAGATGCTGCAAAACATTGATATTTTTTTCATCATTCACTGAAAAAAAACCCAAAAACTCCTCCAAACTGAGACCTTGAATGTTACTCTTTATCAAAGTCAACAGTGTGTGTGTGTGTAGGTGTGTGTTGCTGCATTAATAGCCACACATTTATGTGTGTTGCTGTGTAAAAGTGTGTCTATGTATGTGTGGCTTAATGTGCTGTGCGTATAATTATGACCCACCTTGCCAAAGTGTACTTAAGACGTCATGCTGCTCACCTCATTCGCAGGGATAATATGATTAAGAGCCACCTATGGCGCCTTGTGAGTGAGTGTGCTTGTGTGTCTGTGTGAAGGGGAACTGGTCAGCAGCCAAAAGCACCATCTTAATACGAGCTTCCCGCTCATGCCCCTGCAGGGCTGAAGCAACACTGCGCCTGCGCCACACCGAGCCTGGCCTCCAACACGAGCCAAATCATCAGCCGACTATCACCCTGTACAAGGTTACATTAACACTCTGAGGCGTCCAATCACATATTAGACTTCACACACTCCGGGGCCTGAGATTTCATGTTCTTGTAGGACAGAGATTGCCTTGCAGTCTGCTACATGGCATTTCCCTCTGTGTCCCCTCCCTGCATGCTTCTGTGACACTCATGAGGTGAATCTGCATAAAGCCATCAACACTGGTACTTTTAATTCATTTGCAGGGATATAAAACATGAACAGTTTAATATGAAATACCGTAATACTAAAGATGATATATCAGCATATAAAATATTCAAGACATTTAGTTGGTTAAGAGCCCTAATGGTAGAGAGCTCGGTGTGAGCCATTCCTCCTAATAGATTATAATCATTAAAGCTTTAATGAGAGACAAGGAGGTGGAGCGTCAGAAGGCGTTTTAATACAGCAGTTTCATATTATTAAACAAGGAACAAGGATCAGCCACTAATCATCAAACACACATGTTTTCTTAAACTTTTTCCGTTTTGAGAATATCTTTGCAGTGTTGAGGAGACTTCGACATCCCTTGAATCTTTTGCTATGAAGTTGCTATGATGGTGGAGTGATTAAATTTAATGGAGCTTTATTTATATAGCACCAAATCCCAACAACTGTCACCTCAAGACACTTTATACTGTAAAGTAAAGACGATAAAACATGTGCAAACATAAATGAAAATAAAATGGAGTTTGTACTGTTCTGACAAACTGCATGATGGATCAAATTCTCACGGTGTTTTTCTTCTGTTCTCATAATTTCAGCGGTTTTAACAGGATCTCCAACACTACCAAACCATGACACAGCCTCAATCGCGTTTCACAGATGGCTGTACACACTCACTGTTCTTTCTCTTTCATGACCTCCTCTGGGCACACTGATGAGGATTTGGACAAAAAAATGTAATTGTCACGGCCTGGAGGTTCAGCTGGTCGCTGATCAGCTGTTTCTCTCTATCTCTCTAGTTCGCTCTCTCTCGCTCTCTCTCTCGCCCTCTCTCACTCATTATGGGTTCACGCCCTTGGCCCACGCCCTCGGAGGAGGAAACACCTGTGCCTCATCAGTGTGGATGGCATTTAAGCCAGGAAGCAATGGCTGTTCTTCGCTGGATCGTTGTGAGAATCGCGTCAGTGAAAGTCAAGCATCTAGCAAGTGTTTTTCCATGTAGTTGCGTATTTGGAATCTAACGAGCGTTTCTTTGTGTGCAGACCCTCTGGACTGTTTTCCCTGGTGTTCCCTGAGTGACGCGTGTTCGAGGGGATTCGTGTTTGGATTGTTTGGAGAGAGACAAGAGTGTTCACCTGGATTTCCCCCGGAGCCCTGCCCCTCTCACTTTTTGTAGATAGCACTGCCGCGCAACTTTTGTATATACATTCACCGGACATTCTCTTGTGTGCATCAATCCCCGGAGTCCAGCACGTGAGTCCACGTTGTACAGTGTTTTTGTAATTTGGGTGCAGATTGATCAACTGATAGCTCCAATGCATCTGTCAAGTCTTTGATTCTTTTTTTCCTACTTCTTAAGGATGAACTTTCAGACACTGTCCATCACACCACAGGCAGCTAGTAATTAAGTGCCTTGTTTAAAACAGGTGCATTGCTGGTTTGTCCCATGAATTAGACTTTTTAATGAATGATGCAAAGGTCTGAGTTTAAGTGACTTAACAAAGTAAACAAACAAACTAGAAATAGTCAGGAACAAAGTAAAACCTTAGAAGTAACATATAAAGAAAGAAAATTATAAATAAACAAGGCTGATGTTTTTTCTTAGTAGTTTATCTAACTAACTTCTGCTATACTGCTGTTAATATCATTTTTGACTTGGCTAGTAACGTAATTACCACCAGATAAAGCTAAACAAACATTTCAGTGCTTTTCTGTTTCACTTCTTGCTGACTGATTCTGAATGACTTTATCACTGATGTTGCTTTAGCAGAGAGAAGCTAATTGGATCATATTAAGATTGCGATTAAATAAAGCGGTGAGGTGCATGCCTAGCTTAAAGTTAATACAATGACACCAGTCGCACACAAACACATACTGTGGGGTGTTCCTGGTCTGTAGGGGTCAGTATATGTCAAAGGAAGGAGCAGTGGCGAACCAGTGACAGAGTCATGGGCGGCAGAAGCTCTCTGATGTGCCTGGGGTCCACCTGACACCAAGATGCACTATTGGAAGAAGGCAAGCCATCGAGGTAAACAATATGTTCATTGGGGGTTGGAGTGAAGGCCAACCTTAACTGCCCTAGTTTAACCCTTTAAGACTAGGGATGGGTATCGTTTAGGTTTTATCTGATACCAGTACCAAACCGGTACTTTTGAAATGGTGCCGGTGCTTAAATGGTGCTCGAACCGGTGCTTAAAGAATGGAGAAAACACAATTTGTCCAAAAACCTCTCCTGTTCAGCTGTGTGGGGTTTTTTTTTTTCTTTTGTGAAAAGATAACAATGTTAGCCTTTTCTGCAGCTATAGGGGATTTATGGTATCACTCTTGGCTGGAAGCAGTGATTAAACAATGAAAAATATTGTCCAAAAACCTCTCATGCTGTTTTCCACTTTTTCTTTGGTCATTTTAGCCTTTTTGGCCAGGGTGAAGGGAGTATCTGCCATCAAACAAGAAGACAGCTGCATGTAACTATGACAGTGTTTGCTAGTTTACCTTACGTGCATTAATGTAATAATGTGGTTAGCCTACTCAACGTAAATTACACACTAACAACATTAAGCTACTGACCCAGAGAAGAACGGCTGCTGCTGCCATCATCATCCGTCATCATTTCTGCTGCACTGGCAGGGCTAGGGGCCAGGACTGTACTCCTCAGGTTCTTGGGGGATGTTGCTAACTCCGGGACCGATGACAGGCACCACACCCGCAGTAGATGTGCTTGGTGTGAGGTCTCGCAGCAAGTGGTGGTTTCAGGTGTTTCATCAGATTCGAGGAGTTGCCTCCTTTGCACAGTATCACCTTAAAGCACTTGTTGCAGGCAGTACAGCCAGATTGTCCGCTTTGCCTTGGGCATTTTTAATCTGTAGCTCTGCTTTAAAAGAGCGTACGTACCTGGGCCCGCCTACTATCCTTGGAAAGGTAAAGTGATTGGCTAGAATCCAAAGCGTATGATATCTCAGGAGAAAAAAAGCACCGAAATGTGCACTGCTTTTCGGTCTGGTTACTACCATTTATGTCATAACTGGTGCCATAATGGCACCGGATACCGGTACCCATCCCTATTTAAGACTGGTCGGAGTGGGCACGCTTCCTAGGTTGGAATAGACGTCAGCGCGAGCTATCACATGTCCGCCATTACCTGCCCGAAACAGGAAGTGACATCATTTTCACGGAAAATGTAGGGTTTTTTTGGGGTTTTTTTGGGGTTTTTTTTACCTTCATGGCCTTATAAGCCTATACTGGTGTTTTTAAAAGTCATGTTTGACTTTATGCTTTTCTGAATAGTTTCTGGGATGCTTAGAACTCATATTGCACTGCTGGAAATAGTTTGTTTTAATGCACATGCAGTTTTTTTTTGCAAATTTGCATTTTAATATTGATTTTCGTTTGTCCTGCAGTATATAAAAATTGGTGTATCTCAAAAATAAAACTATGAAGACACTCATAATAAATTTCCTGTGGTGGGAAACTATTTTATGCAACATTTTTGTATTTACAGATTTGAGGGAAACCTCTTATATTTCTCTAACTAGAGATATATGTAAAAACAAAAACGATTTTCAATTGTTTTGTAGTTTATTGCACTTTTTTGCAATTTATGTACAGTAGTTACTATGCACTTAATGCATACATATTATTAAAATTTGGGCCATAATGGTTGTATTGATGTATAGCAACTTGGAATACTCCCAAAAATGGTACTGCAGCCTGTAAAAATATAAAGATAAGCTCTGGCAGACTTGGTTCTATGGTAGGTCTTAAAGGGTTAAGACCCATTACAGCTAAAGAGAGTTTTGGCCATTAAATGCATGTACATGAAGATGAGTCTGAAGCGAGTCCTTGTAGCTTGGAGGTTGTCAGGTCCATCATATGGACCTGACAACCTCCTCCCGTGTAGACTGGTATTTTTCTCTGCACTCTCACTCTCAGACAAAGGTATGGTTTCTCCTTTTTCTTTTTGTGAACCATGAACTGGAGTCTTGGTTGGTCACTTTGGCTGCTGTAACTCCTGTCAGCCTAACAGACTCAAACCGTGAAGTCACCTCCTGTCAACTATAGGACACAAGACTGTGCACCATTAAATATCCAAAGGACACTTTTGTGTTAGCCAGCTATTAAAAATTGGAGCCATTTTCTTGTGAAAATTGTGAATCTTGTGATAACCATTCTAGAGGGGGAAGTGAATTAATATCATCTTAAGACTTTTGGGGTATAAAGAGGGGTTTCATATGGTTTGGTTTCTGTTCTGTTTGTGCTCTGAGAAGAATCCGGTCTTTAAGTCTGACGTCATTAGCTGTTTATGGCTCCAAAGTCTACTTCAAATCCCAAAGTCAATTGAACACTGCGGCATCACTGAGTTACAAAATTTTTTCATCTTTAATAAAATGATCAGTTTGTAACAATTAAGTTTAACATCCAGGGTTCCATGAAAACAAAATTTATGAAGTTTAACTGAGTTATAAGTTAGCAGGGAGTTAGCTCGCTAGTTTCCATCTAAAGATGGTACACCATGTTCTGATGAGGGATTTCTGAAAAATTAAAGCTCTGCTATCAGTTTCGACATGAATGAAAACAGAAAACTAAACAGCAGTGACATTTGTAGGGTAATAATGATGTGCTACATGGTGGCTAGCTACACAGCTATGGTTAATATAATATAAACACAGTGAAGCTGGAGGATCAACGCTAACCTTTTTCCACTCGATAAACGTTAATGCGAGGGCTTCCAATGGTTGGGGACAAATGCAGTCGCATGGCAGGATGCTGTAAAGAGACCAAACTTCAGTCAGGAGAACAACTGAGATAATCCATCCACAATACAAAGTTAGTCATTAATATACTGCTGCATGGGCTGGACTGTAGTTACATTGTAAGGTTTTAAAAAACTGAGCTTTAAAACAGTGGTAATAAAAACCGAGAGAGGCCGACAGTGATCACTGACTTTTTTTAGGGGCTTGTTCAAATTAAATAGAACAAGATACAACACATTAAAACCTGTTAAAAACACAACAGCCTTAATAAACAGTAGTTTGGACCCAGAAGCAGGGTTCAAACATCATCACTTAACAACCGGATTTGCATCCCACCCGTGTGGTTTAGCAAAGAAAATCAAAGGATTGTGCCAGACTAGGTTTCTGTCTGACAGCACAGTGCCCTCCAGGCAGCCACTGTATCTCACACTGAAATCCTGGAGCCCCTCTTCCATACCCGCAGCAGTAGGACAGTGGTAGGAACCAGGGTCAATTGCACTAGGGAGGTCACGGACCCAGATCCTATAATCTTTCAGTCATTCAGGGTACCTTGTACCTTCCCACAATCTTACATAGTGGGAAGGATGGGTCCTACATAAGCACTGTTGCAGACCATGTACACCCTTTCGTGGACACTGTACTCCCTGGTGGCTCTTTCGGCATGGTTTAACGAGCATATCAGTCAGTTTGAGGTGTTGACTGGGCCTCCTCAATCCAGTCAATCATCTGTGGGATGTGCTGGACAAACAAGTGTGATCCACGGAGGCTCCACATCACAGTTTTGCAGGACTTAAAGCATCTGTTGATAAACATCTTGGTGCAGATACCACAGCATAAAATCAGGGGTCCAACAGAGTCCTAGATGAGTCAGGCCTGTTTTGGTAGCAAAAGTGTGACCAACACATTATTAGGCAGGTGGTCATAATGTTGCACCTGATCTGAATAATATAAAAATATTATTAAACATAATTTTAGAATATCTGACAAAGGTCAGGTATGTGAACATAACCATGTCCAAACCTGAAAGCAAGAGAGGGTAATGATTATTGTTCAGCAAAATGCTATAATATGTCCAGCCACAGAAGTCTGTGTTCTGACTCTGCATGCACGTCAAGCTGTGAAGCTTAAAGAGGAGACTTTGAATTTGTGAGCTGAAGTTTGTACGCTTGCTCTGACTTAGAGAGAGTCTGCATTGTGCTTTGATATAAAGGCGTGTTTATGTATAAAAGGCTGAGACTCCAAAGTAGAATTACAGCAATTATCTTCCAGAGAGCTGCTGCTCATTAATCACAGATGGAATGACCCCAAAAAAACAACATTTAGTAAGAAGAGAGCGTGCTTGTACACAATAACTAAGGAACAAAAATGGAACCAGAAGCTGTATTTCTCAAGGTTACGGTCAAAGAAAAATGCTGTTCTATTTCTGTGGCATCCTTGTGCTCAGAGTGGATCAAGAACATTAGAAAAGACAAGAAGAGTCCTTGTCTCGTTTATTACGAAAGCTTTTTTGACTGAAAGCGTCTCGTCTGACTTTATGTTCTGCCTTCATGCTGCCATTGTCCTCTAACTCATGCCTACGTCAGTTAAAGGGCGACACTATTCCATGTAGTCGTTTTGTGATGTTCACTTTCTACATTTAGCTTCAAGGATATTTCAGGATGTCTACCATCAGTTTGATGTGTCACTTTAACAATGTGACAAATCTCATGCTTATAATAACAATAATAATAGAAAAACAAAAAGACAAGCAATGACAATAAAATCATGCCTTGCTGAGGTTCTGTGCCTTTATGCCAGGTCTGAAAAATGACAGAGGGACATAGCTAGTAACTAGCTGACAAACACGGTGAAGCTTTTAGCTGCTGAAGAGCTGGAGATTTCCCTCAGGATTCAGCAGGAACCAAAGTTGAGACCAAAATATCTGAAAGAGAACTCCGGTGTGTCCGTATCGTGATTACAACCTGCTTTTGTGAAAGAAACAATGAGACTTTTTTTCAGAAGCAACTTTTTCCCAGATGTTCCTGCTGTCAGGTGACAGGCTTTCTCACAGTTTGTGTTAAACGAGTCTGTGTGGTTGAACACCACTAAAAGAGAGAAGGCAGGAAAACTGATGTAAATGAGTCTTGAGGCATGCTCAATCATCCACGTAAGTAAATCCCCAAAAGCTGCTTCTGTTCATCTGGATCAGTCAATGAGCTTTGATTTTGGTTGTTGATCAATGGTCATGAGAATTTGCATATTAATGATCAAGGAACTGACCTCCCAGCCCATTGTTCCTTCAGTGGTGCTGGTTTCATTCATTATGCAAATGTACTGTTTATTGGGTTTTTATTATCGATTTTCCAATTAAAATCGATTCTAGCTTGAATAACGTGAGATCAAGTCATTAAAATCCTGAATCGATTTTTAAATTTATTTTGCCAGAATCTCAGGTTTAACCTCACAAAACTTCGACAACCACCAAACAGCTAAAACGGTAAATGAGAGTAGGTACACGGATTCCGCAGAAAGATGTATATAAAAAGCGCAGCCCGCATCAGAATCAGTGAGATGTCTGCTTTCTCACTCGACGGCACATCGACAGGGACACGCTGTCGGGGCTGATCGTTGGCTGGTCCGCGCTTTTTATTTACGTCTTGTTTTTGTGCAAGATTCTCAGCTGCAGTTTCATCACTCTCCAACAAAAATTGATTGAACCAGCAGCAAAAGAAGATCCAAACTACGCTTCACATAAACATCATCATGAATTCCCTTTACTTTTGCTGTATTGCTTCCACCACAGTAAAATGACACGTCATGCACAGCTCTCTCTTTCTGTGTGTGTACTCTTTAAGAACAGTTTCCCATCTAAAAACCTCTGTTTTCTGCACTATTCGCTTGCTTATTACGCACAGGTCTACCGTTATGTAAAGCGCTGTCGGCTGTTTGTTTTTTTTAAATTTAACTGACTTCCGAAAAGAAAATGTCATTGCTGTTGAATACTGAAGAAATTAAAACTTTTTAAAATTATGCGAAATTGCAAAATGCTGTGTCTCTAAACCTCTGTAACTTTGCTCTGCTTCACTTCAGCAGCATCAGGTAAAGTTCATATGTTGACTCATTTCTTCAGTTTTGGTTCTACTGCAGAATATTTTTAAGTTGGTTATTTGCTTTAAAAACCCAGGCCAGGAAAAAATCCTTCATGTTTTTCTGTGTTTTATGCTCAGTTACTTTAACACAAAGGTATCTGCTGTGATGCTTATCTTTGATAAAGTCTCACAAGTGTCAGTACTGATAAATGATCAGAATTATATTTCTGACTGTCTGAGGCAAAATTTCAATATTCAAAAAGAATCAATCGAATCGTGGATCGAATTAAATCATTCTAGAAATCAGTGACGATACACAGCCTTACTGTTTATAAGATTGGGGAAACCTGTAGTCAGCTGAGACTGAAGAAATGTTTCTCCACTTAAAACGTTACGTCCAGATGAACAGAATCAGCTTTTGGGGATGGAAATTAGCTGCTGAATATACAGCAGCCTCTACTTTAGGAATTAAAAAAATCTAATTATTTGTCCTGCAAATGCTGATTAATGGGCGTTATGGGGGGATTCCGTGGTGTCCAGTGAATTTGTGTTATTGATAGAAATGACTTCATTTCTCATTTAATATCGTCTTTGCTGAGTCAGCACACATGCAGACAGGTTTTCTTTCCATTTTCCTGTTTGTAGAAGTGAGCCAAAGTTTAATTGATTGATAATTCTGTCTGAGATCACATGTTTGGTTACACTTCTAAAAAAATCTTTATTTAAATGTATCAGACACAGGATGTTAATATCTCAGATATAACTCATGTTCAGAACTTTGCACATTTAGAACATTTCTACATTTCTGTTTTGGGAGGATTTTTCAGGACTCATGTTCTCACCTTGTTTAATAAGGGTGGCCAATGACAAGGAAGAGAAACTTTGTCTTAGTTTAGAAGTCAGCATATAAATGAACTAAACTCAAAAATACAGTCCATACAATCCAGTAGCTCACAACATTCTTGTTTTCCAGACGTTGTGAGAAAAAATGTTCTAATATCAGACCTCCTCCTGCTTTTCCTTCTGGCTCCTCTATGGTTATCAACCTGCCTGCGAGCTCACAGCGCCAGAGGAAATGCTGCGCAGCTGCTGACTGAGATCACAACAGTGTGTGTGTTGGAGATAATTATGTTTACCACACAAGATTCATAGGCTATATGAACTCATAATTCATATTTTGGGACAAAAAAAGCCCCATTGCTGGAGAAAAAGTACCGACCCCTGTTGGAGTGATTTCTCACCGAGTAATGTTAAGTTTGTTTTTTTTCTGAATAAGTCCTCTGCTGCCTTCATGCTTTCACTGGGTGACACATACTGAGGCAGCGTATGTCCTCTGTGTCCACACTTTGCACATGTGGGCTGACCTGCAGTGTGTGATGTTTGCAGTTTAGAGAAATTGTAAACTAATGCTGTTTTCTAAAATTCCTGCAAATGACTGTGCCTTGCCTTGGTATAAATGAAGATATATGTATATTTGTTTCACTGAGGAGAGACTGGCTTCAGAATTCTGCTCATAACAGGATTCTTATAACAGAATAACAGAGGAGAGCAGCAGAAGTTTAGTACGCAGCAGCTCGCTGTAAGTCTGCATTTCACTATATCTGAACTGAGGAAGTCTGCAGACTTGTGGTCTGAAATTAGGAAGAAATGAGTTTATCCTACTGTAAGTTTGAGGTCAATAGCTTGAGGTTACATAGATGCTCCCGTGCGTCCCGAGTTTAGACTAGAATTAACAAAGTTAAAAAATACAGTGCGTAAGTAAACCACCCATCATTGTTATCGGAGTGACTTACTAATGTTTTCAGTACCAGTCAATATCTAAACTGACCTTTGTATGGAGGACAGATTATCAAAGCACAATGAAAACAATGCATTATGCAAAGAATAATGAAGACCAGTTTTTTCCATTTGAAGATCACCCTAAGGCCAAAACAGCAACGTGATAAATAGTTTTGATTTGGTCAGTTTGGCATGTATCCCATTGTTCATTTGAATGCATGTTACTATTTCCATCTCAGTTTATATATTGCAGGATATTCTTTTTATCTCCTGTGGACTGGATTCAATTGATGCTTTTTCTTGTCGAATACGGTTTCACCCTCTGGGTAACTGTTTGCTTTATCTATCCCTGCTTTGTGCTGACTGATGATGACATTACCTGAACTTGTGGTTTTTTCTTTCTTGCATTTTTCATTCACTTTGTGCAATAAAGTCTCAGAATCATAAACCTGTGTTCTAAATTTATGTTATGGTCTCTCCTTCCGTCCGTGAAGCTCACACTGAGACCAGCATGGAGTGGACATCAGGAGTGTTACTATCATGTGTGTCATGGACAGTTATCTGCCTTTTTGACAGCAGATGGGCATCAAACAGGAAAAGACAGGAGAAATAAAACTGTTGGAGTTTTAGGGCCCCAACTGCTGCTGAAGTCAGGAGAGAAATTATACAGTTGCCATGTCAACAAATGCATTCTTAATTAGCATTTTTACTCAAGCACCAGATGAGTGCCATTTGGTGGAGACATTTTTAAAACATGTGTGACTTCCAGACAAACATAAATGCACTCATATTCACTGCAGTTCTTTCTTTCCACAGCAAAAATCTTCCTGTTTAATTTGGAAGTCTGATTTGGGAAACACTGACCTCTTTACACCTCACATCACACATCCATCCAGCTTCACACTAACATGAAGCTGTTCATTTGGGGCCACATTCAACTGTTAAACTGACCTCTGCATGATAACAAGAACATACTTATTCATGCATCATTCAGTAATCACATTACTGTTACAATCATGTTACATGTGTTACAAGCCTTCTTCAGTTATCTGAAGTTCATGTGCATAGATATGAATATTACTTTATTTTTATTTTCTACAAAAACTGAGAAACACAACTACATCCTGCACAGGACACCTGCACTATACAGCTAACACAACATCAACTCTTTGCAAGCATCTGCACAGAGAGCATGCTAACAAAAAGCTGAGTACATGCAGACCCCAACCCAGCAGCCAGAGCCTTCGTTTCTACAGTAGAATCACCATGATGACCACTGTGAAGTCTCTGGTTTTCATCTTTGTTTTGCATCACATGTAAACACTAATAGATCATATGTGACCTCATTAAGATATTAGGATCAGTGTGTGCAACTGTAGGATAAGATTTATATTATTAACATAAGTACCTGACTCAGTGGTATAATTCTCAAACACGTAGCCTAAAGCAGATAACTCGTAAGCTGGAGAAATGGCGTGTCACTAATTTAGAAGATCATCATTTAGCCTGGAGAAATAGTTTGTTGCTTCATAAGAAAGCTGACAAAAAGTCAGAGCACTGTTGAGCCAACTATTCCTTTAACGTTGACTAGTAATGACTTCATGAACTTCTTCACAAATAAAATTTAAATCATTGGAGAAAGGGATAGGCAGCACGGTGGCATGGTGGTTAGCACTGTTGCCGCACAGCAAGAAGGTCCTGAGTTCATTCCACCATCAGGCCGGGGTCTTTCTGTGTGGAGTTTGCATGCTCTCCCTGTGTTTGCGTGGGTTCCCACCGTCCAAAGACATGCACTTAGTGGGGATAGGTTAATTGGATAATCCAAATTGCCACTAGGTGTGAATGTGTGAATGAATGTGAGTGCGAATGGATGTCTGTCCCTGTGTGTTGGCCCTGCGACAGACTGGCGACCTGTCCAGGGTGTACCCCGCCTCTCGCCCTATGACAGCTGGGATAGGCTCCAGCGCCCCCCGCGACCCTGAAAAGGATAAGCGGAAGTGAATGGATGGATGGGCATCTCACAGATGTAATATTATAAGCAACATTCCCAATGTTGCCAAAGTGCTTGCTCATAGGGGGTCATATGATTGTTGGGTTTTTCTCTGTATCTATTGTTATCGGATATACTGTACAATATAAAGCACCTTGAGGCGACTGTTATTGTGATTTGGTGCTATATAAATAAAATTGAATTGAATTGAATCACTCACAGCACATGTCTATGCAAGGTGTGAAGAAGGCCAATGAGACATTTAAGATGACGTTTTTTAATTATGTGATTGTTGTTTCCCAGCTTCTTCCAGGTTTTCACAAATAAGACACATGAAGTAATAATGCAGGACACACAGTAGAAAAGGGAACTGTGGCTGTTCCTGTTGTTGGAGGAGGAATGAGTTGGTAAAATATAAAAATAGTGAGTTTAGGATTGCATCTGTCAGGCCTTCTTTAGCATAGATGCAGTATTAAAGAAGGAATATAGTCAAATCCCTTTGAGCAATTCATTCCAAGGGATATTTAACAGTACGGTCATGTGCTGTCATCTCTTTGCCTTCTCTCCTTTTTTCCTCCCTCTTGAAATTGTCAGGCTTCTATTGCTCGCTTTATGTCCTCCAAAAAGCAAATCCAGAGCCATAAAAGGGAACAACAGCAGCATTTTACAACGCAGCAGATGTCACTGTGTTTCTGGGATGTGTCCTCATTTGGCAGCTCTGAGCACAGAAACTCTGCAGTGTCATTCTGTCCATCACTCGCTGTCTGGGAAACAAATGAGCAGGCACATTTCACACATCTAAAGCCTCGACACTGTGATGGCTCCATTTACAAAATTCCTGCTGACATATAAAGTAAAAAAGACGGCTGTAGCTGGCACTAGAGGCTTGTCTTGCTCTGAGTTGGTTGCACCACATTACATCGTAGGATGTTTTTTTTACTGGCATGAGGAACGCAAAAGAAACGCGGATCATTAATGGTAATAAAAGCAGCAGAAGGTTTCCTTTAAACACTATTAAGAAGTAAATGTTGTTAGAATGGACATCAGTCAGCACACATATACAGTGGTTTGCAAAGGTATTCGGCCCCCTTGAACTTTTCCACATTTTGTCACATTACAACCACAAACATGAATCAATTTTATTGGAATTCCACGTGAAAGACCAATACAAAGTGGTGTACACGTGAGAAGTAGAACGAAAATCATACATGATTCCAAACATTTTTTTACAAATAAATAACTGAAAAGTGGGGTGTGCGTAATTATTCAGCCCCCTGAGTCAATACTTTGTAGAACCACCTTTTGCTACAATTACAGCTGCCAGTCTTTTAGGGTTTGTCTCTACCAGCTCTGCACATCTAGAGACTGAAATCCTTGCCCATTCTTCTTTGCAAAACAACTCCAGCTCAGTCAGATTAGATGGACAGCATTTGTGAACAGCAGTTTTCAGATCTTGCCACAGATTCTCGATTGGATTTAGATCTGGACTTTGACTGGGCCATTCTAACACATGGATATGTTTTGTTTTAAACCATCCCATTGTTGCCCTGGCTTTATGTTTAGGGTCGTTGTCCTGCTGGAAGGTGAACCTCCGCCCAGTCTCAAGTCTTTTGCAGATTCCAAGAGGTTTCCTTCCAAGATTGCCCTGTATTTGGCTCCATCCATCTTCCCATCAACTCTGACCAGCTTCCCTGTCTCTGCTGAAGAGAAGCACCCCCAGAGCATGATGCTGCCACCACCATATTCGACAGTTGGGATGGTGTGTTCAGACTGATGTGCAGTGTTAGTTTTCCGCCACACATAGCTTTTTGCATTTTGGCCAAAAAGTTCCATTTTGGTCTCATCTGACCAGAGCAGCTTCTTCCACATGTTTGCTGTGTCCCCCACATGGCTTGTGGCAAACTGCAAATGGGACTTCTTATGGTTTTCTGTAACAATGGCTTTCTTCTTGCCACTCTTCCATAAAGGCCAACGTGCAGTCGTGCAGTGCACGACTAATAGTTGTCCTATGGACAGATTCCCCCAGACAACCTCTGAGGCCGTCACAGAGCAGTTGTGGAGCTGTTTTGCAAAGAAGAATGGGCAAGAATTTCAGTCTTTAGATGTGCAGAGCTGGTAGAGACATACCCTAAAAGACTGGCAGCTGTAATTGTAGCAAAAGATGGTTCTACAAAGTATTGTCTCAGGGGGCTGAATAATTACGTACACCCGACTTTTCGGTTATTTATTTGTAAAAAATGTTTGGAATCATGTATGATTTCCGTTCCACTTCTCAAGTGTACACCACTTTGTATTGGTCTTTCACGTGGAATTCCAATAAAATTGATTCATGTTTGTGGCTGTAATGTAACAAAATATGGGAAGGTTCAAGGGGGCTGAATACTTTTGTAAGCCACTGTAAGTTCTTAGATATCTCCAGACATTAAAAAATATACCACAGCTGAGGATGATGTCGTATTTTATATTCAGGTCTGCAAGTTTTTGGATACAACACATATTTGTGATTTTGCCTCTGTGCAACACAACAAAGACGTGTTCGCAGTGCAGACTTTCAACTTTAATTCAGTGGTTTTAGCATTATTTAACATGTTTGGAATTACATTTTATATTATACCCATTTTCAGAGGTCCACGAGTGATTAAGTAGGGGTAAATAAAAATGTGTTTAGTGTAAAAGGTCAAATGATCTGCTTAAGTAGTTTCTAGTTAAATATATAATATTGTTTAAATGTATTGAAAAACATTCATTTTCAGCACCACGGACAGCTCAATAATAGCTGCGTGAGTGCACTTGAAGTGCTTTATGTTTACCAGAGAACCAATAGTCTCTGTTTCTGTGTATGTTTCATGAAATTGCTGGACTTATCTCCTAGTTTCCTTCAAAATAAATAAAAAAATGAGGGCTAGCTCAAGAGTTTTGTAAAATACTGTATTTTCACGTAACAACAAACTGAGATTGTAAAAAAATGTTTAAATGGAAATAAAATCGAATTTAAATTAAAATAATGTAAGAAAAACATGTTGTTTCAGAGTCCCTGGATCAAATGTCGACGAGACACCACCACGAGAACCACAGGTGCTGATTCACATGAGTTCGAGCTGTAAATATTCATTGTGATGTAGTCGACAGTCAAACTGCTTTTGGAAGATTTTGAAAACATTCCCTTTTTTCCCAGAAATGCCAAATCAAATTGAGTTTTAGATCACTGATGAGAAACATTCATCTGTCATGCAAAAATACTAAGAAGTGTTTTAAAAAAGGTTTTTTGTTCAGAGAAGCAAATGTAGGTATTTACAGACAGTTTTGTGTATTCTAAGCAAAGCTCTGTCTCTCTCTCAGCTCTGATCTGAACAGCCGTGTGCGGTTTGTAAAGTCTTGGCTCGGACTTCGTGCACGACTAGTTCTTCCAACCTCAACATTTTATGAATATACCATCACGGGTGCAAAGGGACTATTGTTATACATCCAGCATTCATGATAAACTGCCGGGGTAAGGTCTGCAGAGTCTCCGACAGTTTATCATGGCTAATACTTTTCTCCTTCTTCAGCAGTGCTGCTAACCATGCATAATTCAATTAGTGTCTCCAGCAGATTTTCCATATGTTTGATTCATGTTTTTTTTCTGTCTTTCTGGTTCATTTCTACCGTCTTCCTTCTGTTTCTTTTTTAAATTTCTCCTGGTTTTCACAGCACAAGAACAAGTACCTGGGTTTTGACATCTTTCTTGGGGTTTTAGATGCATCCACATACCATGACATGGTATGTGGATGCAGACAGCTGTTTGTACAATGTACAATTTTCCAGCAGACGAGTCCGAGCCACAGCGGCGGCTAACAGGGTACCCACTTGGCAGAGCTGATTGTGGTGTAATTCACTGTAAAAGTGTGGCGATAAGAAGGAGAGAGAAGCAATCTGCTCAGTAAAGTCACATCCCTCGCTCCTCTGAATCAGCCCCTCAGACTTTGTCCTTTCCTTGCATCTCAGCTAGCTTGTTTTTCAGTGAAGAATTCCCACCCTGCTGCTTGCATCCATATCATGGCATCAGCTGCTTCTTTTACCTTTTTACTGTTTGTTCTACAGCAACATCAGAGGAAAACATGGAGATGTCTTGTTGGATGCAGGTAATCTGCAGAGCGCATATTCGAGTTTGTTTGCTGGTAACAGCTGCCTGACTTGTTTAGACCAGTGATTAACCTCAGCCATGGGTTAAATAAAGCACTTCACATCCATTTTTGATTAACCACGGGGGGAGTCTTCCCCAGCTGTCAAAGGGTGAGAGGTGGGGTATGCCATGGACAGGTCACCAGCCCATCACCAGGCTAACAGAGAGACAGACAACCACCTACATACAATTTAGAACCACTAATTAACCTCCCATAGAGTACATGTCTTTACACGTTCTCCCTTTATGTGTGTGGGTTCTCTCAGGCTTCCTCCCACAGTCCAAACTGCGCACAGAGGTCCACTTTAAAATAGCAAATGTGAAAAAATTAAAGAAAAACTTGGAAAGCACATCAGATTTAATGAAAAAAACTCATGCTGGTTGTCTGTACTGCTATGGACTGGGTAATGTGTTAGGAACAAAAGGATGCCAAATCAACTGATGGAAATGAATCATCCTACAGAGGGCTGAATTGAAGTCAAAAATGAAAAATGATGCAGCAGGCTAAAAATTTCACTGCAGGATGGTGCTCAGTAGTTTGCACAGTCCCTATGAGCTTGTATGCTATATATTTTTTTAATCCTGTCCTGTTTGACAGCTTCAGCTATCAGAATTGTGATCTGGATGCTCTTTGGTGCCAAACACATTTTCCTTTTGCAAGAACAGCTATATAAAATCTCTGTAGGCTCCTACTGTTCATGTGAATCTTTTATCTGTTTATTTATTAATTTCTGTTTGTTTTATTTTAGGTATTATATTATATGAGGTATAGCATGATGATGTCTAAGGCAGGGGAAAATAAACAAAGGGTCGAGGGGATTGGGAGAATTCTAGTAAAAGGATAGAGTACAAATAGAAATGCACAATGTATCACCAACTGTTGCACCTGTAAGAAAAAAAACAGCATACAGCACCTGTATGGGGTGGGGTCACCGCGCAGTACAGCCAGCAAAGCCACATGAATGGCCTTACACACTGTGACCTATGTGACCTGTGCAAGAGTAGACTGGTGTGTGCACCACAGTAGACATCGTTCCAACAGACACACACGTTAAAGGGACGAGCCAAACTGGTCTGGGTCTGAAACAATCTAACCCTAACCCAACGGTGTTCCCTCATCTCGACGCCCCACCCTAACCAATGGGTTTAAAGCCACCCACAAGTCCCGGAGGCACAGACCGCTGAACTGCTTTCAAGTTCGATATTTCTTTGTGTTTCTTGATAATGTTCTGTAAACAACATTTTCTGATATTGTTTTTTTCTCTGACTCTTTGTCACTTTTTGCCTGAACGCTTTGACGTATGTGATCCATTTGGATTAACTATTAACTAAGCTTCATGTCAAGGGTTTGGGTCCTGTGCACCAGGGGAGTAGTAATAGTAATGTGTATATCAGACCCACACCATCCACCTAACCAACCCTAACCCTATTCATAACTCTATTCATTTATGCCGTCCTTTTGGTTCCTCTTGATGAGCTTCAATTAAGTTGCTTGTTGTAATCTTGGTGGTTGGAGCATGTGAGCCAAAGTTCATCATCAGATTATGATGCATTGTGATGTTGCCAGGAGACACTGGAACATGTCATCACCTTCTCCCGCTCTCTGTGTGTTACTGTCTGTGTTTCAGACTTCTAGCTTCACACTGACTCGTGTTTTATTCATGTGTATCACTAAGTGCATGTACACTTTTGTTCCATATGAGTTGTCATTTTAGATGTTTTTGTCATTTTTTATTGTTTTTCTTTTAATATTTTTATTGCACTTTTTGGGCGTGGTCGATAGTGTGCATTTTATGAAATGCGCTCCTGGAAAAAAAATAAAAGGCGATCGAAATGACTCTTGGTGCCAATCTTTAGTCCATCTAAAGGCGTAATTATAATAACAATCAAATATTACTTCAAATGGTTTTTTTTTTAAATATTGAGTTTTTTTGTTTTTGGGGGCTAAAAAAACAGGGCGCTCATGAAGTAAAACTGGGATTTAAAGGGTTAAAACAACGAAAATATAATTAAAACTTTATATGAATATTTCAGGGAGAAGTAGTTTTAAAAGACTGACCAATTTAAAGTGGAAAAAAATATTAATATATAATATTTTTATTGCACTTTTTGGGGAATGGACATTTATGTCCATTAGGGACCAATGTGTGTGTATTTTTTAGGGATCTCCAAGGGTTAAAGAAAGAAATTATTAAGAGTTACATCTCCCCTGCAGCCTCTGCCCTCGTACAATTGATTCCTGTGAGAGAAACAAAGCTCACTGTTTTGGGCAAATTTAGAGAGCAACATGAATAAGTGCAGTCTGCAGGAAAGAAAAATGCACCGTATGTAGATGTCTGTATCATTGTCCACATGTTTAACTATTAAGTTCAGGATAGATAATAGCCTAATGTGATAAACAAATAATACCAGATCAAAAAAAAAAAGCCAATGAACCTTGAGAGAGAAAAACTGAGCTTTATTTATATTCCCTTTAATTCATGCACACTGTTATGTTGTTAGATCATTCCATCCCTGTACTACAATTCCATTTTCAAAGAGCTTTTTCTTTTGAAGGTTATCAGGAGCCAAACTGTGGACTCAGAGAGCAGTGATGGTAATTCAAATAGTCCGTTAGTTGCTTAGCTACTACTGTTTTTAACCACTTAATACTGGAAGTAATTTTAGTGTCCTGCAATTAGCTAAATCAGACTGAGCTCCTCTCTGGAAAATAATATAATTACTGCAGCTTTCATTCCATCAAGGAAAAATGCTTCCATTTATCAGCTGTATAAAAGGGTTATGGTATTATTCTCCATCAAGAGTCCATCCCAGGAACTACTGAATCGTGTAGTCAAGGATGAGAAATTGTACTGATGATGAAGACGTGATCCTCAACACCACACAGACTTCTTACGACACATTAAAATACTCTGAAATGTTCACAAAGTAGTGACACTTTAAAAACTGGGATTTTGCACCATGAATCACTCAACAATCATTTGTGTATACCTACAGGCCAATTTATTAGGTACATCTTGCTACAGCTGCTTTAATTCTTCATGTCAAACTTAAGACGCTGCTGGAAACATTCATCAGAGACTTTAGTCCATGTTGACGTGACATTGTCACACAGTTGTTGGCAGCATCCACGATGACAATCTCCCATTTCTCCGCATCCCAAAGATGCTCTGTTGGACTCAAAAAGGTTTCTTGAATATGACGGTGAGTTTGCTGTACTCTGATGTCACCAGATCTGACATGTTCTGAGATTTCTGACAAGGTCAGAAATCCTAAAAATGATCCTGAAAATCTCCCCACCATCATACTAGCAACATGTTTTAAATGGATCGAGTTGTTGCCGTAGGATTGGCTGATTAAATATAGGTGTTAACAAGCAGTTGAAAGAGTGTACTTAATAGGGCTGGGCCATATTATACCGTTCACGGTAATACCGGTATAATGTTAGGCAACAATAGGAAAATGAAATATCGCGATAGAATATGAGTAAAACGCGCATGCGCAGTGCCTTTGTTTTCATACGCACATGGCCGATTGTTGAGTGAAACAGATGAACCAGAATTGGTTTGTAAAAATGGTGCAACTTCCGTGATGTGGAACTGGTTTGGTGTTTGTCCGTCAGATACACAACAAAGCACATTTTTTTGCAGAACATGCAAGCGGCCGTTCTAAGATGCTCTTAAATCTGGGAGTAATCTGGGTCCTAAACTCCGTATGCTTCAGGTCAAACAACACTGCAGCATCACTTAGAGTTAAAAACTGTCTAAATTCTTTCATCTTTAATAAAACGATCAGCATTGCTGCTTTACCAGGTGTAACTATAAAGTTTAACTTCCAGGCATCCATGAAAACAAAATGTATTACATTTAACGGAGTTAGAAGTTAGCAGGAAGCTAGCGGAAGTTAGCTCGCTAGTTTTGCTAGTTACCTAAGCATGATATTGCATGTTCTGACTAAGAGATTTCTGAAAAAATTCAAACGTACAGCTCTGCTATCACTTCCAACATAAATGAAGACAGGAAACTAAACAGCAGTGACGTTTGTAGGGTTACTGAAGTTTGGCTAGCTGGTATATAATGATGTGCTACGTGATCGCTAGCGACACAGCTATGTTAGCATAACATAAACAGTGAAGCTGGAGGACGAACACTAACACTTTTCCACTTATAAAAGTTAACGTGAAGGTTCTTCATGGTTAGAGACAAATGCAATCGCATGGCAGGATGCTGTAAACGGACCAAACTTCAGTCAGGAGAACAACTGAGATAATCCATCCACAATACGAGGTTAGTCATTAATATACTGCAACAACATGGGAATAGAGCAGCTACCAGAGAATTCAACATTAATGAATCAATGGTACAGAAGTGGAGGAAGCAAGAAGAATGAGTTTAATAAAGTTTGATTTATCTGACTGCTTTGTTTCGCTTAATGTGCCTTATAATCCCGTGCACCTTATGGTCTGAAAAATGCGTACTGCACACTGCAGTTTAATGTTGCAAAGCACCTCTTTTTAACTTCAGTGGATATTATACATGGTTATGCTCAGGATATGTCAGCCCATTTCTACTGGAAATGCCTTTTGGTTAAACTTTCAGCAAGGAATTTGCATTTGCACTGTTACATTTTTATAAAGCTTTAATGTACATAAAAACCAGCTTCTTGTTTAAGTGAAAATAAATGGAAGGTTGTCTTTTTGCGCTAGTAATGTTGTGGAGTTGTATTTTGTCTCACATCAATTATATCGTCGGTTATATCGTTATCGCAAATTTTCAAATATATATCGTGATAAATATTTTTGGCCATATCGCCCTGCTCTAGTACTTAACAAAGTGTCCAGTGAGTGCATATTATATTTCCATGTAATTTAAATAATTTTTTGTCCTCTGAGTAACTCAAACAGTCCAGGTTCTCTTTTGCATTTCGCAGAGCTGTTGCTATCTGAAATATAGATGTAATGTGTGTTTCAAAGGAGCCACGAACACACAGCTCAAGAGCCAGCATCATCTGTCAGCTGTCATCAGCTTCACTGTGTGCCCAGTTCTGTATCAGACGTTTTACTTTCTTTATATCTACGATAATGCAAAGAAACAAAAGCTTGTTTCCAGAAAGATGGAGCCTGTGTTTATCTTCCTGTGAGGAGCCAAAGAGTGCATTTCCCTGTAAACATGCCTCATCCTTCTCTGAGCAACATATGGCTATTACTCAGAGGCTCCCATTGCTTAAGCTGAATAGACAGCAAGAATTACATAACAGGTTAACTCACTGTTTGTGTGTTTTATATAATTTTACATCTGAAATGCCACACACACACACACACACACACACACACACACACACGTAAGGGAGCTGTGTTTGTATTTCTTACGGAGGATATAAGACGCTCATAAGCTAAAATGTATCCTAACTTTTGCCGCTGACAGCTGTGTTTAACAAGCAGAGTGGATTTAATAATTTGTGCTAACAAATGGCTCCGCCGTCCGTTGCTGGCACCTCTCCTCTGAAGAACAGCTCAGAGTTTGCCTGCAAGATAACAGCTGTTAGACCGTGTACTCATCTAACTGGACATTAACACAGTAAAACACAAGACATCCTTTAGACCTTCTGTGTGTGTGTTAACACCTGTGTGTGTGTGTGTGTGTGTGTGTGTGTGTGTGTGTGTGTGTGTGTGTGTGTGTGTGTGTGTGTGTGTGTGTGTGTGTCAGTGTATCAGTGGTAAAGTGTCACTTAATCACTCGTCTCTATAAAGAAGACACACTGCATGATGACAAATAAATGTCTGCATTTACAGTTTTCTCTCTGTGCACCTCTGGACTGTGTCTCATGTCCCTTCTATATTATTTTTCTTTCAATTTCTCTTTGTAAATCTGGTTCTGACCACAGATGTGGAAATGACTGCACTGAGATCAAACATCAAATGTAGGACGAAGGATCTTCACGTATGATGAGACCAAACAGAAGTCTTGAGTTGAAACGTCCACAGTCGAAGCCCAAAGACGGTTCATCAGATGGTGACCGACTGCAGGATCAGAGTATCCATATAAAGTTCTTCTGTAAGGCGTCCCAGTGACGGCGTTCAGCAGGTAGGACCTCACCTGCTGCATGTAGCACAGAGCCATCATAAGTGCCTTTTTTCTAGTCACACCAACACAATTTTCATTAATCATCCACACTACTCACCACTCAGATTGCTGCTTTTAGTTGCCTTAACTTCCATCCATCCATCTTTTTCCGCTTATACGGGGCCAGGTCGCGGGGATAGCAGCCTAAGCAGAGAAGCTCAGACCTCCCTCTCCCCAGCCACCTCCTCCAGCTTGTCCAGGGGCACACTGAGGCATTTCCAGGGCAGCCAAGAGATATAATCTCTCCAGCGTGTGGGACATGCCCAGAACATCTCACCCAGGAGGCGCCCAGGAGGCATCCTTGTTAGATGCCCGAACCTCCTCAACTAGCTCCTTTCGATGTGGAGGAGCTGTGGCTCTACTCTGAGTCTCTCCCAGATGGCTGAACTTCTCACCCTATCTGTAAGGGAGAGGCCAGCCACCCTTTGGAGGAAGCTTATTTCTGTCGCTTGTATCTGTAATCTCGTTCTTTTGGTCCCTACCCACAGCTCGTGACCATAGGTGAAGGTAGGGATGTAAATAGACCGGTAAATTGGCTCTCAGAAGGCTGGGTACTCTGAACCGCCACTTGGCACATAAGCACAGACAACGGTCACGGCCCGTTCCCTGACCTGAAAGCACAGGGAACAAATCCTCTCATCCACTGGGAGAAACCCCAATGTACAGGCAGCAAGCTGAGGGGATACTAGGATGCCAACCCTGGCCTACCGCCTCTCACCAGGGGCAACTCCAGACAGAACCCCTCTCCAGGAGACTGGTTCCAGAGCCCAAGCCGTGCATTGAGGTGAGCCCAACTATATCTAGCTGGTACCTCTCAACCTCACACACTAATTCACACACTTAGAACACACATGCATCAACACTACAATGAGCGGGTGGAGGGAGGTTTGGAGTCTTCTCTCACCCCCATTCTCTGCGACCTGCTGGAGCGGGGGGGCTAGGAGGAGGAGTTGGCCGTCCGACTGCGGTCTGGAGTGTGGGGCCTCCCTGCTGCTGCGGAGTCGGGGCGGTCTGCCTCCCCCCACCGCAGGGAAAAGGGTAACACCACCTGGGTCTGGGTGCAGTTCCCCCTCCAGGGGCAAGGGTACCTAGACCCGGTTTGTAGAGTAAGCTTGGGGAGTGTGATCGTGTGTACAGCGTCTCTTTATGTCTGTCTCCACGTTGGTTGAGTGTGGAGTAAGTGCATATGAGAGCATGAGGGTGGGAATGGATGTTTGTATATGTGTGTGCCTGTATTTCTGTGTCTATATGTCAGGTTGGGTGTCAGGCGCCACCTCTCTGGGGACATCTTAGGCCCTCCAAGGTTTGGAGGCCTATCTCCCCCTACCACCACTTCCCCTGCCAGTGGTGGACTCCCTCAGACATCAGTGCGTTGGTGGTTCTTTGTGTCCGGGGATGGGCGTCCGGGTACACACCGGCTCACTCCTTGGCAGCCGCTTATCGGGGCCTGGAGCCTGGGGCTCGCTCGGGCCACTTCGGAGGTGGGGTGCCCCCGGCCTCTTGGCCTGGGGCTCGGTCACTCAGGCACGGCTGGCTGCCGGCGGAGCTCACGGGCGCGTCACTGCAACTCCCCCTGGCTTCTGCTCCGCGGCTGCTGAGTGAGCCCTCATCTGGGACTCTCCTCAGCTCTTTCTGGGACAGTGGCGCGGCTGCCCCTCTGTTGGTCTTCCTTGGTCTCTTGTGTTCTGGGGGCCTCTGGATGTCTGGAGTTTTGATCTCCTCCATACCTGCTTCATGCCCTGGAGGACGGGGCTGTGGCCCCCCCACACCCTCTAGCAGATCATTACATGAAGGAACCTTTTAAAAAAACAAGCGCGTCCATGCTCACAGGTGTACACACGGGTGATCACACCCACAAACTACACCCTTTTTGGCTCCTACCTCAAAGCACACTGTGTTCTGTTGATCTTATGTGCTGCACAATAATGTTTAATATTTAGTATTTACTGTCATATTCCCATATATCATTGTGATGTTGTTTATTCTATTACTCTTGTTCTCTTCTGCTTGTTTTCTTTTTTCTTTCTCAGCAGGTGATCCAGGTGATCGCTATATGCATTTTTTATTTCTTTTTTTTTTCTGCTCATTCTGTTGGTTTTTGTTTTTTGCCCTTCTCCCCCGTCCCTCTTCTCAGCTGTTTCTCTTTCCCTCTTTCTTTCTCCCCTTCTTTTCCCCAGTCAAGTCTGTCCCGTATTCAGTAAATGAAAATAAAATAAACAATAAAAGGTGAATCAAATGGACCATTACGGCAAGGCTGGGATGGTCAATTTGGTAAAGTAAATCCGTTGGGTATCTTTCTTTGCCTTTAGACAACAATTCTGATGGCAAAAGAGCCAAACGGGACAGGCAAAAAAAAAAAAAAAAAAAAAAAAAAAAAAACACTAATTCAGGCTCCTTCCCCACCAGAGAGGTGACATTGCATGTCCGAATTGCCAGTCTTGGTAGCCAGAGATCGGTCCGCCAGGGCTTCCACTCCTAGCCACCACCCAGGTCACAGGAGGCACCCGACCCCTATGGTGCCTCCTGCGCATGGCGGGCCTGAAGGAAGACAGGCCCATGTCCCCCTTTTGGGCTGGGACCAGCTGGGCCCAGTGGACTAAGGCCTGGCCACCAGACGCTCACCCTCAGGCACCTTGCCCAGGCCTGGCTCCAGGACCTCACCCCGGTAACCCTATCCAGCAGGGTGAACTGTTCCCTAGTTGTTCTTCTCATAGGGGTCGCCAATGAGTCCACACCTCTTGCACACAGACTGCAGTCATCTGCAATCATTGGACTTTCTTGTTTCCAAGCAAGCCAGCCTGATGAAGGTTTGATTACAAACTGAAACGTTTCATGTTTGGCTTGCATGTCAGTGTTTTTGTAATTAATTGAGTGGACTACAATTAAAAGTGATCATTTATCACGTGAAAAAGTAGTATGTGTGATCCGCTAGCATAGAGCCCCTTAGCATTAATTAGCAACGGTAATAGTGCTTACAAGGCTAAGCTAAGGCTAAAGGCTGGACCTCAAACATGCCCGCGTGGTCCGAGGACGAGCCATGGACCGTGGTGGAGCGAAGGAGAGGCCGTAACAGAGACCGCGAATGGATGGCTAGAACATACAGATGGAAACCATCTGGCTGAAACAGCTACTCGTCCTGGGATGGGCGGAGAACCTACAAAGAGATGAAGGTGAGAGAGACTTTTTCCAACTGCGGCAATGGAACTGCAGTGAAGAACCGCCAGTTGCTGACTGCTATACTGCCCGGTATGGAGAATGGCCCTGGCGGGATTGGAGATTTGAATGAAGGTAAGGCCGAGAAAAACAGTATGTAAAACCCATTCGGAGTGAACAGACAAGACCTCCAAAGCACAAAATACAGTCAGATGATCCAGACTTTTCTGCTAAAGTTCGCATCATTCATAGACTGATTAAATCAGTGCATCATCTGAAAAATGTCTGACAAGAAGATTATCCTCCTTCTTTGAGCAAAATGGCCCAAAATTTAGCAACGGTTATCAAGCCAGCTATCCCCAATATGAAGACACAAGACACACAGCCATATTAATGCTCCGTGAACACTATACTCAGAATATAGAGAATGAAGCCCTCTATATTCTTCAGTCCTGTCCTCCCAGACAGGACTGCAGGGTTCCCTTTGGGATAGCATCATCCTGGGCCAAAAGGAATCTGGGCCGCCGTCTCCAGCCCGAGTCACTGGACCAGACCCAAGCCGTCATCATAGCCAAACTAGCAGACTTGATGCCAGGCACCAGATCAGCTGAGCTGGAGGACACAACCAGTGAACCAGAGCAACATCCACAGGTTCATGCCCCACCTGCAACATGTGCCACATCCAAAAACACAGCCTCAACTATGACTGATCCCATCATGGGGGACTGGTCAACCTTGGTAGACAGAGAGAGGGGAGTGAGAGCAGCCTGATGAACACCCCTCCGACTAATTCACAAGGGACAGACCTCAACCAATCAGTGCCAAGGGACCAAGGAGGAAAAGAACTCCCATCATGCACCACAAGACTTTGGCTGAGGAGCAGTGTTGGACAAGTTACTTTGAAAAAGTAATTATTTATAGTTACTAGTTACTTCTTCAAAAAAGTAACTGTGTTAGTAACTGAGTTACAAGATTCAGATTAATTACTTAAAAAGTATAATTGGCCATTTTTTAACTTTTGATTTTACCTCTACATTTCACCTTTAAAAACTATTTACTTTGCCTTGATTGGTATCATCCTTTTCAGCACAACCTCACGTGTCTAAATTTACAGTTATGTTTTCATTTTGACATACTGTATTAACACAATTGATCTAAAATCAGACAGAAAACATAAAATCCGAGTAGAAAAAGTTATATTTTTACTGTAGCAACCACAAACATTAATGAATCATATTTCATAACTTTAAATGCAAATATAAATTGTCAATTTTAAAATCATATGGAGTTTGCAAACAACAAAGTTATTTGCCATTACCTTTTACCCCCCTTTTTAAAAAAAAAACTATTTCAAACTATTTACATAACAATCAGGTTTTCTGCATTCAATAAGATGCCACACAAATTATTTGTGCCACTCCAAAAATTTCTGTCCACTATAAAGGAGAACATCACAGCCTGATACCTGCAGGTTTTCTACCTGAAGACAGTAGTTGCCTCAATGTTCTGACACACAACACAACACATTAGCTACACACTCCAAACACGCTAAATGTCACAAATCTCTCACTTTTCAAAACTCGCCCTCTCTCTTTTTCTGCTCTTTCATTCTCTCTCTCTCTCTCTCTCTCTCACCGTCACTCCTAAAACTTCCCCCTCTTCCTACATTTTTTTGGTCATACGCAGAGAGTGCTTGCTAGAGCAGGGCGATATGGCCAAAAATATTTATCACGATATATATTTGAAAATTTGCAATAACGATATAACTTACGATATAATTGATGCGAGACAAAATACAACTCCACAACATTACTAGCGCAAAAAGACAACCTTCCATTTATTTTCACTTAAACAAGAAGCTGGTTTTTATGTACATTAAAGCTTTATAAAAATGTAACAGTGCAAATGCAAATTCCTTGCTGAAAGTTTAACCAAAAGGCATTTCCAGTAGAAATGGGCTGACATATCCTGAGCATAACCATGTATAATATCCACTGAAGTTAAAAAGAGGTGCTTTGCAACATTAAACTGCAGTGTGCAGTACGTATTTTTCGGACCATAAGGTGCACAGGATTATAAGGCACATTAAGCGAAACAAAGCAGTCAGATAAATCAAACTTTATTAAACTCATTCTTCTTGCTTCCTCCACTTCTGTACCATTGATTCATTAATGTTGAATTCTCTGGTAGCTGCTCTATTCCCATGTTGTTGCAGTATATTAATGACTAACCTCGTATTGTGGATGGATTATCTCAGTTGTTCTCCTGACTGAAGTTTGGTCCGTTTACAGCATCCTGCCATGCGATTGCATTTGTCTCTAACCATGAAGAACCTTCACGTTAACTTTTATAAGTGGAAAAGTGTTAGTGTTCGTCCTCCAGCTTCACTGTTTATGTTATGCTAACATAGCTGTGTCGCTAGCGATCACGTAGCACATAATTATATACCAGCTAGCCCAACTTCAGTAACCCTACAAACGTCACTGCTGTTTAGTTTCCTGTCTTCATTTATGTTGGAAGTGATAGCAGAGCTGTACGTTTGATTTTTTTCAGAAATCTCTCAGTTAGAACATGCAATATCATGCTTAGGTAACTAGCGAAACTAGCGAGCTAACTTCCGCTAGCTTCCTGCTAGCTTCTAACTCCGTTAAATGTAATACATTTTGTTTTCATGGATGCCTGGAAGTTAAACTTCATAGTTACACCTGGTAAAGCAGCAATGCTGATCGTTTTATCAAAGATGAAAGAATTTAGACAGTTTTTAACTCTCATTGATGCTGCAGTGTTCGTTTGACCTGAAGGATACGGAGTTTAGGACCCAGATTACTCCCAGATTTAAGAGCATCTTAGTCCGACAATAATGACGGCCGCTTGCATGTTCTGCAAAAAAATGTGCTTTGTCGTGTATCTGACGGACAAACACCAAACCAGTTCCACATCACTGAAGTTGCACCATTTTTACAAACCAATTCTGGTTCATCTGTTTCACTCAACAATCGGCCATGTGCGTATGAAAACAAAGGCACTGCGCATGCGCGTTTTACTCATATTCTATCGCGATATGTCATTTTCCTATCGTTGCCTAACATTATACCGGTATTACCGTGAACGGTATAATATGGCCCAGCCCTAGTGCTTGCTAGTGCTGTCCTTAGACAAACGTGATGAAACGATTCAGGAAAAAACATCGCATATATATTGTTTAACATACGTGGCCTATCAACACAATTTAAAAACTGGTATATATCACCTTGTTAATTTGGCTCCTTCAAGTGGTCGTGTGATTGGCTTACCACAACTACTTTATTCTTCCTCAGCCAAACAGCAGCAATCATGCGATTGTTTTGCCCCCTTTGTCATGGATCGGCTGTGTGGCAGGCGGGAGGAGGACCCAATCGCAAGATTCACAAACACGGGGATGAACTCAAAAGCAGCTTTATTGCTGACAGGCAGAACATAGGAAATACAGAACTCAACTAAACTGGGAATCAATAAACTAACACTTGTAGGGAGACACAGGGAATCCACACAGCAATGAGGGAGAACGCGACGCCGAACAGAGGGAGACGCAGACAGAAATACACAGAGGGTTAACGAGGAAAGTGGGAACACACGGGGAACACAGCTGACACAGATAACCATAACGAGACAGGGCGGGGTGAACATAACACTGACGGGAGACGGGCAGAGTCAAACAGGAAGTACACAGAGGTTCAGACAGGAGGAGAGAGCACGGTGAGAACACAGACATAACAGGCTGGGGAAAACATGGAATAAAACACGAAAGGGGACAAGGGCTCATGAATACATAGAGGGGCACACAGGGGGTGAGAGTCACAAAGGGAAAGCACACAGGGAACAACATAACAGGGCAACTCAGGAAACAGAACCTAAACAGGGAACTAAATACAAAAATACAAGAGAACTAAGAATACTGGGCCAACACGGCCCAGGACCATGACACCCTTAGCTTCAGGTGTTGTGCCAAAAAGTGATCGTCGGCCAGAAAGTGATTGCCGTCCGCGGGAGCGCGCAGCTGCTGAAAGCTGTAGCACGCAGATTACTTACGTAGACCACTACGTCCGTGCAACTGATATAAGATGTGGTAAGCTGAACACAGCTTCAACCGTCTGTTTGTTGAAAAATAGTAACGCGACCGCACCGCATTTTCTTGTTAGTAACTGTAACTGCGTTGTGACGATAGAAATATGTCACACCCCTTTCAACACTTGGGATACCCCTCTGATGGCTCTTTTATGTGGGTTAAATTAGCTATGTCATCAGTTTCAGGAACATCTTGTGTACCTTCAATGTCAAGCAGCTGAGATTCCCCAACAGGTGAAATGAGGGGCACTGAAATCTCACCAATCTTCCCAGAAGATTCACTTTCAACACCTCCAGTTCTTCCTGGCTCTTCAAGGTCAAGAAAGCTGACCTGAGATGAGCTTGTGGCAGGGGCTCCTCCCCTGCTTCTATGGGAATTTCCACCTCAATTTCATCTGAAACTGCTCCGGGAACCACCACTCTGCTAAGAGGGATCACATTGTCAGTAACGTGCTGCTCTGGTGGAATGTCGGATGACACGTGGTCAACCTTGGGCATTAGGGTGGAGGTAGCTGGATCCAAAAGTACAACCCTTGAAGGATACACTTCTTCATCTGACATGACATCATCAAAGCATTCGTTTACATAACCTGGGTTTTGATGGGTTCTTGGCCTTCGCACTGTTGGCGGTACTGGGGTTTCAGGAGCACTTACGGGCAGAAACCCACAGGGCAACAGGAGGTCCCTGTGTAAAGTGCGCAAAGGACCATTTCCAGCCTCAGGACGCACTGTATACATGGGAAGGTCATTAGCATGTGACACAACTACATACACATCTGCCTCCCATTTGTCTGCTAGCTTGTGCTTTCCCCTCAGTCTCACATTTCGAACTAGCACTCGATCCCCTGGTTCAAGGCTAGACCCTGTAACTCTCTGGTCGAACCTAGTTTTGTTACGCTCTCTTTCAGGCGGTTCTTCAGGCCTTGCACATACTGTGAATGAGACAATGGCAGAGGATCAACAGGAAGCCCGAAAGCTAAGTCCACAGGGAGTCTTGGTTGTCTCCCGAACATAAGCTCATTAGGTGCAAACCCTGTGGCTTCATGCTTTGTGCAGTTGTATGCATGCACAAGAGGCTTAACATAGTCCCTCCAACGGGACTTGTCCTTATTATTTAGAGTGCCTAGCATCTGCAGCAGCGTTCTGTTAAAACGCTCCACAGGGTTACCCCTTGAATGGTACGGGGTTGTCCGTGTCTTCCGGATTCCTGCCATTTCACACAGCTCCTTAATGGTACGGGACTCAAAGTCGGGCCCCTGATCACTATGGAGTTTTTCGGGGAACCCATAATGTGATATAAAATGTTCCCACAGACACGGTAGTCGCCTTTTGGTTTGGCATTGGTATTGCAAGGGCATACTTAGTAAAATGATCCGTTATTACTAATATGTCCTTGGTATTACTTTGATCTGGTTCCACACTCAGAAAGTCCATGCAGACTAATTCGAATGGTCTGGTGGTCGCTATTGAAACCATTGGGGCTGCTCTCTCTGGGGGCGTTTTTCTTTTTACGCAGCGATCACAAGTCTTAATCTTTTCTTCAACCACTGAGGACATTTTAGGCCAATAAAATCTAGCTCTCACTAGATCAAGGGTGCATTCAACACCAAGATGGCCCATGTTGTCGTGTAGACTTTCAAGTACCATATCTCTCAGTTCTCTTGGTAAGACAAGTTGATGAGTCACTCCCATCACTCCCTGTCTCTTGCGAAACAAGACTCCATTTTGAGCTCTAGCCGGTTCCATTCTCTCAACAAGAGTCCATACTCAGGGAGCTCCTTTCTCACTTGAGGTGGAGGTGTCTCACCACTTTCCAATTGAGTAATTATTTCTCTGATGCTTGCGTCTGCTTGCTGTTTCTCTGAGATTTCAGCAAATGAGAAAAAGGGGATAACTGGCAGCCCATGACTGTCATTCCCTTGGAAGCAAGGTGGTAGGGCTTCAGGACTGAGTGCTTTGGACTCAACCAAAGCAACTGAGTGATCAGAGCACTTAGAACCTTCACCAGCAAAATAGATGTCATGCCGCTCAGAGATAGGTTTGATCACCTCTGGCTGAATGACCTCTGAGGTTTCCGTTTCTGAGAGGTGGTTGGCAGTGAACTTACAGATCCTTTCCTTCTCTTTCACTGAGATATGATCATCTATAAGTCCACCATGTGGCCTTCGCGATAATGCATCTGCATCCACATTCTGTTTTTCAGCCCTATACTGCAGCTTGAATGAGTAGGTGGAGAGAGCAGACAGCCATCTATGACTAGTCGCGTCAAGCTTGGCAGAGGTTAGAATGTATGTAAGGGGGTTGCTATCGGTGACCACAGTGAAACTAGCCCCATAAAGGTAGTCACTAAACTTTTCTGTGACAGCCCACTTAAGGGCTAGGAACTCCAACTTATGTGCTGGATACTTAGCTTCACTTCTAGACAACCCTCTGCTTGCAAATGCTATAGCCTTAAGCTCACCATCTTGCTCTTGGTAAAAGGCTGCACCTAACCCAGTCGTACTCGCATCTGTGTGGAGCAGGTAGGGAAGTTTAGGATTAGCAAAACCCAAGACAGGTGCTGAAGTGAGCCTCTCGATTATGGTGTCAAAAGCCTGTTGACAAGAAGCAGTCTAGCGCTCACCAAATGGTTCTTTAGGATTGCGGTACTTGACATTGGCCTTTCTTTCCTTGTTCTTGCAGGTTGGAGGATATCCGGCTGTTAGCTCATTCAGCGGCTTCACGATCCTGGAGAAATCCTGAATAAACCTGTGATAGTAACCGCTGAACCCAAGGAAGGACCTCAGTTCTTTTAGGTTAGATGGCTTTGGCCAGGTTTTCAGGGCACTAGTTTTCTCTGGATCAGTCTCAACTCTGTTCTGGGAAACAATATGGCCTAGATATCGGACAGAAGACTGAAAGAACTTACACTTCTCTGGTGAAAGTTTGAGACCATATTCCTTCAGGCGATTCAGAACATGCAGAAGGCGCCTCTCGTGCTCTTCAACTGTGTCTGAAAAAATGATAAGGTCATCAATAAAAACTAACACCTCTTTCAGGTTCAGATCACCCATGCAACGCTCCATGCAGCGCTGGAAGGTGCTGGGGGCATTTGTGACTCCTTGCGGCATTCTATTAAATTCATAAAATCCCAAGGGACACACGAACGCTGTCTTCTCCTTATCGGCCTCCTCCATTTCAATTTGGTAGTAGCTGGATTTCAAGTCTAAAACCGAAAACCACTTTGAGCCTATGAGAGCTGAAAAAGCCTCTTCAAGATTGGGAAGGGCATAGGCGTCCTTGATTGTCTGAGTTCAATTTGCGATAATCGATGCAGAGACGGATGGAGTCAACACGCTTCCGGACCACCACAATAGGGGACGCAAAAGGAGACTCAGATTCGCGAATCACACCTGCATCCAACAGCTCCCTTAAATGTTTTCTCACAGCATCAACATCCTGTGGGTGTATTGGCCGGGCTCTTTGCTTAAAAGGAGTCTGGTCGTGAAGTCTGATGTGATGCTTGACCTGACCTACATGACCAAAGTCGAGGTCATGGTGAGCAAACACTTCTGGCATTGACTTCAATGTTTGTGGTACTCTTTCCTTCCAGTCAGCTGACAAAGGAGAATCTCCAAAGTCAAACTGTAAATCTGGACTAGAATTGTTCTTGTCTTTGACAGAGTCAGGTACATTTGTGTCAGACTTATGTGCTACTATTTGTTGAACAGCACTGAGTTCAGCGATCACTGTTTTTGGTGTGATCGTTACATCATGGGCGGTTTCATTTTTGACTATCACTGCCAATGTGCTCGCCCTTTCTTAGGCAGTGTCGCGGCCTTTTACTTTCCAAACACATAGCATGAGGAATCCAGTACTGACGGCGAAGTGTTGAAAGCATGTGATTTCTTCCTCTGTGACCAATCTTTTCGTGAATATGCTGAAGAATAAGCTTTGAAACATGGCTTTCTTTTGGCAAAATTGCAGGATGTTTTGTTTCCTCAGGTAAATCCGCTTTGCTCAGCACCCACTCTCAAGACACCATTAGCAACTACAGGATCAAGCTTATACAGATGACTTGACTTCCTTACAGTGCCAGAGTTTAGGGCAGTCATTTCATCAGCAAAACGTTTTCTCTGCACAAAGCTCACTATAGCTTCCTCAGCCTTGGACAAATCCTCAGTTTTGAGCAGAGTGTTCCATTTATCATCTTGCTTAACACATATTTGACTTCCACAGTGCGTGCCCAGCAACTTCTGTCTTTTCCTTGTTTGCAGTTTAAGTCTCTTTTACTTTTAGGATCCATGCCACACACCTTTTTACTTTTGTCCAGCTGGAGAAGTACCACAGCAGCTTAGTAGTGGGACACACATCTTCTTTCAGCACAGCTGCACACAACACTTTTACTTCTGGGTCAGCTTCCAAATGGACAGATACACAATTCATGCCTACAGGCCAGTGAACAACAGGTTTACTGAGAAATTCTGGACCATTGATCCAGGTGGAAGATTTCAGGAAACAGCCAACTGTCATTCCTCGAGAGGCTGCATCAGCTGGATTCAGCTTTGAACTGATGTACCTCCACTGCTCAACTTTTGTCAAAGCATGAATGGTGGAAACTCTATTAGCTACATACGTTTTGAACCGTGTGGTTGTGTTTGCAATGTACTGTAGCACAGTTGTGCTGTCAGACCAAAAGACTGACTCACTCAGATTAAGATTGAGTTCAACTGATAGCATTTTGTCCAAGCGCACAGCTAAAACTGCAGCAGCCAGCTCAAGACGTGGGATGGTGACTTGTTTTAACGGCGCCACCCTTGCTTTACCAATAATAAAGGAAACACACACTTCCTGCTTGCTATTAGATAGCCTAAGATATGATACAGCACCATACCCAGTTTCACTGGCATCACAAAAGTGATGCAGCTGTGCATTTTTTATCTCCCCAAATCCTTTGGGTGTGACACATCTACTAATACTAAACTTGTTAAGAAGAACTAAATCCTCAACCCATTTTTGCCAAGTTTGTGCTATTTCTGCTGGTATAGTCTCATCCCAGCCAAACCTCAGTTTACATAGATGTTGCAGAATTTGTTTTGCAGGCAGAATGACTGGAGCTAAGAAACCCAAAGGGTCATAAATGGAGCTGACATTGGACAGAATACCACGTCTTGTAAGTGGTTTGTTCTTGTTCACAATACTGAATGTGAAAACATCACGTTCAATATCCCATTGCACACCGAGAGCTCTTTCTGTGGGTAGCTGATCCTGACTAAGGTCCAGCATCTTTACACCTGTGGCTCTATTTTCCTCCGGGATCTGACAGAGGACAGAGCGATCACTACATACCCACTTATTGAGCTTAAATCCCCCCTTGGCACACACTTCAGTAAGATGCTGATAAAGTGAGATGGCCTGCTCAACAGACTGAGTAGATTTAAGGCAGTCATCTACATAAAAACTATGCCTGATTGTATGTATAACCTCCTCTGGGTACAGATGTTGGTTGTCATCAGCAGTCTTTAGTAGTGCATAGGTGGCACAGCTGGGGGAGGATACTGCACCAAAAATGTGGACTAGCATTCTATGTTCCACCAGCTGTTTTGTGATGTCACCATCGGGCCACCAGAGAAAACGTAAAAAGTTTACGTGTTCCTCAGCTACTCTGACCTGATGAAACATCCCTTTAATGTCTGTCATAAGCGCTATTGGACCATGCTGAAAGCGAATCAGCACACCTAATAAAGTGCTAGTCAGATCTGGGCCTTGTAATAGCTCTTTGTTCAGTGATGTTCCAGAAAATGTTGAAGCACAATCATACACAACGCGCAGTGTTTTCTTGCGGGGGTGGTAGACCCCATGATGAGGTATATACCACACCTTTCCTTCCTCATTCTTCAACTGTTCTTGTGGTATGATTTCTGAATGCCCCTCCATACTAACATTGTGCATGAATTCTTTGTATTCTTGAAAGAATAACTGATCCTTCTGAAACCGTTTTAGCAGATATTGCGCCCTCTGCTGAGCCACCTGCTTGTTGTTTGGCATTCTTACTTCAGGTTTACGAAAGGGTAATTTCAAGTAATAATGGCCATCCTTAAGTACAGCTGACTCTGACATTATGTTCATGAACTGTTTATCTTCTACAGACATTTCTGCACGCTCATTACACTGGTTCTCCACAAAATCTTGATTATACTGCTTAACCAGCATTTCCTCTAAACTACTTATAGAAATGCGGTTTACTACCCTGATTGAGTGGCCCATTGACAACCCAACCAAGACGAGTCAGCACAGCATAGGGTCCATTACCCTCACTGTTAATGATTCTCCAAGGTTCCAGCGCTTTGGGAGAATTTACACCAATAAGCAGCCCAATGCCAGCATTTATCGGTGTCAACTCAACATCCTTTAAGTAAGGCCATTTTCTTAAGTTTTCTTCTTTAGGGATATTTTCTTTAGTGACAGGAATAACCTTTTGAGTGTACACATCAGGCAACCTCAAATACTCATTCTGTTTCAAAGCAGCTACTTCCATACCAAAAAGTTTATAGCTACTTACTGGCCTTTCCTGACCCATAGTCTTTAACATGATTTCCACTTTCTTTCCAGATGCATTTAACTGCATCATCAACGCCTCAGTGCAAAAAGTTGCAGAGCTGCCGAGATCAAGAAAGGCGTACGTCTCCACAACCTTCGTCCCATTTTCCAACTTCACTTTTACTGGAACAACTGACAAGGCACATTCATTAGACCCGGCCCCAGTATGGCTACCAAAGTTCAAAGAAACAAGAGCATTTGAGACTGATGATTCTTTACATTCAGCTTTAGCTGCTTGCCACTGCCGTTCTTTTGAGTCTATGTGGAGAACAGTAGGGTGATTTCTGTTACAGGTGTAGAAGTAGCAAAGCTACTGCTTTTAGTTTTAAGCGGTGTCTTTGATGGTTTTGAAGCCATCTTTTCTTTTGTGTTTTGACTCTCTCCAAAAACAGGATCTAATGCAGCTCTTGTTTGCTTTTCAAGAAAATCAAGAAGATCTTTAAATCCTGCTCTGCGGTCGCACTTTTCTGTTATATCAATGATTATTAGTCGCCATTTATCACGAACTTTGAAACAAGAATCCTCATATTGGTTGAATTTTCCAGCTCATCAAGAAACCCAGCTTCATCCATTGTGTTGAAGCAGCTTCTTAGAAAGAATGTGTAAGCACGTAATGCTGAAGCATCATCAGACTTTAAAACTGACCAGTTAAGAGCCTTGTCTATAAATGCAGACGTTATCTTTGCTCTGTTGCCAAAGTTCCACTCAAGCTGCCTTTTTGCCTCAACATAAGCTGTCTGTGGACTCATGTGCATACAACTTCTCACTAAAATTCTGGGCTGTCCTGTAGTAAACTGTTCTAAATAATAAAGCCTATCCTGCATATTATCAGTTTTAGTCTCGATTCATTGTTCAAAAGCCTTAAGAAAGGATCTAAAACGCAAAGGATCACCACCAAAAACAGGAATGTCTATAGCTGGAAGCAGTGACAACCTCTGTTGGTTTACAAGCATCTGAGTAATTTCATTTTGCTTTGTCATAATCTCTATTAGGGCACTGCTGTGAACATCAACCTGTGAAGAGATTGGCCTTGGGCTTTCCCCTTCTGGTTTGACCTTAGCAGGTGCATGTGTCTCTAGGGGCATTGGCAAAGGAGAATGAACTAAAGGCGCTTTCTTTGTTCTTGGAGCCTTTCGAGCTGTAGCAGCAGGTATGAACTCAGTAGATGTTCCAGAAGGCGCAGTAATCCCGCCTTCTGATTCAACCTCAGCCCTGGATGCAAGGCTCTGCCGATCCTGAGCAGAGGTGAGAATTTGCCTTTTTGCATCAGCCTTAACCAACTTAGTTCTTAGAGCCAATGCTTCTTTTCTTGCTTTTAATTGAACTTCTTCCAGTTCGAGCGCATGTTTTTCTTGCAGTGCGTCCACCTCCGCTTTTAAAGCGGCTCTTTCCACTTCCGCTTCCATCAGCGCAATTGAAGCCGCACGCGAGCTTTTACTCCTTAAACTTAAGGCTGCAGTAACATTACTGGGCGCTTTACTAGAGCCCTTGCTGCCAGGTTTAGCAACTCGTTCAGAAATCATGTTGCTCGCTTCTTGCGCTACTTGTGAGACATTATCATGCGGCGCAATGTCACTGTCATGAGATGCTACCTTTGATTCAACATTAGAGGCTGCAACTTCACCCTTTTGTGGATCAGGGTCTGCATTTATCCAAGTGTCGATTTCATGCAGAAAGTCTTTAAAACTGATCAGCTTAGGTTCATACCAATCGCTGTGATCCGTTTCTTTTTCATCATCGTTCAGCAATTTTTGAACTGAAGTCTGTAAGTCCATAAACTCTCCCAAATAATCATTAAATGTTCTCATGTGTTCATCTATGGAGGCTTTTGATTCTCCAGCATCAATGAGAGCATTAATGTCATTTCGTTTTCTTGTCAGAACGCCAAGCTTCGCTCTGCGTTTTTTAATTAAATTAAAAAGCTCTCTTTCTTGTTCCTCCATTTTAACCAGAAAATTCGTTTCACAAGGTCCAAAAGATAATTGTTTAATACAAATATTTCAAGTTGCAGCTCAGCATCTCGGTTGATCCAAACAAAGTTTCGCATTTACTCACGAACTTTGCGTCATTTTTTCAGTCCATTCTGCGAAGATCCAGTCTTCCAAGTCCAATCTTGCAAGCTTTTCCAGCTTCCAAGTTGACATCCAAGCGAGTCAAAATGATTTTTTGACTTAAATGTCGCGGCCTTTTACTTTCCAAACACCAAAAAAGTCCAAGAAAAGGCCGTGGGTGGCAACGGGAGGTTTGTTTTAGAACGTACTTCTGACTCCATTGTTTAAAAATCATATGTGGTTTATTTCGTGCAAAATTATAAACAAAAATCAACCAAATAACTTCTTAAAACTTAAAATTAAACGAAAGTTAACTTAATTTGCTTTAACAACTTCAAAAGTGGTCAAAAAATCATTTTCTAACCCTCCCGTCTTCCCATCTGACATTTGGCAAACAAAAAACAAAAGCTCTTTACCACACCCATCCAGGGTGCTCTTAATCTCTTGATTAATGGGAGGGTCCATAACCTAATAAACCAATCACTTTCCAAAAGCTTCTCCAATAAAATTAATTACAAATTTACATAACAAAACCAGGTCAGAATATTCTTACACCTTTAAAGAAAAAACAAAATGAATTCAAATTGCATTTTATAAACATTCAACAAAAATGGCCACAACAGGCAGTGTGAGCTCCCAACAAGGGCTACCCCTTCTAAAGCAACAGTCCGTCCAGCAGGAATCGGCTCAGATTTCCCCCCAGACAGTTTTACTTGGCCCAGCTTGCCATTTGGTTGCTGTCTGTGCCTAAGCTCCAAGGCTTTGAGGACTGCTCGATAGCCATACTGGACAGGTAGGCCACATTCATACATGTGAGTAGCAACACTTGAGTACAACACATCTAGTGTATTGGTGCCAATGAGAATTTGCTCTTGGACATTTTCTCTCATGTTTGGAACCACAAGGGCCAAAGTAGGAATCTCAATCTCCTCTCCTACAAACTCTTTGGGAAAAGTGATATCTATTTCCACATAGCCAAAATATGGAACTTGCTGTCCATTAGCTCCTTCAACCTCCAACAAATCATCTAATGATTTAATTTCTTGGTCCTTCAGGTTGCTTTCATAGAAGGACAATGGGATCGTTGTAACTTGAGATCCAGAGTCTAAAAGACAGTTTACTCTTTGCTCTGCAACACACACTTCAGCAGTGCATTTTCTTCCAACTAACCTCTGTGGCAGCCCACATGGCTGACCTTTTGGCTGTCTTTTGCCTTTTTGCTTGGAGGTAGAGGGACTAGTGTTAGACTGAACTCCTGTCTGTCCCATAACAGGAGTTGCTGTCAGTTTAAATGGTGTGGGTCCACAGAGCCATTCTGTGTCTCCCACTCCTCCCGTTTTCTTTGAAATTGCTTCATTTTTGCTGCTACTAGCACGGGGTTGGCCTCATTACTGCATCTCAAGGCTACATGGCCATCCTCTCCACACCGAAAGCAGTACCACGGGCATGGCCTGGGAGGTGGCTGGTGCTCTGGAACAGGCACTGCCAAGGGCTGGTCAGGAGCAGGATTGGTCTGCACAGTTGCCTTTGCATTTGAGTTTGCTTTCTTACCCCTGCTTTTCCTGTGGGGGGTTAACTGAGCCATTTGAGCCTGTAACTCAATAACTTGTTTCTTCAGGAGATTGGTTTCTGCTACAGCCTTAGACTCAGAGCAAACACAGGCAGTTTGCAGTTGGGACCAAACATGCTGTTTGGGTGGGGCTGGCTGTTGTCTGGAAGTACCAAGGTGCTTTTTCATACGTACTGCCTTGTTAGCATGCTTGTCTTCCTCAGTACGCAACAGGAGCAATAATTCAGCAAAATAAGGAGGGTTTTTAATTTTTTGTTCAAGCTGGACCTCTGCTATTAAGGAGTCATCCCAGCAGCCTCTACAAAACTGCTTCAACAACTGCTTATCAAACTCATCAGCAGAGGCCCCTCCTCTCCTTGTAGCGGTGTTAAGCACAACTTGGAGTCTGTGAAGGTAGTTTGATGGTTTCTCACCAGCATTCTGCAGAGTACCCATAAACTTAGCAAACAGCTCATCTCCATCCTCCACAGCACCATAAGCTGAGTCAAGAAGCTGCAAATATGCAGAAGGTAAGGCTTGTGAATCAAGATGCCTAATGAAATCTGAAGCAGGGGGCAACAAGCTGTCAACAATCTTCCTGGAGCGACTTAAATCAGACAATGCTGGGTCTGTTAAAAGAAGTTCCACACTAGAGCACCAGGTCTCATAATCCGTTTCATTATTTGGCCGCGGCAATCGGCCTGAAAAGACTCGAAGGCGTGAGGCAGCATAATGGTGTGGCGGTGCCTCCTCATTTCGCACAATATGCTCCACAGCGACCTTTTGTATCTCAGGTGGGTTGAGATCACTGGGGCTTAGATTTGTGCATGAACTCACCGTCACTGGTGGTATTCTCGGATGTTGCTCTTTGGTCAAGTTTTGTATCTCTGGAGCTGAGCGTAGTGCAGCACCCTGAATAGTGGTATCAGGAGCAGTTCTAGATTGCATTGCACCTTGCGGTAATGATGCCGAGCTGAAATTAGGTGCCTGACTTCCCTCATGATGACTCCTGTCCACAGGGGCATTTTCTACTGTGGCTGCAACTGTAGAGCTCAACTTAGTTAGTTCATCTTGCAAAAGAAACTGAAATGACTTCCCTGTTAACTTAGTAATGTTTTGCAACTCAGACATGTAACTCTCAGTAGCACTATGGCTAACCACAGGTGTATAGACACTAGCAAGTGCACACACGTGGAAAGTCACATCAGGCCGTGTGGGGCTTTTGTATTTAAATGGCAACAAAGGAGCAAGCGTTTGCAGCGCGGTACCAAAAGTGAATTCAACAATTGCATTGTTATGGAACTCTGAGTTCGGTTCATCTATACGCAGGACACGGTTAATAGAACCATGAGTCTCTAGATAGCTCTGTACTTCATTGTCCACCTCAGTCCAGGTTAACCCTTCAACCATGACAGAGTTAGGGATTTTTACCAGCTCACGTGTCACTATTTCCATGTCACCAATTTGGCAAATTACTGTTAAAATGACTGAAGATAAGAATTTTTGCCCAAAAAGGAGAAAAAAAATGAAAACAAAGCATCAATAGTCTGCCACCTGCTCCTGGCTGGTTCGCCAATTTTCTGTAACACCCCTTTCAACACTTGGGATACAGATTTAAATGGTTACCTGTGTGTTGGGCCAATAGCTGAGGTTCGACTACTGGAGCAGAGTGGATGACTAATGAAACACTCTGAGAACTTGGTTTGATCAATTTGTATTCGCAATTAAAGAATCTCGCATACATACATTGAAGACAATAACAGTACATGAAAGGAAAAATTGGGCCCAAGTCACGGAAAATAATAAACAAAACACACACAACCCCGGGGGATTTGACTCAGTCTCTCTCTCGTGTCAGCCGACACCCTTAAGTGTGAGTCCAGCAATGAGGATTCTCCTTGCAGGATGTGCAAAGGAGGAATGAAGTGCAAATCTGTCCTACCACTTAAGTAGAGTTTGTACAGTTCACGGTTCGTCCAAAGAATTTAGTTCTCTTCTTAAAACAATCATCTCAAGGATCCTGGAGGGGTGGCTCGCCATCTTTGGACTGGATCATAACTGAACTTTACTCCCAAGTAAAAAAACCTGACCTGTATAACACAGTCAGAATAACATTCAAAAATCTATATTTAGTCATTTATATATACATATACATATATTATTTCTTATGTTTCGTTCATACATACTAACAAATTTGCATTTTACCTTTCCAGTATACAGAAAGAACGACAGAATATTCCAAAACATAGACAATGATAACTTCTTACCAAAGTAACCAATAAAATGGGCTCTCCTAGAGCTTCAAAATGGCGATGGTGAAGCGTTGTAGCACAACTACAAAGAAACATAACCCCATTTTCTTTAAACTGTATTCACCTCACAATGAACACAATTAAGGATTGATATAGGAACATATCAACATCTACAGCATACATATAGCTTACAATCTCTACATGCATCGTCATAGGAAGCTAACAAACTCTAACATACAGTTTAATCCTTACAATCATACATGTACAGCCACATGGCTATTAGCAATAGCCGCTATAGCCGCTAGCATGTCGTCGTTAGTGGCTTAAACTCACAATATTCTTGTTCACAACAAATTAACTCACCCAGAAGAATCCAAGCAGTTACAAACTCCTTTCTGGTTAACGACAATTTCCAGATAGTTTATTTCCACCGTACAATCTGACTGAATAAAAGCAACCACGCTTTCCACTTGGAAAAAACTGACTTTTCTTCCTCTCCCTCTCTCCTGATATCCGTAGCTGATACGCAGTGAACGGCAGGAGGCGGTACTTCCCCCTGTATACTTCAAGGACCATCAGGACATTATAGACATCTTCTATTTTATTAATTCTCAACAAAATAATTTAACTTAATAAAACCTAACAGTGAACTCAAAATACTAACATCACTCATAACACACCAAAACCCTTAGTAACTCTCCAGGGTTACAAATAGTAATTAATAATTAGTAATTTTCAGTAACGAGTTAGATTACTCCGCGATTGACCCGAGTTCAATGGTGTTCTCTTGTTGCCCGATACACCGATCGGCGCAGGAGGATCTAAAGCTAAAAAAATAATAAAAATGAATGATATTTAATCGTGATTAATCAAAATTAATCCACAGTAACAGTAAAGTGATGCATCTAATTAAACATTTTAATTGTTTGACAGCACTAATAAATATTATGTATTGGTGTATACTAACCCAATAGTATATAGGTTTTTTTAAAAGTTGTATCTCACAGGAGAGAATCTGTGTTAAAAGACTGAAGAAAACTATTCAAATTCTCTTTGAATTTAAGTATTTAACATTCTTTCTGTTTATTCTGCATTTACTTCATTATATTGCATAAATGTCTGTTACTAGCTTAAATATAAAGTTGAAAAAATGTAATTGCAACCAGGCTATTGATCAAGTAATTGCGATTAATCGTGATTAATTAAAGAAAATTGTGAGATCAATTAGTTAATTTTTTTAATCTATTGACAGCACTAGTAGAAATATAAAATAGTGGGTGAAGTCTGCTGGCATTTAAGTCATATGGTCGACTACATGAAGAGGAAACACAATCAATAACTCATAATTTGAACATTACTGGCAGCATCTATGGCTCATGTGAAACTTGAAAGCAGGATTTCAGCTCTGATTTATGCGAAAGGATGATTTCTCACATGTCTTAGACCATCACCAGGATTTGGTTTGTTATTTGCTTGGCGTCTGCGCTGTTGGCTACTAGTTGGGGAAAGATTGCAAAGTTGTGACGTGAAAGAGCAGCTAATAAATTGTAATGGAGAGACGGAACAGACCAAATGATTCAGCCGTGCGGGGGTGAGCACCGCCTGAGCTGCAGCACAAAGAAGCAGAAAACAAATTCCAAATGATTCTGCCAGTAACGCAGAGAGGCAATTCAGCAGAACTATCTTTAGCCTGCGAGAGGCTTACTGTACAGTTTTGCTACTGTAAACATGTTGAGTGTGTGTGTGTGTGTGTGTGTGTGTGTGTGTGTGTGTGTGTGTGTGTGTGTGTGTGTGTGCACATGTGTGTGCACATGTGTGTGTTTCCATGAATGCCTCATTTCTTTCTTTCTTTTTTTGTTCCCGACCATTCAGCAGTCACAGCCCTCCTCTGTGCAACAACCGAGCCTCGAATTATAATTAAGGTGATACCTGTGGGGGTGTTTGTGTGTGTGTGTGTGTGTGTGTGTGTGTGTGTGTGTGTGTGTGTGTGTGTGTGTGTTAGAGGGAGGTAGGAGAGGGTGGAAAAGAGAAATTGCTGCATAATTGTGTGCAGAAAATGTGTGCTTTTGTGTATGAGTTGATAGCTTAGAGATATGGAAGGAGGGAAAGTGAACACTCATGTGCAGATTGCCTTTTCAAAACTCTCTGTGTGTGTGTGTGTGTGTGTGTGTGTGTGTGTGTGTGTGTTTGTTGTTGTTTGTGTGTGTGTGTTGGCATCGCAGCATAGGGAAATCCATCATCGTCAGGCTTCTATTGATGTGAATGTCGGACTCGGTGAGGACCAATCACACTGAGACGTTCCACAAAGCACTCACTGTAATTAGGCACACACACACACACACACACACACACACACACACACACACACACACATACACAAACGTGAACTGTATCCAGAATTTTGAACAATGTGCGCATGTACAAAATTGTTCAAATACACACACATAAGCAGGTCCTGGGTACACAGCAGTGACATCATTCATGTCAGAGTGAGTCAGAGTAGTTCGTCATTTTAACTAAAATAAACTCAGAGCTGCATCCAAAGTCACTCTCTGCTTGTTATTTAGAAGCATTCTGTTCACCTTCCAGCTCTCCTTTTTTGTTTTAAAAAATGTTTTGTGATATATTCATAACCTGTAGGTCGTCTCTGATATCATCAAACAGGTCTGATCAAAAGGTTTGGAGGGTGTGTCTGTTGAGCACAAAAGGAGCAAAGCAGGATCATGCTACAGACTGTACACGAAAGATGGAAGACCTTGCTCTTACTGACAAATTGAGGGATGCTCGTATTGTAGCAGCTTGGCAGTCATGCAGTAAGTCGTACCCTGCTTTATCAACCTTCTGGAAGCTGATGGAGACCGTAGTTTACAAAATGAAGCTCACGATGAATCCAGTGAGATCTGAAATGAGCGACTGATGATGAACTCACCAGGAAAGTGTTACCGCGGAGACAAAGTGTCATTTTTCCACTGATTTTTACACAAGCAGACACAGGCATCATTGGTCAGTCTTCTGGCCAATAGAGACAAATACACGTTTCAGAAACTTCCACATTGGCAAAAAAGCTACATCCCTCTTTTGTATACAGTCACATGTGCCAGTGTTAACCTTTGAGCCAGGATTACACATCTGAGCATGATCAACATCTGGACCTGTGTTACACACGTTTCCATTCAGACTGTGATCTGGAGCTCGACTGTAACATCCTGAGGGAGTTATATCTGCAGGGCTGTGAGTCACAGAGGCCTGTGACTCCATGAATTATTTGACTAAGTGTGTCATTTCATTTTCAAGGAATTAAAAAAAAAAGTTAGGGTTAAAAATGTAAAATACTGTAAAATACTTAACTCTCACATGAGTCACCTCAAGTGCTCTGGCCAGTGTTTAGTTAGTGTCAGTCAGATCCCAGTTTATTCATATGAGCAGAGAGTACAAACATGCACACGGTTAGTTCAGTGAGAGAGTCAAAAACGAATGTGTACACTCATGTCTGCAGTTTGATTTTGTTAAATATGAACCGAATGACAGCAGAAGTGCTGCCACGTGTTTGGACAGACAGAGAGGACCAACGTGTTTATTTGGTAGTTCAATGAAAGGCTTCAGTCAGTTAAAATCTGTGTTCATGTTTGCAGTTTTGTCTTGTTATACAATATTTGAAATTAAAAAAACAAACAACACGCTACATTTTCAGAAACATTTGTAGGTGTTTTCTTGTTTGTACTATTTGAACACTAAAGTGGCTAGAAGATGCTTGTATTTTCTCTTCCTGTTGAAGAAAACGTTCAACAAAAGGGAAAATCATTTGTTTCCAAACATGCGACTGTTGTTGTGTCATTTCTCTTTACACACAGACAGAAAACTGCAAGGAAGCGACTTTTAAAGACCCCCTCTCCCGATCTTGATTGATTATTATGAATGCTCATGCTCAGTAAAAGACTTTGTGCTTTGTTCATGAGGACAGTTTTAACTGCTAACTGTTCCACTGTTCAGCGTGCTCCAGACACGTCCATTCAGTGGCTCTTCCTCATTTCTTTTTTTCTTTTTTTTTTTTCCTTTTCTTTTTTTCGCCTGTCCCGTTTGGCTCTTTTGCCATCAGAATTGTTGTCTAAAGGCAAAGAAAGATGCCCAACGGATTTACTTTACCAAATTGACCATCCCAGCCTTGCCGTAATGGCCCATTTGATTCACCTTTTATTGTTTATTTTATTTTCACTTGCTGAATACGGGACAGACTTGACTGAGGGAAAGAAGGGGAGAAAGAAAGAGGGAAAGAGAAACAGCTGAGAAGAGGGACGGGGGAGAAGGGCAAAAAACAAAAACCAACAGAACGGGCAGAGAAATAAAAAATGCATATATCAATCACCTGGATCACCTGCTGAGAAAGAAAAAAGAAAGCAAGCAGAAGAGAACAAGAGTAATAGAATAAACAACATCACAATGATATATGGGAATATGACAGTAAATACTAAATGTTAAACATTATTGTGCAGCACATAAGATCAACAGAACACAGTGTGCTTTGAGGTAGGAGCCAAAAAGGGTGTAGTTTGTGGGTGTGATCACCCGTGTGTACACCTGTGAGCATGGACGCGCTTGTTTTTTGTTTTTTAAAAGGTTCCTTCATGTAATGATCTGCTAGAGGGTGTGGGGGGGCCACAGCCCCGTCCTTCAGGGCATGAAGCAGGTATGGAGGAGATCAAAACTCCAGACATCCAGAGTCCCCCAGAACACAAGAGACCAAGGAAGACCGACAGAGGGGCAGCCGCGCCACTGTCCCAGAAAGAGCTGAGGAGAGTCCCAGATGAGGGCTCACTCAGCAGCCGCGGAGCAGAAGCCAGGGGGAGTTGCAGTGACGCGCCCGTGAGCTCCGTCGGCAGTCAGCTGTGCCTGAGTGACCGAGCCCCAGGCCGAGAGGCTCTTCCTCTTTTCTGACATATTGTTATTCTCTGTCTGCAGGTCAGAGCACATTCACACACTACACACTTACAGGCATCCACGACTGTTCTAAATGTTTTCCACAGTTTTAAAGTTTGTTTCTGTGCGTGTACTCACATTACTCTCACTGCGGGGGACATTATTCTTTTTGCAATTTTGATGCCAAGATAAGTCTACAGGAAATGACTGTACTCTAATATTATCTGAGGTGATGGAAACACAGTGTGTGCGTCTGCATGTGTTTAATTTAATTCATATGATTGTTGGGGTGGTCTTTGTATTATTGTAGGGTCTAAAAGTGCTTTGAGGCAGCTGTTGTTGTGATTTGAGTCGATATAATTAAACTGAATTAACAGTTCCTTACATCACAAAGGAGGTCCCATTTTTAAAAAATACCAGCAGTCAAATGAATATTAACACAGTTGACAGTCAGCTGAGAGTTTAAAAACACGATGAACTCTTTTTACTCTTGAATCAGTTCAACACGATGATGCTCCATCTCTCCAGGGGAAGTATTAGCATACGAAGCTCAATACTGAAACATACAAAATGTCTTGTGGAGCATAAAGCAAATAAAGAGGTGGAGGGAAGTGACTCATAACATCATAACATGCACAATGAGTATTTGTTTCTATGTTTTATATATTTCCTCATTTTCCTACTTTTTTTTGTAATTTGAGAGTCAAATTTGCAGGAGGCAGCCGGGCTTTGCTTGTTCATGTGAGCCTTTTCCTCTGCACTGCCTACATCTGTTCGCTTTGCCCCACGGGAATACAGCTGGGCTTCAGCCTCCAAAGGACAATACGGAGAGAGGGAGGCACCGAATGACAAGACAGAGGGAGGCAGCGGGAGGATGAGGAGCTGAAGTGCATGAAGAGGAAAGAGAATAATTTCTGCTTTCATAAACTTCATCTATCCTGTACAAAGTCCCAGAAGTCAGTGCGCTAATGCTGTGGTAACTTAGATAAACACACCACAGAGCTGGATGGATGTTTGCTCAGATAAACTGAGCTCAGTGTGATTATTTTAACCAGGAGTTGGAGAAACTGGCTTTAAATGGAAAAGTGGAACAATTACAAACCCATGATGAGCAGCTGTCACTCAATTAAAGAAAAACAAATATCCTAATGAATAAAAGTCTTAAAAACACTTTAGTCATCATATGCAGAGCTCCTTCATGGGTAACATTCGGTGATGCTGGATGCACAAACTTCAAAGTGTTGTCATGTTGTCACGGAGCACTTGTATCGCCTGCAGAGGATGTTTGATTCCAGCTCCTCGGTTTTCAAAGCATAAACTTTTATCCTCGTGGCACCGCAGGTACAAGGATGCTTCACTTCTTCTTTGGCTCAGAGAGCAAATTGAGCCGAAATGCTTACAACAAGAGGAACTGCTGGTCGCTACAGTTCATGCACAAGGTCCTCAAAGTTTTGACTTAATCTGCCAAATGTGCACAGGAAGGAGAACCACACTAGACAAACAATCTTACGGTTATAGATATGGCTTCAAGAAATTTTTATAATGGCTTTTAATTCATATATAGCTGCTCACAGCTCTTCTGCTGGTGCTGACCTCCTCTTAAATCCATACGAAGTGATGGTGCTGATGACTTTCACCATCATCATGACCGCTGATTTTTTCTCTAAGCTACTGCACACTTACACCACTGCATCAGAAATCATGATCACAGGGGGAGGTGATGAGGCCGACGCTGAGCAGCCTTTGGAACGTGAGCGCAAATGACATCAAAACACAACACAGCATGCAAATATTGTAAATAAGACATGGCCTTTCAGTCATCAAACAGCAGCAGTTTTCAAAGATCCTCATTATAACTTGATAATAAAACCAATAAAAAGATGGAAAAACAATGATCTCTAGTTTTTTTTAATTAAAATACAGAAAATGTTTGGGTTTTACATGACTGCCAATTAAAAGTTGTTATTTTTTTTAATTTGTGAAATTATGTTAATATTGTGACTTTAGTTTTACAGTTTTTAAAAAATAGAAATCATGGTTATGTCAAGTTCATTGATAAATAGGTTGAATGACATTTTTCATTTGTCATATGCTGACAGCTGATCAACAGGTGAGATTCAGATACTCACAGTTAGTGTGAATGTCGCCCACGTCCTTTCTACTAGAACGACTTTTGTCTGTGAGAGTCACAGTGACTCGGAGAGCAGCTCATCTGGGCTGGACTGAGATTTCAGTCCACAGGATGTGATGTAACTCCTCGCTGTGCTATTTCGGATGAGCCTCAAGGAAGAAAACCTGGCCCGCATGTGGAGGGAAAAGTAGATGAGCGGGGATGTGAGCGTATATAGCATTTTTATAACTTCTGCTGTAATTTGCATTTATTCAGCTTGATGTCATTGGATAATAAAGACAGTGTGTTGAGCCTTTGTGTCATGTCTTATTATCATCTCACTGTGTTTAAGCCAAAGCAGATATTCTAAAGAGGGTAGCATGATGTTTTTCTACCATATGACTCATGGGGTATATGTTGTTTGTCGGCCTCCTATTTCATTCTGTGAGTAGCATTGACCCCTTCTGTGTTTGCAATCAGCAGCAGGTTTGCATGCAGCCCTGCAGCACAAAGTTGGCGTGCTCTGACAGTGATGAGGTCAAAGTTCACTTCTCACTGTTCTGTTGTTTGTCTCCATCAAAAAGAAAAAAAATCTCACTCCTGTTCTGATTTTTAGTCTTTCAGCTGAAGGTTAATAGGTGTTCTGTGAAATGTCGGAAGTGTAAAGTGATGTGCAGAAACAAAACCGGCTAATTAGAAATCAATAAAATTAAAAATGTATTTCAGCTCATGCATGCTGCTGTTCTCTATAACAGTACCGCTTAGTATAAGGTCACATAACACAACAGGTTCATATTTATTTATTTATTTATTACATTAAATATTATCTTATTTTTCTCTTTAGGCATCTTTGCACAAGCTGTCAGTGCATTTCGGGAATGGTTTTAAGATTAAGGCATCTTCAAACTTTCTGATCTATAACTCTTCACATTCACCCAGGAGCTCAGCTGTAGTGAGAAACACATAAAAGCTGGTCATAACCACAACAGCTATGGTGAGGGCAGTGTGCCACTGCCCCCGGGTGCACGCTCAGTGAGGACCTCCTGCTGAGCTGCTGTTTGCTGAACCACGGACCTGTGCTGTTTGTGACGCTGACTGTGTGTGAAGTTCAGCTGAATCCCAGGAGTGATGGTCTGTTACGTGGTAAGTAGAAGGTGACACACTGCTGCAACAGTTAGCACTGTTGCTTCGTAGCAAGAAGAGTCGCTGGTGTCTGCATCCTCCTCCTGCAGTTCCAGTCTGTGTGTGACCTGTCCAGGTGTACCTCAGCTCTCACTCTACAACACCTGGGATAGGCTCCAGTGTGCTAAAGAAAGCTGATATGATACTAACATGGAAACAGTTTAAAAAGTGATGGACACACATCCAGAAACTCATTTTTGTGAAACTTGACTTAATGTTTAAATATGAAACATTAAGAACAAAAGCAACACAAACAAAATGCTTTAAATGTTAACCCTTTAATAACTGATGATTGTTTCAGTTTTCTGACATGTGACGAGGTCAGTGACGTGCAGCGATGCAGTCTGACATAGAAAACCATTATAATTAATGATTATGTATGTGAACATTGGCTTCCTACTAAATGATACCAGGCCTTTTAAATTCCAAAGCTCATGTGTTGCACAGAGGCATAGCTGAAGGTACAAACACACTATTATCACCATGTTCCACAAAAGCACAAAACATTTGCAGCTATAAAGGTCACAATAAAAACTTACAATCTGTTTTAATTAAGTCCTTATCAAGCTGTGCAATAACTTCACCCTGCAGTGTTGGAGTGTGTAAGCAAGAAAACAGCCACACAATTACCGAGCAGAGATAAGATTTGTTCCCCAGACAGTCAACAAACTGCACATTCATCTGGCTTCATATATTTATTTATTTTTAATCGTGTAGGCTTTTTTCTTCTTCCTTCCTTTGCTTTACCTTTCAGCTCTCGAGCACCTGAGGGAAATGTAATTGCACCCTCCTCTTGGCAATAATACAAGCAGACCAGGTTTATGCATAATTCATGCTGTCTAACATGGCTCGTTGGATTTTTAAATTAGAGGTCATCGCGTGTTTTGACTCTGTGGGAATAACCTGCTCCACACATGCATGTGTGTAAGTATGTGTGTGCGCATATGCACGACATATCAGTGTATTTATATGTGTTGATGTGTCCAAACTATAGTGTGTGAGTATTTATATTTTTGTGTGCGTGCTGTTTGTTATCTACCCAGTGGGATTAAAGGTTCCCTGAGACTGCACCTTGCAGCAGATGGTTCTGTGACCCGACTTCTGCCAGAGTTCGATGTTGGGTCATGTTCTGCTAATCTGAGCAGTCTGGCCAGACCAAGATTTAAATAGAATATCTAGATATATCTAAATATAGATCATCTTCTTTAATACACTTTTAATTTAAAATAACTTAACTGCGTACTATTAAGACTGCATTTCACGATCTACTGCTGTGGAGGACACTGATAATTCAGGTCCAGTTTAAAAGAGAAAAGCTCACAGCAATCATTCAGGTGTTTTATGCAAGTTGAAGGTGGATAAGACTGAACTGATATTTTTGTTCTTTCTTTTACAGCTTTTTGTATTTGCTCACTGCAGCATCAACACGGAATAAAAAGGATTTACTTCATTTTTGTGACAAAGAATTTCACGTTAAAAATACTCTCCATGTTTTCTTTTTAAGTACTTTTAAATAGAGTTAAATAACATTTAGAAACCGTCATTAACTGTTGTCATATGAACTTTTTTAATAGTGTGTGCTCAGATATGGGACTTTAAGGACAGCTTTCAATGTTTTAACATTTCCACCAGACCTTACTCAGACATGTTTGGAACCTACAAATTACAGCTCTTGATTCACTTTGATGGTAAGAAAAACCTGAAAGCTTCCGCCTTTTATTTTTAAAGTTTTTTACATATTCATGTTCAAACATTGCCGCAGGTTTCAGTGTGCTAAAAAAATGGTCTGAAAGTTGGTTGATGGATAGCATTTATTCTCTGTGTCCAATCTTTGGACAATAAAGTTTTTATACAAATCATTGATGGGTGAGCAGAAGGCCCAGGTTGGTTTGAGATGGAGATGCATGTTTTCCATCTAACCCCGTGCTGTTGTTCTCCTGAGGCACACCAACCTTCACAAGCAAGACACTGTCAGACGCTTCACATATTACAACAACACAATGGATTCATGGTAAAAGGATCCAACTAACAGCATCTGGTGCATTATTTTACAGAAATATAACAGAACTGCAAATAAAAATAATACAACTTCTAATCTCCTCCTTCAATCGCTACCTTATCGTGGTGGAGGGGTTTATGTGTCCCAGGGATCCCAGGGGCTATGTTGTCTGGGGGCTTTTGCCCTCTGGTAGGGTCTCCCATGGCAAATTGGTCCGGGGTGAGGGACCAGACAAAGAGCGATTCAGACGACCCTTCTGAAAAGAATATCGAGGGAACAGTTTACCCTGCCCGGGATAGGGTTACCGGGGCCCCGCCCTGGAGCAAGGCCCGGGGAGGGTGCCCGAGGGCGAGCGTCTGGTGGCCGGGCCTTAGTCCATGGGGCCCGGCCAGGCACAGCCCGAAGAGGAGACATGGGCCCATCCTCCCACAGGCCCACCACCCACAGGAGGCACCATAGGGGTCGGGTGCATTGTGTGCCGGGTGGTGGTCAGGAGCGGAGGCCCTGGCGGACTGACCCCCGGCTGCCAAGACTGGCAATAGGGACATGGAATGTTACCTCTCTGGTGGGGAAGGAGCCTGAGTTAGTGCGTGAGGTTGAGAGGTACTGGCTAGATATAGTCGGGCTCACCTCTACGCATGGCTTGGGCTCTGGAACCAGTCTCCTGGAGAGGGGCTGGACTCTGTCTCAGTCTGGAGTTGCCCCTGGTGAGAGGCGGCGGGCTGGGGTGGGTATTCTAATATCCCCTCGGCTTGCTGCCAGTACGTTGGGGTTTTCCCGGTGGATGAGAGGGTTTGTTCCCTGTGCCTGAGGGTCGGGGAACGGGTCCTGACTGTCATCTGCGCTTATGCGCTGAGTGGCAGTTCGGAGTACCCAGCCTTCTTAGAGTCCCTGGTGGGGGGTGGGGGGGGGGGGGGGGTGGAAGGTGCTCCACCTGGAGACTCTGTTGTCCTGCTGGGAGACTTCAATGATCACTGGGTGACGACAGCGAGACCTGGAGGGGCGTGATTGGGAGGAACGGCCTCCCTGATCTGAACCCGAGAGGTGCTTTGTTATTGGACTTCTGTGCTAATCACAGTTTGGCCATAACGAACACCCTGTTCGAACATAAGAGTGTCCATAAGTGCATGTGGCACCAGGATGCTCTAGGCCGTAGGTCGATGATCGATTTTGTAATCGTATCACCAGACCTGCGACCATATGTTCTGGACACTCGGGTAAAGAGAGGGGCTGAGCTGTCAACTGATCACCACCTGGTGGTGAGTTGGATCAGGTGGCGGGGGAGGACGCTGGACAGACCTGGTGCACCTAAACGCGTAGTGAGGGTGTGCTGGGAACGTCTAGCAGAGGCCCCAGTCCGCGAGATCTTCAACGCACACCTCCGGCAGAGCTTCAACAGCATTCCGAGGGAGACTGGGGACATTGAGTCCGAATGGACCATGTTCAGCGTCTCCATTGCCAAAGCTGCTGCATTGAGCTGCGTCCGCAAGGTGTTTGGTGCCTGCCGTGGTGGTAATCCCCGAACCAAATGGTGGACATCAGAGGTGAAGGGAGCCACCAGGCTGAAGAAGGAGTCCTATCGGGCTTGGTTAGCCTGTGGGACTCCGGAGGCAGCCGACATTATCGACAGGCCAAGTGGAATGCGGCTCGGGCAGTGGCTGAAGCAAAAACTCGGGTGTGGGAGGAGTTCGGAGAGGCCATGGAAAAAGACTTTTGGACTGCCTCGAAGAGATTCTGGCAAACCGTCAGGCGTCTCAGAAGGGGAAAGCGGTGCTCTACCTGCACTGTGTATAGTGCTGGCGGAGCGCTGCTGACGTCGACTGAGAAAATTGTCAGGCAGTGGAAGGAATACTTCGAGGACCTCCTTAATCCCACTGACACGTCTTCCGAGGAGGAAGCAGAGTCTAGGGATGAGGGGAATGACCCGCCAATTTCCGGGGGCGAGGTCACTGAGGCAGTTAAACAACTCCTTGGTGGCAGAGCCCCTGGTGTTGATGAGGTCCGCCCCGAGTTCCTGAAGGCTCTGGACGTTGTAGGGCTGTCCTGGTTGACACGCCTCTGCAATGTTGCGTGGAGATCAGGGGCAGTACCTGTGGACTGGCAGACCGGGGTGGTGGTCCCCATCTTTAAGAAGGGGGACCGGAGGGTGTGTTCCAACTACAGAGGGATCACACTCCTCAGCCTCCCTGGGAAAGTCTATGCCAGGGTGCTGGAAAGGAGAGTTCGTCCACTAGTCGAACCTCGGATACAGGAGGAACAATGCAGTTTTCGTCCTGGTCGCAGAACACTGGACCAGCTCTTTATCCTCTCGAGGATACTTGAGGGTGCATGGGAGTTTGCCCAACCAGTCTACATGTGTTTTGTGGACTTGGAGAAGGCATTCGACCGTGTCCCTCGGGGTGTCCTGTGGGAGGTGTTGCGGGAGTATGGGGTGTCTGGCCCATTGCTACGGGCCATTCGATCCCTATACAACCATTGTAAGAGCTTTGTTCACATTGCCGGCAATAAGTCGGACTCGTTCCCGGTGGGTGATGGGCTCCGCCAGGGCTGCCCTTTGTCTCCGGTTCTGTTCATAATTTTTATGGACAGGATTTCTAGGCGCAGCCAAGTGGCGGAGGGCTTTCGCTTTGGTGGCCTCAGAATCTCATCTCTGATTTTTGCGGATGATGTGGTTCTGTTGGCTTCATCGGGTGAGGGCCTCCAGCTCGCACTGGAACGGTTCGCAGCCGAGTGTGAAGCAGCGGGAATGAGGATCAGCACCTCCAAATCTGAGGCCATGGTTCTCAGCCGGAAAAGGGTGGAGTGCCCACTCCGGGTCGGGGATGAGTTCCTGCCCCAAGTGGAGGAGTTCAAGTATCTCGGGGTCTTGTTCGCGAGTGATGGGAGAAGGGAGCCGGAGATCGACAGATGGATTGGGGGTGCAGCTGCAGTAACGCAGACGCTGCACTGGTCCGTCGTGGTGAAGAGGGAGCTGAGTGTAAAAGCGAAGCTCTCAATTTACCGGTCGATCTACGTCCCTAACCTCACCTATGGCCACGAACTGTGGGTAGTGACCGAAAGAACGAGATCGCGGATACAAGCGGCAGAAATGAGCTTCCTCCGAAGGGTGGCTGGCCTCTCCCTTAGAGATAGGGTGAGAAGTTCGGCCATCCGGGAGGGGCTCAGAGTAGAGCAGCTGCTGCTCCACATCGAAAGGAGCCAGCTGAGGTGGTTCGGGCATCTGACAAGGATGCCCCCTGGGCGCCTCCTGGGTGAGGTGTTCCAGGCATGTCCCACCGGGAGGAGGCCCCGGGGCAGACCCAGGACACGCTGGAGAGATTATATCTCTCAGCTGGCCTGGGAACGCCTTGGTGTTCCCCCGGATAAGCTGGAGGAGGTGGCTGGGGAGAGGGAGGTCTGGGCCTCTTTGCTTAGGCTGCTGCCCCCGCGACCCGGCCTCGGATAAAGCGGATGAAGATGGATGGATGGATGGATGGATGGACAACTTCTAATATTTGTGCATAATTTGTGTTTGTGTGGCTTTCCTTTAAATAATGTGGACCTGGGTGTTTGTTGATGTGCTGCTGCTAGAAAAGCAGAACTCAGGTGTGAGCATACATTTTCACGGTCTGGCTGGCAGACTGTGGGGATGTGAGGGAAAGGAGACTCTCGTCTCCCCGCTTCTCGTGAAGTCACGCAATGATCCCACGTCAGAGAGAGCTCCACCACACTCTCAAGTAGCTCCTCCGACAAGGCCTGATCAGCTGCAGCTGTGTCACGGGCTTCAGGTGTGGCCAATCACCTGCCAGGGCCACACCCACACACCTACACACATATCTACAAGCAGGGAGAACGAGGGACAGCAATACCAAAATACATATATTATAATACTAGTCCATAACTGCTTAGGGTCCCTGGGTCGCTCAGACCGAGGATCCTGACATACATGGGCTTTTTGCAGGAAATTCAACCATACAGAAAAATATTGTCAGGGCTCTGTGTGCGGGCAGGCGGAGAGGAGGATCCAAGCGCAGGACTCGAACACAGAATTGTGAATCAGAACCTTAGCTTTATTGCTGACATGAAAACCAAACGTGAAGTGACCACTGAAACCGGAGACCAGGAACACACAGGCATAATCTGAGGGTACGACGCGACACTGAGCACAGGAAAACACAGGGCTAATATACACAGGGTGGTAATCAGCGAATGGGCAACAGTAGGGAGACACAGCTGGGAGAGATCAGGGTTAACGAGACGGGGGGAACCAAGCTGCACACACTAACATAAGACAAAGACTTTCACAATAAAACAGGAAACATGAATTACTAAACAAGCATGCAGACTTTACACTGAGAGACAGAGAATGACGCATGGAACCTGAACTAAACTAAACGTGAGATATAAATGAGAACAAATCCTTAAGCACGGATAAACAGAAACAAGAAATAATAACCATCATCACTACGAGAATAAGAAAACAATCCATGAAGCAGAATTAAACCGAAATATAATAAACTCAAAATACTGGGTCCAACGGACCCAGAACCGTGACAAATATATATTGTATTCCAAACATTCAGTGTAAAATCTATATTTTAATGGAGCATTGCAGTTCTTCCCAATCTTAGATGCGGTCTGAAGGAGTCTGTGTGTCCCTGTCAGTCAGTGTCACTGTTTAAAACTAAACTGAGCATTGTGAAGCCAGCAAACACACAAAACGTAGCATGAATGTACATCAGCCTTTATCCCTGCTCGACATGAATTCACACAGATATCAGCACAGGCACTGTTCAGTGAGTACCTCAACCCTGGATCTCACTGTCCATCCTGAAAAGTGAAACCACAACAGTGAGCATGTAGCACCGCAGGGTGCAGAGATACCTTTACGCTCACCCACAGCTTATCCTGTGCCTCAGCTCACCTGGCGAGACAGCAGGTTTTCATGCCAGGCCTACAAATTGAGTCCTGCTCTAATAATTTATTTAAACTTTCAACTTAGCATTAAGAACCCAGTAAGTGAGCACATACACACACGACAAATGAAAATAAAGGTTTTGATCTCCTGCAGTAAGGAGTCTGCTGGATCTGACGGGGCATTTTTGCTGCTATGGCGATGGACAGTCTCAGGACAGGGAAGTCCTCAATCACACTGAAAGATTTGTGCATGAAAATTATGTGAATGTATTTTTAACCCAACATGTCTCTCTACCACCAGCATCACGTCCCAAAATATAGGAATATCTTTTAGAAGAACGATGTTCATCTGCTCAGTGAAGTTCCAGAAACTAGTCATGCTCACTTTACAATCAGCCGAGTCCCTGCAGGCTGTCATATCCAGTAAGTTTTCCCTGCTTAGAAACGCAGCATCATTACTCTCTCATGTGTACAATTTGCCTATGAAACAAATAGCCACATGTCAGTGGTCATAATTGAGTTACCAGGAATAAACCAATTAAAATGTAGCACACATATTGTGATGAGCACTAACTGTGGTATACTGGTAGCCCTGCAGTGCACGCCAAATAAGAAAAAAAAGGTTTCATTTCAAACCTTTCTTGTTTTGTTTTGTTTTTTTGTTGTTGGCTTCTTCTGTTACAGTTAAAGTTGCAGAATAAATGAAAGCGTCTGACTGGTCACCTGCAGCTGAACAGCTAAAAACACACGTCACAGATAGAAAAAACTAAACTTAAATTTTAAATCAGTTAATCTGTTTTCCACAGACGTCTGGATTCCATCTCTTTAATGCTGCACTCCTCCTCCATCCCTGTTTTCCTCTCTCGTCCCTCTCCCTTCTCCCCCATGGAGCAGCCACTGTGCGAACCATGATGTCAGGCCCTCCTGCTGCTCGTCGATCATGATTTTCCTGGTAGAGCTCTCAATAACTCAGCGGGCCCTCATGCACCATGAGAGTGCAATTAGGTCGACTGACAACTGCATTTTTCTCCTCAGGAATAAAGTGCCTCGACCCATTGGCATTAATCTCAATGAAGATTTTGACTGATGTAATGAAAGGATGGTTTCCTGCTGAGCTGGTGCTGCTGTACAGGCACCTGCTTCTCTTTAACCTAAAGGGGGGAGAGGATCTTAAGAGGTTGCTTTATTTATTTTTTAAGAAAGAAAAATGTTAAAACTGGGTCAGCTGTACTTAAGGCTAGCTCCACAGTGAAGTAAAGGTCACACCTTCTTTTTTAAAAATGTCCATGACATGAAGGCAGACGATGAAAAATGAGACCGTAGTGAAGGTGCTGCTGTGGAAAAGCGAACCTTTCACCATGTTCCCTTTCAACTATATGTGCATTAAAATGCTGATTCTGCAGTTTTCACAATGCTTGTTTCCAGGCCTAATGCTATAACCGGTATATATCTTAGCTAAACTATATGTCTTTTTTCTGTATATGTTAGTGTGCTCACAGTTACAGCCACGAGGCATGTTCTACTTCTGTTTTCTATTTTCAGAAGTTCATTTCAGGGTTGTGATGGCAACTAGGGAAAGCAGAGCTAACCGGGCCCCCTGTCTCCAACAGCAGGGAGAAGGTGTTCAGCGGGCATCTTTATCAGGTATCCTGCAGAAGCTCCACCCAGCTGACCATCAGTCTCACTGTCCATTTTCTTTGCCAGGATCATTAGACAGTTGAGCTCCACCCGGGACCGGCCGTCCTTCAGCTGAAAAGGGCATGCCATCATTTTCTGGGATAGAACTATGCCCTCAGCTTTAATAGTGATGACTCTCATTCTGGCTGCCTCACACTCAGCACTCTCGTCCATGAAAATCCCAAACAGGAGGTCCAGCTTTAGCAAAACCCAGCACCCACCCTGAGCTGGTTGGAGTCAGAGCTATGTTTGCATGCTCAGCACTAAGTGTACAGGGAACTAACGGCACACAGAAGCAGCCCTGGGACCCGATACTCCCAAAGCACCTTCCACAGTATCCCTAGGGTACCAGTCCCAGAGCCCCCTTTGGTCAGAACCTAAGAGCGTAAAACTCACTATCCTAGAGCCTGGACTGAGCTTGTGCTGTTCCTCCTGCATCAAGGCTCAATAGTATTGATAATATTGTTTTCAGCCACTTGGGCATTGGTCACCGGGCCTTACAAATTAAATAACTGGCAATACCCCCTTCTTAAAAATCCACTCCCATCCTTGAGGTCCATGATATGTTGCAGAGGTGTGTGCAACATATCATTGGCTCTCATCTCGTCAGGTCCTAGTTTCAGTTTGTCTTTCCTGGGTCTGGTCTCCATGTTTTTTAACCTTTCTGTCTTCAGTTCAAGTTTCTGGTTCCATGGCAGTCTGTCAAATGTTCTGTTACTTCCCGTCTTAATTTTGTGGCCCCCTTGTCTTCATGTGTCCCCTGTGGAAGTCTGTCTTATCTCCATGTCTGTTTATCTGTCCCATGTCTTAGTGCAGTGGTTCCCAAACTTTTTTTGCTAGCCCCCCCCCATTTGTTTTACAAGACCCGCCACCCACCCCAAACCTTTTGTAAACAATTAAACAAATAAAAGTAAACTGCAGTAAATTACAGGTTGCAATATAATAAACCACTACCTCTTTTAAGTAACAGAAAAACAACCCATCTTTATGGTGTAATTATTTTACTTAGGTTTTTTTTTTTTCAAAAAAAATGTCTCTCTGTGCAAAATGGATTTAAAAACATAACACAGCAGTGGGATACTGTTGTGTCCCAAATTGTGGCAGGATCAGTGTTGTGCAGGTGAAGCCAAAGGCAAGATATCATCATATGTTCTGGTCTTTGGCTTGGAAGAAAGTTGGTTTGGAAGCATATTTGGCAATGCTTCAACCTCTGCTTTATTTTTGTGTGGGAACCCCGTCAAAAAAAACCCTGTCCATTATGCTAGTAGTGTCCAAGCATCAAGCATTCTCTTTTTTCTTTTTTTCCCATACCGCACTGTGATTGTGACAGGTCACAGGTGCACCTGCCATGCCATTTCACCATTAACAACATACACCATAGCAACAATAAGGCGTACTCAGTTGGGTTTGACAATAGAGATTGACAGACCACGTGACTTTCGCGCATTGCATGCCGGGAACTCGTGGAAAAACAATCCAAGTACTGCATCAAATGCAAGAATTTGCAGCACCGCAAAACGTTCATTCTCCGGTTCCAATACCTTCTTGGTTTTTCTTTGCCCCCCCAAAAAAGGAATGTACAAAACAATGCCAGTCCGTACAAAGACAGACTTGATGAAAACTCAAAGAAAAGATACGAGGACAAAATCAAAGGAGTGAAAGGGTTAGACCCTTACGAGCACACATGTGGACAAAAGACGTTAGCGTGCTGCCCAACTTTCACCACGCTCATATTTATAATTATACGCTTCTTGGAGTGAGTGCATACACTCATGAAGTTTAGTAACTTCAGGTCACTGCAACAAGCCCAGGTACAGTTTACCGACAGATGGGTACAGGACCTTGAAATGCACCGTGTAGAACGAAAGACCATCGTACATATCGTAAATTATGTTATTATGTTAGTTTAAATGAATCAACACCCCCGAGTCATTCCAACTACCAGAAATCTCGAAGCACAGGCCGAGGGGGCAGTGTGGCAGCAATTTTTCACACCAGCTTATTAATTAATGAAAGACCAAGACAGACTTTTAATTCATTTGAAAACCTGATGCTTAACATTGTCCACCCCAGCTGTAAAACTCAGAAACCAGTCTTACTTGTTATCATCTATCGTCCACCTGGGCCTTACACAGAGTTTCTGTCTGATTTCTCAGACTTTATATCTAATTTAGTTCTGAGCTCAGATAAAATAATTATTGTGGGTGATTTTAACATCCATGTAGATGCTAAAAATGACAGCCTCAACATGGCATTTAATCTGTTATTAGACTCAATTGGTTTCTCTCAAAATGTAAAAGAACCCACCCACCACTTTAATCACACTCTAGATCTTGTTTTAACATATGGCATAGAAACTGAACATTTAACAGTGTTTCCCGAAAACCCTCTCCTGTCTAATCATTTCCTGATAACATTTACATTTACAATAATTGATTACACAGCGGTGGAGAATAGACTTTTTTTTTATTTTATTTTATTTATTTTTTTTTTAATGGAGAGTAGACTTTATCAAAGTAGATGTCTTTCTGAAAGCGCTGTAACTAAGTTTAAGAATATAATCCACCCACTGTTATCATCTTCAATGCCCTGTACCAACACAGAGCAGAGCAGCTATCTGAACGCTACCCCAACAGAGGTCGATTATCTTGTTAATAATTTCACCTCCTCACTACGTACGACTCTGGATACTGTAGCTCCAGTGAAAACTAAGGTCTCTAATCAGAAGTACCTGACTCCGTGGTATAATTCTCAAACACGTACCCTAAAGCAGATGACTTGTAATCTGGAGAGGAAATGGCGTGTCACAAATTTAGAGGATCATCATTTAGCCCGGAGAAATAGTTTGCTGCTTTATAAGAAAGCCCTCCGCAAAGCCAGAACATCTTACTATTCATCACTGATTGAAGAAAATAAGAACAACCCCAGGTTTCTCTTCAGCACTGTAGCCAGGCTGACAAAATGTCAGAGCTCTTTTGAGCCAACCATCCCTTTAACGTTAACTAGTAATGACTTCATGAACTTCTTCACAAATAAAATTTTTATCATTAGAGAAAAAATTACCAATAATCATCCCACAGATGTAATATTATCTACAGCTACTCTTAGTACCATTGATGTTAAGTTAGACTCTTTTTCTCCAATTGATCTTTCTGAGTTAACTTCAATAATTACTTCCTCCAAACCATCAACGTGTCTTTTAGACCCCATTCCTACAAAACTGCTCAAAGAAGTCCTGCCATTAATTAATTCTTCGATCTTAAATATAATCAACCTATCTCTAATAATCGGCTATGTACCACAGGCCTTCAAGCTGGCTGTAGTTAAACCTTTACTCAAAAAGTCATCTCTAGACCCAGCAGTCTTAGCTAATTATAGACCAATCTCCAACCTTCCTTTCATATCAAAAATCCTTGAAAGAGTAGTTGTCAAACAGCTAACAGATCATATGCAGAGGAATGGTTTATTTGAAGAGTTTCAGTCAGGTTTCAGAGCTCATCACAGCACAGAAACAGCTTTAGTGAAGATTACAAATGATCTTCTTATGGCCTCTGTCCTGCTAGACCTTAGTGCAGCATTCGATACTGTCGACCATAATATCCTATTAGAGCGATTAGAACATGCTGTAGGTATTACAGGTACTGCACTGCAGTGGTTTGTATCATATCTATCTAATAGACTCCAATTTGTGCATGTAAATGGAGAGTCCTCTTCACACACTGAGGTTAATTATGGAGTTCCACAGGGTTCAGTGATAGGACCAATTCTGTTTACATTATACATGCTTCCCTTAGGCAGTATCATTAGAAGACATAGCATACATTTTCACTGCTATGCAGATGACACCCAGCTCTATCTGTCCATGAAGCCAGATAACACACACCAATTAGTTAAACTGCAGGAATGTCTTAAAGACATAAAGAGCTGGATGGCCGCTAACTTTCTGCTTCTTAATTCAGATAAAACTGAGGTTATTGTACTCGGCCCTGAAAATCTTAGAAATATGGTATCTAACCAGATTCTTACTCTGGATGGCATTACCTTGGCCTCCAGTAACGCTGTGAGGAACCTTGGAGTCATTTTTGACCAGGACATGTCCTTCAAAGCACATATTAAACAAATATGTAAGACTGCTTTCCTCCATTTGCGTAACATCTCTAAAGTTAGAAATATCCTGTGTCAGAGTGACGCTGAAAAACTAGTTCATGCATTTATTACTTCCAGGCTGGACTACTGTAATTCATTATTATCAGGATGTCCAAAAAACTCACTGAAAAGCCTTCAGCTAATCCAAAATGCTGCAGCAAGAGTACTGACAGGGACTAGAAAGAGAGAGCATATTTCTCCTGTTTTGGCTTCCCTTCATTGGCTTCCTGTTAAATCCAGAATTGAATTCAAAATCCTGCTCCTCACATACAAGGTCTTAAATAATCAGGCCCCATCTTATCTTAATGACCTTGTAGTACCATATCACCCAATTAGAGCACTTCGCTCTCGCTCTGCAGGCTTACTTGTTGTTCCTAGAGTATTTAAAAGTAGAATGGGAGGGAGAGCCTTCAGTTTTCAGGCCCCTCTTCTGTGGAACCAGCTTCCAGTTTGGATTCGGGAGACAGACACTATCTCTACTTTTAAGATTAGGCTTAAAACTTTCCTTTTTGCTAAAGCATATAGTTGGGGCTGGACCAGGTGACCCTGAATCCTCCCTTAGTTATGCTGCAATAGACGTAGGCTGCCGGGGGATTCCCATGATGCATTGAGTTTTTCCTTTCCAGTCACCTTTCTCACTCACTATGTATTAATAGACCTCTCTGCATTGAATCATATCTGTTATTAACCTCTGTCTCTCTTCCACAGCATGTCTTTTATCCTGTCTTCCTTCTCTCACCCCAACCGGTCGCAGCAGATGGCCGCCCCTCCCTGAGCCTGGTTCTGCCGGAGGTTTCTTCCTGTTAAAAGGGAGTTTTTCCTTCCCACTGTCGCCAAAGTGCTTGCTCATAGGGGGTCATATGATTGTTGGGTTTTTCTCTGTATCTATGAAGCGCCTTGAGGCGACTTTTGTTGTGATTTGGCGCTATATAAATAAAATTGAATTGAATTGAATTGAATTGAAAGTTTACCAGTTTCACAAATCGTCTTCATAAATACACATTCGTTAACCGTTTATTAATAGGACCTTTGAGCTCAATGGTAATTAATTAGCAGTGGAAATAATTTCTGGTACGTGTTACAGAAATGTAGCAGTGACAATAATATTGTATGCTGTAATCGTACTGGGCAATTAGTGATACAAAACAACTGTTTTACCCTGTGAATAAAAGTATATGTTTTTGTCAATGTACCATAATAACAGAAGCGAAACGCAATATTGAGTCAGGACAATTCACTATTTATGCACAATAAACAAAGGAGCATAGCGCGACAATTTCTGTTCAGCGCCAGACTTGCTTGTAACCTATATCACCAATTATGTTATGAAAAGTGACGTATTAACTACTACAAAACACTGATCTTTGTGGGAATGCTTGGAGCAGACTAACATGTGAGCTGGAGTGTTCTGGGACGTTGTATTTGGTCTTTGAATGGCTGCAATCCAGGCCACCCGTCAGCTCTTTGTTACTTCGGAAACATGGCTCGAACAATTTCTCTTCAATGACGTAATCCGATAACAACCGATCTCTTTACCCGTCGGCTTCCCGTGGCTGTCATACAACTGGCTATTGCAGTTAATAATACAGCAGCTTCTTGCCATTTTTCGTGTTTCTTTTTATCGCTGTGTAACTGATTTCATGTGAAAGCCTGCGTGCGCTAGTATCTCTTGCCACGAGTTCCCAGAATTCTTTGCGATTTTGCCCCTGAATGAAGTCACATTTTCAATCTCTATACCTTCCTATTGCTTCCAAATCACTGACAAAGGTTGTTGCCCTGGTGGTGCTAGATTAGGCTTACACAAATTCTACATCCTACAGAAACTACCTCAGGTATTTCTGAAGATGACTAAAACAGAACCAAAATGCTCTAAACTGGCATAAACTCAGTGTTGGTGAAAAAGTTCCCTGTTATGTTCCCTGAAAAAGTCCAGGAAATGTGGGAAAGAAACAAAAAGGTTGAAAATAAAACAAAGAAAAACTGTAACATGATCAACAGCCTCCTCTCCACAGAGTGCACAGCCACACTGAAGTTCCCGAAAGAACAATGGAGTCTTGGTTAGGATCCTCTGAGTGTCCTGCTCTCTTAACTACAAACAGTTTGTGTTTGCAGTCCAAACAAGGATGAACAGAAGCGATGTCTTTCTGATTTCTAATCTAAACTTCTTCTCGGCCATTGTTCTCCATCCCCTCCAGAGGACATTTGGCTTTTGATGCTGTTCACATGCTGCTCAGGCTGTAGCCATTGTACTTGTTGTACTTTAAAGAGAACATTTTCAGCATCTCAATGATGTGAGCCCAGAGGCGGTGTTTAGTCTTTTAGTTTTACAAACTGCACACTATGTAAAAACAAACTATGATTTCACACTGTCTGTGCATGTTTGATGTTAGTTACAAATTCATTTGCACTGTTCTCAGCCTTGATTTGATTTTGCTTTGTTTAGATAAATCAAAGTTTGGAAAGTGGAATATATTAATGTGTATTTTCTAACCCTTTGAGCCAAAAGCCACCAGGAAACAACACCTACACCAACCAAAAAGTGTGTTACATTAAAACTGTGTTGTGTAATTACAGTCAATGTGCAGATTTAACACAGATTCTTCTGTTTAACGTTTAAGTGGAGATTAAGTATCGGGATTTCAGGACCACGCCTCCAAACATGCTCCTTCCGGTTCTCATCGATATACAGTGGGACAAAAAAGTATTTAGTCAGCCACCGATTGTGCAAGTTCCCCCACTTAAAATGATGACAGAGGTCAGTAATTTGCACCAGAGGTACACTTCAACTGTGAGAGACAGAATGTGAAAAAAAATCCATGAATTCACATGGTAGGATTTGTAAAGAATTTATTCGTAAATCAGGGTGGAAAATAAGTATTTGGTCAGCTCAAACAAGGAAAATCTCTGGCTCTCACAGACCTGTAACGTCTTCTGTAAGAAGCTTTTCTGTCCCCCACTCGTTACCTGTATGAATGGCACCTGTTTGAACTCATCATCTGTATAAAAGACACCTGTCCACAGCCTCAAACAGTCAGACTCCAAACTCCGCCATGGCCAAGGCCAAAGAGCTTTCGAAGGACACCAGGAAAAGTATTGTAGACCTGCACCAGACTGGGAAGAGTGAATCTACAATAGGCAAGCAGCTTGGTGTGAAAAAATCAACTGTGGGAGCAATCATCAGAAAATGGAAGACATACAAGACCACTGATAATCTCCCTCGATCTGGGGCTCCACGCAAGATCTCATCCCGTGGGGTCAAAATGATCATGAGAACGGTGAGCAAAGATCCCAGAACCACACGGGGGGACCTGGTGAATGACCTGCAGAGAGCTGGGACCAAAGTAACAAAGGTCACCATCAGTAACACACTACAACGGCAGGGAATCAAATCCCGCAGTGCCAGACGTGTTCCGCTGCTGAAGCCAGTGCATGTCCAGGCCCGTCTGAAGTTTGCCAGAGAGCACATGGATGATACAGCAGAGGATTGGGAGAATGTCATGTGGTCAGATGAAACCAAAGTAGAACTTTTTGGTATAAACTCAACTCGTCGTGTTTGGAGGAAGAAGAATACTGAGTTGCATCCCAAGAACACCATACCTACTGTGAAGCATGGGGGTGGAAACATCATGCTATGGGGCTGTTTTTCTGCCAAGGGGACAGGACGACTGATCCGTGTTAAGGACAGAATGAATGGGGCCATGTATCGTGAGATTTTGAGCCAAAACCTCCTTCCATCAGTGAGAACTTTGAAGATGAAACGAGGCTGGGTCTTCCAACATGACAATGATCCAAAACACACCGCCCGGGCAACAAAGGAGTGGCTCCGTAAGAAGCATTTGAAAGTCCTGGAGTGGCCTAGCCAGTCTCCAGACCTCAACCCCATAGAAAATCTGTGGCGGGAGTTGAAAGTCCGTGTTGCTCGGCGACAGCCCCAAAACATCACTGCTCTCGAGAAGATCTGCATGGAGGAATGGGCCAAAATACCAGCTACTGTGTGTGCAAACCTGGTAAAGACCTATAGTAAACGTTTGACCTCTGTTATTGCCAACAAAGGTTATGTTACAAAGTATTGAGTTGTATTTTTGTTATTGACCAAATACTTATTTTCCACCCTGATTTACGAATAAATTCTTTACAAATCCTACCATGTGGATTCATGGATTTTTTTTTCACATTCTGTCTCTCACAGTTGAAGTGTACCTCTGGTGCAAATTACTGACCTCTGTCATCATTTTAGGTGGGGGAACTTGCACAATCGGTGGCTGACTAAATACTTTTTTGCCCCACTGTAGGTTCCCCCAGTTCTACAAGCTGTTCGTTCTCGTTTATGTCCCCTTCACTTCTATTTAGTACACGGGGATCTGACAGGCCCGGGAGCCGCCGCCAGTCCCCTTCGAGGCTTTCCCCAAACCGCAGCTCAATTCATGTCCAAGCCATTCACCTTTACCTACTAAAATGCTGTCAAACTTAAAATAGCCAGTGAAACTTGTCAGCCTCCAGAATAATGTGCTCAAATGCAGGTTTGAGTATCACGAACTGAACTTGAAGTTGAGCAGCTTTTTTTAACCAAGATGTACATTTGATTATTAAATAATAATCAAACGATTTCCGAGTTTATTGAAGTGACTTCTGATGAGAGGATACTAACACAAATGCAAAGCAGGTAGTATCATCAAAGAGGTACAGAGTTGATCTGTGGCGGCAGTGAGCAGCTGCTGCTTGTCAGTAATTAGCAGCTTCACTCAGCGCAGCTGGAGGAGCCAACCCTGCCAGAGAAATGTTCTCAGTGACCAGTTTTACTCAAAAAAGGGAACAAAACTGGACAGGTATTGTCACTTTTATTACTTTAATATGTCTAAACCTTCTCCCAGAACAACAGAAACAAGGAAAGATTTTCAGTCAGCCTGTGAAGAAATGTAGCTGTCTGATATAGCCTACTACCCAGACCTCCCTCTCCCAGGCTACCTCCACCGAGGCGTTCCCAGGCCAGCTGAGAGATATAATCTCTCCAGCGTTTCCTGGGTCTGTCCCGGGGCCTCCTTCCAGTGGGACATGCCTGGAACACCTCACCCAGGAGGCATCCTTATCAGATGCCCGATCCACCTCAGCTGGCTCCTTTCGATGTGGAGGAGCAGCAGCTCTACTCTGAGCCCCTCCTGGATGGCTGAACTTCTCACCCTATCTCTAAGAGAGAGGCCAACCACCCTTTGGAAGAAGCCCATTTCTGTCGCTTGTATCCACGATCTTGTTCTTTCGGTCACTGCCTACAGCTCGTGACAATAGGTGAGGGTAGGGACATAGATCAACCGGTAAATTGAGAGCTTCGCTTTTACACTCAGCTTTCTCTTCACCACGACGTACTGGTACAGCGTCCTCATCTCTTGTCCACACACTGCAGCCGCAACACCAATCCGCTCGGCCAGGAGCAGAGGCCCTTGCGGACCAATCCCAGGCTACCAAGACTAATCTATTTATAATATTTTACGGTCATATCAAATAGGATTTGTGCTGATGAGTATAAGAGGATGGATGAGTGAATGATTATTCTCAGTGTGTCACTGTAGAAATATAAACTCATACTGAAGTTTGTCCACAATCATGTCGCCTGCATGAAACCTGGTAAAGCACATGGGCTGAAATATCTACGATGTGATGTTGTGTCTTTGGAACATTGATTCTTCCCTTGTTTCCTGGACTTTGTGAAGATGTCCTGGAAAAGAGACAATGTAACTGTGGTCAGGCAAAGGGTATCTGCAGAACATTCAGAGACAAAAACAAAAAAGAAAAGAAGACACAAATCTGAAGGGGTCAGGGAGAAAAAGAGAGAGGAGAGAGAGAGGTGAGCTGAAGGTGCTGAAGAGACAGCAGAGCAGGACAATTCATCAGCCTGGCTAAATTAAGGAGATTACTGAGTGTGGTCCCCTGTGTGGATATGAAGGAACACACCTCCCAATGTGATTGCCAGTGGCGGCCGTGTTGTAACTCAAGGTTGAGTTTGGATGATGAGAAGGGGGTTATGGAGGATTATACGAGGACATTTACAACGTGATGATTCCAGGAAGACATTGAGAGGCGAAGCTCAGCTGGTCAGCAGCTTCACCTGAAGGCAGAGGAGTTGGACGATCTAACGGCTAATAGCAGGAGCAGCTTCTGGGATCTGCCTGCAGAAAACATTCAGTTTATAGGGCCACTCGGTTAAAGTTATATTTCCATCCGTGTTCTCACTGCAGCACCGAGCGTGCTGTTTCTGGTCAGCCTTGGTCTGTGGCCCCCCCTTAACTTTCAAGCCAATATTAGAATTAAAGGTTATATGCAGTGTTGGGTGTAATGCGTTACTAAGTAACGCATTACACCGTTTCCTCTGGTAGAGTCGGACTCATCCAGAGGAAACGTTCCTGTTTACCCTCAACTTTCTCAAGATGTTTGTCCAGTTAAATTACTTTTCCACTGAAAAAGTAGAGTAACTAATTACTGTTCATTTTTAGGTATTTTAATTACAGGTACTTACAATGTACTTGCGTTACATTGTAAAATAATTAAACTCGCTGAATATCATTATTTAATTTCAATAATTTATCTTCTAAATGTAGAAGTAAACTCTGCCGCTTTAACATCGCTGTAGTGCAGCTGTACGTCATTTCGCGCCAGTTTGCTGCATAGTCTTATTCTAAAGCAGAAGATGTCATGTGGCTGTTTTATGAAATGGACATATTCCCGTCTCTTCACTTTTCTGAAACAAGCAGACAAAAACATTACAGTAATATATAAGCTATCTCCTGGGGAGAAAAAAACTATCGGCTGCTGTTAATAGCACGAGTAATCTACTGAAGCACCTGACACGAGAGCATAGACGAACACTTCTGAGTGATCCTTGTTCATCATCCATGGATAACACTGTGGCAACTCCTGCTAAGCAGCAAAACTTGATTTTACTCCAGCAGCACAGAAGGTGCTTAAAAAGGTGAGCTTAAAAAATGATTGCAGGCTACATTGTGGAAGAGATGCTACCGCTGTGTACTGTAGAGTCTCCGTCTTTAAAAAAAAAAAAAAGTATTATTTAAAGAGTTTAATTTCTATTGTTTGTCCACTCAAGATTTATAGGGATTTTAAGAAGTATTTAGTTTAATTAATTTAGTAATTAAGTTACTTTTCTGACACAGTAATTAGATAAGTATTTTAAATACAATATTAACTAAGTAATTAGTAATTAGTAATTAACTACTTTTTTAAAGTAACTTACCCAACACTGGTTTTATGTTAATTCATTCTGTGTGATGTGAGCTTTTCTAGCTGTAAATGCACTAAAAGTCATTTAAGGTTGAACTACGTCAGGTCTGTAACTTCCAAGTGTCTCTCTACTGTTAAGCTTAAGCTGAGAACTCTGGTTTTCTGATAAAGCTCAGGGTTGGCTCTGATGACCTTTAATCATCTTTTAGTTGTGCTTTTGTAGGCCTCGGGCTGCTGATGGACCCATCGCCATGCTCTAAGCACCTCTCCTCTAATCCCCTCTCTTACACTCTTCATGCATTCATGTGCAGCTCTTGCATGCCAGTAACTGTCTCAGTGTTGTTTCCCTTCACATTTCTGCAGGTTCTGTGAGCTGCCTGTTTCTGATCTGTGGTTGCTGCTGTGCTGACCTGTGTCTGTTTGTTCCCGCTCGCATCTTTTCTCTCTGCTCTCTTTTGTGATCTCGGGGATCAAGACAGATGACCCACCTGCCCTGAGGCAGTTCTGTTGGATGTTTCTTCTTGTTAAAAAGGAATTTTTCTCCCTGCTGTTGCTAAATGCTTGCACGAGGGAATCGCTGGGGTTCTTTCCGTGATACCATACGGTCATCACTTTACTGTGTAAAATGCTTTAAGACGGCAACATCTATAAAAAAGATGAAATTTATAGAATTCTCATCAAATAAAATTGCAACATTTTTTTATTAACATAATGAGAAAACATTATTAAACAAATTTGGCAAATCCAAAGTCTATCATTAGAGTACGAATGATAGACTGTATTCAAAGCACTTTGAATCACCTTGTTGTTGAATTGTGCTATACAAATAAATTTGCCTTGCCTTGCCTACGAAGCACCTTGAGGTGAGCGTTTGGTGCTACATGAATAAAACTGATTGAAATTAACTTAAACTTCAGGCCAGCCGAAAAGTTTTTTTTCACACTTAGGCCTGCTGTGTTGCACCAAAGTTGTTATATAAAATAGATTAAAACATATTTTGAATGTTTGTTTTTCATTAGAAATGTAGTGTAATCTTAATTTAGAAAAGGTTTGGGGCAAGCAATTTAAACTTGTTTTAGAGTGTGGGCCATATCTAAATGTTTTAATCTAAGAAAAGTGGCACTTGAGCAGTACACTTTAGTTTTACTATATGATAAAAAAATACTGCTGTAGTAAACAAAGGTGTCACGTCTGCAGAAAGTAATACAAAGGAACCTGAGAGGAGACGTGGAACATGGGACATGGACGCCTGAGACGAGGAACATGGACGAAACACAACAAACAGAGAAGGACAGGGCTTAAATACATAGAGGAATAACGAGGGGGCGAGACACAGGAGGAGAGCACAGGAACTACATCCACACACTTTCATACGGCCTACATTTATCAAAATTTGTCTGATAATTATCCAGAACTCGATTAGAGACTTTTTAATAAGTCACAAAGCTGTGGACTTCTTTTCCAATCAAAAGAAAAACTGTTTGAGCTTTGAAAATATTTAGCCCTCATTCAGTCGGCTTCATCCACTGTTCTGTCATCGTCTGATCAACGGAAGCAATGCTTTGAGCCACCAAACTTACCTGAACTGATGATCCAGACATCTCTGCCACCTCGTTGCCTGGTTTACGATGAGTAATTAAGAGCGCCCGGTGGCACCAGTGTCCGGCAGCCTCGCCTCTGTCAGTGCGCCCCAGGGTGGCTGTGGCTACAATGTAGCTTGTGTGTGAATGCATGTGTGAATGGGTGGATGACTGGATATGTAAAGCGCTTTGGAGTCCTTAGGGACTAGTAAAGCGCTATATAAATACAGGCCATTTACCATTTACCATTTAAAGCACTAACAGTGTTTTGTTGTTGTTGACTCCACCTCGCCTTTCGGTCATGGTTAGCCAACCCGTTCTCACTCCCAAAGCGTAACATTTTACGCTAGGTGACAAATCGTCACCATATTACGTTTTCGGCTACCCACCACGTTCCTAAATGACGACCTCGGAAAAAGAGGAAATATGAGAACCGTCTGGACTGAACCTACACATGTTCGCTCTTATTCTTCAAATCGCTTAGAAACACGCTATTTAACATCATTAAAGTCCTGGTTAAGGTCAGGAATAAGGTTATGGTCAGGGCTAGGGATAAGGTTAGGTTTAGGGCTGGAATACAGGGCTGGAACGTCTACTCCCGCGGGAGCGTCATTGCACTGGATTCCAGCCATAACCCGCCGCGTACCATAAGAACGCCGAAGGTCTCCTTTCGCGTTCCTCAGGAACGCCGCGGGACGTGACAAAACGTCGACATGTTACGCCTCGGGAGTGAGAACGCTCTGGGTTAGCCTCTGTTATCAGAAAGGAAAAATGAACAGCAGAGATTTTCACGAGTTCTTACACCCTGATAAGACTGTCTTCCCCTGAAAAGCTTGACATCGTATAGTGAGTCAACACTAAAAATAACATAGGGATCTATGGTGTGATGATCTTCTTGCTCTTTTCCTTTATCAATAATTTCCTTTCTGTCTGTGGGTGTGCTCGTGGTGCACACCCACCCACATCACCAACAGCTGGAGAAACTTTAAGGTGAACCTCAAACATGAAAACAAAGTTGGGGAAGGACGTGCTGAGTTGTGGAGGTAATGCAGGCACGCTGGTCATGATGTAAGTCTGCTGAGTCCTGTGATGTCTTCTGTTGCATCCACAGCTGCAGGCTTTTCAGTGTATTCACCACAGGCTGTTCAGAACTGGTGTGTGTGTGTGTGTGTGTGTGTGTGTGTGTGTGTGTGTGTGTGTGTGTGTGTGTGTGTGTGTGTGTGTGAGAGAGAGAGAGAGAGAGAGAGAGAGAGAGAGAGAGCGAGAGCTGCAAAGCAAACACTGCACCCTGCCAGATAAAATGTCTCTGCAAAACTATTTTTTCATTATCTCTCATTAAAGAGAAGTACGTTACCCCTCAGAAGCTCTCCATAAAAATATGCAGCAAAAAGATATCTCAGATATAAAAGGAAGAAGAACTCCATGGCTTTAAAACCTGTTTGCAAGCTGTAAATAAATAAAACTTTGTTTCATGATGAAACAGTCAAACATAAGCCTGAAATAATTTTATCCTGGCTGATTTTTTTTTAATTTATGATTTGTTTTTGTACAATACCTTTTTCTGTTTAATGGAGGTATTGAACATTTTTTAATTAATGACACATTTTCCCCAGATCAATTCCACATCATCTATAACATCTTCTACCATTAATAAACATGCTATTGTTGTTCTACTCGGTGCAGTCCAATCACTTTTGTTTTGTAACTTCCTGTTAATCTTAATTACTAACTTTATTACCATTTGCATTGAAAGTTTGAACTTGACCTGTTGTATTTAATTAATGTGTATGATGTGGACGAACATAAACAAGTTGATTTTCTGATCATTTGCTGGAGAAAACTTAAAAACTGCATTTTCTTTGATCACCCTGTAGCAGAAGTGGCAGAGGTGACTGCTCAAAACTAGTTAGAGCTTATAAAACGTCTCCTTTTTGCTTTTTACATTTTGATACCAGGCTGATCTTCCATTTGTTTCTAAATAATTTTCTTTCTGGGTTAAAAACTGATGTGGTTACAGTTTCTAATGACCCCACAGGTTGTTTTTCTTCAAAATCTTTAAAATGCAAAGTTGTAATATATTCATATTCCAGGTATTCCTCATAAAATATGTTTGTAACATGAGGCCATTTGCATTTTTATTTATTTTTTCATTAATTTGTAAAAAAAATGCAGTTTTTGTATCACTACCCCACCCTTCCACAAGTGGGGTCAAAAATTACCCCAAGCAGTTCCTATGCAATTTTCTATGAAACTTTCATTCTTAGCAACTCTGACTGTCCCACTTACACTTCTGATGGATCAAGAATTAATTTTTACACAGTAACATACACGATTTAAAGTCAGGGCTGCACATAAGTGGTCTTCAGGTGTGTATTCGCTGTCAAAATAAAAGTATTCCCAGAAATTCAGAGAATACGCGGTTCTTTTGCGGTGGAGGGATACCAAAGTAATTGCTTACGGAGCTTGCTTCTTCGACATCTTTAAGAGTTCTGAACAAATGTCTGTCCTCCTCCAGAACATGTACGCAAATGAACGTTCCAACTTCTTATCTGGTGCGCATCTTTTATTTTGACAGCAAATGCGCACCTGCGGACTATTTATGTGCAGCCCTGTTTATAGTTTTCTGTGCATTTCAAACATTGTACTTTCTGATGTTTTTTTTTTTAATATTTAAAGTAACATGGCTGCTATGAGGCCAGCTGTGGACCTTGCCCTACAAATGATCCAGGACGGATGGGATGAAGAGCCCATCGGAGGCATTGACTCAGAATTTGACATCTCAGATATAGAGGACCCCCAGACTATTGTCACCCCCGTCCCCCCGAACAAGACTAGTCAGATACAGAGGAGTCCTCTGAAGAGGAAATGGATATTGAGTCTAACAGAATGAGCCCCTCTTACTGCTCTGGCCACAATATTCTGAATTAGTCAGCCAGGGCTTGCACCTGGGTTTAGTACTTTCTCCCCAGTAAATGCATGGAAGATGTTCATGTCTGATAATATAATAGAAGAGGTGCTGACATGCACAAACATGGAGGCACTAAGAGTAGCCACAGACAGGGGAAAAGAGTGGGAAAATGTAATCAAACAAAAGCTCCTGGCCTTCATTTGATTGACCATTTTTGCAGGAAGTGAGAAGAACTGGGATGTACAAGTTTTTTGGGAGTCCTCTGCATAACCCATTGTACAAGGCCACTATGTCAATTCAAAGATTTAAAGATATTGACCGTTTCTTGCACTTTGATGACAAGAGGACCAGAGCCTACCGACTGAAAACAAACCGTATGGCAGCTTTCAGCTACGTATGGGGCCTGTTCCTGGTCAACTGCAGGCAGAAATTCATCCCTGGTGATTGTGTTACAGTGGATGAACAACTTGTGCCTTTCAGAGGGAAGACCCAGCTTCTGCAGTATATGCAGAGCAAGCATACAAAAGTGATACAAGCGATAGAAAAACTGCAATTTCTTTAAATTAATGAAAAAATAAATAAAAATGCAAAGTGCCTCATGTCACAAACAAGTTTTATGAGGAATACCTCAAATATGAGAATGTTACTTTGTTTTAAAGATTTTGAAGAATAACAACCAAGTTTGTTGCAAAATGCATTGTTTCTATTTGGGGTCATTTTTCACCCCACTCGTGGAAGAGTGTAGGTATTGATAGGTTGTGCATCCAAGGGTTAAAAAAGTTGTTAACATAAACTTAACAATGTAGTTTATGCTGTACAGTGTAGCGAGGAATGCCCAAACCTCTACATTGGAGAGGTTTGGGGAAACAGCCACTTCATAAACGCATGGCACAACATAGAAGAGCCACCTCGACAGGACAAGACTCGGCAGTCCATCTGCATTTAAAGGACAAAGGTCACTCTTTCGAGGATGCCAATGTTTACATTTTGGACAGAGAAGACAGATGGCTTGAAAGAGGAGTGAAAGAAGCCATCTATGTCCACTGTGAGCGACCATCTTTGAACAGAGGTGGTGGCTTACAACACCAACTGTCTGCCATCTATAATCCAATTCTGAGATCCCTTCCCAGATGCCTTAACGCCCACTCACATCCTGGGCCATCTGACCTCTGGAAATCACATGATTAGGGTGGGGCTAGGTTTCACAGTGGGTTCACCCGAAACCTTGGCTGATTGTGACTTACATCCATTTTCACACCTTGGCTCATGTGATTAGGTAGAGGATCATTAGAGGGTCTATTGTCTCTCTTGGGGGGACACTCCCACAGGACTTAAGTCTGGGAGTCTCCACCATTTGACCCTAGAACTGAAGAAGCTTCTCAGATGAGAGGTGAAACATCTTCAAGCAACCTAAAAATGTCCAGATGCTTGACAAGCTCCTTAGACTGTTTTTGTGACTTGGTGCTCTATGTATACAGTTCAATTGAACTTGCTTCCTCCACAGTTTGAGGTTGTGAGAGCTCACATCTGTCTTCCTGCTATCCTTCTAGCATTTAGCAGGGTTATTGCTGTAGTTTTCTTTACAGAGGACAAAATTTCTTCTGGCAATGTTGTTGTTTATCCTTGTTGTTTTATTTCATCCATATTTAAGTTCCCATCCAAATGTAATGAATTGAGAAAATTGGCAAAATAAATTGAATGCACATTTCCATCAACTACTGTTATGGAAATATTAGCAGCCGGCTTGTTGAAGTTAGCAGTTGTTGACACTACAATTTTCCAGCTGGGTGCCATTAAATCATTTTATAATAAAAAAGCACAGGAAGATGACTTCATTAGGAGCAAACCAGTCAAACCCCAAACTGTGAAAAATTATATAAAATGAGAAAACATGATTGAAATTATGTACACCAATCAGCCACAACATTAAAACCACTGACAGAAAAAGTGAATAAAGATAATTAAATTGTAATTATAATACACTGCTTTTTGATCCAGGCATTGGGGCAGTAACCCCCCCCCCTCCCATGATGTAAAGAGCAGCTCAAGAAAAGACACCAACATTTAGACCCAGACCTCCAGCCTCCCCACATCCCAGACTGATCAAGCACTCATGAGATGTAGTGGATGAGGCTAGACCATATACTGGACCATCAGAGGATAATGACTTCATCTCATGCAGTTTTTTTCCCCCATGTCCTCCCACTCTGGATGTTAAAGTCACATGATTCATATACATCATCACTGATTTAAAAAAAAGTGGTTTCCATTATAGTTTGTCACATTTTGCTTTTACATACAATGTAAACACAATGAATACAATGAATATTCCATCAAAACTAAAACTAAATCAAATGAATTTAATATTTCTTTGTAAATTAAATTCTGTGTAAACCATCTTGATATCACAAAGCTAATACTTGTGAGCCTCTCTGAGCATCACAGCAGATGTCATCGTATCCAAGTAACTGGCGATGGAACATATTTTATTTCTATTTTATTGCCTTTGAACCCTTCTGCAGTTCTGCAGTAGACCAGAAACTCCAGAAAACCATGAATCAACATTTGGACATTACTGGTGCGAAGATCGGCTGCACCAGAAACAGAACAAAGTTACAGAGTTTCCAGTAAAGACATATGTGTTCTGCAGTTTGCCACTTTTTGGCACCATCTGTGCAGGTTGAAAGTTCTTATTAAATAAAGCGGAGAACAGCACTGTACACCACGGCAGACGAAACAAGCAAATGAGACAGGAAACTGTGATTTTTTTAAATTTATTTTTTGATGGGAAACTGCTCTCAAAGCAAGCAGGGACATGGAGTTGGAGTTGTTATCCTTGTGGATTTAAGTTTTGGAGGCAAGACAGCAAAAGAAGGAAGAATTCATGACAACGTGTTTCAGACGAAAAGAATGGTTTTAGTCTTCTTTTGCTGGTTAAGATCATTTTGGTTGGAAAATGATGAAGGTTCAGCAGGTTAGAACTCTCTCTGCATCTCTCCATCTGATACACTGTACACACTGCAGTAGTCACACCTGTTGCACATGCTCTAGAGTAAAATAACAAATGACAAAGTTTCAAGGGTTAGAGTTAAATCCAATCATATGTGCAGGTTGTGACCAGCCCATTTTTGATGAACGCACTATCCTGAGTTTGAGGCCAACGGCGTTCTCTAAAGGATTGACAGTCAGCGTCAACAACTGTTTTTTCCCCCCTTTTCTTATTTATTCGGTTTTTGATCTAATATGCTGTATGTCCCCTCTTAAAGTTTCTGCCTTGTCCAATGTGACTTTGTTGACTGGCCCAAGATATGCATCTCATAAATACAAATCAAATATTCTCATTTTATATGGAAATGATGCAATGTAAGTGATTACTTTCACTGCAGTCTTTTATTTTGTAATGTATTTTAAGGATAAAAATGTAAATGGAAACATGCCCTAAGATCTGAGGACAAGATCAGTTGCACAAAAGAGCAGCAGTTAACCAAGTTAAAGAAAGATCATTGTCATGGATAAAATAAATCAATGTTGACTTAGTTTGTATGCTAACCATCCAGCTGTACCTCATCTCTGAAAGGATCTTTATGGCACAAGGTCAATTCAAAGAGATGATTCAAACATTCCCATTTCCCAAACTGCCTCTTCTCACCTAGCAGGATGGCTTCTGTGTAATCTCTACTTTAAATATAAAGAAGAACTGGAGAGCTAAACACAAGAATGATGTTGCAACGGTGAGCTGATGGTGAGTGGATAAACCTGTCACACTGTGGGAAACTACCAAGCATTTGTGGGTTACATGGTAGAAGAAGTGCCGTCAAAATAAAGTACCTATGCAGTGAGGTTAGTTCACTGCTTCCCTTCACACTTCTCAAACTGCTCAACCTCATGTCCTCTCCTCTCTTTGTGTCTCCTCATCACGTCCTCTGGAGGGAGGAGCTTAGACATGAGGAGTCTAGGCAGCAGACACTACACAGAATGAAACATCTTTGCCTCAGAGCCTCATTTTAAAATCATGCCAAGTAAAAATGACCTGTGGCTCCGCTGGGTCATAAATAGCTTTGTCAAAGCCGCATTATTTTATGGTGGTTGTGGCATGTTTCATATTTAGGGCCACTGAAATAAATCTGAAGCAGTGTGGCAGATATTGGACTAGTTCTTAATCACTGACAGGCAAAAAGAACAACTTCTGAATCCAAACCAGAAGTTAATTAATTTTTTACCCCTGAACGCCTACTGGGAGAAACTATTGAAGCACTTTTCTGAACTGAATGGTTTCTGTCATATTTTAGGCCTGTTTGTAGGACAAAATGCCTGGGTTTGCATCAGAGGTTAGCAAAGGTGGTCTACACCTGTGCAGATACCTTTGGAAAAGCCCAGAAACTAAAACCAAAACTTTACTGATATATGCTAAGATATCAAAGGTCATCATTAACATCAGAAAATGTCATCTTTATGGAGGAAAGAGTTACAGAGTCCTCTCTCCAACACCTGAGCGTCTTCCACTCTGACTCTGAGACTGAGACTAATGCTGACGTACAGCAACGCATAGTGATGGGGACAATCAGACACAAGTAAATTCAGCCAAGAGGAAGGCAAAAAAGCATGAATGACACAAGGAACCTAAAGCTGCACAACAGGACACAGGTATCAGTAATTTTAATACTTAACCTAATATTTAACTTCAATAAAAATGGTCACTGGTAACACATGCAACCTCATTCATGGTGATGGAGTGTGCAGCTTCTGAGTTCTGAAAAAATGAGATACATGCAATAAAACATTTGCAAAGTGATATTTTTAAGAACTCCTTTTCTACCTTTTCCCATTGCACTGATACATGATTTGCTGAGCTGCTGTTTGTGCACTGGATTTTAGTCCAACTTCTTAAGAGATGATTGAAAAATGAAATATAAGACTTTCTGGGCAAAGTTTAGTTCTGAAGCTAAAACAGTTTATGGCGATACAAAGATAGAAAGTTGGTGTTGAAAATGATGAAATAATGGAGAGAAACGCTGCACAACATGGGTTTTTTTTGTTCGTTTTTGTGCATTAGAATCTGACAGATGTAGGCACAGGTTTGGACACATGCTCTCATGGAGGTCTAATACTGTGATGTTAAATCCTAACTCGAGTTTTTGGAACATTTTTACTATAAGTGTAGAGAAATCTGTTTCCCATTGGGTCATTTTGTGTATCTTCACTGTATCCTCCACTCGTCCTGTGACACCAGCTGTTGTCATTGAATATCTGCTCTGATATCAAGAATCCTCGAGTTTCAACCTTTCTACAAGTCTCCCTGCGAAGGCTGCCTGAATGGCATAATGACCTTTAGTAAAGGATAAATGTTACGATGCTTTCAAATAAAAAAAACCAATCAAAATCAAAATTTATTTATAAGCACATTTAAAAACAACACGGGTTGAGCCAAAGTGCTGCACATAGTAGAGGTAAAATAGTAAACATACATAGTAATTATATAAAAGACTAGTCATAATTGAAAGCTAAAGAGTACAAATGTGTTTTCAATTGGGTTTTAAAAATGTCGAGTGTTGGCAATGACCTAATGTGAAGGGGCAGACTGTTCCAGAGTTTGGGTGCAGGGATCGCAAAAGCTCGGTCACCCCTGTTTTTCTGGGGATAGTCATAAGCAACTTATCTGCAGACCTAAGGGCTCTACTTGGATTATCTTTTGTTAAAAACTTTTAGAGGGAAACTGGAGCTACTGATCCGTCCTGCTGCTGAACATCAGCCTCACTCAGCGCACCTGTTCAGCTTGCAGCAGAAACAGTTAATGTGCTAAATGAAGGTCTTTGTGGATGGTAAAAGAGCACAGTGAACTCACAGCAAATATCAAATATCAGCAAATATTAAAGTATAGCATATTGTACCTTGTAGAGTACAGCTGTTGCTGTCAGACTCTTCACATTTCTCAGTGAATCAGAACAACTCCTGGACTTCAAAAATACGACTCAACCGTTAACCTTTGCCACTATCGCCTTTGAATCGGGAGACTTCTTGTTTTTCCTGCAGTAACTTCACCTGCCAACACTGAACACCGGCTCCTTCTAACCAGGTGCTGAAGTTTGACAGGCCAAATTATATCCAGTCTCTTTAAATTGGGAGGTTTTCTGTTGCACTAAAGGATGTCTCGGTTCTAGCGGTGAGTTCTTATCTCAGGGGATCAAATCCTGCTGTTTTGTCAGAAGTGCTGTTGCAGAGATACACACAAGATGGGCTTCAGTGTTGGAATATATATCACAAGTTTTTTTTAGTCTTCTGTCAATTTTAGGACCTTTTTTGCTTTTTTTGATTCACTTTTTACTCTCCTGTTTGTGGTTGGTTTTGCAGTCTACTGCACATCAGCCCTGCATGCTGGACAATTATGCCAACTGTGTGTTTAATCATGGCACCAGAGGGTTCTTTATGTCGCTGGTTACAAAGTGAGAACCATCTCGCTACTGCCACAACCAAAGGACAACTTGGCCTTATCTGTGAAAGGCAGGCAGCAGGTGAAATAGCAGTACTTGACACCCACGAATGACAACACGCTAAGTATGTAAATACTTAAGATGTAGTGAAACACAACCATCAGGCGACTGGCATGACAGAGGGAGTCAGAGGAGAGGAAAACATGATCTACTGCAGGAGCAGCTGTGCACAGAAGAACAATCATTTATATTCAGTTTAACACAAATGCAAGTGAAATCAAATTTCCTTGAGCCAGTCAGAAATAGTTGTAAATTTTGACTGTGACTGAGCAAACACTGCTCAGAGATCTGTGCTGGGAGACTTTGGCTCCTGAGGTTTAATGTTTGAAGAGTTGATTAACTCTTTATTAAGATTTCATCAGTGAGGGATTTAAACCTGCAACCTTCCAGCAGCACAGCTGTGAGCCATCTTCTGCAGGGACGGGTCAGCTGGGTTGGTCCACACACTCCAAATAAGAACAGGAGCCAATTACAGCCTGCTGTGACTATAAATAACCACCACAGCACTTTACTCCACATTTACATAAAGAGCTATAATGGCTGTGTAATGGTTTAAATATTCATCATGCTTCCTTTGCATTCCACATACTGCTGAATTATAAAAGGAAAACTGTACTGAAGTGAAACCCAAAGATGTTCTGCAGAAAATCTACAGTATGGACAATAAAAACAAACAAACCTACATAAAGAAATTCTATTTGTGGTCTCCTCCAGTCAAGACCACACTTGATTCCGCCTGATGTGCCGCAGCACATTTTAGGAGTGCACGCAAGTAGCTCTCCTCTCTGCTTAATATAAAGCAGCAGTATTATTACTGCTATATCTTCAGTTTTTATAGAAGGCACATGACACAGAACAGATGAGATCAACAGGAAGTCAGACACAGAAAATTCAAAATAAGAGACCCTGTGCAGACTAAATGAGGTGACACCAACTGAAGGCGAGAATAAAACATCAAAAACAAGTAGTAAATATTGCCACAATCATTGCATTGATAATGAGACAATTGGCAGTAAATGAAGACCAGCTGATCTTTGCTATAATCTCTGCATAATTCTGTCAGACTCATGTTTCACATCTCAGCACACTCAGTGTGAGTCTGAGCTTTGTTTGCTGTATACATCATTCATACTCATATTTAGTACAAAGTCCTGTGTTCCAACCTGTGCGACACATCTGTCTATCTGTCTGTTTCCTTTATTTAGTCAGAAATTAGCCTGAGGTAGGAGCCCTGCACACTGAGCAATTTTCCCTTTACACTAATGAAGACATCATATTCTTGTCTCTCTCTCTCTCTGTGTGTGTGTGTGTGTGTGTGTGTGTGTGTGTGTGTGTGTGTGTGTCTGCTCTTCAGTCACAGTATCGCTAAGCCTTGTGATTCCTTCAGTGCCTGCAGACATTAGAATCACAGTCACGTTCCAGCGGACACTTCGGACAAAATGGTCCTGAGGAGAGAGACTGTGTGTGTGTGTGTGTGTGTGTGTGTGTGTGTGTGTGTGTGTGTGTGTGTGTGTGTGTGTGTGTGTGTGTGTTACTCTAAAATCACAGAATACATTTTTGGAGTGACAACATTACAGTATTACACTGCACAAGATTAAAGACACTTCAGAGTATCTTACTGACTGTATGACCACCCAGGCAGGCCTGCACTCTCTCTGCTGATAAATTATAAGATCATTCTGAAAAAGCCTCTAATTTATAATAATTCTTATGTAAAACAAAGTGCCAATACCATGAGATGCACCATGTCATAAAAATCACAGGTGGTAAACAACCTGCTGCTAATGAAGACTCGCTACAAGCAGTATTTGAGTGGTTGAATAATAATAATCCTACTACTACTACTAATAATAATAATGATAATAACAACAACAACAACAACAACAACAACAACAACAACAATAATAATAATAATAATAATAATAATAATAATAATAATAGGTAATTTGCTAACCCTAAGTGGAATTCATTGCATCCCATTTGAGTAGGAATTTGGTGTATACAGGCAGACAGGCTTGCGTGCAGTCCTCTAAAAATAAACTTGTTGTGCATTCTGACTGCGGTTTTCTCTGAGGCAGGAAGAAAGCTACGTTTGGAAGCTTTCCATTAGCATCTGAAGATGCAGAGTCCCTGCAGCTCATTTATAGGTATTAAATTCTGATTTGGTGGCATCTTACTCAAGGCTTCATATAAAGGGGATCGTCTACAAAGCCTCAAAATCTTTGTTTGGTCCTCCTGGTATCTGAATGAAAACAGACATAAGTGAATAACCACCTTAGAAAAAGAAAAAAGTAATACATATTACAGTCAGCCCATAAAAAAGATGATCCCGCGATGCCCCTTCACAGTTGCCTCCTCATGCACCTCCAAACTTCAAATCCCTCCAATTTCATCTCGAGTTGCATCAAAGCCACGTCACAGGATCAATTTCATCTAAAAGAGTGAAGAGGAGTTCACCAAAGCTGCAGCACCTTATGGCAAATAAAGAAACACTAAACAAAGACATGTATTTGGTACCAAAGTGTTAATAAGTCATATTCAGACATGACTCCATTCAATTCAATTTTATTTATACAGCACCAAATCACAACAATAGTCACCTCAAGGTTTATATTGTAAGGTAGACCCTACAATAATACATACAGAGAAAAACCCAACAATCATATGACCTCCAATGAGCAAGCACTTTGGCGACAGTGGGAAGGAAAAACTCTCTTTTAACAGAAAAAAAACCTCTGGCGGAACCAGGCTTGGGGAGGGGCGGCCATCTGTCGCGGCTGGTTGGGGAGAGGAAAGTTAATCCTTTTAAACAGTGAAACGGATGCACTGTGAAGGCCCTTCGATCATGATAAGAACATAAAAATGAATCAGATTAAAACTTTGATCTCTTCTGCTCACGGATTTGTTTCATTGATTTGTGAAATCAGACAGTGTGAGCTTTTGCCTCCTCCCTCAGTTCAGCAGGAGCAGCTCGGTGTGTTTTAGTGAGGGCTCCTCTCCCTTCCCGTAACTCAGATCACAGACACGTGATTTATCACTTTTACAAATATTAAAGGTCTGCACGCTCAGTCTTTAGTAAGTTCGCTGATATTTCCTCAGGGGATCCACGTATGAGGGGCAGAAGCTCATACCCAGCTAGTGACACCTCCCCCAGCCAGTCATCGGCGTCCTTCAGCCCCGCGCAGCCCAATGGGGCACGCTGTGGGCGTGTCCGTGCGCGGTGAGGGGCTTTTTCGGAGTTTGGTAAATGACTGCAGCAAGAAAGCAGACCAGAGCGCACGAGGCTGTGTCCGCCTCCGTGTTTCACCTCCGTGCACGTGTGTGCGCGCTCTCTTCCGCCATGGAACGGGTCCACACGAGTCGGCGAGCACGTTAACGACACTCCGACGGGATTGCTTTTTGTTCTTTCTCTCGGTTTAGCGGAGCTGGTGTTCCGGTGCTGGTACTGGGGCGGGAGCGCAGCGGCGGCCGCCGGTGAGTCTCCAAGTTGAGCGGCAGCGGACAATGGGAGCAGCCGAGCCGGGCTGCTGCAGAGACCGCTACTACTACTGCTCACCCCGGGGAGCCGCCGCCGAGCAGCAGGAGGAGGAGGAGAGGGAGAAAAGGAGGCACACCTGCTCCACCTGCAGACCCTCCTCTCCGAGCAGCAGCCCCGTGCGGGTCCGGGACGTGTGTAGGATGTGGGTGAGGAAAGCTGCGGCTCTGTCCTCGCGCTGGATTTGGGGAATATAAAGCGCACGTGCACTCTTCTCGAGCCCTCCTGAGAGCGTGAGCCTCCCGCAGACCCACTGCTGAAGGAACCGGAGGGGATGTGTTTCGTTCCCGCTGTCGGCGCCGCGGACCGCACGCGCTGGACTTTAGAGTGATTGGATGTAACTGTGGCTCAGTTGACAGGATCCCGTGATCTCGTCTCGAGACCCCCACCCACCCCCTTCTCTCCCCCCTATTCTTCCCCCTTTTCCCTCCCCTCCCGAACCAGAACCCGGATGAGCTCCGTACCCACTGCCCGCCTCTGTCCGTGGTCCTGAACACAGTCTCCTGGCGAATTTAGTGGATTGTTCCCCCCAAAAAACCCTCCTGCGTGGAGGCGTGAGAGCGGACATCAGCATGATTTCATGGAGACTGAGGTCATGAGCATCCCGCGGCTCGGCACCGGCGACTCCGGGATCTGAAACCCACACACACAGAGACACACACACACACACACACACACACACACACAAAAGGTGGAACATTTTCGGTTCACCTTGGAGGTCATAAACCAGAACCGCGACCCCCCCTCCCCTCTCACCCTCATCTTCCTCCTTCTCTTCTTCCACTAAAGGCTTTTTTTGGTCTTTTTTTTTTTTTTGGAGGGGACTTCATCCTCTCCAGAGCGTGACCCCCCTCCTCCCCTTCCCACCACCTCCACACACTCCCCCTCCCCTCTAAACAAAATGAGACTGGCAAAAATGTGCCGACTAAACGTGCTGGGGATCTATTTGTGGCAAACGGTTGTGTTTTTCAGGTAAGCAGAAGCATGAAATGGACTTCATGAGTGCAAAATAACGACGTGTGTGTCATTGCTTTTCAGAAAATGGAAAATATGAATTTGCATTTTTATTGCTTTGCAGCCCTACTGTTGGGCGGGGGGAGGGGGGCGTTCATGTGCAAACTTATGAAAGTTGTGTTCGGGTTGCGTGTCTCATTGCTCTTGAGCATGTAAAGGAAGTTGAATTAAGTTGCAGTGAATCCAGACAGGACGGTAAAAGAGGAAACAGCGACCACTAGCGGGCGATGTGTGTTTATGGTGTCAGCGGTCATGTTTGGGGGAAAGGAGCCTGTCGGAGTCACGTGCTCTCTGACAGTCATGTTAAAGCAGGTGTTGCTCATAGCAGACAGTATGTGGAGGGGACATGGTGAGGTTTGTGAATACCTCAAACGGCTCGGAGCAGCCTTGTATCCTGGAAATCCACATTCCCATTTGTCTCACTGGTTCAATAAGACAATCGCTTATTGTGAGTTTTCTTCTTTCATTAACAGACATCCAGTAATCGAGCTCCTTGTACATAATACAGCCAAAGAGGAAAAATGTAAGGACACTGTTTCTGTTGATGGGATAAAACATATTCAGAGACAGTACTTTGTCAGCCATTCAATGCAAACATATTTTTCATGTAGATCTCCAGGTCATCTCCAGGCCGGCTCCCTGTTTGTCATTGTCCCCCTTTCACAAACCTGCTAAATGTACCTGACCAGAACAGGAAGTGGCAGCCATTGTTTTGGTGATGCAGATGATGAAACTCTGTCAGCTGATGACATGGAGGTGACGATGCTCAGATGGGTTTTTTTTTTAGATTGAACAGTTTTACTGGGGCTGAAAAACTTCAAATCAGTCTTCACCCTCCATTATATAATCATTATTATTTGAATTACTGCTTTGGAAGTATTCTTGACCAGATGACCAACACAGATTTTTTTTTAGGTTGCCAAGATGAGTCCAATTGTATAGAAGTCTATGAGAGTCTACTGCTCTGTGAGCTCAGTAAAAATGGTCTCAGCGGCTGGTTTCAAGTCTTATTCAATGCAACTACATATTCATTCTCCAAATCCCGTAGATGATACAGTAGTTTCTGCAGACAGTTGTGCAGAGCAGAAGTATGAAGCGCCTTAACTGGTGGAAAACACAAGAAGTGCTTCAAACTGCACTCTACTTTCCAATGTCACAGTTAAACGAGCCGGCTTTCTGATTCTGTGCAGCATGTTGGAAACTGAAAAGGAGCCTATTTATAGTTACCAGCTGTTTCTTCCAATTTACGCTGAATGCATATTATAATATTATCTCTCACTATTATTTGCTAACGTGTTTGGGTCCTGTGCGCGTTCCCAGCCTGCAGGTTCCTGCACGTTTCGTTTTATTGCATCACACGTGGATCTCATTTCCCTGCACGTCGCCTGGATTTCATTATGTCGAGTATCACTAGTGTTTTTCTACCTGCTGCAGTGACTACTTTCCAGTGAATAAGGCGACCATTTACCGTGAGGGACATGGTGCTTTTGTAGGAGGGGGCTGCAGGAGTTTTGCATTCAGTGCACACTGTTTAGTTAATGAAGCAGAGTTGGGATATTGCCGTCTCAGCTCCTCACGCCTGGACTCTGCAGTTCCCTGCTTAATTGATATCTCTTTCCTCCATCCTGACCCACACACCCCCCCACACCTCATTCCACATTCAGCCTCATTACTAAACATTGATTAGCCCGTCAATGGCTGGGGCCAGACCTGATGAATACACATTTAATGCCTGCACATATCTCGCTCACTCACTGGCTCTGTCCACACTCGTAGTATTCATCAAACAGGCAGCAGAGGAGAGCTAGGAATTTAGATTGGACCTGCAGGAAACATTCATCTAACGACCTGTTTCATCTTGCATTAGGCTCAAATCCGAGATAATGTCCTTTTTCCCTGAAAAAGTCTCCTTTTTTAAATCTAATCAGTTGCCGTTTTTAAGAAAATTGGGACTAAAATGTTTTGGAAGAAACTATTTTACTTTATCAGTGGCAACAGCAGCTACAACTGTAAACCCGTGAAGGTTTGTCCAATCTAAGATTCAGTCATTCCTCATCTCATGAACAATTCGTTGTTTATATTAGGAAGGTTCTAGAAATGACAGTCAGTACCAACACAGCGTAGCTCGGATATTAATGTGGACAGTCGGCACAAAATCTATGATAGAAAATTTTTTTTTTAAAAAAGGATTAAAGACTCAATCAATAAACACATTTTAAATAAAAGTATAAACAGTCTGTTTAAAGCGCACAGGAACATTTGCTGTCCAAGTTTCCTACATAAAAAGCAAATTCATGCAACAAAAGATATATTTAAAATAATAAATGATACTATTAGTCTATACTTCATCCAGAGCAGCTTCAGATTATTCACATTAATTGAACTGCTACTGTGGATGAGAAAGTGCAGTGCTACATTATCAGCCAACGCTTGTTATCTCATTGCTTCAATAAACTGTGCAGGTGCAGCGCATGAACAAATACCTATTAATTAACATTATCATTAGTAATAAAGTCATGCTTCACTTATACTAGAGCAGAGTCAAAGAGCCTATTCATTGGCTACAGCTGTCAATCAAACCTTAAAATTAATGTAAACTAATAAGTTATTGTTTGTATATGTATGGTGTCTGCATAGTTGTTATGAAGGAATTAGAGATGTATGGAACTGAGTCACTGCTGGAGCCCCAGCTGGACGTTTGAGAAACTGCAGTTTAAAGGTAGCAGTTTAAATAGCTCATGTAGTAAAAGTACAACATACTGTAAATGTCCACAGTAAGGCTAACATTTCAATCTGTTATTCTGTCTCTTGAGTTACAGGTTTATCAAAATCATTTAGGGTTCGTATTCTGTCATCACAGTAATTTCATAGAGATGCTGAGCTACTGCTGAAAGCTCATTCATAATTTCTTGCAGCACATTTTAGGACAAACTGCATGAAGTGAGCTGTAAATTTTGGATTCAAGCAAAGAGATTTATGCCCGGGGTATGTTCTTAATATTAAATAGCAGAAAAGAAAATGCCAACAAACTGATAAACAATATTCTCACATATAACCCTCAAAAAATACTTGTATTTTTATTCTTCTATCAGCATCACTCCATCATTTAACCCCAATAACAAAAATATATTTCCCTTTAATTTCTTGATTTCTGTATGGAAAGGAGCTCAGAACCTCCAGCAATGTTGCTGTGCGTTACCCATGAACGATCACACCGTATCTGAGCCTGAATCGCTGGAACAGACTTAAAGTGCACGAGCTGAACATCACGTGCTCCTCAGTCCTGCGGCACATCGTCTGCTTCTATTGACCGCTCGAGCAGGAACGATTAATCAAACGGGTCAGTGCTGCATTTAGAGAATGCCAACGCACAAACCAGCAGGGAATGCCAATCAGTCACTCACAGTGATTGACAGGCATCGAAACAGCCGCCGACATGTCTGCCGTATTGGTTTTCTACCAGGTGGGAGGTCGTTGGAACAGCAGAATCTTATAGGAAGCTTTGGGGACGGCTGTCCTCTGTCCACACATATCGATGTGTTTATTTTTACAAAAGGAGAAGCTAATCATCCTAAAACTGGAACATGGAACAAACTGGAACAAACATACGTTTGTCATGAAGTCTTCTCGAGGGAAATTTATTTATATTTGGTTTCAGATGCAGTTATACAGTTATTTGTGATCTTAAAGGTGTGCTGGAGCAGGAAAAAGAGAATTAGATGCCTCTCTGTTGACAGTTTAGTTATTTAAAGCCAATCAAGCATCGGGGGTAATTTGCAGGAAGGGTCACTCAGTTTTTTTATGGCTTCATTTGCTGAATCGCTGCTGCAACAAATAAAGCACCTTCAGGTTTTCAGCTTCTTAGCGAAACAAACTGCATCCCTTTATTTTTTTGATCAGCTGCACATCTGCCTCCCTATGATAACACAGACTGATCACCTCCGTTGTTTGCGGGTGCTTGCACGTGTCGTTATTATGTACAAAAGCGCCAGCCTTCAGTCTCTATCCTGAATGAAATGTGCAGAGTGACCTTTTCCTCTGTACATTTCTATTTTCAATAAAAATCTTTTTTTAAATGGAAACATGAGTGGAAACAGTCACCTGCTGCTTGAAGGTAACCTTGAGCTGGCCTTGACGAGGCGGCTGTATGTCGGGATCTCTTCTCTTTGGGAGCGGGACGTACTCCGACCTGCTCACCTCCTTCATGTCTCAGAGTAAATTAAATCCGACTCTGTCAGTTCATGAAATAAATTGATGTTGAAATCTGGCAATTTAGAGAAGGTCATTCGATGGCTTTCTTAAGTGATTTCAGGCAGCGGATGTCAGACTGATATTAAATTGAAGTATTTTAAAGGGGTAGAGTGGAAACTAGGAGAGGAGGGACATTTTAAAGAGGACAAACTGACCTCGGTGGTTTGTTCATTAAATGAAAGGTCAGCTTTCACGTAGATGGCCAGAAAAACAAATCCGTGACAGAATGACTTGCACGAATGTCATGTTACCTGGAGTGATATTTCACTTCAGTCTAGTTCTGGCTTTCATTAGCTGTGTAAGTGTTGTGACTCAGTGCCGGCTGTCATCTGTATTTACAGTCACATTACAGACCTCCCTGCGAGTTCCTATAACAAATTCTGATTCTGTCTAAGAACTTAAAGCATGAAGAGAAAATGAACGTCTGCCTGGGTTCAAGTTCAAGGTCGAACTTGAAGTGAAAAAGACGAGATGCACCGTTCATGAATATAATGTACATTTAAGTGGATACTTAACCTGATAAATGTGAATTAGATGCAGTTTTGACTCTCACTAAAATTCTGATGCAAATACATTTAGACCATTGGGACCTATTTTATTTTCTAATATTCCAGCAAAAGTACGTCTTTGTGCTGATGATACTGTCATATAAACACATGCTCCCTCCAAGTTCTTGTGCAGACAGCACAAGAACTTCAGACTGCATTTCACTCATTTCAAACTGCTTTGCTGCAGTTAATTAATTATTTAAAATTCATGATCTTCATGTATCCATGCCCACCACTGATGCTATTATGTTAAACACTTGTGTTTAACAAAAGAAGGAGAAACATTACATATAGGCTGTTCTGCTGCAGAAAAAAAGTGCAAAGCAAAAATCCAACCCTACCATGTCATGTTGATCAATATTATTCCAAAGAACACAACATTGACTGGTTAAGAAGACTTAATTTTTTTTTCTTGCTTATTCCTAAGGATTACAGATTTGGTTTAAATAAATCAGTGAACGGTGTTGGAACACTCTGAAAAATTAAAAGGATTAAAGAGGCAATCAATAAAAACATTTTAAATAAAATTACAGAAACTATTTACTGGTAAGTGAAATATATTAATTGGAGGTCCTAACAGTCTGTTTAAATGAACATTTAATGTCTAACTCCAATTTTCCTACATGCAGAGCAAATTCATGCAACTTTAGACCGTTGGTCGTTAAGTAAAACCAAAAATGCAAAAGATATATTTAAAATAGTAAATAATACCTTTAGTCTATACTTCATCCAGAGCAGCTTCGGATTAGCATTAGGATTCAACTATATTGTCATTACACATGTATAAATACAGGGTAATGAAATACAGTGATTATTCACATTAATTGAACTACTAACATGGATGAGATGGTGCAGTGCAACGTTATCAGCCAAAGAGTATGCAAAACAAAAATCCAACCTTACCATGTCATTTTGATTTATATTATTTAAAGAAATACGTCATTGACTGGTTAAGAAGACTTGATTTTTTAAAACTTATTCCTAATTCTTTCCTAATTCCTAATTTTTTGGTTTAAAGAAGTCATTGAATGGTGTTGGAGCACTCTGAAGTAAAGACAAAGCTTCATATTTATCAAACAGATTTTTTGTATCATTACAGGATTTTATCAAAATATTGTAGACTGCACTGCAACCCAGAATGTCCCCCTCATGTTTCCTTTTGTACTTAAGAGAGAATTCTGTGAAAGATAAATAATAAACTACCAGAGAAAGCAGATGTGTGACACTTGGGGTCATTTCGAGCATAAAATAAAGCGTGTTTCCACTTTTTACCCAGAATTGTTGTCCAGGATCTCCCAGGGGTTCGTTCTGATTTGACTTCCACAGCAGATCCAAAGATGAAGCAAATTAGTCTGCTGACATATCAAAAGCACAAAAGCCTCAAATTGCCTCTGAATGTTGCAAACTGCAAAATTGGACATCAAAAACTGAACCTTGCTGTCACTCACACAATAAAATCTCCTCCATCCTGATTATTTTCACCTTTGTTCTACAAGCTAACAGTAACACAAAATGAAGGGATCAAACTATTTGATGGCACACCGTTGGGCTTTCTTTTCCGAGTTGGGAATGCTCCCATAAAATCTATTGGGTGTATTAAACATCAGCAATTGATAGTGAAGGATGGGAGTGAACAAAGGAGATTATCAGCTTTAGCTGCTGCAAACTGCTGCACATAATTCAGGATTCAATAATCCTCTTTTGATCCCCAGAGGGACAAAGATGTCTTTTATGCCTTCCTGCTGTGAACTTGGTCATTAGGGTTCACAATTCAGGGATGGGGTCAGACCTGGAGCAGAGCAGGCGGGGTGAGATTTGCACTAGAGCACTGCCAAAAGCAGTCCTAGAAATCATCCCTTGTCAGTTAGCATACTCACTGCTCAGCCGAATTAAAGCAACTGTTTCATTTATGCGTCTGCCCTCAGGGTGTTTCTTTGTTCGTAGCCGATATTTATTACTTGCATCTCCTTTCATAACAAATCATAACATATATATTTTTCTCCTGTGATCAATTTCCCTGAGTCGTCTAACAAAAAACAATCGACTTCTCTGGTGGAGTTCACCTTCATCTGCAATAATGAACTTCTGGGCAGGTTCATTTCCAAAACTTGATATATGATAATACATTATTGATCAGCAGACAGTGACAGATTTTCACCATAACTAACAGAGTACATTATCAATGGCCTCTCAGAGCTGTAACTGAGTTAAAGCAAAGGTGAATTCCTGGAAATGTCGGGAGCTGCTGTGCACTTCTGAAATTAAAGTGCTGCTGGACGATGGCAGAAGCTGTTGATGAGAGAGGAGCGTTTCTGAAGAGTTTTTTCTGACTTAGAACTCGGTTTAACGACCACTTTGGCAAACGCTGCTCGTTCCTTTTGCGATGGGTTTAGTAGACGGAGAATATATGACAACCAGGATGTGTTTTCACAACCTTCAGATCTGAAAATGAAATCCTATATTTATTTTAAATTTTAAATAAAAAAGGGAAGATGAGCATTTTACAGTCCTGCTGAATGGAGCATTAAAGTTCTACATCATGTTTAAAACATAAAAATGACTTGAATGTGATAGTAAGATAGTAAGAGATAATGTAAAGAAAAAAAAACAAAATATTAGAAAAAGCACTGATAAGGCTTCCTTCTGTGGTAGTTATGTGCAAGTTATGTCCAAAGTATCATGACTACGTGCATTTTAAACACAGCAGCTCCTGATGGGAATCAAACGCACAACCTTGCTTTGCCTTTGCTGAACTTTAACACATTCTCGTACATTTGTGAATATCAAACACAGACTGCTGCATGCAGCCACAGCATCCTCAAACCTGACTGTTCACAAGCACATGGCCTGAAACCAGAACACGTCAGTACCAACAGCCTCGTGCTGTCTTCACATCCTTCATCCTAGACCAAGGGTGTCCAACTCCAGGCCTCGAGGGCCCGTGTCCTGCAGGTTTTAGACATGTGAGCTGATTTAAATGGCTAAATGACCTCCTCAACATGTCTCGTAGATCTCCAGAGGCCTGGTAATGAACTAATCGTTTGATTCAGGTGTACTGACCCAGGGTGAGATCTAAAACCTGCAGGACACTGGCCCCTGAGGCCTGGAGTTCCCCACCCCTGTCCTAGACTAAAAAATGAACTCCATGCAAGTGTGAAAACCACACGTCAGTCTGATGTTGTTTGATATGAACATTAAAATGCTGAATGCTTAAACATCTAGGGTACGACGTGTTTGCTGGGCGAGGCAGCCTATCTGTTAGTGCCAGGGAAGCGAGCAGCCCTTTGCTTTCCCGAGTGTTACTAAACGCCAGGATGAGATCAATTAGGGATTCGGGTCTTCAGAGGCTTTAAGAACATAATGAGGAACACTTAGGGCTAATGATTGGAGTCTTGCATTAGCCCACACCTCTCCTTTGCTCTGGCGTTTCTCTCTGCTCGCTGTGTGCATATGAGACACCGACGCTGGGCAACTCAGCTGTTTTTCCTTCTCCTCTGCTGCCTCAGCATTGGCCGCAGCTCTCCACAGCAGCACGGGCCAGCACTGATCTGAAATAATTAAAGCAAATCCCGACTTTGATCACGGAGAGCCGGAGAAGATTAGGCGCGGGTTGTGTGCCACTTATATCAGCTGACTGTGAGCCTCTTCGGTCCTCGTGGCCCTGTTCCAACTATAGACGGGTATGTGTTTACATATCAAACAGCCGTGACAGAAAGAACCTCTGAGGCTGAAATAATAATACTTACAGTAAAGATACAGTCTGCAGTATTAGACCATTGTTTACTGTGGTACTGTTAATATCAGAGTAAATGCCTTGGACATGATTTTTTGTTTCCTTTAGAACTTTGTAGAGGACACTTTCTGGTGATGCTTACGTTATGGGAAATGCAGGATGCATGTTGTTCATCTGTTACTGCAAGTTTCAAATGCTTGTGATAACTGTGCTGAATATCATTTATTGTAATTTCTGGTGTCTTTGCCAGGACTCTCTTGAAAGGTGAGCCTTTTACCTGGATAAAAAAGTGATATATATATACATATATATAAAAAAAAAAAAAAACACCCAGCACGCCCCTGCGGGCGGTTTATCCTTCAAGCTCGGGTCCTCTACCAGAGGCCTGGGAGCTTGAGGGTCCTGCGCAGTATCTTAGCTGTTCCCAGGACTGCGCTCTTCTGGACAGAGATCTCCGATGTTTTTCCCGGGATCTGCTGGAGCCACTCGCCTAGCTTGGGAGTCACCGCACCTAGTGCTCCGATTACCACGGGGACCACCGTTACCTTCACCCTCCACATCCTCTCGAGCTCTTCTCTGAGCCCTTGGTATTTCTCCAGCTTCTCGTGTTCCTTCTTCCTGATATTGCTGTCATTGGGAACCGCTACATCGATCACTACGGCCGTCTTCTTCTGTTTGTCTACCACCACTATGTCCGGTTGGTTAGCCACCACCATTTTGTCCGTCTGTATCTGGAAGTCCCACAGGATCTTAGCTCGGTCATTCTCCACCACCCTTGGGGGCATCTCCCATTTTGACCTCGGGACTTCTAGGTTATACTCGGCACAGATGTTCCTGTACACTATGCCGGCCACTTGGTTATAGCTTTCCATGTATGCCTTGCCTGCTAGCATCTTGCACCCTGCTGTTATGTGCTGGATTGTCTCTGGGGCATCTTTACACAGCCTGCACCTGGGGTCTTGCCTGGTGTGATAGACCCCAGCCTCTATGGATCTTGTACTCAGAGCTTGTTCTTGTGCTGCCATGATTAGTGCCTCTGTGCTGTCTTTCAGTCCAGCTTTGTCCAGCCACTGGTAGGATTTCTGGATATCAGCCACCTCCTCTATCTGCCGGTGGTACATACCGTGCAGGGGCCTGTCCTTCCATGATGGTTCCTCGTCTCCCTCCTCTTTCTTGGGTTTCTGCTGCCTGAGGTATTCACTGAGCACTCGGTCAGTTGGGGCCATCTTCCCAATGTATTCTTGGATGTTCCTTGTCTCATCCTGGACTGTGGTGCTGACACTCACCAGTCCCCGGCCCCCTTCCTTCCGCTTAGCGTACAGCCTCAGGGTGCTGGACTTGGGGTGAAACCCTCCATGCATGGTCAGGAGGTTTCTTGTCTTTATGTCAGTGGCTTCTATCTCCTCCTTTGGCCAGCTTATTACCCCAGCAGGGTACCTGATCACGGGCAGGGCGTATGTGTTGATGGCCCGGATCTTGTTCTTACCATTCAGCTGACTCCTCAGGACTTGCCTGACCCTCTGCAGGTACTTGGTGGTTGCAGCCTTTCTAGCGGCCTCTTCATGGTTCCCATTTGCCTGCGGGATCCCCAGGTACTTGTAACTGTCCTCTATGTCTGCAATGTTGCCTTCTGGTAGTTCAATCCCCTCAGTTCTGACTACCTTCCCTCTCTTTGTTACCATCCGACTACACTTCTCCAGTCCGAACGACATTCCAATGTCATTGCTGTATAGCCTGGTAGTGTGGATCAGTGAATCGATGTCTCGTTCACTCTTGGCATACAGCTTGATGTCATCCATGTACAGGAGGTGGCTGACAACTGCTCCGTTCCGTAGTCGGTATCCGTAGCCAGTCTTGTTAATGATCTCACTGAGGGGGTTCAGGCCTATGCAGAACAGCAGTGGGGACAGAGCATCTCCTTGGTAGATCCCGCACTTGATGGTAACTTGTGCTATGGGCTTGGAGTTGGCCTCTAGTGTTGTACGCCACATCCCCATTGAGTTCCTGATGAAGGCTCTTAGGGTCCCATTGATCTTGTACAATTCTAGGCATTCCAGTATCCAGCTGTGGGGCATTGAGTCATAGGCCTTCTTGTAATCAATCCAGGCAGTGCACAGGTTGGTCAGTCTGGTCTTGCAGTCTCGGCTGATTGTTCTGTCTACCAGTAGCTGGTGTTTTGCACCTCTGGTATTCTTGCCAATTCCTTTCTGTGTCCCGCTCATGTATTGACCCATGTGCCTGTTCATCTTAGCCGATATGATGCCTGACAGGAGCTTCCATGTAGTACTGAGGCAGGTTATTGGTCGGTAGTTGGAGGGGACCGGTCCCTTCTTGGGGTCCTTGGGGATCAGGACCGTCCGGCCTTCAGTTAGCCATTCCGGGTGTCTTTCGTTAACTAGCAGCTGGTTCATTATATATATATGTATATATATATATATATATATATATATATATATATATATATATATACACATATATATATATATATATATATATATATATATATATATATTAGTCTGAGGGGTGAAATGATCATTTTGAGTTAAATGCAGCTGAAATATATCAAATCAAATGTTATATATAAAATAACACTTTTATTGCTGTTGACAAAATAGCTTTTATTTTGGAAAGAGCCATTTCTCTGTAATAAACTCTCTTTTCCACAGATAAGTGATTTCTCCATCGGATACATTTATTTTTTTTATTATTTTGATGTTTCAGCAACATTTAATTTAAAAACTGTACTTTTGAGTTAAAAGAAATATTTATAATTTTAATAACTTAAAATAGGCATGAACATTTTTTTGTATCAAAAAAATATCGAACCGTGACACCAAAGTATTGAAAACGAACCGAACTGTGAATTATATATATATATATATATATATATATATATATATATATATAAAAAACACCCAGCACGCCCCTGCGGGCGGTTTATCCTTCAAGCTCGGGTCCTCTACCAGAGGCCTGGGAGCTTGAGGGTCCTGCGCAGTATCTTAGCTGTTCCCAGGACTGCGCTCTTCTGGACAGAGATCTCCGATGTTATTCCCGGGATCTGCTGGAGCCACTCGCCTAGCTTGGGAGTCACCGCACCTAGTGCTCCGATTACCACGGGGACCACCGTTACCTTCACCCTCCACATCCTCTCGAGCTCTTCTCTGAGCCCTTGGTATTTCTCCAGCTTCTCGTGTTCCTTCTTCCTGATATTGCTGTCATTCGGAACCGCTACATCGATCACTACGGCCGTCTTCTTCTGTTTGTCTACCACCACTATGTCCGGTTGGTTAGCCACCACCATTTTGTCCGTCTGTATCTGGAAGTCCCACAGGATCTTAGCTCGGTCATTCTCCACCACCCTTGGGGGCATCTCCCATTTTGACCTCGGGACTTCTAGGTTATACTCGGCACAGATGTTCCTGTACACTATGCCGGCCACTTGGTTATGGCGTTCCATGTATGCCTTGCCTGCTAGCATCTTGCACCCTGCTGTTATGTGCTGGATTGTCTCTGGGGCATCTTTACACAGCCTGCACCTGGGGTCTTGCCTGGTGTGATAGACCCCAGCCTCTATGGATCTTGTACTCAGAGCTTGTTCTTGTGCTGCCATGATTAGTGCCTCTGTGCTGTCTTTCAGTCCAGCTTTGTCCAGCCACTGGTAGGATTTCTGGATATCAGCCACCTCCTCTATCTGCCGGTGGTACATACCGTGCAGGGGCCTGTCCTTCCATGATGGTTCCTCGTCTCCCTCCTCTTTCTTGGGTTTCTGCTGCCTGAGGTATTCACTGAGCACTCGGTCAGTTGGGGCCATCTTCCCAATGTATTCTTGGATGTTCCTTGTCTCATCCTGGACTGTGGTGCTGACACTCACCAGTCCCCGGCCCCCTTATATATATATATATCTTTTTATACTTTTATAACAAAATTACATAGAAAATATACATGTAAACATGTAAATACTGAATACTCAAATAAATGATAAATAAATACTGTAAAATACTCAAAGCCATTATTTATTTGAGTAGAGCTCTCAGTTTATACAACAAATACCTAAAACTATTAAAACAAACGTATGAATGTATCTAGAGTGTCACCCTGTTGCTGTGCACGTTGTCTCAGTGCAGGGCTGTCAGTGTTGTGGAGCTATAAAAAACACGAGCAGCACCTGTGCATGTCTTCCTTCTTCTGTGGTGCTGAAGCTGTCACGCAGTCCAGCAGAAGGACTTTTACAAGCCAGGCAGACAGCATTATGTAGATATTATTAGAAAAGGCGCTCCGTGGTAGCTCACAGCTGGAGTCTCTGTCTCCAACATGAGAAATTAAGGCCAAAATAGTCAAGCGTCCACAGCAGAGCTTGCTTCTAATTGTGTGTGTGCTGTATTATCCTCGTGCCAGGCTGTAGTGGCTGTGCCTGGTGAGATGTCAAGTGTCCACAGACATCGACGCCGGCTCCTCGAGCCTTAATGCATTTTTCCTGATTCTGCCTGCAGTTCAGTCAGTCAGACAGGTAGGTGGAACATTACGTTTGCTGGGTTATTCATAGAAACAGAATATCTACACATTCAGTGTGGAGAGCGTGTAATGACATTAAAGCAGGTGGGTTTTTAAAAGGACTCATCTGATCTGTTTGCCCAAGCGTTTATGCAAATGGGGCAGACACCTGGCAGATGTTTGGACTCGATGAATATGTATTTTGTGGAGCAACAGAAAAAGACATATTCAAAACGCACCTTTTCTCTCAGTGTGTTTGGGAAACGGGTCAGTTTGACTCTGTTTTTCAGTGACACACGTAACTTGCGTAACTTTTAATATTAAAATTTTGGGGTTTGAGCTGAATAATAATTATAAGATGAGCAGACTCAAACAAATGGTGAGCATAGTGTCTGCTGAGAACACAAGAATACTGAGATGAAGGGTCCAGTTGTTGATCTCAGGCGTTTTACTCCCATCATCAGGTTTTAATTTCAGTTTTGCAATAAAAATGGCATGCATGGGAGAAGTGCTAATTGTCTTACACAGAGTGCACCACAGAGAGGTATATTGCACAGCTGCACTGGGATCAGACAGGGGTAAGGGGAAAATGGGGACAAAGAGGACAGGTTTACATAAAGGGGGACAACTCTGTGAGGCTCAAATCAGGGAGCAAGTGTCCCGCTGAGCTTGGATTACAACCATAGCTGCTATGAGTCTGGACCTTTAAACATCAGGTTTCAGCTGTGTGATAACTGCTGATTATTCTTTTCTCGCCTGCGGATCGTCCAGGGATTTAATGAAACCTTTGTTTATTCACATATTTCAAAAGCTGAGGGCTCAGCAGTCTCAGAAAACCGAGCTTAGGCGGCCATTTAAGGAGGCAGCTAGTGTCTTTATCTATGGGGCGGGCTGGTTTGATCCCTGGCTCCTCCAGTCTGCATGTCAGAGTGTCCTCAGGCAAGATACTGAGCCTCGAGTTGCCCCCGATGCATCCATCACAGTGTGTGTGAATGTTCGGGAAGGCACTTAGGCATAGATATGGGTTTGTGTGTGTGTGTGTGACTGAGTGAATGAGGCTGGTACTAAAAGCACTTTTAGGGCTCAATTAGAAAAGTGCTGTATGCGTAAGAGTCCATCTCTTTAAGTAAGGAGAAGCAAACAAAGATGAATCAAAAGGGGACGGTCCACAGACTTCCAAAATTGTTCCACAAAACCAAAAGTTCATTAGTTAGAAACTTTATTGTTGACCTGCTTTTCCCATTTAATTTCATGTCATGCAGGAAACACTAATCCTGCCTGTAAAATGAGCATAAAATGTGTAGACGAGATAATGTAAATCAATCAAACTCTTTATCCCTCAGGGGGAAATTCAGAGCACAGCATCAGCACATTAACCGTCACAGCACTGAGCTGACATCCCACTAAAATCACAGACTCTGTCATTTCAGCTCCTCAAGTTTTCTACAGGGATCATGTTTTGAGTGTCTCATATGTGTGTTTCCTTTATCTATAACAAATATTTCTAATTTTCTAAAATGTTATATTGTCAGTGGTATTGGTTTTCAAATATTTGTATGCAAAAATGACTTTAAAAACACAAACTGTACAAACCAAGTTACATTTATCACTTTTTCTATGATTTAAAAACTAAAAAATGTAAAAGTTCACATATATACAGCACATAATGTGAATTTTAACTGCTCTGTGATCACCAACAAAATCATTGTGTTTTTTTCATACTTTGTTACAATTTAACAAACATTTGAAAATATGCTATATTTGTGCAGAAATGCTTGAAATATTACTGAAAAATCTGAAAACAAGAGTCTGATTATGGAATAATTAACAGCAGAATGATCATTGAAATCAAAGTCTATAATTTAATACACATACATATGTCTTCAGGGTCAGAAATGACACTTATGTTAAAGCATTGAACAGTTATAGGAGACGTAGATTCAACTGCAAGTAAACAACAAGAAATGAAAAATCACATAGAAATATCACATTCACTCTCTGTATACAGCAAACCAGTCAGTCGATCAGTTTTTAAATGTTTATACAGAATCTGTTGATATTATTTTTACTCTGTCAGAAATCCCCCACAGCCCACACTTTGTGCCGTAACAATTACACAATCTGGAACTTGATTATTCTCTAGTTTAAGGTCAACAAAACCAGACTCCCCCTCGAAGAGTTCACAGTTTCAGTGTAATTCAGTGTCACCTCACGCTACACGTCCGGGAAAAATGATCTTTGTGTCAATGGCACGCTGGTGTAATCTGTGACTAATCTGGTTGTCATCAGCCAAGCTCTGTGCGCGTTCACCGCTAATTTGGAAGCATTTCACACGGGTCTTATGCTTTTATTGTATCATCTGTGCGACGAGGGCCATGCCCAACAACAGAAATTTGTTTTTCTCTAAGAGCTTGATCCGATCTCACTCCCACCGGCCGTTGTTGTAAAGAGGATTAAGCGCCGATTCGTCACATTGCTGCAGGAATTATCGGCACAGAGATAATCTTTGATCCACCTAATTTGTTGTCACTGAGAACAGAACTGGATGTGTGACGGGTCTCAGAGTCCTGATGTCTTAATAATAGTAATGGATTGGATTTATATAGTGCTTTTCAAGGCACTTTACAGAACTGTTCATTCACTCTCACATTCACACACTGGTGGAGGCAGCTACAGTTGTAGCCACAGCTGCCCTGGGGCAGACTGACAGAAGCGAGGCTGCCATATCGCGCCTTGATATGGCAGCCTCGCTTCACCCTACTGGCCAACACCAGTAGGGTGAAGTGTCTTGCCCAAGGACACAACGACCAGGACAGAGAGCCCAGGAATCGAACCGGCGACCTTCCGGTTACAGATGTGCTTCCCAAGCCCCTTAACCACGGTCGTCTTCTCATTGATTGGCACTGCTTCATTACAGTTTTTGGGAGATGCCATTATCGTCGTTGTCCACAGGCGTTCTGACGAGTTCTCTGAACTGTCGACACTTACAGACGATCATCAGCTGACCGCACATGCTTTGTCATTCAGTCATGTGACTATTTCAACAGGAAAGCAACTTTTAAAAAAGACAATAAGTACAACAGGGTGGAGAATTAGTGTGATTTGAGCTCAGCAGTCACAGTAATCTCAGATCATGATATCAGTTATCATAATCATACAATCATACGTATTCATTTTAACAAGAGGTATTTAATTAAAGGGGGATTTCACAGAGTTTCACCAGCGAGTGTGAGATCACATTCTTGTACCAAGTGCTAAGTTCAGGGACCATTATATTTATACAGCACCAAATCACAAGTCACTTTATACTGTAAGGTAAAGACCCTACAATGTTCATGAGCTTAAAAATGTCATCACTTTAAAATGTGATCAATGTGTAAACAAAAAGGAAATATACTGTGGCACTGCCTAAATAAGCTAAATCGCACCAACTTGTGGGGTCGGTTATGTTGACTTGTTTAAGAGTACGTGAGGAGGATGAGTCATATTAAATGTACTTTATATAGATTCTGTCATGGCCGGCGGGAGCTGACTGTGTGTTGCCTGAATAATGGATGTGGAGCATAACTTGGAAAAAATTAGTCATAAATAGTCAACAGGGACAAGAAACATGAACATAACCTGAGCAGAATCGTGAAAGGTTTAATCATGATGTGACGTGGTGGGTAAATACACAGACTATCCAACAAGGACAGAATGAAAACACACAGACTAAATACACACAGGAGGTGATCAGGGGAAGTAGAAACACATGGGGAAAGAGCTGACACAAATTAATATCATGACGATGATGAAAAGTAACACTAAGCACAATGAACATAGAAACAAGACTTCCTACCGGGACATAACGGAACGTCGACATGACATGAGCTTGACAACATGAAACATGGTTTAGAAGCACGAACCAACAAGAGAGACCTAAACACAGGGGTACTGAAAGTAAAACACTGAGGACAAGATAGACCCTATAATACAGAGAACAGGAGCACACTCATAACTAAGAATACACAGAAAAACCTAAACTAGAATTAAAACTTAAGGCGACCTGATAATAGTGCTAGAACTTAACATCCTTTCAATATGCCTAAGAAATCACAAATACAACAACAAAGTCAAAGTGCTGGGTCACAAACCCAGCCCCTGACAGATTCAGATTTACTGACCAAGTGTGTGTACACATACAATGAACTGAGCTCCCACTAGTTCTTTGCTCTCGGTGTAAATAACAACATGTACAGCTTATTTATGGTTCAGAGTGCAAAGATGTTGGAATATATGGATAATTAGTTACTATATGTCTACTATATGTAACCTGTAGTTTGGCACATTTTACCATAAAAAAGGTTCTAAACCTTAACCTAAACCTAAAAGTTTACTTTGCGTACTCTTATGTGTCGAGAGCCGTCTCAGGTTTTGTGCTACATACACCACAGTTTACAGCAACGCTGTTTTCTGGCATCAGATCCACAAACCTGAACGTCAACACTGACCCGAGCCATTAATGATGACAAGACACTCAGCCGTGCTGTCTCTTTACTGGCCAAGCTTTTGCATTAACGATCCTGTGAGTCTCTGAATAAAATCTGTTAAATAACACAAGCATGCACAGAGTTACTCAGCAGTAGCCAAAAATACAGATGGATTGGTAGAAGTAAGAAAACTTAAAATGGTATCGATTAAGATAAAGCACTAATTTAAATTAGTCCACTGAGGTGGTGCGCAGCATCAAATGTCAGTATGGAAATTAGATTCCACATCATCACTTTGAGCGCAGTGGCATCTTATCGTTGATGAAGTGAAAGGTGACAAAAATGCGTCGGATAAGAGTTTGACTGAGGACAGTGTTGTTCCCATGGAGTTTTCTTCTACTGTCATACAATTCCACAGAGACGATCACATTTACACAAGTGTAAGAATCACAGCCTTAAATCTCAGTTTTGCCTACACTGTGTGCTCAGCCACAATTAGACACAAATATCACTGACAGATCATTAAAGTCAGCTAGGAGAGATATTTGTAGATTAAAAGTTTGTACACTGGATTTAAAATAACCTTCATTAAAAAATATATATAATCAGCGTATTTGCCATTCAGTGCAAAAAACTGCTGCTGTATGATTTTTCATATTACTGAGGTTTGCCAAAAAATTGTACTTGTTGCCCCTGAAAATCTTTAATTTGGCTGAAACAAAAGCAATAAAACTTTAAACTGTTATTTATTGGAAACGTTTACTATGCAGGCAATGAATAACCAATAAATGTTAGAGAAGAGGCTGTTGAACCATGAACCATACTTTTATTTTCTATATCGGTTTTGATTACACTTATTTCACATGGTTTAAATGTGCTCTATTGCATATAAAATATTATAAATATTATCATATTTAATTGGAATACTCTGTAGAGAAAGCACAGACCACTTCACCTTTTAAGAACTTTTTCAGATTCTCTGCAGATTTGTACTTTTCTTTGCTTTCCATGTCTCAAACATCAGATTCTGTCATGCGGCATGTTTGGACAAATATTTATTTTATAAGCTTGGTGTCTGTGTGAAGTTCTTCAACATGCGTGTCCGAGTGTTTCAGATGTGTCATTTCTGCTGTATGAGGCATAACCTTTAAAACTGACTTTTAAATGAGTGAAAATGTCTTCGTGTTATTGGTTATTGATGACTAACAGGCCTGCAGCACTTTTCCAAAGTCCGACGTATGCTGCAGGTGACTCGTGAATCATGTGCCAATTCAGAAAGACAGCCATCCCTCTGCTCGCTATAATTGCCCTTAAAAAATGATCATTATTGTCTCTTTGATCTGATCTGATGTGTTTCTCATATATTTCTGTGCATCACATCCTTTCTCTTTTGAATTTCTTTATAAACCGGAGCTTCTGTCGGCATTTTTTCTCAAACGTGACATTTTGGCCATCTGAGACTTTCTTCTGATCAGACTGTAAGGTGTGACACATGTCGACTCTGTGCACTGGCATTTAAAAATTGCAGGCTGGCCAAATTCCAGGGTGTTCAACTAAAGGTCAAAATTCCAGACTTTGAAAGGCCACAGATGGCACAAAATCTTCATGTATCCTGTTCCTAACTGGCCCAAAGTAAGCCTCCATCAAGGTTTGCTCCCAGTGTAAAACTGTGCAGTCTGAATCACGAGGCAGCAGACCGAGTCAAAATCCCCCCACTCAGCCTGCAGGAGATGTCATTCAGTCACTCCAACTGTAACCGCTGCCTCTGTGTGACTGACGTGTGTCCAGCTAAACCAGGGTGGACACACAGCTTACATAAACTGATGCAGGTTATGTGAGGAAAGGCCAAAAATAAGTTATTTTGTATGTCACGGTGATATTTCCCTTCCCCAGATCATCCTTTTTAATATTTAAATAAACATTCAACATCTTACAGGGAGAGATTTCACACCTTACAAGTCAACAAAATACCAAGAAAGACAGATAAGCCTAAAGCTAACAGGCTAGCAGGCTAACACAGCAACATGTCAGGTTAATCAGAAGCCTGGACAAGACTCATAATGTGACGCTTACTTAAACCTTTCACTCTGATCATTATCAGTCATGATTCTTCTAATATAATTATCTGTGTTGTGATTTACGATCATTATAATGTCGTCAGCCTCGCCGTCATTTAACAGCAAAGCCCGTCAGAAAAGAAACACGGCCTCATCCTTCATGTATGGCAGTGTGGAAAATCATTAGGGCAAAGAAAACATCAGTGAGGGGACTTTCATACAGTGCCAACGTTTCACATCGCAATTTTTATTTTTTACAATTGTGTTTGATTCATAAACACTCAATTAATACATTTTTATATTCACGTTCCTATAATATTTCTTTTCATTCATTCATTTATTTGTTAACTTCCTGTTTGCATAAAATCACCTGATCACAGTCATGTGACCACTGTGATTCTCTTTAGCTCAGTCACTCTGCAGGTGCTAGCTCTTCAGTCTTTGTAAGTACACCTGTTCCGCCCTGCTTACAGCTCCCAGTCACCTGACACACAGAGGGTAGGAGCTTCTAACAGATAGTAGCAGAAAACTCTGCCTCCCCCTGATCTTCCTTTTAGCCATTCGATTAGCAATCAGCTCTTGAGTTTCACATCAGCAGAAACAGAGATGGTCTCTTTTGATCCTTCGTTGTAGGTGTTTAACTTTTTCCTCGGCTAACTCTGTGTGCAGTTTGGTTGTGGACATTAGTGTCCAGTGCTCAGGTCCACCTGCTGGGATGTGGTGGTCTGGCAGTTGAACGTGTGCAAAAACATGTTTGTGCAGTAAACCTGATCCAGAGAAAGAACAGTGACAGTGCTAAATCTGTAATCACGTCGGCTCAGCTGACCGCGTGGACACGCTGAATAACTGTTAGCAAAGGCATCATTAGTCTTCGGTTGGGGGGTTTCCCGTGTTTATGTGGTTAGGTTTCTTCATCACGGTGATTATCATTCATCAGGCCAACTTATTTCCATCCCTGTCATTAATACTCAGTTATGATCATTATAATGTCATTATCACTGTGAAGATTTATGATTATCAACAACACCGTGAACTACTGACAGCAATTAACACCACAGACTGATGGAGACTGTGTGTGTGTGTGTGTCATGTGACTCTGCGAGCAGCTTGGCCGGTTACCCAACAGGACGGGATGACCTTAGTGGCTGGTAGCAGTGTAGATGGAGACAGTGTCCAAACTTTCCTTACTGGTCCTTGTCCTAAACACACAAACATTTACAACACAACCACACACTCACACACACTGCTCTCCTAACCCTAACCCCCCCCGCCCGCATGATTTGTTTTCCAGTGTTTTCACTGAAGAGGGCATGCTGGTTTGTGTGTGTGTGTGTGTGTATATTTACTTCATCATCATGCTTGTGTACACATGAGACAAGAACTAGTGAGAGATTTGTCCCTTTCTGTTTTGTTTTCCAATCACGGCTCCATCATAATTCCCGTCTTCTCCAGGCGGACTGCGATTCTGATCAGCAGTTTCCTGATAAAGCGACAGCGCCGGCCGCATTACGTGTTTATGAATTGCTAATGCCACTATTTATCAAGCTGCGCGGCACAATTTACCATATTGGAAGTCATGGTTTGCAGTTTTACATTTAGAAGGTGAGCGTGATCGACTGTATCATCTGTCATTTTAATTTATGAGAGATTAATGCAGTGGCAGCGCACTCCTCCCACACACTCATCAGGAGGTTAAATAATCATCATTCTCACATTTACTGTTCAAACTGTAAGTTTGAAAACAGGAAAGTCACAACAGACCAGCTAATTTAATGACCCTTTGAACTCAGCTAACTCTGAAATGATAAGAAAACAGCCCAAAAAGTCCTGTTGCTGCTGCCCCACTTTGTCGTCTGGACTCGAGTATCTTAGGAAATAATTTTGTCTATATTCAATCATTGATATCCTGAGCTGGGATAAAGTCATGGTGGCTGAAAACGACCGCTGAATGTTTGAGTGCTGTAAAGTGGGAATGTTCCAGCACCAAAATGAATTATTCCTCAGAAGCAAAATCCATAACATCTACTCACTCTGAGAAGGTTTGGTCCGAGTCGATCCGTCATAAAACATGCATGTCATTAAAATTCCCATTAGGCCCTGATTTTATTTATGACCTGTGTTTAGGTTCAGACGTTCAAAGAGGAGTTCGGTCAGCTTGATCGGATACTTGAAATAAAAATAAAATTTAAAAGTCATTAACATTTATTTTTCAGGGACCGGGTACAAAAACAAAGATGAAACATTGCACCAGATTTAGCTACTAGCTAATGTTCATCCACAGTCCCTGAGTAGGTAAAAAATGTATTTTATTATTATTATTTATTTTATTTGTGTTTAGAGAGAAGTGAGATGATTGTAGTCTGACGCAAGCTCAGGAACCACAGTGACGTATAAATATGCTCCCCGTGCAACAGCATGAACCGTATTCACCGTTTTTAACTATTTATATAGTAACAGTTAAACTGTCTGAGTGTTTATTTATTTATTCATTAAAAATCAGGAATCTTTTTTTTTTTTTTTGTAGCAATAATATGATCATTAGAGCGAGTCATGGACCGCTGCTGAACCTGGCCTTAAAACCAGGTTTATGTGCACACGTTGCTCTGATATGATGGATTAAATGAAGCTGAAGGACACTTTTCTACACTTTGAGTGAAAATTAAGAATATTTTAAGCAAAAAGACCAAATGAAGAAAATAATAAGATTAAAATGACAGAGATACACACAGGACCAAAGAGAAGCAAAACAATCCAGTTAGTCTATAAAAATAAAAACAAAGAATGAGTTGATGTACTGATAGAAAGAGAGAGAATACATAAATTAACAAGTAAAGATTATAAGAGGAACTATTTAATAAAACCTAACTCAGAGCTCTGCGGTGAGTCTTTGTAGAGCTATGATGTAACTACGACATCGTTGTTTAGTCTAGATAGAAGCGCCTTAGATGCGGGGACCTTTTCCCTCCTGGGCACTTGCTCTTTGTTCTGGGCATTCTTTCCGGGGGTCGGACGTCTTTGTCCCTCACGTTTTTCCACTTCTTTGTACACTCTGATAGTTTCAGCAATCTCCCTACAGGAACTTTCTGACATGTTTCAGTCCTTACATTGATGCTATGATTATTGTTCCTTCTGTTGAAATGATGATGGCTATTCTCTTACTGATAAACTTAAAAACTGCAGGGAAAAGGTAGAAATGCACAGGACGAATCAACGGTGCTGAACAGACGTGCAATCACATTTCCAGTGAGATGCACATCAGGTTGCGGGGTATGGTTTCAGAGGGGCTTGCAGTTATGGCGTAGATTTTAGTTTGAAAGCACAAAGCCCCGCGGTTCTGTGTCATGGTCCTGGGTCTTTTGACCCAGCGTTTTAAGTTTGAGTTTATTTTGTTCATTAGGTTATCTAAGTTCATTTGGTTATTAGACTCCTTGTGTTTTCTTCCCCTGTATTTAAGCTTCCCCTCACCCTTCGTGTTTCATGCTGCATGTCTTATGTTATCAAGTTTGTATTATCATGCCTAAGTGTTTCTAGTTCTTATTATTTCCCCCTCGTGTTTCCAACCATGTTAAATCTCCCCTGCTCTTCATGCGTTTCATGTCTGTGTCTTACGTTGTCAAGTTCTGGTTGTCGTGTCTAAGTCTGCATGTTTCCTGTTTTATTTTGAAAAGGGGTCTTGTGTTCTGTGCTCATGCGGTTAGTTTTACTCTTGCCTGTGCATCATTATGTCTATCCTAGTCAGCTGTTTCCTCATGTGTCTCCACTTCCCCTAATCACCTGCTGTGTATTTAAGTCCTCTATTTTCAGTGTGTGATTGTCAGGTCGTTCTGTCACAGTCTGGCGAGGGCAGACTGTATGAATTGAAAAAAGGACCCAAAATGCAGACTCCAAGGAACAGGGAACAAAACTTGAATGTTAACAAAAGGTGAGCCGTTTAATATGGCTGGTAGAAAGGGTACAAACAAAGGGCAAGGCAAACTGAAGCAAAATTAACACAAACCTAAACTGGGGAATCTAAACAAACAATAAGAAAAACCTAGACAAGAAACTTGGAAGCATGGCATGGACAACAGACGACCTGACAATCACACACTGAAAATAGAGGACTTAAATACACAGCAGGTGATTAGGGGAAGTGGAGACACATGAGGAAACAGCTGACTAGGATAGACATAATGATGCACAGGCAAGAGTAAAACTAACCGCATGAGCACAGAACACAAGACCCCTTTTCAAAATAAAACAGGAAACATGCAGACTTAGACACGACAACCAGAACTTGACAACGTAAGACACAGACATGAAACGCATGAAGAGCAGGGGAGATTTAACATGGTTGGAAACACGAGGGGGAAATAATAAGAACTAGAAACACTTAGGCATGATAATACAAACTTGATAACATAAGACATGCAGCATGAAACACGAAGGGTGAGGGGAAGCTTAAATACAGGGGAAGAAAACACAAGGAGTCTAATAACCAAATGAACTTAGATAACCTAATGAACAAAATAAACTCAAACTTAAAACGCTGGGTCAAAAGACCCAGGACCATGACATTCTGCACATCCTTTACTGTTGTCACCTTAATTTCAACTTCATAGTTTATATTTCTTTTGTGTATTATATCAGGGATATTTTTATATTCAAGCTATTTACTTTAACTTGTTTGCTTTTTTTGTCATGGAGCAACAGTGACCACATAATTTCCTCTGGGATTAATAAAGTATTCTGATTATGACGTTCAGTAGTTAACCCCTTTACTGTCATGACAGGTGCTAGAAAAATGCTTACATGCTTTTATCTACTTTCTTAGGGACACTGACATGGAAGAAAGTGTATTTGTAGAATTTAATTAAACTAATTACACTTAAAAAAATCCAAAAAAATATGAATGAGAATGAAGAACAGAAACTAATAGTTACCCAGTCCTCATTCAGTCCTCATTGCTGATTAATTCATCGACTCATTAGGACAAAGCTGGCACGGTGAAAGGTTTTCAGAGTTCTTCTCATGTCTTCCTGGATAACAAAGCTCATCGTGGAGCTGCGGTCAGATGAAGTGGGTCAGCTCAGCAGCGTATTTATAGCTCGGATCGCACTGCTGTCCGTGCTGTCTCTGGACCCAGCAGGAAATGATGCAATGAAATACAAACTGTACTACAAGTGGCCACTAATGCACCTCCACTGTCGGGCCACGGGTCAGTTCAGAGTCACTGTCAGTTCGCTTTCTATCCAACTGAAGCAGCCAAGCATTTAATTCCAAATTCAGAGGCGTGCATTACCACAGGGTTCAAACAGGCTGTGGCACAGGAACTAAAAGCCACATCAATAACTAATAATCAGCTCGGAGTCACGACAGCTGGAACAGCTGCAGAAGCTTGCATTTGGTGCTCAGATCTGAAATATCCAAAGTTTTGGAGATATGTTGTTTTATAAAGTAAGGATGTTTGGGAAGGCTTCAACAGTGGGAAACAGATTTTTCCTCATCCTAATAGATTTTTGGAATCTATTAGGATGTAATTGTGATTTTTTTACATGTACGAGTTTCAGATAGTCCTATTCTAAATACAGATTTTTTTTTCCAGGTGAGAAGCTCATTACCTTACACTATAAATTACCCTGAGACAACTGTTCTGTTGGTTTGATGCCATATAAATTGAAGTGAGATTTTGCAGACTGACTCACGATGGTCTGTGCCTCTCAGTTCATCCTCTGCCTCCCTTTAAATCCAGCTTTCCTCTGATTGGCCTCCTCTTGCAAACAGAGGTTTGAACAGCAGTGTGTTCACAGAACTTTGTGTCTGATAATCATATGAAGAGATTTTACTGCAGCCTGCAGCTTTTTGTACCAGTGCCTGAGGCAACTGTTTTTTTATTTTTTTATTTGATGCTATATAGATAAAATTGAATTGAACTGAACTTGTACAGACGCTGACCTCATCATTAGAAATTTCCTCACTACCATTATGAGAGAACTAATATGACAGAAAATAACAGAAAGCGTAATAGGCCCCTTGTTGTTTAGCTTTAAGCTCTGAGTTAGGAATGCTCCCCTGCAGTAAAATGCTGAGTATATTTTCAGGCCTCGCAGTGGGAAGTTTAATGACTTGGACTTTTTGCCACATTTGTAGGTAACGAACACAGCTCATCTTCATTTCAATAAATGCAGGAGCGTTTATGTCCCAAGCTGCACTGACATTTACTATATCTGTCAAGACCAATATTTTCAGCTGGGTCACCACAGTGATCCTCATGACAACAGGAGAGCCGCTTGGTGCCTGTTTGTCTTTCTTTGATGTTCCGTAGCTGTTCGCTTTGGTTTTTAGCGCAGTCCATCATCGTCTGTGTGTTCAGCGTTATTGACTGTTTGCTCTGGACTCGTTGTATGTCTGTGGGCTCAAGGCTGTGCTGGGGATTTGGCATTATGCAGAGAGCATCTAATGAGCATGATGAGCTTAATAAGGTAAAGAACTGAACTGCAAAATCAATGGGAGCTGGTTAAGTGAATCACAGCATTTGAGTAACAACTTCATGAAAAGAATAAGCATGTTTCTTGTAGCCAGGCGTTAAAAGTCACAGACTGTAAAGTTTTAATTAGTCAGTTTTTAATTAAAATAGATAAAACGAAATGAAATCAAATGAGGATAAATTTAATTTGATTTGAATCTGTGGTGTGGACGGGAGCTGCTTTATGCCAGCAGGGATAACCTCCAGAGGACCAAAGGTGATTTTTAAGATATTTGATTTAATCATTTATTAGTGTGAACTACCTCTTTGTTAAAATGAACAACAACAACAAAGAATCTGCCTGTCAGCTTTTTCTCACACGGGTACATTGTTTTTATAGATTAGAATCACAAATGAACGTGTTTTGTTACCAAATTTGTTTAAACTAGAGTAAAAGATGTGCTCTCAGGCCATCAACAGCTCAGACTTACATGTGAGTACGTACGCTGTGGCTTTTCGTACACTTCAGCCATGCTCTGGTTCTTTCGTCAGATTTCCTTGTAACACATGACAGCCTGTGTTCATGACCCGTGATGGCTGCTTTTCATCTGTGTTTGAGAAACATCATGTTTGGGTGAAAGTGCACCAACCTGTGATTTTAGCTCTGTAATTCTTTTATGGTGATGTGGTCATTGAAATGAGGAAATGAGGTTCACTTAAAGTCTATTGAGCTTGGAAAGAAAAGCGTCCGGACTACTGTAAATTTCTTGAAGACATTTCATCTGAGAAGCTTCTTCAGTTGTTAGAGCAACTGGTGGAGAATCCCAGATTTTAAGCATTTTGGACGGAGAAGACAGATGGTTTGAAAGAGGAGTGAAAGAAGCCATTTATCTCCACTGTGAATGACCATCATTGAACAGAGGGCTTATGACACTGACTCTCTGCCATTTATAATCCAGTTTTGAGATCTCTTCCCAGATGCCTTAATGCCCACTCACACCCTGGGGCATTTGACCTCTGTAAATTACATGATAGGGTGGGACTAGGCTTCACTATGGATTCACCCGTAACTTGGTTGATTGTGACCTACACCCGTTTTCACACCTTGGCTCATGTAGAGGTAGAGGATTAATCCATGACCCTCTTGGGGGGGACATTCCCATAGGGCTTAAAATCTGGGACTCTCCACCATTTGCTCTTGGAACTGAAGGAGCTTCTCAGATGAAATGTCTTCAAGCAACTTAAAGAAGTCCAGATGCCTTACTTTCCAAGCTCCTTAGACTACGATGACCTGGATGACTAAGAACCTTCACAGACATGTCTGCCAGTAAAAGGTTTGAATGGCGGGGTTTATGTAATCTTTGGGGTTAATCAGGTCTTTTTTGGATCATTTACATGAAACGTAATTGTTTGTTTGTAACACTGCCAGGCTGCATAAATCTGTTGGGATCCACCATTCCTCTCTTGCTGACCATGTCTACCTTTCTCTCTTCTAGCTTGGCAGCATCCAAAGAAGCTGCAGCGAGGAAAGCTGCCTCCCCGATGCCACCGTCCGAATTTCTGGACAAGCTCATGGGCAAGGTTTCGGGGTACGATGCCAGAATCCGACCAAATTTTAAAGGTAGGCGTTGCCACCAAGACTCAGTCGGATAAAACAGGAATGTAGCCAAACGTACCCTGAAAAGACCTGCGCTGTGTCTGCATTTTATTACCTTCTCTAAATGCCTGTTTAGCCAAGAATGTCACCAAAGATAAGGTTTGTATTTATTAGCTTAACTGAAAAAAGGAAAATAACATGTTTAGACATCGATGTTGCTGAAACTTTGTTGCTGTATATTTAATCACTTCAATGTTTTTGTCTGTTCTCAATTTGTCGATCTCTGTATTTGCCCTTTGCAGTGTGGAACAAAGGTAATTCTTCCCACGGCTCAGTTTAGGTGTCAGACCCCAAACTCCCTCCCCCCACCTTTTTTTCCCCTAACACAAGTCCAGCCTTGCACTTTTACCCACAATCATATGGTAAGATGACAAAATCCCCAGTAAGGACTAAGCTAGTTGGCTACATTCCTTGGTATCCACACAGTATCCTGAGTGCTTGTTTTGGTGGTCAAGGTAATGTGCCTCTCTCCCATGAGTGTGCTGCTGACCATGATTTCATGATGATGATGATGACGATATAGTTTTAAGTGACCTCCCTGAATGGAAGCCCCCATAAAGACACATGTCAGAGGTTTCTGCTTTAAACTTCTTGCATTAGGAACACAGACTGGACATGAGAGAACTGGGGCAGCCCTCCGTATCCACCAAAGTCTATGACTAATGCAATGGGTTAAAAATACATTTACAGCATCTTTAAGCATCTGAACAGACAGACAAACTGATTTCCCCTCGTGCTTTTCTGACATTTAAGCCTTGCTGCATGTTTAAAACTGCCAGAACTGAGATTTTATAAAGTGGATGTGAGAAATTTCTAATGTCTTCCGTTAGGTTTGTTGGGTCATGTGTACAAAATATTGGTACCCCGGTGATATTCCAGCTTTTATCAACACGTCTTCCTTAAGTATTAACCTTTAATCACCTGTTACAACATGTGCCTTACTTGTTTTTTTTATATACGGCTGCCAAAGCATTGCTATCCTTGGCACCTTGCAGTCCAGACAGTAAATCTTGTCCTACTGTCGTCACTTAAAGGATGAAGATTGGTTCAAATGTTAGTGAGAGGTACGCTCAGTTCCCCTCCAAGTCTGATCAGAAGCAGATCAGTGGGATGTGTAAGGAGTTTGAGTCTTACCTGGCAGCAGTTTGGTCTGCAGGAGGTTTAACATGAACCTCAAAAGCACACGGGAACCCATCACCCAATCACCGCACGTTTTAGGCGCTGTCCAAGTTTTAGTGAAAAGTGAACCTTTTCAGGTTATTATCAAGATTTGCCAAACCATTAATTAATAATTATAAATATCTAAATGGCCGTTACACTTGGCTCAATTTGATCTGATCTGTTTCATGTAAAATGGTTGTGATCAGATCAGTGTGTGTGTGTGTGTGTGTGTGTGTGTGTGTGTGTGTGTGTGTGTGTGTATACAGAGCTTCACAAATGTATGAGACCATCTGTCAAATATTTTAGAAATGTAAAATAAAAATAACTAAAACTCATTTTTACTGTTCATCGATGCAAAATAATAATGTGCTTCACTGCTTTTTCATAAAACTGTAAACTTTAAAATTCATGGATAAGATATTACATGATTATATTTTTAATTAAAGAGCATTCTGCTGGATTAACGAGAAACATTAAAAAACAGGAAGCTCTCAGAGAGCTTCCCCTCTGAGGCGGCTCTCATTTTTTTCTTTCTTCTTTTTAAACATACTTTAATAAACCCACTGAAACACATTTTAATGTACCCTACTAAAATATTTGTATATTTTTTTATTTATATGAATATAGTACATGTGTAGTATTTATTTCATGATTTATTCATATTTTAAATGTTTTGTAATAAACACCAAGTGTATTTTGGTTTATAATAAAAATATATTAATAAGATAAAGCATCGTCCTAGTATAGGAATTGTGGTTATGACCTGTTAGATGAAAAATATACATAAAAAATACCTAATAAAACAAACGTTTCCAACACAAACAAGATCGACATTGAAAAGATGGGAGTAAGAAACATAGTTTTAAATATCTCCATAAATCATTATTATAACTTTGACCTTCACATCAGTTTGTTGACCTTGAAGGAGAGGTCAGAGGTCAAATGTGACGTGACGTCTTAAACCTTTAGATGTTAAGATGAGAATATTTTAAGTTATTGGACTTTTTGTTAGTTTCCCACCAATAAATCATGAAGCTGACCTTTAAAATGTGTTTTTTAACATGAGACTTTATCCGAATTCATTCTAGACAGAAACACAAAAACGCTGCGACACACAGAACCTGCCTGGTCCATTCAGGTCAGCCGTGGCATAAACCACTAATTTGTTGGTGGTCTAATATATTTGTTAAGCACTCTGCTTGTGTGTGTGTGTGTAATATAGTAAGTGGCATGTTACCTGCTGGGGTAGAAAGAAGGTTCGCCTTCGTCTTTTCAATAACCTGAAAAGATTTCTGCCGTTCACTTCTCACCCAGATGTTTTCTGGGATCTCTGGCGGTGATCAAACCTGGAGGGATGACGTACATTACCTAACGCTGCCTGCGTCAGGTCAGCATGCGATGCTATTTGTCTGCTGCTCTGCATCTGCCCGTCGTCTCTAAATCAAAAACAGGTGAAATTTAAAGGTGTTGCTAATATTTTGTACACTGAGCACACAGGTACACAGAATGTGCACAAGTGAATCACAGCTTTGTTTCTGAATGCTGCCATGGAGCTTCTCTCTTCTTCTGTTTTTTCTTTGCTGAGCCCATAATGGTACAACCCATTATATGGTGAGCAGGATATCTCGGTTCACGCAGGACAGGGTTGAGAGGAGCGGAGGGTTTTCGCTGTGACTAAGTGCGCATTATTAAACCTGCCTTGGCTACAGAATGGCCGACCTGCCGAGGGTTTGCTCAGGTGTTTGTCGCGAGCCGATTTTGGAGATCATTTCTGTTTTTTTAATTTGATTTCTCCTCAGCTCTGCTCAGCAACACTCCCGCGCGATTTACTGAAGCTAGCACTGCACTGACCTTTACAAATCAGGATTTAAACAGGCATGTGTGGCAGTTATTTGAATTTATAGCTTTAATCTTTTTTTCCTTCTTCTAATGCGATGTAATAAAATTTTTTAATGCAGATGAAATTACTCTCCGGCGCTGTGCCGCACACGCACAGAATAATAAGAGTCCCAATGTCCCCTGTAACACAGACACATTTATTTAAATGAGCTCAGATGTCAGATACTTTCTGTTTTGGGGTAAATTTGTAACGAACGCAGATCTGTAATGAAGATACGTATGGACGAGGAGGAGGAGCCCATCTTTTATATAATGTGCTCAGCTAATTGTGTCAGGGGCCATCGTTAGCAGACAGCCCGACATGAACTTCCAGATTCTGTCATGGTTGTCAGGTCGACAGAGTAACACAGCGTGATCTCTCCGATTTGCTCATTCATGCAGTCTTTTGTGTGTAAGTGTGTGTGTTTGTGTGCGTCCCCTACCAGCCGACTACACCCCTGCATTAATCACACCCATGAAATAAACAGCTTGACAGCTCGGCGGCCTCATAAACTCGGGGGGAAAGAAACAACAACAAAAAAAATGTACTTGCACAGTAGGGGAGTCAGGCAGGGAGCAAAAAAAGGAAGAACTAGAATAGCATGGGGGTATTATAATAAAAATAATCATCACCATAACATGCTAAGTGGGAACACTTTAATAAGTGACGTGTCTGTAATGATGTGGCATTCAGCACACGGATCGCTCGAACGTGTTTCCTTAGAAGCTTTTTAAGGAAGGGATCCTTCAACTAGCATGCTTGTCAGCTGCTGTAGTGGAAACGTCACCGTCACCTGTGCACATTCTCCAACACGGTGAAGACACCCTGATAACTGTGTATTACCCTGAGAACACACTGGGCGCGTCACACAGTTTCATTTTGTCTTTTGCACAATTTCCAATTTAGACTAGAACAAAGTTGTTGTTTTTTTTAACTAAAACCAGCAGAAGTGAACACATGCAGAGCCGCACAGCTACGAAACAAGCTGCCCGAGGAAGTCGGGTCAGTGCCTGGGGCAACTATGGCTCAGGAAGCAGAGTGGGGTGGCCACCATTTGAAAGGTCAGTGGTTCAAACCCCGGGACCATCCAGGTGACATCAGGCGGTCAACACAGTGAACCCCAAACTGGCCCTGAAGCATCCATCAGAGCGAGAGTGAGAAGGATTTGTGTGGTGCAGGATGGATGGATGAGCCTTGTAGTGTGAAGCACTTGGAGTGGAAACACACTAGATTTAGCTTCACTGTTGTATTATTTATATGAATCCATTTTGGTGTCTTTTTTTAATATTGACCTGCTTTTCAAATATCTTTTTGTTTCTTGTTGTGTACCACCGTTATTTTACTGGATGGAACGCCTCCCACGTGCTGTTTGAGATATTCTGTCTACAGTAAAACTGATATCTATTTTATGATGGGGAACATAGCAAATGTAAATCTAAATTCACAACAAACTGAGTGTATTGTACTCTGGATGGCGTTACCTTAGTCTCCAGTAACACTGTGAGGAACCCCAGGATATGTCCTTCAGTGCACATATTAAACAAATATGTAGGACTGGTTTCTTCCATTTGCGCAACATCTCTAAAATGAGAAACATCCTGTCTCAGAGTGACGCTGAAAAACTAGTTCATGCATTTATTACTTCCAGGCTGGACTACTGCAATTTCTTAGTATTTACAGGGATTAAAAAAAGAGAGATTTATCTTCCCTTCGTTGACCTTGCTGATCTTGGTTGTTTCCAGAAATACATTTAAATTCCTTCTCACGTGCAAAGTCCTGAAAGCATCATATCCCCTCCTAGTACACTATCACCCCATTAGTGCACTTCACTCTCACACTTCAGGCTTACTTGTTGTTCCTAGAGTATTTAAAAGTAGAACGGGAGGGAGAGCCTTCAGTTTTCAGGCCCCAGGAACCAGCTTCCAGTTTGGATTCAGGAGACAGACACTATCTCTACTTTAAAGATTAGGCTTCAAACCTTCTTTTTTGCTAATGCACATAGTTAGGGCTGGATCAGGTGACCCTCAATCCTCCCTTAGTTATGCTGCAAAAGGCGTAGGCTGCTGGGGAATTCCCATGATGCACTGGGTGTTTCTTCTTCATTCACCACTGCTGCATGTCATAAATAGTTTCTTTCTTGTTTTTTTGTTTGTGAGCTCCCCGTGCTCCTCTTTTTCCCTCCTACACATCATACATGCTCATCCAATTAGCACCAGCCCTGCTAATTTTGCCACAGTAGATGGAGGGCGGGAGGGGACAGGATGGGGAAGTGATGAGATCTGCCCCAGGCTATGACTATGGCAGCACGAGAAGAAATCCCAGTGATCCGGTGCAGGGGTCCAGTGTATGATTTAGTTTAGTTCGTCTGCTGGAGAGAGGAGAGCAAGCACTCGTGACACATTCAGGACGAGCTGTTTATAATCCATGACTTCATCCTACGTTCATTTCTCTTTTCCTGCTTTCTCAGTTTTTACAGTGTTTCATCCAAACCTCACATCTGTCTTTGCCTTTTCGTTATTTCTGTCTGCTGCTTATAGCTGCGTTCTTAATTTTTGCTTCCTTATTAGTTTCCTTGCTCATCACACATCATTTGGTCTTATTTATTTCTGCATAGTGATCAGATCTTTTATTTTATTCTCTTATATTTTAATCTTCATTTTTCTTCCCTCTTCCTTTTATTTTCCTCATCTCTTCCTGCATATCCATTTTCCTTATCGGTGGTTGAAAGACAAGTTCATTATTAAAGAAATTGTCCCCTATTTATCTGTTTAGCCCTCCTTTATTTTAGCATCTGTCTCTTGAAACATTTGGTCAGGTGAGCAGGTAGCAGGTGAGGTCATGCAGGAGGTTTTTTTACTTCCTCAGACAGCAGCACCGAGTCCTTCTGATGCACTACTCCGGTAATGAATGGCCACACAGCGCTGTGGAGATAAAGGAGTGTGTATGAGAGGGAGAGATGGGGGGTTAGCGAGGGAACCAATGAGGGAGAGGAGGGTTTGTGTAATTCTTCTTGTGTCCAAGTGTGTGTCTTCGTGCACGCTTGATGAATGGTGCCGACTACAACTGTGACTCTCCTCTCCCTCTCCGCCATAACCTTGTCCTTCCTCATCACTCAAGCCGAGCAGCAGCAAGGCCAATGACTCGGACCAAGCTCCTGGTTTCAGGCTCGACCTGAACAGGCCACTGGCGAACCAAACTCCCCACCCTCCGACTCCCCCGTGTTTGCAAGGCAGGGCTTTTTGCCTGAGAAGACACTGAGTGTGTCACCAGCTTTAAAATCTGTGCTTCAGCAGGTTTTCATCTTCTGCACTCTTGAGCGGCCCCGTTGTTGCTTCATAGCTCGTGTTTGCTCCTTGAAACAGTCCTTTTATTTTGTTTGGCAAAGCTCCCTCCTCCTGATATCAAAGACCTCTCACTGAAAAATCATCACTGCGTCACTTTGCTTCGGTGGACCTGAGTAAATATGCACAGGGGACGAGAGATTCTTTTCCTTCTCCTCCTCACTTTGTCCTTGCACAGCTGGAGGAGCTGTTGCTGCACAAAGCTACACAACTCTTTGCTTCTCTTGTGTTGTGCGACTCCCTCCTCCTCCTTCTCTCCTTGCTGGAGTTGAACGTGCCGAGGCGGGACTTTAGTTATTAGCTGTCGGAGCTTGACGTTCATTTGGTGTTATCAGCACTTGTTTAATGGCTACTTAATGGGATTAATGGGCATAAGGTAATGAGCGTAGGATGGAGGAATGGCTGCGGGTGGGGGGTGGGGGGGGGGAATGGATGGGAGAGCAAGTGGGGGGAGAGAAAGACAAAGTGAAAGACACAAGTTGGAGGGATTTGCCCACGATGGGAGATTAGGAAGAAGTGCAGGTGGCAGAAGTGAAATGCAGGGTGTCGCACTGCACACAGAACAGATTTGTGCTCGCTTAGAGCTGGAACTCTGATGCTAACACAGTTCCCAGTGGACCCAGTGTTCCTCAGTTATGTATTACACTTGCAGCAGTCTTGAATAAGCAGCTCTGGGATGCAAACTACAATATCTACACCCTCCTCTTTTTTTCTCAACTCTACAAGGATGCAAGCGCTGAAATCTGCTCGGGTGAGTGGGCATTCTCGCCCAGAGGAAGGTCTTGTGGCTCTCTTAGTATTCAAGGTAACGGCCCTCTCCTTTCCAAGCCAGGAAATTTGGATGAGGGATATATTGCAAGGAGAGAGGAACTTTAATGTCGTCACAGAGGTGACTCTCCCCAGAGTTATGACAAAAATATTGATCACAGTTGAGCGTCTAGCAGGAGGAGGCAGAACGGCAAGGGCAGCAAAGAGAGGAATATTGAATAGGATGGTGAGGGCACCAAAACGGACGAGAGGAGTCTAAGAGGTGGAGGAAAGAGGCGAATGAGAGTGGTCGGATTAATTTCTGCAGTCAAAAGTTTAAATCTGTTCATTATCGTGAGCCGAACAGGAAATGATCAAGCTGGCAATTAGAGCACTGTCAAATGAGCCATGTTGTCGAAATGAATGAATTCCTCTCCTCTTCTGTTTGCTTTAAATAGCTCACATTATTATTGTTTCCTTTTGATCCTCAGATAGCAAAAACCTTCTTTAGCTTTAGGCTGCACACAGCCACTCTGAGATGTGTAAAAGGAGTCGATGGGTACATTACTCTGTCTTCCTCCCTCTGCAGTCCACCGGTCCGTGGCTAATAAGTTTATAAGGAGGGGAATACTGCCTTATAAAGGGCCATTCGGTCCTCCTGCGCCGTCGCACCTCTAATTGCTAGCCAGAGGAAAAAAGGTTTAAGCCCACCAAATCCATTTAAATAGCCTGATGGAGAGGTTGGCGTGTAATTGTTCACTTCCCCCACACAATCAGGCCACGGGCTGCTGTTCTCGGGCTTTACGTGGCAGATGCGTCCAACATTCGGCTGATGGAGGGACCCTGGGGTATAAGTAGAGAGAAAAGCATTCGGGGAAAACCCTGTATTTGTCTGACAAAGCATCTTTGCTTCGAACGCAGAGGCGAGCTTTTTTCTTTTCCTCTGGTTTCATTTCTGTACCTTTGCTGCAAAGCCAGGAGAATTGATTGTGCACAGTGCTAGTAATTAGCTTGCGTTACGAGATCCCCTCTGCTGGCAAAGCAAAAGTCCAAAAAACCAAAGCTGCTGTGGTATTAATGCCAGGATCAGGTGATGTTCGACGGGCCGCCTGGCCGCGAGGCTAAGCCCAGGCTTAGTCCTGACACGGAGAGACTGTCGTGCACAGAGGAGGGAGGAAAAATTGCCTTTGGTGGATTCGGGCAGATTATAGAGTTTAAGTCACCTGTCTACAACAGTTCATGGTCACGACGAATACTTTCCATCTATCTTAGAAGCCGTTTCCCTTTTTTTTCAGGCTGACAGTGACAGATTACAATATCGCTTGCAGACTTCTACTGGGTGTAGTTCCCATCCTTCACATTGGCAGTTGTCAAGTACAGCAAAGCAGGATGTGCCCGGTTTTCTCAGTTCAGTGCAGTTCGAAGACAAAATAGGACATCGATCAACAAACATGAGTTACGAAAGGAAGACAGTCTCCTCGGCGTGTATCGATAGGACGCATTGTTGGCCTCTGTTCATAATTCTGAGTAACTGGAAGAGAAAATTTTAATAGCTTGAAATGAAATGTGTTTGCTGTTGAGTGCATGAGAACCGTTTAATACCTGAAGGTCGACTCTGACGTTATGTCTGATTTGGAAGTCTTTGATTTGCAGAAAATTAGACGGCTTGGTGTTAAATCACAGTTTAGCCGGCAGCTGTGAGCATGTGCTGATGAAGAAAATCTCTACTTTGTTTCCTTTCTTAAACTTTTTTAGACCAATCCGATGAGCCACTGACGTTCAGTGGCACATCGGGCTAAGTCTTTATCTTTCCAAGGGCGAATGGGGGAAAGATCTCGGAGCAATGAATCGTTCGGCTTTAACTTCTGATTCCTTGACATTAGCGGGTTGGCATTTTTCCACTATCAATCAGCCTTGTGCAGACTAAAAGTTCTCTTTCTCAGCTACGATATAATGTGGCCCGTTTGTGAGAGGCTGTCACTTTCTTGGGGGGTTGAAGTAGGACCTTTTGTCATCCAGATGGGCTCCATTTCAGCCAAATGACTTCATATTAATAGGAAGAATTGGAATTACATCTAAGATTGGTGATCATTTATCCATTCCTTTAGGGTTAGTGCCATTTCTGTTGCCAGTCGAAATATCGATGGGGACGGAGAATCGGCTGCTTTGTTTCATTCGAGTTGTTGTGAAATGTGTAAGTCACCGTCTACCTGTTGCCCAAAATTACCGAGGTCAAAACCGTCAAGATAAGGGAAAAATCTAAATGAAGCCAGTTTGACATGTAGTCTTTGCACCTCCCCACCCTCCTCCTCTTCCTCCTCTTTCTCTCTGGCCTCTTGCATCTCCTGTAGTGCATTTTGCTAGTTTTACTTCAGCTCCTCTTGACAGAACTGCATTGCAACTCTCCTCCTCTTCATCTCAGCGCATCGCCTCTCCTGTCCTGCCCGCTGCAGTATGGCAGTAGATTGTTTCTCTACAGTCTCATGCATCCCTCCTTCCTGCTATTGCCTTCACAGTATGTTGCCCCTCTCCTCCCGCCCCTCCCCAAGTCTCCCCCGCTGCCACACACTCACCCCGGCCGAGTGTTGGCAGAGTGTTGCGACACCATAGATAATCGAGCCTTGCTGTCTTGTTCGCTCCTTGATAGACAACGCGGTTGTTTTCCTTAACGAGGACAAACAACGTGTAGTTGGTAACGTGTTGTTAGTATATGCTGTGTTTAATTCTCATCTTTTTTTTATTAGACCCCAAAGGCTCCAAAAATGAAGCTACTCACAAGAAAGGTACTTTCCCTTTTCCTGTTTCTTTTTCCCTTTTTTCTACTTTCTACTTCTGCTCTTCCCTCACCAACGTTTGTGATCATTTGTCTTTAATGCAACGACGAGGCATTTTCCAGATGTTGACACCATTAGGAACATGAGGGAAATGCTTTTTGGTTAAACTGTGGAGATACAAAACCAGCATTAAAATTTCACACAGAACATTTTTAAAGTGTTTTTCCAAACTCAGCTATAAGAATGATTTATTTTTGTCATCCTTGTGACTCATTTAATGGCACATGTAGTGGTGTGTAGCAGTGTTGTATTCTACCCGCCATCCTTATGTAATGCAGGAATGTGCAGTACTGCACAGCAGCCTGTGTCCTGGTAATTTTCTGCCATTATGTTGTTTTTACAGAGGTTTATGTAAATTGTAAAATTCATTATCAGAAAAACAGTTCCTTCATTTTACAGATTTTTTATTGTGTACCTTTAGTGTGCAGGAAATAAAAAGTAAAATGAAGTCTAGAGTAGAGCACGGACTACAACAGCTTTGTAACCTTTCTCCCCGTTTGCCCTGCGTTAAAGGATTGCTCTCATCTCATTTGTCCTCCTAGCTGAAGATGCTAATTCTGGTAGCACAGCAGGCCCTTTAACACAGTGGCTCCTGTCAGTTGTAACTAATATCTGCGTGGCCCTAATTTGCATGCACAGACTCTAAGCGGTGATAGAGAGCCCCATACACAATCCGCTCACAGGGTCCGTCCTACAAATTACTGCTGCAGGACTTTCCAGACAATTACAGTTAGCGATGGAGCAAACAGCAGAGGTTACGCACTGGGTAATCTTATTTCTCGATGCTGCCAGACGGAGTCTGCAGAGTGCAGCGCAGGTTAAAGAAACGTCATTATTTTCAGTTGGATATTCCTGATCGCTATAGCAACAAGACCGAGGAAATAAGGCCGAGGTACTATTCCTCCAAAAAGTTAACCGGCCATCTAACGATGAGCGCGGCAAAAAACGACCTCGGCAGTGGACAGTAGATGCGATCCTCTTGCGTCTGATTTCTCTGGGTGAATAACGCCATTGAGAGAGACGCCGTTTGCAGACTAAAGACCCCAATTACCTCCTCCCAGTACTGTCAGCGTCACAGGAGACAGCGTTTATATTAGCAGGCAGCAGCCTGTCTGCCTCTGGGCTGCTGAGATGCATAACTTACACTCTGGCTTGGTGCTAAAAATAAATAAAATGAATATATAAAAGTGCAGAGCTGATAAGAAATCATTTCTCTTTTTATTGTTCAAATAGCAGGAGAAAAATTCCAGTTCACAGACGTGCTGGACAGGAAATCAAAGAATGTAGGTTGGACGTTAACGTGGGTCCGAGCTGCAGTCATATATTAATGTCTTATTCATGCTGCAGATGCTTCGTTTGTAATTTTTGTGAGTCAGCCATGAGCTGCTTGCCCACTTCAGTCTCTAGATGATGGGATTTCCCCCTTTTTGGACCCACAGACCCTCCTCCACCTGTAGGTTATCCTTCATTTTAATCGCTAATCAACATAAAGCACGGTCATGTAGCAGACCTACAGCAGTGCTGTGAAGACATGTCGTGCATTTTTGCTACAAAGGCGTATGTAGCGGTGATATTTTTGGCTGCAGACAGAATTGGTGGAAATGTCAGTTTTAGAAGAAAAATGATTAATGTCAAAGCGAGAGGGGAATATTAGAAGAAGAAAGGGATAGGATTGGAAGAATATGTCAGAGAAAAAATTTAATTATTTAGAAAGAGACACAAAATAATAAGTAGTAAAATAATATGATAGTAGGAGTGGACAGACTAAATGAAAGGAGAGCAAAGAGGAGGGAAGGAAAGGATGATTAGAGGAAGAGACAAGAATGCTATAGAAGAGACAGCAAAGAAGGAAGTCTGTGTACAAGGTGATGACGGCAGAGGAAAGAAGGAGTCTAACAAAGCCGAGCACACGGAGGAGATGGAGGCGGAGGGGAAGACTAGAGACCAGATAGGATGGAGAAAGAGGAGGAAGATGGCGGGTGGTGAGGTTTTACTTCCAGCGTGTTCAGCAGAATCCAGTCAGCAGGTCGGGGCTCGTGCCTCTCCATGGCCACCATCAGATTGGAGGCTCTGCTCTGCTCCTTCTGTTGTGGGATGTTGAGCACATATTTCACAGGAGCCACCTCCTTGCAGATACTTTATGCAGATTACTGTTAGGCCAGGTTCTGGGCTCTCCGTCCTCCCACAGATTCAGTCCGTCTCCGCAGATTTACGTCCATGCGAGGACGGCTCGTAATATGATTGCACAGTGCTTCAGAGAGGTGACACTTTAATGTGACGACTGCAGGTCGGAGCATATTGCGGTTATTTAACTTTTTTATTGAGGGCAAAAAATTGCTGCTATGTAGATTTATGCTTATCCGAGTGGCCTGTCTTATGAAGAACACCTTTCTAATGTGATTGCACAGTGCTGCAGAAAGCCAACGCTGCAGAATGATTACTGCAGGCTGGAGCACAGCACATCGTTTTACTGAACGTAAAGCTGAATATCCCCCTACACACAGTCGTTCCCATTCATGTGGCCTATTTTAAATAGTATGGCATCACTGCACTGTGGTTTACAAAGAACATTTTAACTGCAGGGCTTTCCAAAACCACACGAATCACGAGTGCTTTGATCAAAATGACTAAAGATTCGTTTCACGGTTACAAAAGTTTTCTTTACGAGTCAGAAATTCTTTTAATGCTTTAAATCCATGTTAACTTTCCGAAGAACAACATACAGACATGTATATTTGTGTGAAGCACTGAAAGTCTTATAAAGCAGACTATTGAAGTGTTGTATGATTTATTATCCCCATGTGAGGAAACAAAGAAGAACTTTGGCGTCTCCTTCTGTGGCCAAAGCAGCTCGTTTAATCTCTATTTAATATATTACCAGCTCCTGTGTTTGGTGTTCTGGGGTCATTTGAATGAAAGTAATTTCAGACTTTGCAGGAATTTAGAGTAACTTATTCACGCTGCCCAAATAAAAGTATCAAAGTATTTCACAACAAAAGCACCAGAGAACAAAGCCTCAGATGATGAACATGAAGGACTAAAGCATTTTCTCTGTCACAGGCACTCATGTGAGAGCTCATATTATAGTTAATTACACACATAAATCACGTAAAATTAACCCTAACTCTTTGTATATATTTTCACATATATTTCATAATTTTCTATCCAAGTATTAACATTAAGTAGTGAAAATATGCTTTTTTGGTTTTTTTTACTGCAGTTAAAACAATAAAAAAGAGTCAAAACATTTCTTTGATTTTAATGTTAACACAACGGCCTCTGTCTTTAATCCACACAGAAATAAAAAAAACCACAATCTTAGTAAAACGTTCTGAATATGAAGAAAAAACGTTTTAAAGGTGAAGCCGTGTTCACAGCGATGGAAAAGTGTTTTTTAATAAAACTGAATCGACCTGTTTTAACAGAGTGTGTGTGTGTGTGTGTTTGTGTGCGCGCGCGTGCGCTTGTGTGTGTCCACTAATCTCAAATGACTATCTACATTTCCCTCAAGATGATTAAAAGTGTCGAGCTAACGGCAGCACATCACGACACGCCATTAAATCACACGCCAATTTATTGAGGAGATGACCATCTCTGTCTTACACGCACGCACGCACACACACACACACACACACACACACTCTGCAAACACTCCATCTGCATGAGGGCAGCAAACAGGAAAGATCACACACAGAACACACACAGGAACTAAAACACACACATCGCTGCTCACATTTTTATTTTCCTCCCTTTTTTAATCTCTTTCACATTTCCATTGCTACCTCTCACTAATCCATTGATATAAAGCCCGAGTCACCTCGTCTCCGTCGCCATTGCAGACCTGCTATTGATTTCTGTCTCCCTGCGGGCAGCCGGCTGCCAGCCTGTCATGTTCTCCTGTCAGTCAAAAGCTGGCAAAGAAAGCCCTGAAAGGTCCAGCGACTCATTTATTGCAGACTTAATTCACTGTCTGCCTATAATTAGACAAGGTGATACATTTTTTGGTAAAGCAATTAATGTCACATTTGGAGTGGGTCCCCCTGAAATCAGAGCGCTGTTAGGTGTGGAGGTGTTTCTCCTCCTCCTTTTAAGACGGCTCCTGCATGAACTTTCTTCTTCAGGCGTCTTTGAGGTCGTCTTCAGCTGTGTGTCAAAGTGTGCAGCAGCCTCTTTCATTTGAATGAGGTCGTTAAATCAATGCAGCGCGGATGTTGCAGAGAAATCCAGTGAACGAGGATGACAGGCTAACAGGACATCGTTTTGGTTTTATAATATATCCTCTAATGATTTCTGGGTGTTTGATCAAAAAAAAGAAGGCTTTCTGCAGTGATTACAAAAGCATCGGCATATTTCTGTGTACATAGTTCTTATTGCTCTACAAACTCTACTTTCCAACACACTGGTGCTCCCCCCTGTGCTGACTGCAGGATGTCACCGGTGACTCAAATGTTCAGAGGACAGACTCCAGGAGTGTGACTGAAATCATGGTCAGGCTCTGAACAATAGCGGCTACTGAAGATGAAGCATCCGGTGCTCTTCCAGCAAACGCAAACTATCAAACTCAGTGGCTACTTTTCATCTTTGGAAAGGCCAGCCTCCTACATAATTTACAACAACTGGCATTTCAAAACGTGACGTCATTACTCAGGAAGCACCTACATTCACTCATAATGAAGAAAAAAGTATTTCAGCAAACTTTACCCATGAAAACAGATTAATTTAAACCCAATAAGATTCAATAATGTTTCATTAATTTCTCCTTTACATAGCATTGAGGTCAAGTATGAGTCTTACTGATTTCATCCCAAACTGCGTCAGTGTCTGCCCTTTGTGCAGTCACTTTATTAAAATCACATATTGGTATTTTATGCTGCATTTCAACAAATGACCCAAAATAGCAGAGATTATGTTCAAGTGAGGAGGATGGAGGGGTTAGCACAATATATTTCCCTGAGGCCACTGTGCTTATTTAATCATTTACAGTGAAACACAGCAATGGTCAAGAAGTTCTTCCAGCCTCTACCAGCTATCATCCCCAAAATATATCCCACCTCTGAGACTCTGACGCCACTAGCTGGTCATTTTCTAGCAGACAGAAAAAACTTTAATGTGCTTGTTCAATATCAGATTTGAACTCGTTAAGTGTAATTATTTAGATCACAGATTTAACACAACCACACAAAAAATAAAAAGAACAAGTGAAACGTCCACACACAGCAGCTTTGAAGAAATGAAAGCCGTCGACTCGTCTCTGACCACAGCATCCGGTCCTTTTTTCTTATGACCTCATCCCACAAGAAGCTCCTCAAACATGAAAATGACACAGAGGTGTCAAGAAGATCAAAATGTGACACCTGACTGAAAACCAGATTTATGAATTGGCGCAAATTAAGCACAACAGCCAAAAACATCAGGGTGACTGACTGAAGGGTCACTGCAGGGTCTGAGCATCCACCTGCACCGACTACGCACCTGTCCTGAGAACATCTCCCCCGTTATTCCGAATAAATAAGTGCTTCCAGCAGCAATAACACACACGCGTTGTCCTGCACAAACGTTTTGTGCAATTTCACAATTTCTCAATTATTAGACTGGATAAACCTTAGTTTATCCAGTCTAATAAATGACTGGATAAATATAGAATGATATCTATATATATTTTCCTTTTTATGGGCGTGTGTTATAAAACACACATTCATCATATTATGCATTTGTAATCAGGTGGCCTGATTACAAATGCATAATATTTGCAATCAGGTCACCTGTTCAGTCACAAAACTGATGCCGTGCCACTTTACTCATTTCCAACAGCAGCTTTTTTAATGCCAGCAGCAGTAAGGTTGTCTCCAGGTGCTGGAAACATTCAAACTACTGATGGTTTTCATGAGTACATGTTACAGAAGAATCATGACGCTAAATGTCCTCTAATCTTCAAAAAGCTTGTTTTTATTTTGTGCTTAAACTGAGATGACTTTGTGTGTGTGTGTGTGTGTGTGTGTGTGTGTGTGTGTGTGTGTGTGTGTTCAGATAGTATGCATAAACAGCTGGAATATTGCAGAGGGGAGTGTTCACATGCAAACACATGCTGCTGGCAAACAAACACATTCACACACATTCTCACTGTAAACATACAGGACACACACACACACATCTTGTCACACAGAGAAACGGGAAATGCTCACAGGCACAAATGCCAATTTTTAGTAAATATGCATAGACAAACACAGTTGTTATCTCACTACTTCACACACACATGCACACACACATACACACACGCACACACACACAGAGCCTCAGGTGTTTTCTGACCAGGCTGCTATGCATCCATCCATCTCTCCATCCTCTCCCCTCCGCCTGCCTCCCACTTTGAATACATTTTATCTCGTAATGAAACTTGAACGCCCCGTGGCTGAAAGAGAGAATATGAATGAGAGGAAGAAGCAAAGTGACAAGAGACAGGAGAAAGTATCCGGAGAAAAGAAGAAATGGAATTGTGAAAAAAAGACGAGGGGCAGAAGGAGAAAATGGAGGTGGAGGAAGAGTAAAACACATGATAATGGCATTTCTCCGCCCTCACTGGGGAGGAAAATGAAGTTTTCCCTAAAGTTCACTCCATGGAAGAGGCAATGATGGATGACTGAATATGACGTCAGTAGAAAACGCCATTCCTCATCTCACCACTGCAATTAAAATGTGACAGGAAGTGTTTTTTTTCCCTGTTGCTGATCTATTTACTCGCTCACCTAAAGGAAACTACGCTCTATAAAAGAGCCAGGGCTCCGGCTTGTATGTAGGACAATAATGAGAGCTGTCTGTGCAGGGCGTACGAGCACACAGCATCTGCATGGGAGTAAAGGCAGAATAAACCAGACAGAGGAGCAGACAGGTGCTTTGGTGTTCGAAACAGCTTTAAAGCAAATAAAGACATAATGAAGAGAAAAAAGCATTTTATTGTTGAGAGCCAAGACGGACGGTGCTTTATGTCTGAAAGCCTTCCAGCGTTTTTTGTCCCTTCCCCACGGCGGTTCGCAGCCTTGATGTTTGTCTCCTCCTCATTGTCATGTCTGGATGTAATGGAGGGAAAAATGGTTAAAGAAGCAGAAGTAGGGAGCTGAAAGTTACCTATTTTACTTACAGAAAGTCGGGATAACCCTCCAAAGTCTGCTGATTTGAGGGAAAATACTGCCTGGGTACATACATATATATATATATTTAGCCATATTAGGAATGCCATGAAATCACAGTGTTGGGGAGTAACGGAATACATCTACCACCGTTACGTATTTAAAATACAAAATATGAGTAACTGTATTCCGTTACAGTTACCGTTTAAAAAGGTGGTATTTAGAATACAGTTACTTTGCTGAAATAAAGGGATTACACGGCGGTATTTTCCTGTTTCATATGTTCGGTTACGCCCTCTCTAAATTTGGTTTCCACGCCCCAAACAAAACACGCATTAAAAAGCTCTAATGCCTGTGTCTCAATCTCGCGGCCCATGTCACCTCTACTTGCGTAATGACGTGAAGAAATATTTTTAAAAATTATTCACAAAAATGATTTAATATGAAGGCAATAGGCAGAATGCTACAGGCATAGCTCTAAAGAATGTAGCCTCATGGGCAGTGTAGTCCGTGCTGCAGGGAGAATGCACTGCCATACCCGTTATGTGTCTGTGAGCGCCAGGAGGGAGAAAAGGGAGAGTGGAAAAGTACGAGTTGTCATCGAGCAGAAACGGGAGCTGGAAGTATGTAAATATAATAATAACCACTGCAGCCAAAAAGAGTGCCTGACGAGCCCAGTTGTAAGTAAGCTATTAAGACTTGACTGTACACCGAGTTCGTGTTTTTCTCCGAAACAATAAGTTTTGTTGGAGCAGCCTTTCAACACCTCTCTCTGTCTCTCGCTAGCAAAGTTGACCCAGACAACAAAGTTTTCGGCTACGAGCCTGACACGGAACCCGACGTATTAGCTAGAGGTCCCTTTACTACGGTTTGGAGCCGCGGACCTGTTTTATATACGCGCCAAATAGTTTTCTATACGAGATCGCTGCAAAAAAGTGCAGCCTTACTAATGCCCACCCTACTGTTCCTCATTTTATATTAAGATTTAAAAATCTAGTTGGTATTGATATGGCGAGTAACCTTCAGTAATAGTAATAATTCACATAGCAACATAGCAATAGTACATTTATGTAGTTGTAAAAAGCATGATAATATAATAGGTAATCCAAAGTATTCAGAATACGTTACTCTCATTGAGTAACGTAACGGAAAATGTTACAACAGCGGTCTCCAACCTTTTTTGTGCCACGGACCGGTTTATGCCCGACAATATTTTCACGGACCGGCCTTTAAGGTGTTGCGGATAAATACAACAAAATAAAACTAGTACCGGTACCGAAAAAAAGATTTATTCATAACACACGTGAAAAGATCCAGGAAAACCGAGTTAATGATAAAAACGATAAAAACGATAACAACATAACGTTGAAAACCGATAAAAACCCTGAAAACCATACATTTCACACCTGAGCCTCAACTTTCGCGGCCCGGTACCAAACGACTCACGGACCGGTACCGGTCCGAGGCCCGGGGGTTGGGGACCACTGCGTTACAAAATACATTTTGGGGCTGTAATCTGTAGTGGAATACGTTTTAAAAGTAACCTTCCCAATACTGTCAAATCAGGATGATTTGATCAGCAGATACTTACTTACCAGGGTCCTCGAGTATTTTAGGACTCCTAACTGGTTCTTAAGATTAGAGTCAGACCTCTCTAATGGTCTGGTTGCTGAAAGGGAACGACAGCTTTCTCCCCAAATCTCGTGGAAAATTTGAAACTATAAAAGTGGAGGCAAAGATCCACCTAAAAGGTTTGGAACGGCAGTGAAAAATATTTTTTATATATATCTCTATATATTTTGTATTTGTTTTTCATAAATAAATGAATAAAAAGAGAAAAAAGACTCCCAGAGGAAAATTGTGAACTGGGCCTTTAATGTTCACATTATTCACCCTGGAGTTTCCTCCTCCTCGTTGGATTCCTCTGGCAGCTAGTCAAGGTTCAACTGATGTATTTCTGACCTTTGTTTGGATTTAAAACGTCATCATTGTATGACATGAATTATTTCTGATAATCATTCCTGAGTTCTGGTCAGGGAACATGGTGACTTTGTAGTAAACAACAAAGGCGAAACATGGTCGGACGGACAGCGCGGCTGTTGAAGTTGTGCAGGTACGTCGGTCCCGCTGCAGCACCGACACTGTGTTTGAAGATCGTTTTTTCAGAAGTGCGAAATCTTTTCGTGACTTTTAGCGAACTTTCTTCGAAGTTGTGCTGAGCAACTTTCAGGAATATAAAGCTCTCGGGGTTTGATGAAATGTTCATTATTTCTCTGTTTCACTATCGAGTCAGGGGATTTATGATGCTTTCAAGTTCCCTGGGAAACTCTTTTTTTCCCTCTAGCTGGCATTTCGGCTCTGGTGTTTATGCACGGTGGATGAGAACGAGATGATCACTTCCTCAGCTGTTGCGTTCGGACGTAATGGAAGAAAATCAGCGATCGGAAAAGAAAAACAACCTTCTGGCTCTCTCCGTTTTCTCACTTTTCCCTCAGTCCTGCTCTTCAGCTTGCACGGGCATGTGTAGGGAATATATATTAGTTCAATAAAAGAGTGAAACTGCTTTCCCCGGACCATATAGCCTTGAGACAACGCCTTATAAATATTTAACGTCTCGCAACCATTGTGGGATTTTTTTGCTGAAGGCAGCTCAATTGCAAAAGAGGCGATACTGCGTAATTCAGAGGATTATTCATTTAATTTGTAGCCTGTGACTTTTCTTCTCCCCCCGCCGCCTTTGCTTTGTTTAGCTCGATGCCATTTGTTGCTGGAAATAAATTCAGGCAGACCGCTGTGGTGTTGAGGTGTCACTTAGAGGACTGCAAATTGGGCATCAGGAGAAGAGAGAGTTAAATAAAGCATAGGAGAGCAGGGCCAAGGCAATCCTCCAGTTACCTGTGTTTTACAACTCTCCGAAGGCCTGATAATGGAGCGTAGCCCACTATACCACCTATACTCTTCCCTCTTGTAAAAGCACGGCATGTGCTTGATTTATGCCGCTTCATTAGTTCCACTTGGCGGTCCAGGTATGCCGCAGTAGGGAGGTGCTGTAAAATGAAGATGTCAGCGAGGAAAGCTGATAGATTGACTGGTTAATTGGTCCCTGTAAACACCGAGCTGATGATTAGAGGTTCGCAGGACAAGGGTTAGGATGAGTCCCCAGAGACCGATCTCAGCACCGGTGGCTCGATAAATACGTTGAAAATAAAGGATGCTGCAGTGTAAAGAGAATTTTGTCTCTCGGACGAGGCAGGAACAGGACGGGCGCCGTGCCGCTGGAGAGCACGACGGCAGTATGAAACAAGGAAAGAAGTGCAGCAGAGAGAAAGCTCTGGAAGATGTGTCTGCAGAGAGCTCAGCTTCTTCCTCGGTGTCATCCTTCATCCCAGCTCCAGTTTTCCATAGTGATCATTTACTTTTGATTGCGTGATAGTTGTGACGATGGTAACTGAAGTGAGGGTGTTACGAAGGCACAGGAGGTGGAGAACGGTGGTGTGTTGTTGGAGCTGGGTGAATAATTGAATAGAAGGACTCGTGACTTCATACAGGCTGTGATTGCACAGTGAGTGTCAGTGATTTTCAGCACTGGAAAAGAAATACAGGCTGTAGCTGAAGCTCATATTACAGCTGTCAGCTGCTGAGGAACCCGTCATTAAGACTGTGACAGCTTCATGGCTGTGACAGCTTCTCCTGAAACACTCCGGGATGTCTTTTTTTCCGTGACGGAGGACTGTGGGTAGAGTACAGATGATAAAAAAATGACAGCAGAAAATGTGCACTGCTGTTTGGTTGTTGCAACTGTTAACGTGTTGCTATTACTACGAGCAGGAGAGATCTTGCTGCCTCTGAAGCGGTTGCGTCGCAGATGCAATCGGTCCCTGTTTTCAAAGCAACTTATGCGCATCAACGCATGTGCAAATCTGTTGCTGTCTACATACACAGAAATGCACAAGTTTGCTACCTACACTCATTCCTGCCAGAAGCTCATAGATCTGAAACAGAAATCCTCCACAGAGAGTGACCATGCACGCCCGCAGCTCAACAGCAAAATGGCACAGGTGCTGAGCAAGCTTGCGTTTATAAAGGAAAACAACCAAAATGTAACCAGCTGAGTCAACCCGTCTACTGCAAAGAGATGAGTTGCAACAGTCGCACTGCAGTTGTTTGGAGGTTGCCTCCTACCTTTGCAATTTCTTTGTGATTGAAAGTGGTCACTGCAACTAGTTACAGTCAATCACCAAAAAAACATCAGTGCGATGTTTGTTAGTAGGGTTTAGCTACACTGTGACTAAACTGATCCCCTCCCAGGAGATTACCATGCAGCGTTAACCTGATAGATAATGTATGATTTGGATTTAGCTCCACATCACTCTTTGCAAATGAATCCACAGTAGGGATCACTGGATTTAACCTCCACTCTTCCACTTCAAATCAAAACGTAAATCTGCTCCTGAGACTGAGCCGTGCCTGCTTTACGGCGCCACCGTCTTTTGAACAAGGTGGAGGACCGGCTGTCGTCGTCTCAGTCATTGTCAGCAGATGGGGATTGAGACCCCTCGAGAGGCTTGACTACACTGTGAGGACTGATGCAAGACCTCAGAGTGTCACTGGAGGTTGATTAAGAGGGCAGGGATGTCATGTTTGTCGGCCAACATAATCTCTGAAGCCTGCGCCAAGCTGCTTGGATTCACTTGATAACCCGTATGAAATATGCACCTTTTTTGTTGCTGTACATTCAGCTACAGAAAAAGCGATTTGGCAGAAGAACCGCAGAATGAGGCTGACAGAAGGCTGTGATGGAGAGTTCAATGATGCCAAATCCAGTTCCTTAATGTCTGAATAAACTGGTTTTCTTGGTCTGTGAACAGCAACAGAGGACAGAACTTCAGTGGAAGAATGACACCTGATTTGGATTTCTGCTTCTTAGTTTTTGAAATAGATGGAAAATCAGCAAAGGCAATAGTTCTTTGAATGTGTAATGTGTAAACAGAGCTGGGCTGTGTGTTACTGGACTGGAGCTTCACTGCTTGTGTCCTGCAGTCTTTCACATATGGCACATGGAGGACTTGACATACCATGCTGTGCAGCGGATGCTTTGCCACGATGGAAGTGGGAAGCCTTGTCCTGGGGTGGCGATGAGAAAAATCAGGCCAAGCGGTCGTGTTTTCGGCCATCTTTAAGCTTCCCCTCAGGACGTGCTGACGCAGAAATGCTCCCACGGGCTCATTCCACTATCCACAGCTCCTAGCGTCAGTTGGCAGCAAAGTGTTTGTTTCTAGCATCAGTTTAAAAATCACAGTGAGGGTGAAATGTTAAGTTGGCTCCAGTCTGCCGAGGGAATGGTGCTGAACTATTAATCATTAAAAAAGCAATTACACGCGCTTCCCCGGCAGGTTTATCAGGCTGCCATCTTCATGTTATCTCTATTTAGACCCATCTACTTCCTGGATCACCACCAAGTTCTTCTTCCCCTGTCAGTTCTGATTCACAGTGAAAAATGAGCCGACGATGATGACCGGCAAGTACAACACTAAGAAATGAAAGACGCTTGAAAGAACCAATACAGTTCACATCTGGCACCAAACTAAGTGGAGTATTTCTCATCTGTTGAATGAGGAAACTGACTTTTTTAAATGTAGGTACACGTGTTCATTCATTCATTTTTCTGCAAGAATTCATGGTGACCTCTGGAGCATGTTGTGGTTGTTGCAGACTGAGGTATTCTGAGATTATCAGTGTTTCATTTGTATTTAACGTATTTTGTTGGTATGGAGTATGCTGGTGTGCCACAGGAGTTTTTTTTTCTACCTAACTGACCACAGATAACTTTATTCCTCTTAAACACCCCAATAAACATCAATAATCAGCCAAACCACTGAAGCAAGTTTACATCAGCTTGCCTAAAGTCACTGTCACTGACCCATAACCAAATCTGACCATGACCGGGGCAGTTGGGCCTCAGGTTGGCGAGCAGGTCATCTACTGATCCCAAGCTTGGTGGAGCAGTCCCCGCCCCCTTCAGTCCATGAAGCACCATTGGGTAAGATACTCAACTCTGATTTCCCCCGAATCATTCCTTAGATAAATATGCACATAAAAGTACTTTGATATAGAGGATGAATAAGACTTGTAGTAGAAAGTACTGTATGAGTACCAGCCTGTTTACCATAACTTGGCTCAGATCAGCAGAGCGTCTCAATCAAGGAAGCACAGCAATTATAATCCTCATATTTAAATTATTTAAAAAAATAAAATAACTGGATGAATTTATTAAAACATTAAATTTGTCCAATCATTTTTGAGCATCTGATAAAACAATGACTGTGTTTTAACAGTTTGATTTAAAATCCACGGTCATGTTCAAAAACCTATGAACCTCAATGAAAACGACAGGAAAATCCTAATGAGTCCTCTTTAAGCTCGTGTGTGTGGCATGATGGGGAATCACACACACACAGAGAGAGAGCTGTGTTTACAGCATCTCTGCAGGAAATGGCTGCGGCAGCTGCAGTTAGCAGAAGTGCTGAGAGGCCGAGCTGGGCCAGTTGTTTCATCCTGCTTTATTAATGCTGTCACTTGTTTTTCATGGACATGGAGTTCAGCTGAAAGAGAGCGGGATTATTCGAGCCGCTCCACCTCAGCAGACTAGCATAGTCGCTAGCCTCGATTAGCCTGTTCGTGTGTGTGTGTGTGCGTGTGTGTGTGCGTGTGTGTGTTAACTTTACTGAGGGCCAGTGGACATGAATAATTGTAAAAGCATTCACAGAAATAAAAAAATTCAAATTTTGTTCAAACCTCAGGCACTTTTACAAAATGTAGCCTAATTAGTTACACATTCATTAGCAAGAGAGTTTCATTAGTTAAAAAGAAAAGTTCCACATCTCCTTGCATTAATCTGACATTTCAAATTGGCTTCCATTTCACTGAGCTCTGTGTGATGTTCTGTAGCCAGCAGGGATGAAGAGCCATGTGATCAAACTATATCAGCTGCAACAGTCGTGTATGTAGGTGCTGCTAAATCTATATTAATGGTTGTTGTGTGTTTGTGTGTTCATGCACGCCTCAGTGCACCTTCATGTCTGTGCACTGTAGCATATGCTAAGTCTGGTTGTGTTTATTTTAGCATACGTGTGTAATTGTGTGTTTTGTGCTTGATAAGTGACATTCGAGGTTATTGTAGTAAAAACTAAAACCAGATGTGAAAAACATTTTAATTACCTAAAATAAAAATTAGACTTCAAACTAACTGAAACAATTGTGTGAAATGAAAAAAATTTAAAACTAATAAAAACGTGTGTGTGGTGCTGTCTTTACACAACTGAACACAGACGTCCAAAGAGCTGAGACTCACATTGTATTTCAGCCACAGCTGGACAGACCATTAACACCAGCGTGACCATCAACATCAGCATGTGTGTGAGGATGGAAGCCTTACACCACCGCCGACACCGCTTAGAAACATCAACGACCATTTTTTTAACATCCTGTATAACCAAAGTTAAAAAAGGTCGTTCAGGTTTAGGTTTCTGAGCAGTGTTTACATAAAATCTGCATAAGAACACATAGTTCCGTTAATTGAAATTGCTCACATGCATTTTAACGAGCACTAATTAAAAGAGTCTGCACTCAGAAATATGCCAGCACGTGATGAGATTCTGAAACTGATTCTGTCTGCAGCTGAAAGCAGACGGTTTAATTGAGAAATCTCCCTTTCATTCACGATGCATAGAGCGCGTTACGTAACCGTTCTCGTGCCTGTAGAAGCGCACTCACGTCTGCTCTCAGCGCTTGGCTCGCACGCTGAGGCCGATATAAGCTACAGGATCCTGTGACTCGGTGCCAGCTCGTCCTCTGTGACACTTAACGAGCTGCTGCTTCTTCCTCTTGTCTCTGTCTTCAGCGGGAAGCAATAATGGAAAACCGTCTCTCTCTCCTCTCCTCTCCTTCACTGCATGGTTATTAAATGAACCGCTGTGGTGGAAAAGAAGGAGAAGGAGGAGGTTTTCAGTGGGTATTAGCTTCTCCTTCTCAGATTTTTGTGTCACGTGCTCTGAGGGACGTCAAGAAGAAAAGACAAATTGCGATATCCTCCCCTCACCACCCTCCCACCACGGAACGAGAGGACTTTGAAGGAGGGATTGTGAACAAAGCCGGGATGCTAAGGAAACGTGTCAGAGGACTCGAGTTAGGCCTGAAAAGCCATTCTGAGAGAAATCACGGTGATAATGTAATACCAGCCGCTTTATGGATAAACCCTGTGATGCACTCAGAGCCTGCGCTCACCTCGTATCACGCGGGTGCAGGAGCCCACTTGTCTTACAAGCAAGTTTTGCTACACTAAAATATGCAGATTTTAACAAAATGCACAATATTGAAATATGGATACAGAAAAAATGAACGCGCTGCATAATTTATATCAGTGCTTGAATTAATCTTACACGTGACAAAATGCACAGACATTGTTACAGACATTTTCATTCAGTGTATTTAATTACAGACTCAGTAGGTTTTATATTAAAGTGTACACACATTACATAAAATATTACCCAGTAGCTTTCTCTGAATCATATGTGTGTGTGTGTGTGTGTGTGTGTGTGTGTGTGTGTGTGTGTGTGTGTGTGTGTGTGTGTGTGTGTGTGTGTGTGTGTGTGTGTGTGTGATATTTCATCATATATTCCTCCAAAATCCTCTTCTCTACACAGATACAGGCTGGAAAACATATTTCGATCATTCAGGCACGTTAATTTATCTTTGGTTTGATGAAGTAAAGCATGAAACTATTAACATTAGAAAAATAGAAACGCTCCCTTTCAGAAGACAGACTGCAGCAAAACAATATTTTAAACTTGTGGAAATGAGAGAAGCCTGAAAGCCGACGGCTCTGATCTTCTTCTTCTCGCATTTTAAAGTTTGCATTTAACATCGAGGGTGTAAATCTGAAGCATACCAAACACACAAGCTGTATATTTACATGGTTGGAGAGCTCTGGGTACCGTGCAGAAGACAGATGACAGATGCAGAACAAACAGAAACACAGCAGAGTCGGTGAGTGTTAGACGTGACTGTAACCAGCATTAATCTTCCACAGTTCCCACGGGTCTACTTCGAGCATCCCTTATCTATCACATCTGAAGTAAATGAACCCCAAATGCTGGCAGGTTAAATGTCTTCCTCTCCTCCTCCACCTGCAGAATGCGGTGATTTCTCTTTAGCTACAGTGGAACAAACTCATTTCTCGTGCAGCCACTTTCTTTTGCCACAGTGGAAACCAACTAGGTTCATTTAATATCTCCGTTTCTCAGTCGCTCTTTCTGCTTCGCCCTCGTTTCCTCACACGGCCGCGTCACTAATCTGTCGTTTGCGTAAATATGATGCTGTACACGTCACATGACCATCCATCGCCTGTGCCAGGCTCTGATGATCTTTTACCTTTTAACCATACGTCGTCAACCCGGTGCCTTAACCGCATCTGTCTGTGCGTATGCCTCCGGCACTCCTCACACTGTGACAGAGAGCGTAATTGGCCTTCAAAATAATCCAGACCCCTTCCTTCATTTCCAGCTAGCCGCCAGCAGTTAGAATTAGACATCGAGTTTAACCAGGGACATTAAAGGCAGACCGTGTGTGTGTGAGAGAGACCTTTGACTCATTAAAAATCAAATACATTTTTTTCTAAGATCTCTAATGGGAAATGGATTAAAAATAATCGGATTACAGTAATCTGTTTACAAAAATGTGTTTGAAATATGTAGGCAGTTATTAGTGTAATTATCTCACAGACAAAGAACTGATCATACTGTGTCTCCAGACTTAAATCCAATACAAGGAAAATGCTTCATTTGAGGATCATCCTGCTCCTACTGGAGCTGTGAAGTTCTTTGAGCCTGATGAATGGAAACATGCAGACTGAGCTGATACTGTGATAAAGCATGATATCAGAGCTGACGAGGCCTCTGTGATTGGTTCTACTGGGAGGATTTTTATTGGTGTAGTACACCAGCGAGCGTGATGTGCTAAAAATGTTTATAAGGAAGGTCAGAGGGGAGAACGCTCAAAGGAGTGATTTTTTTAAAACCAGGTGTCTGCAGTGGAGATGTGTATGTGAAGACTTTAGTTCAATCACCGTTTAACAGAGAAGGTTCCCCAAAACTGTTTCAATGAGGCCAAATTATTAGAGGCGGCCTGAAGAATCACAGACCTGCAGGTTCAAGCTGAAACTGGACACAAAACCTTTCGTCTTATTAATCCTCATGTTTTTAATAAATGTCTTATTTAGGTATTTCTGTGGTGTTTTGTTGAATCTGTGTTTCAGTATTTAGTTTTATTCCTTGCACCAGCCATTATCACGCCACCTGCTCTTTCATCGCTCATGCAATAATCTGACTGACTGACTAAGGCTTTATTATAGTGTCAACCTTTAGCATATTAAACGTTAGTTTCATAATTTGAAAACTGACTTTTTATTCTACATTCATTGATGCAGCTTGACTTGGTTTTCAGCCAGATTATAATGAGTGAAAGGAAAGAGAAAAGAGAAAAAACACGAACTCTGAAGCCATTTAGCCATTTAAATCAGCTGTGTTGGATCAAGGACACATCTGAAACCTGCAGGACACCTGCCCTCGAGGTCTGGAGTTCGACACCTGTGCTTTAGAGGAAGCTGGGGTTGGTTCAGTGTGATTGGAACAGAGGAGAGCTGAACTGCTGGGTCGGTGTCCGTGCTTCTTACTGCATTTGTGTTTGTAGAATCCAGTGAGACAAAGAATCGTGGAGCCGTGCACGGGGCTGCTGACTCTCACCTCGACTAACTCATCAACCTTGAACGCAGCGTCTCGTCTCTGAGAGGAGAGAGGGCAGACTGTCTTGGTTGTTATGATTCCCTTTGAAAGGACACTGTGGGTTTATTGACACCACTCGAGTGGGCTTTTCAAGGCTCGGGGGGATGTGTAATTGGTTTTCTCGTTTGTAGTTTTCTCGAGTTGTAATGAGACGTTTGCGCATTTCCTCGTCTCAGCGGCTCTCGGACAAACTTCCTGCTGTTGTCAGGCAGTAGGACGCTGTCAGAACATTTAAGTCTGGAAAAGCAAGTTGTTTATTCAGCCAGTGTTTGAAGCCAACTTTCCCCCAGCAGAAGGTTTCTTTCACTTTGTTTACTTCCTGCAGTCTGCCATCAACTCGCTTCAGCTTTAATCTTCTCTGCTGCTTTAATATCCGGCAACACGCAGACTGATACACGCAAACACATCCACTCAGCTTACATCGATTCAGAACACAAGAAGAATCTTACGCTGTAAACTAACCCCGACAAAGTGCAGCAATTATCAACAGCGAGGAGAATGTAAAGCAGGAGGCTGCAGACACCAACCAGGCCTGAGTAACACTGATTACCTCTCCATCATGGCACCTGTTAGTGGGCGGGAGATATCAAGTGGTCATCAGAGTTGATGTTGGAAGCTGGAAATATGTGTGAGCGTGAGTATTTGGCTCAGGGCTCACTGATGATGCACTTGGGAAACGAAGGCTGGTCCGTGTGGTCCGATCCAACAGAGTGGTTGCTGTAGTTCACTCTGCAGGAAATGTTCATGCTGGTTCTGATAGAAAGGAGTCAGGATACACAGAGCATCACAGTTTGTTGTGCATGGAGCTGCAGATCAATCAGGGTGTCCATGCTGACCCCTGACTCTGATAGCAATGCGGTTATTAAGTGATGACATATGAACACTGCTTCCGGGTCCAAACTACTCTGGGTTTTTAAGGTTGTGGTGTTTTTAACATGTTTTAATGATTTGTATCTTGTGCTGTTTAATTTCAACAAACCCCATAAAAAAAGTCAGTGATCACTGTCAGCCTCGCTCGGTTTTTATCATGTTTTCATGCCTAAGTTTAATTAATTTCCTCAGAAATTCAACATGTCCTCAGTGAAAATCAATGAAAGCTCTTTTAGAAGTGGAACAACATCTAAAGGCTCATCAGAAATTATTACCCACAATGCACACATTCACTCTTTACAGCTTCTATACCGACTCAAATTCAAGCTGCTTGCAGTGTTGATGCAGTGTTGAATCCATGTTGAGCTCTGCAGTCAACTCTCACGAGCAGGTTTTCCACGTTCTGTGATGACAAACACGTCTCCACGTCTTCTGTCTGCATAAATATTATGAACTCTAACTTCTCGTGTCTCTCTGCTCCCTCTCTCCAGGTCCGCCTGTCAACGTAACCTGCAACATTTTCATCAACAGCTTCGGGTCCATCGCCGAAACAACAATGGTGAGCTGATTTATTCTCCATATCACACCTCGGTGTAAAGACTTTCACATCATTTATTTGTCACTTTTGTCTGTGTGGATTCGGACGGTCGGACAACTAATAGAAACTGTCACGTCTCGTCGCGGCTGTGTTTCCGCTCGGGTAACTCCGCCCTGAAAAATTCAATTAATTTAAACGAAAGCTTCACCGATATTCAGCACATCCAAAAGTTTCACTTTTATTTCCCTTTAAAAATTAAAAGCGTTCTGCCCTGTGAGCATTTCGAAATTTCTCTGCCTCATTGACCCCGTCTTCCATTTGCTACACTTCATTTGTTAGAGCGCATCACTGCCGCGACCATTTGCATAACAACGTAGCGGCCCCGTGCCTGTTTGTACGCAGTGGAGTGGAAATTTACGCTCAATCATTACACAGAAAACCCATTAGTGCTAATATAACTGAACCAGCAACCTTCACAGAGCAACAAGGCTCAGAGCCGATATGACACCAACCAACCTCTGTGTGTCTTCGTATGTGTGTGACAACAGAGGCTATTTCAGCATCCGCTGCCTCTGTAAGTGTTTGTAAAAACGAGGCACGCTCGTGCCGCTAACCTTCAAAACATACATGAATCACTTCTTCATCCAATGAGAGCTCTGAACTTGTCAGCTGTGTGAACCTTCTGCAGGGCCTCGGGCACATTCGCAGATTAAACATCGTTCAGCGTGCACACGTGTAATGTGGTGTTGTGTTTTTTTACTTTGAGGAATTTTGCATCTAGTAGTAAAAGGCTGTTTTGATCAGCGTGACCAAGCACCCCAGAAAAGTCCTTATTTTCCTCCCTGTTTGCTTTTGCCCGAGCAGCTTTAGAATTTAACAAACACACAAACACTCCTGTGAAACAGCCCACAGCTCCCTGTCTCTGGCAGGTAGTACTGTTTGAAAAACTGGTTTTCAAGGCCCTAAAAGTTGAAGGTCAAAGGAAGGTTTTATGTTCTGCCATCCTGTTAGCAAAGAAAACATTGTAAAAACACCAAAACAAAAGTGCATTTTTCCTGCGAGTCAGATCCAAAGTCTTTCAGTTTACCTGTGTGCCAGCGAGCCCATTAAGTTGACTCAGTCTGACACGGTGTACACGTTCCTGCTGCTGCAGGAAATACTGACAGTAGTGTTCAACAGCGTGCCGTTTCCCACTGTTTAACTACTGTTCCAAACAGAAACACAGTGTCCTGCTGCTAGGGGAAATTGCGTAGCCCATTTTGAAAAAATATATGACATTTATCTCATCCGAGTGAAAGAGCTCGGGTAATAGAGAGAGTCCAGAAAGTTGTGAAAGACAAAAACTGTATTGTTTCTGGCATTTAGCTTTAATTCAAAGTGAGGCCGCAGTGTCAGCAAAACTCAAAGAGACAGCACCAAGGAATCCCAGTGAGATGCATCCGTTGACCATTCATGACATCACCTCACTCCCAAACCACAGGAAGTAACCCAGGATTTTCCTTGATCTCAGATTTGGAGGCCTCAGATCTGGTCTTGCGGTTGCTACTTCACAGCAAACCACACACGGATCGTTACCAATGAGTATACACCATATGGACAAAAGTACTGGGCTACACCACTTCATCTATGAATTCAAATCAAGTGCCTGGCCATGCAGTCTGCCTCTACCAACATCTGTGACACAGTGAGAGGAGTTCACTGAGCACAAGACAAGACAAGAAATGTGTGTCCTGTTAGATATTCCACTATCAGCTGTATGTGGAAGCATTTAGTAACCACAGCAGCTCAGAGCGGGCTCGCAGCTGAGGCTAGTAGTGCAAAGACGCTGCAGAGCTCCAAACCTCCTGTGGCATTACCATCAGCACAGACAAAAGGGGGGGGGGCAGGAGCTTCGTGGCTGAGGGGCTCCTGTAGGTGTAATGTGAAGGTGGCCAGTGCCTCATATTACATTATTACTTTAAAAATAAACATAAGACCAGGAAAAAAGAGGGAAACACGTGGGAGAATAGAAATGATAAAAGAATAATGTGTTTGGAAGAAGAAAGGATGGAGGAAGGAGAGAAGAGCAGAGAAATGGTAGAAAGGAAGGAGGAAGGAGGAAAGAAGGACTGAGGCAGAGCCGAGCAGCAAAGATAGACATCCCACAGTACACACACACACACACACACACACACACACATACACGCACACACACTGGTGGCTTCTACAGATCCTCAACATGCAGGAAAAAAATCCAGATTTTCTCTCTCACAGAAGCAAAATCAATGGAAAAACTGAAGAAAAGAACACTTTGTGGCAGTATTATTCATTAAAATGATGAGCAGAAGAACACAGAGAAACTTTTAATACCTGTTCAGCTGATGTCCCGCACCTCACCTGCTTCAGTAAAGCTCACTGGGTTAAACAGGTGACCTACTGCACAGGCCTGAGCTTGAATCCACCCTCCTCCTCTCTCTCCCACCTTTCTTATCCACTCTCACTTGCCCTGTCATAACAGGGGCTAAAAAGCACAATTAATATTTACATATAAAGTCAGAGTTATGTCATAGAAGTAGACCACACAGGAAATGCTTCACGCTCTGGACACACCATCTATAGACCAACGAGACCAATTTACGGTGGTTTCCAGTGCTCGGATAAAGTTCTGTGAGAAAATGAAAACATGTTGAAGATCCAATGAGAAACAGAGACCTGAATGAGTGTTTTGATGATGATATAGAAACCAAATATAACAGACCATAGAGTCAGTCCACGCACTGCAGACCACAGTCAGAGCTGGTGCTCTAATCTCTCAAATGGTGGATTATAGGAAAAAGCAAAGTACTGATATAAATGGATTTATCAGCTTTTATCAAAGCAGAAAATCCATTTTAAACCTCAGGAGGCGAAACACAGAGCGAGCAGCAGCAAGGACGCTGTTCACTGCAGAGTGTAACCACACTCCATGCTCAGCACACACACACACACACGCACGCACATACACACACACACACACGTCTAGCTATGTTTGTGAGAAGTATATTTTGTGTTCCTTACCCAGAAACATCACAAAACCAAAACCAAAAAATGTCTAAACCTCTAAAATGTCCTCGACGGGTCCTCACAAAGACATAAGTGCACACGTGCATGTATCCACCGAGTTGCTGGGGCGGGTCGCTGATAGATGGAGTGAGTAGAATGGCGCAGTGCTCGCTAAAGTCCCACCAGTACACGGCTTTATTCCTGTTTCAGCGCTCTTCCCACTCACTCTCTCTCTCACACACACACACATACACACGTGCACACACACACACACGCACACACACACAAAATCTCTCTTCATTCTTTCACACTTCCTTTGTAGCACACGTGCACTTACAGCGTGTAAAACACACACACTGAAACCTTAAACATCTGATTACTGATTATTGGAATATTAAATCATAACTAAGACATGTATTATATTAAAAAGTGTTGAGCTGCTGTTTCTTTTCTTCTTAACACAGGTCATACATTTTGATATAATTCCGAAGGTGATAAAACAACTTTTTAGCCATGCAGCATGACAAACAGCTGGGTTTATATTTTAATTGCGATATTCTTGCACAGTGAACTCAGCCTGTTAATACCCAGAGTACACGTTTCTAATACCAAAGCATATGACAGAAAATATAAACCATGTGATCATAGTATGAGAGTGAGCTTCAAGCTTTTCTTTCGTATATATGTCAGGTTATCTAAAATGTTATCCTCATGTGCACTAATGAGTTTTATCTCATTAATTTGGACTCGTGTGCATAAATGTGCACTACGTGTGTTTGTGAGTCATCGAAGGAAGAAATCTTACAGTAAAGTAATCTGCCGTGTTTTTGTCTGTGGAGTCAGAATAAAGGAATGAACTTTGTGAAGTTTTGTCAGTGAAAATGCATCAAAAGATTCATTTTGTGCTCATATTTCATACAGCGCTGATCTAAATGTTACCCCGGGACAGAAAACCAGATTCATTTCAGATATATAACCGCTGTCTTCCACTGATGTGCTGCAGCTCTGTGCCCTCCCACTTTTCTTTCTCACATGTCTACAAAATCATCATTTTCCAGTTTTTGATTTGTGACTTCACATTCATGGGAAACTGTAACCATCTCAAGGCAAAAGTTTCTCATCATCAAACAGGTTTCAGGTGGGTGATTTAATTAGAAGTTTAAATTGGACACGCCAAGCTCGAACGGTCCAGGTCTAACGCGTCGGCACCCTCCTCGCCTCTTTCGAGATCCGGGCAGAGGCTTGCTTCCTGGATTTCTCATAAACTGTTCCGACATCTCACAGTGCTGCAGGCGCAGCGTTGGCTTTTTCCCAGGCCGCATGCTGAAGACAGCATGTTTCCCTCTCCACGCGCAGATGTGCCACCATAATGTGCGAGCCTCCGTGACCTCCTACCTCCTCCTGAGCGCCGTCCAAGGAGACGGCAGGATGTTATGACAGGCATGGAAGTAGAATGTGGCTGCCGCTGTAGTTGTTGTTGCTGCAAGAAGAAGAGGAGGAAGAGTATTGCATCCTTTCATGCGTGGTTTACTGCCTGAGTTTAATACATGCTGAAATGAGCAAGGTATTGTGTAAGTACAGCAGTTCCTCTGCTGATGGTTTCATAACAGCACATCGACGGTAGATGGTAATGTCAGGGTAGCACTTAACAGTCCGACGGCCTCATGTCTCGTTCTCAGATAGAAGGATTTAATATGAAGCTGCCTCAGTATAAACGTTTTTAATAAATGAGTCATTTGCTCTCCTAACGCTGAACTATTCCCTGAAATGAATCGTTTGTGCATTCAAATTACTTTGCCCTCATTTCGGTCTGAGACAGATTTGATATCCGCTTGCTGATTTCTGCATTTTAATGTTTGTCCATCTGCAGCCACGAGGAGCCTCTGACCCATAATGATGAGGTTTTATAGACCAAATGAATGTGCAGTGTGACCACTTTTTCCAGTGAAACAATTAAATGCTTTCAGGGCATTTCAAAATAAAATATCTTTGCAGATAGAACATTAACTGCAGGGTGTCTGTCTCTCAGGCTGAGAAAGCTCATAATCAAAAATGCAAGTAAACCTCATTTATCCATTTTGAAAAAATATATATTTTCAGTTCATGAATTGAAAGGAAAAGCTGCTCGCTCTGCTCACTTTCAGAATTAAAATCACAGATTGGATTCTGTTAGGACTCTGAAGCTCATTTACACACAATAAATCAGGTTTAACCTTTACTATATACTGCAAACTAAGACATGCATTTTCATTTTTGGGCACTTTTAATGTTTTTCTTTGCAAATGCATATAAGCATGGATTAATCCTTTGTAGACTGTGAGGAGTAGGCTCAAAGAGTTAAGGTTAGAGTAATATTAGTAATAGTATTCAGTCTGATAAATGATCATAAACGTACCCTACCATTGGAAGCATGTTGTTACCAGTGCTTCTGAGAGCAGTTGGACGAACAGACTGGTACGAGTTTGTTTATGTCTCATATTTGTTAAAAGGAAATGGACATGTGCGTTATTCAATGTGATCACGTAGATCCAGTGAGTACATGTTTTAGATTTACTCACACAAACTGGCTGCAGGTTAGAGATGTTTATAAACATTCAACAGCAAACAAACAAACAAAATTAGAGCAAATACAAACATCAGGAGCACAAACATGACTGGACAGTGACATAACCATAACCACCCCCATCTAAGGAGCTTGGAAATAAAAGTGTCTGGACTTCTTTAAGTTTCTTGAAGACGTTTCATCCGAGAAGCGTTTTAAGCTCAGGTATTTAACCCTAGTGGGAGTGTCCCTTAAGAGGGTCGTTGGCCCACTATTGATCATCTGCACCATCACATGAGCCAAGGTGTGAAAAAGGTGTGGGTCATTATCAGCAGAGGTTTCAGGTAAAACCATTGTGAGACCTTACCTCATCCCATCATGTGACTTACTGAGATCAAGATGTGAGTGGGTGCCTGGGGAGGTTCTCAGACAGTTGGTGTTGTGAGCCCCACCCTCAGTTTCTCTGATGACAGGGATGACAGTGTTGTTCTGTTTGTGATTCTGTTTCTCCATAGTTGGTTTCTGACCTTTTTCCTGTGTGCCTTTGCTGATTTGATGATAACCATATGTTTTAAGAGCTTCCTTTACTAGTGTGTGTTCCCTCTTTTTCCCTTCAGGCTTAGAGGGAACATTTTCTGCCTGGTGTTGTAGAGTCCTGATTACTCCAAGTATGTGTTCCACAGGGTGGTGGGAGTCAAAGAGAAGAAATTGGTCTGTGTGTGTGGGCTTCAGGTAAACTTTAGTGTTGAGGTTTCCATCCTCCTCCATGCACACAGCACAGTCCAGAAACAGCAAACTGTTATTCTTTGTGTCTTCCCTGATTAACTTGGATGTTTCAATCCACTGAGTTGATGTGAGCAGTGAAGGCTTCTACTTCTTGGGTTTGGATTTTGACCCAGGTGTCATCCACGTATCTGTACCAGTGGTTAGGTGGTGTCTCTTTAAACGAGCCCAGAGCCTTTCTTTCCACTTCCTCCATGTAAAGGTTGGCTATAATAGGTGACACCGGGAGCCCATAGCACATCCACGTTTTTGTCTGTAGAAACCCTCGTTGTGTTTAAAATATGTGGTGGTGAGGCCGAGGTTTAACAGTGTGCAGGTCTGATCGGAGTGAAGCTGGTTCTGCAGTCTACACTGCCTAAGTTGTATGCCAGTGAAGAGAGAAACCACATCAATGGACACTATGGTTTCACCTGGATCCAGAGTAAGTTTCTGGAAATTGTTGGTGAAGTCAGAGGAGTTTTTAATGTGATGGGGTGTGTTCCCCGCAGGGGGCGCGAGGATGGTGGCGAGGGACTTGGAAATGTTGTAGGTGGCTGAGTTTATGCTGCTAATGGGACTCCTTCTTTGTGGATCTTCAGAAGTCTGTAAATAGAGGGTATATCACCCCCTGGGTACAGACTGGGTACAGATTCAATTCAATTCAATTCAATTATTCACAAAATAATTCACAAAGATTCACAAAGCTCATAAACAGTTGAACACAGACGATCAGTACAATGACCCTGAGTGTGAGACTTTTTTATTTCGAGTTTATTTTTTTTAAAAAAAGGTGAGTGTTAGCACAGTTCAATAACCTCATGTAGCATACAATATTAACACCGTTTGAGTGTGGCGTGTTAGCGGGACACAGAACTGAGGAGAAATCAGGACCACCAGTGGCGGGACATAGCAGGGAGAGGAGTGTGGCCAATGCTACAAAGACTGTGGATTCACTGAGATGACCCTGAGCTGCAATTCACTCAACACATACATAATAAAGTTAGCAACAAAGGCAAATGAATATAAATAAACAGTGTAAGACTAATTCACAGTGGTAAACCAAAACATTGAGAGGGCATTTGTTTCCATTGAATTTGACCATGTAGCATTTTCCGACCTACTGCAGCTACAGTTGCTGCAAATCGTCAAGCAGCTTTGCAACCCCCCTTTACTCCAACATTTCATTAATGTGTTGACTTCTACTCTGCTCATAGAACGCCATACCACTGGATATACATTACTGCAGATGGATACAGTAATCTTCTTTTGACTGCAGAGAAGCCGACTGACCTGACATGTGCATGATGACTGAATGTTGATTATGTCTGCCAGGTTTGGGTGTTTTTACCCATTTGATTGTGGTGTAGAACTGCACAATGGGGCACTGGTTCTAGTGGAGTCCTGTGATCTCTGAGTGCCCTTCTAGTTATCTTTGTTTTGAGAAACTTCATCAGGTTCCTGTCTGCCCAGCTTTTGCCCTTTCCAAGCTGATATCAAACCATAGGCCCGTCAATGACTGATGGTCCTGGCATACACTCGCTCTGCTCCTCTGTATTTCCTCGTTGGCTCTCTGCATCAACAGACGCTCCTCATCTCGGCTTCATTTCAGGATATTCATCATATTCTCAAGCAGAAGAAAAGGCGACTCGTTTGAAAGGTCAGGCTCATTTGTTTCATGTGAGATATTCAGTGTAATAAACAGTGATAAACGGCGACTGGGGCTCACTGGGGCTGATTCCCATGTGACTGCATTTCACACACATACACACATGTACGGCACTGTGGCTCATTGCTCCTTTAAATGCCACCTGCCGGGGCTGCTGGCACGCCGTACCTCGTCCCTGCAATGCTTTTCTGCTACGCCACGCCGCTTAATGATGGCTCCAGCCTGGCCGGAGTGGCCAGGCTCCATGTTCTGAGAATAATTGACAATTAGGGAGATGGAGGGGCAAGCTAAATGCCATCCCACACTCAATACAGAGACTCCATCTCTGATTGTGAAGCAGGAAATGGAGAATGGGTGGTGGAGGGGTTATACAACAAAGCTCTGCGGGAGCAGCGGTTCATATCTTCTACCTGGATCGATTGCACTGCACATGCAGAGAATTTACAGAGCAGTGTGAGAAGGGGGGAGACACGGGACAGAGGCAGAAATGTGTCGATACAGGTGATAAAATACAGGGAAACCAGTGTAAAGGCTAGTTCTACTCTAACGCATAGAAGAAGGGAACGATCTGAGGGACAGAAAAAATCAGATGATCCTTTAAATGCTCAATGATTTACTTTAGTACAGCCACTAATTACAGAGATTCAGACAGCATCTACTGGAGACTCTCCACCCATCCCTAACCTTCAACCAAACCATGGTCTTTATGTGATCTCAGTCAAATTATTTTTATACCTAAACCTAAATCAGTTGTCCGTGTTGTCATACTGCAACCACGTTTCCCACACCGCGTTTTAATTTTGAGGTGAAATGAAGTAAAAAGCCTTTTGAGTCTAGGGCAGACGGACTGTCATGTTCAGTCAGGTCTGACTGTGCGAGAGACGGTGGAGGTTAATTTCTGTGCTCTGTTTTTGATCTGACATCCATCGATTCAGACTGCAGCTGGATAAAACCTATTGAAACCAAAAATGAACATTCCAATATGTGATCCAGATGAGCCATAATCAGCAGCACTTATGAGCACTGTGTGCTGACAGAGCCAATCAGAAGAAAAACTGAAAGTGTACATTCAGAGCCGCCTGAATGCAGAGCTCCTTGTTTAAAATATTGCCCATATTTGGTGAGGAAGAACATTTAAGATGAGAATTGTAGGAGGCTATATACACTAACAAAACTTAACTTCCTCCTGATTGTCCTTTGTGGCCAGGATGTGTACTCATGTGTCATGAATAACACTTTTTTGTCTTTTAATCAAATGTAATAAAAAAAATATTCTCTTGTTTCTATTGGCCATTAAGCACAACATTTCCATCTGTGTTCTTCATCGTCTCGCTCCACATCCATCTAGCTATGATTTCTGGCAACACACAACCCCAAGAACAAGTGCAGAAATACAAATAGAGATTGTGAAAACAAAAGCACAAAGCCGAGTAGTTTGAATACCCTGAGGCTGAGCAGGATCTGAGAGATCACACAGGTTCACAGACAGGAAACAGATCTGTGCTGTAGCTCAAGGCTACAAGTCACCACCATCAGTAAAATCTCCTACATTCACATAAAGGAGGAAATGACATATGGATAAAGACCCATAACCACCTGCTCAGCTCTGTCCTTCACTCCGTTGCTGCGTCTGCCTGTATCTGTCGATCCGGTCCTCCATATGGAGTTACAGCTTCGTTAGTCAGCGGTGCGGTGACCCTTGACGAGCCTTTTTTCTCCCTTTTCCACATTTTCTTTCTTATTTTATAAAGACAACATTTCCCCATGGATCCGTGGATATATTTTACATCCTTCTGTTCAAGGTGTGTCAGTTGTGCTTTACAGCTTTTGCTGTTACGTGTTAATTTAAGGCTGAAGTAGGCAAAAAAAACCAAAAAACAGAATAACATTACAGCGTCTTTCCTACTGCTCTCCACTGTCTGCCCTCAGCACGTGTGTCAACATACGACACCAACACATCGTAACAAACCACTACAACACACTCACATGTTCAAGGAAAATTAAGTTAGCAGATTATCCACACAGAACAAGAACAGCGAGTGTGAACTCCAGCTGTTACCAACTGCGTAACTACGGTTTTATGAATATGCTTCATCCATATGAAGACGCTTTTTTAATATTCATTATCAGACTCTCCTTTTAATGAGTTTTCTTGCTTTTCTGGGTTGCTCTACAAAGCTGGAAAAACACCTTTTCTTGCAGTATTTTCTGGTATTTATTACACTTTCTACTACCAGCAGCCACATGCACACAGATCTGCATTTGTAAAATGTCCAATGGAAACTTCAGCTGTGTAAAAACACTTGGCCAAAGTGTCGCTCATTGCCTAGATTTTGTATGCAAACCAGGTGCAGTCTAGTTTCCTCTCAAACCACTTCATCTATAAGACACAGAATTGTTTTTGAAACGTTTTGCCCAATCATTCCCCAAAATTACCACCCACTGAAGCCTTTTCTCTGCCAAAGCAGTTTCCTTCCCACCTGCCTAGTCTACTTCAGGGAGAATTTGGACCTCCAAAGAATGCAGCAGTGAACATGAGGATAACATGAGAGAAAAGATAGGACTGCCAGGCTGTGAATGTGATAGTAATGTCAACCGTTGTGTATTCCACCAGGACTAACTATAGTGCCATGCAATAATAAATGAGCTTCAGACCATGCCAGATGTTTGAAGATGTTCAGTAGATGTTCCTTCTGCCTTCTTGCCCATACCTCTAACACTTCCATATCCTCTGTGTCTCCTTGCAGGACTACAGAGTGAACATTTTCTTGAGACAGCAGTGGAACGACCCTCGGCTGGCCTACAGCGAATATCCAGACGACTCGCTGGACCTCGACCCCTCCATGTTGGACTCCATCTGGAAACCTGACTTGTTCTTTGCCAACGAGAAGGGGGCCAACTTTCATGAGGTCACCACCGACAACAAGCTGCTACGCATCTCTAAAAATGGCAACGTGCTCTACAGCATACGGTGAGTGGAGGATTGTTTTATATTCCAACTGTGAGAGAGAGTGGTTATTAAACGGCTCACAGCACCATCTTTGTTAAGATTTCTGACTGTCACCTGCTGACAGAAACTGAGAGCAGTGACCTCACAGGTGAAGGAAATGTTGGGGTAAAGAGCTCAGCCAGTTGTGAGGGGCTCAGAGTAGAAAAGGAGCACATTAATGTGGTTTGGACATCTGTCTGGGATGCCTCCAGGATGCTTCCTGGGCTGTTTCAGGCCCGTCCTACTAGTAGGAGATCTTGGGGCAGACTATGTCTTGGCTCTTTAGGAACACCCAAGTATCAGCTAGTGGAGCAGGAGGAAGTCTAAGCCTCTCGGCTTAGACTGTGGCCTGGACTCGGATGGACTGATAGTGAGCTCAGTGCTCCTACAGATAGATCACACCTGTACGTGAACAAATTTGTTTGGCACAACAAAGCATTCAGACTATCTTTCTGCTTGCTACTACTGCTGGACAAGACGGGTAGAAGAGCACATCAGGAACTTTATAATTTAGAGAAGAGCGATAAAGAAAAGTTTCACACCGGGATGAAGAAGAGTGTTTATAGGATGGGATGTCGTACTGAAACAATCAGTTATAAAACTGTGATAGGAAATAAAAAGTGACTGTCCTGCTCTGACTTCCTGTTTATTGCATTTCACATACCTCCCTCCTCTGCTTCAGAATTCTATTATTGCGTCAGAGTTGGAGGTTTTTATTTCCTCTACTTGCTCACTTTTTTTCTCTTTTTATCTCCAAGACATTCTTTTCAAGGCTTTCAGAGTTATAGCCTCCTTCAGCTGACAAACCTTTTAGCCTGCCGGAGCCTCCTCCTTGCTTTTATTGCGTTTGCTCGGGGGCAAATGAAAAAACGCAGGAGCCATGGTAATCTACTCTGCCTGTTAGTATTCCAGCAGTGTGCCTGATCCATTATCAACCTCAGTTTTCACCTTCATGTCCAGCAGCAGGAGGAGGAGTGAGATTGGCCCTTCTGCACTCTGCCTCCTCTGCTGCTTTCATTTTTTTAAACTTGACAACATCAGAATGAACCCTCGGTTGATCAGCTTGATCTCAGAGGCGACAACACGACTCGGGATATTAAACCATCCCGGGGGAAGGGGGAAAAGTGGGTGCTGTAAATGCTGTTTTCTTTTTTCTATCGTCATCACTCATCGGCAGAGCAGCACAAGGGGAAGTCATGACTGATGCTTGCTTCTCCTCCGGCATGAAAGCAAAGTTTCTGAGACTGGATGGCCAGATTCGCATGTAGTGCAATCTCCCGCTGCACTTCAGACACAAGCACATGCTAGCACTGAAGTAATATAGAGTCCCATTCGTACTTTATCAAAGGGAGAATTTATGCACCGGCACCAGTTTGCAACTGCAGTCAGCAACACCCTACAAAACAAGAGGGAGACCCCCAAAGATCAGACCCCATTCGCAGCACTCGGCCACAGTAGAGACAAACTCTGTTTCAACTGGAGGAGACCGCCAGCACCAGGATCTGGGTGGGGGAGAGCACAAATGGCAAACCTGAGACCCAGCAGCTGCAGAGAGCACTCACTTTCACAGACAGTGAAGTTAAGAGTGTCAGAACTGTCAGGTGTGGGTTTGATCATTTCTTCCCTCACTGAAGAAGAAATTTGATGGTTTCTTTTTGACACAATCTCTGTAACCTCGTGCCTGCTCATTTCCACACCACCGGCGCCGAGGCTCATTCTTCCCTCCAAGAATAAATGATGCTTCAGATACCCTCTATTCCACTCTAACTGGGGCCTGGCAATCTCACTCCTCTTTCCATTATATCTGCTCAGGCTGTTCCATCCCAGTCGTTGCTATCTAGGCAAGCTGCAGACAGATCTCAGAGACTCTGAGAGAAAATAACTTAAACCTGGAAATTTTATGGACCTCATTGAATCTCCTATTAGGCATTTGCCTCCAGCTTAACTTCAGCAAAAATGGAATTTTTCCATTACAAAATCCACCTGCTCCATGCACTAGGAAATGATTTTCCACCCTGTCCTCCTTCACTGGTGACATCTCTCTACCTCATGACTTTGCTTGCTTCTTTACTAAGAAGGTAACAGACGTTAGAGGTCAAGTCAGTGAATCTCCTCCCACTGAAGATGTGTCACCACTTTCCTGATCAGGATGTCCCCAGTTATCAACTCTTGAGTTATCGCCTAGAATTTTTCCCATCCATGCTCTTTTAAGGCATCTCACCCCCGGTCATACCAAACATCCTCCATCCATACATCTTGCTCCTTTCACGCGTATGTTTTTTAGCCATGTTTGAGAGGGTGTAGATCCTGAACATGAGAGCTGATCCATCAACTGTTCACTGAAGCCTCACCAGAAATGGATCAGTGGAAGGGCGGCTGTCAGGAAGACATTCTTAATGAAGAGAAGCATTTTTCAGCAGGACAATGATCCCAAACACCTGGATAGAAGCACACTGTGGAACAGTATGGATGGGTCTCCCCAGAGCCCGGACCTCAACTTTATCAAAGCAGTGTGGGATCATCCTGACAGAGAGCAGAACAAAAGGCAGAAACATCCATTAAGCTTTGAATGTCCTTCAAGAAGCCTGCAGAACTTTTTATAAAAATGGTTATACCAATCACTCACTGTCAAGCTTGTTAGAGTTTCACAAACTCTGTTTCTGCCTCATGTGCTGTATTTCCATGTATGTTTCAATAAATTGCTGCAGCTGTTTCCCATTTTCCCAGCAACATGGAGGTGCACCCCCCAAAATACAGATACACAATCTTCACATTTACCATCAGCAGTGCAGAAAAAAGATTTTTCCATGTCATCCATCTTGTAATTAATTTGAAGTCCAGCTTCGTTTTACAGTCTCGGAGAACAATGTAAAGCACTTCCTCTGTCAGCATTTAGGTGTCACAGAGCAGCAGAAACCACCGAGCTGAGTCCGTCCCTGAGAAAGTGGGACATCGGTGAAAGCTACATCACGTATGTAGCACGAACTCAGCATCCAGTGAGGCACTTGTAACAATGTGCAGACGAGGCAAAGTTTATCTGGAGCATTGGGCGGACTGGACGTGTGTCGTTGCAGAAGGACTGAGCGTGTGCAGTGAAATCACCTCCTGCACTTCACAACAGCTTGCTCAGCTCACACTCTGCACACACCAAACTGAACTTGGTGCTTTTTCCAGGTTTTCTCCCTGAAATTTAAACTGCAGTGTAACATTTGATGCAGAGAACACTTTGATATTTATCGTTATCTGGCAGGAAGCATGTCACCTGGATGTACGTGCTCCGAGTTTTGAGGTTAAGATTAAGTGAAATTAGCAAAACTGTTATTTGTCATTTTTGACAGTCTGCCAATTTATCAATTACTTGAAAGACTGAAACAGTGGATTGTAATAGTGATAGACTGTATTGAGTTCAGTCTATAATTCCAAGGAGTAGATTTTTCAACAGCTTCTCTCATTAAAAAAATCCTCAAACAAGTTTTATTTTAGCTGATGGATGGAATTGCATGTTTAATTTCACTAATGGTTCTTTTTACTTATAAAATTGCTTTTTACATTCATTTCTGGGAAAAACAGACTATTTCCAGAGATGCTCTGCCTCCCATTCTACTTTTAAATACTCTAAACAAGTAAGCCTGCAGTGCGAGAGTGAAGTGCTCTAATAGGGTGATATGGTACTACCAGGTCATTAAGATAAGATGGGGCCTGATTATTTAAGACCTTGTATGTGAGGAGCAGGATTTTGAATTGAATTCTGGATTTAACAGGAAGCCAAGGAAGGGAAGCCAAAACAGGAGAAATATGCTCTCTCTTTCTAGTCCCTGTCAGGACTCTTGCTGCAGCATTTTGGATTAGTTGAAGGCTTTTCAGCGAGTTTTTTGGACATCCTGATAATAATGAATTACAGTAGTCCAGCCTGGAAGTAATAAATGCATGAACTAGTTTTTCAGCGTCACTCTGAGACAGGATATTTCTAACTTTAGAGATGTTGCACAAATGGAAGAAAGCAATCTTACATATTTGTTTAATATGTGCGTGGAAGGACATGTCCTGGTCAAAAATGACTCCAAGGTTCCTCACAGCGTTACTGGAGGCCAAGGTAATGCCATCCAGAGTAAGAATCTGGTTAGATACCATATTTCTAAGATTTTCAGGGCCGAGTACAATAACCTCAGTTTTATCTGAATTCAGAAGCAGAAAGTTAGCGGCCATCCAGCTCTTTATGTCTTTAAGACATTCCTGCAGTTTAACTAATTGGTGTGTGTTATCTGGCTTCATGGACAGATAGAGCTGGGTGTCATCTGCATAGCAGTGAAAATGTATGCTATGTCTTCTGATGATACTGCCTAAGGGAAGCATGTATGATGTAAACAGAATTCGTCCTAGCACTGAACCCTGTGGAACTCCATAATTAACCTCAGTGTGTGAAGAGGACTCTCCATTTACATGAACAAACTGGAGTCTATTAGATAGATATGATACAAACCACTGCAGCACAGTACCTGTAATACCTACAGCATGTTCTAATCGCTCTAATAGGATATTATGGTCAGTATCGACAGTATCGAATGCTGCACTAAGGTCTAGCAGGACAAGCACAGAGACGAGTCCACTGTCAGAGGCCATAAGAAGATCATTTGTAACCTTCACTAAAGCTGTTTCTGTGCTGTGATGAGCTCTGAAACCTGACTGAAACTCTTCAAATAAGCCATTCCTCTGCAGATGATCTGTTAGCTGTTTTATAATTAGCTAAGACTGCTGGGTCTAGAGATGGCTTTTTGAGTAAAGATTTAACTTGAAAGGCTTGAAAATACTGTCAGTATTGTCTGCATGACCAATCTACACAAATCAGCCTCCTACTGCTAATTATTGGACCTAATAGCATAGTTTTTTAATTAACATTCATTTAACCTTTACATTAAAGTTCCATACTGTCAGGAGAAGTTTGAGACTAGTCTCCAAAACATGCAAACCACAAAGGTACGTGTACTTTATTTTGTGAGCCCAGAACTTCTTCTCTCCTATTCAGTCATAACAAGTCGCATTTATTTAAATATTCTTCAAACTGAAGGTGAGAGACTGTTTGTTGGGGATTATTTCCAGTCTGGATTAATCCACAGTCGGTACTCCAGCTCAGTTTGAGGCAGCAGGAAGGTGTCATAGTAAACTGCAGAGTGTGTGCTCAGGGAGACGAGAGGAACGTGGTGCAGTCATTAAATAGACGGCTATTCAGTGAGTTATTCAGTGAACCATGCCACCAAACAAAAAGATAAAGCAGACTCAATAAAAGAGGGATAAAACAAAGTTCAAATTGTTCAGGGAGTGTGGAAAGTTTCCTTTGGCAGTAAAGGCGCCAGTGACCCTTTCTGCAGACCGATTTGCAATTGTCATCAAAATTCATTGTCAGTGACATAAAAACACGTTTGTGTTTAAATAGTTTCATATGAAAAACCTGAAAATGGCACCCGTCATCAGACGCTGTTTTTAATGCTGTGCTGCTCCGTTAAATCCAGAGGAAGGAGCTTCAGACGAGCTCAGCTACTTTCATCTCCAGTCGAAATGAATGACGTTCCCACACAGGAGGGAAAACTTGCGTTTCTCATTTATGCTTACTAAATGAATTTATTGATTGGATCACGTATCAAACTTGTTGCAGTTGGTAATCAATTAAAGAACTAATTGCTCTGGCTTTCAGTTCATTCACACTTTCATGTGTTTGATGCTTTAATTGGTTTGGCTCAAATGAAGTGAATTTTCTATCGTCTCTGCAGAGCTCATTTATTATTTCTGCTGCTTTTATCTTAGCATAAACAAAGTTGTTTATCTTTTATAAACTAATAATGATTCATTTAATCAGTTTTTCCACTGATGATTATTTCAGTCTGAAATTTCAAACCTTCTGAGGTGTCGATGTGGCGATCTGATAAAACCCGAGGTAATCCTCTTACTGTAAAAGTGTGTGTGTGTGTGTGTGTGTGTGTGTGTGTGTGTGTGTGTGTGTGTGTGTGTGTGTGTGTGTGTGTGTGTTTGCAGAATAACGCTGGTCCTGGCCTGCCCCATGGATCTGAAGAACTTTCCAATGGACGTCCAGACCTGCATCATGCAGCTGGAGAGCTGTGAGCAATTACACACACACACACACACACACACACACACAGACACACACATCATTCGATCAGTAACAACAGCTGGCAGAGTGAGAGATATGGTATAGATTTTTCTTGTGGTCTTATTGTTGAGCAGACGTGAGAGGAATCCCAGTAGCGAGTGTGAAGTACATCTGCAGAGGGTCAGTGATCGTAAATCAAAGACAGAACAATGCAGTCGTCTCTGAGTTTGTGAAACAGACACCAAAACATCATAAAGTCGCTTTTTACCGCTGTTTATAAATAACACATTTACTAGTTAAGCCACCAGTTAGTTTTAAGGCATAAAGTAATTCCCTGTATATATTACTGATATTTACACTCCCCAGACACTTTATTAGGCACACCTGTTCATTAATGTTCATTAATATAATCAGCCAATCACACGGCAGCAGCTCAGCGGTGAAGACGAGCTGCTGAAGTTCAGACTGAGCATCAGAATGATGAAGAAAGAATGTGGCATGGTTGTTGGTCTGAGTGTTTCACACACTGATCTCCAACCATCTCTGAGCTCAGAGGAAATAACAAGCCAGCAGCAGCTCTGTGGGAGGAAATGACTCGCTAAGGTCAGAGGAAGATGGACAGACTGCTTAGATAGGAAGGCAGCAATAACTCCAATAACCACTCGCTACAACCAAAGTCTGCAGAAGACCATCTCTGAACCTTGAAGCAGATGGGCTCCAGCAGCAGACGACCACACCAGTGTCACTGCTGTCAGTAAGAAGAGGAAACTGAGTCTATGGCTAACACAGACTCTCAAACCCGGACAACAGAAACTAGAGAAATGTTTCCTGGTCTGACAAGTTTAAAGCATGGATCCATCCTGCCTGTGTCCATGTTCAGGCTGCTACTGGTGGGATTTTCAGTACCATCATTTAAACTCCACAGCCTCCCAGAGTGCTGCTTTGGTCTTTTTTGCTTGATTTTCTTCCTTTTTGTGTTCCCTCTGTCCTCTTTCCTTTCTTCGCCTTCTCTTCCTTACGTCCTATTTTCTTTCTTCCTTCCATTCTTTTGCTTCTTTAGTTGAAAACACAGAAGCCTTTAAAGTTTCCCAAACACTGAGCTCAGGCTTTCTCCCTCACTACTTCAGTGGATTTTATTGCCAATACAGATTGTGATTGTTGTGCTGAACTGGCCTTTTATCCACTAAAACTGCAGGGTGTGACTTTGCACCCCTGCCAGATACAGAGAGGTCCAGTTCCTCCTCAGAGGATGAGAACTGACCTCTGCAGTGATGAAATAGTCTAACCTCCCGCTCATTGCTCCCTCCTCCAGTCGGCTACACCATGAACGACCTAATATTCGAATGGGACAAGAAGGGGGCCGTGCAGGTTGCCGACGGGCTGACACTACCTCAGTTCATTCTGAAAGAAGAGAAGGACCTGCGCTACTGCACCAAGCACTACAACACAGGTGAGAGAAACTGATGCAGAATGATGTTCACCAAACTTTTTTACTGCTTGTTGTAGGAGGAAGGTTAGTATAAAGAGGTCTGAACCTGGAGACCTGCCCCTAGTCTTCATCTTCACTTTTAGATGCTGTTTTCTCTCATATTCATTCCTTGGTTGGGTTCATAAAAATGATGTGGCTTGGCTTTATGCACAGTTCTTCATGTTACAGGTGGAGTGAGAAACACATGGAGTAGCCAGGAATATGCTCGTTTGTGCTGCGGTTGGTTCGTTAGCGGAGCTACGGTGCAGCCAGAAAGGACCGCATACATACAGCATCTCTGTAGTGGCGTGAAGCCATCTTATCTTAATGACCTTATAGTACCCCATTAGAGCTCTTCACTCTCACACTGCAGGCTTACTTGTTGTTCCTAGAGTATTTAAAAGTAGAAGAGGAGGGAGAGCCTTCAGTTTTCAGGCCCCTGTTCTGTGGAACCAGCTTCCAGTTTGGATTAAGGAGACAGACACTATCTCTACTTTTAAGACTTTTCTTTTTGCTAAAGCATATAGTTAGGACTGGATCAGGTGACCCTGAATCCTCCCTTAGTTATGCTGCATAGGCGTAGGCTGCGGGGGGATTCTTCTGAGTTTTCTTCCTGTTAAAAGGGAGTTTTTCCTTTCCTCTGTTGCCAAAGTGCTTGCTCATAGGGGGTCATATGATTGTGGGGTTTTTCTCTGTATGCATTATTGTAGGGTCTGCCTTACAATACAAAGCGCTTTGAGGCGACTGTTGTTGTGATTTGGTGCTGTATAAATAAAATTGAATTGAACTCGTCTGAGCCACTCAGGTTCCCCGGACAGAATCAGCGATCCACTAATGCGATGGGACATCTTCATAGGCTGCATACCCATGATCCTTTGCTCTGCACAGCCAGAACAACCCAAACAAATACAGAATCTTTTTTCTTCCACTTATCTAATTCAGGGTCGATGGCAGGGCTAACACAGAGAGAACTATTCATCAATATCAACGATTACTTAAACATTTCAGTTTCCATGAGAACAATGGGATAAAACCATCTCAGAGCTGGGCTGTGATGCTGATATTATAAGCAAAGAGATCTTTTTATTCTCCTCCTGTTGCCTCAGAATCCATTTTCTGTTCATGCACTGATAGATTTTTTTTACATATTCAGGTGATCTTCTCGGTTCCAACTCAAAGCTTTTGGAAAAGCAAATAATTGTATTTAATCAGCAGGAGGTTAACTGATCGCTATCCCAGCTTTCCTGAGACGTTACGCCAAACAGTTGCATTCTGATACTCTCTCTCCGTTGCTCGGTGAAATACCGAGCTTAGCTCAGCGGGAGCACCGCTAATGATTTCGGTTACCAGCTGCAGGTAAAATGTGCTTCTCTGAGCTACCTTAACATCAAACTGCTGTAATGCTGTGTGCATAGGAAATGTGATGAAGTTGACTTGGATATTTTCAGTTTTGAGGACCAAACCTGCCTCAAGCTTCAGGTTGAATTTTATGGTTTCTCACTCCTCCTCGCTACGCGTCAGCCTTCCTCGGTCTCTTTGTCTGGTTCCTCCTCCTTCTTTCTGTTTGTCTCTGGTTCAGGAAGGAGGGGGTGATATCTCACAATTTACTGAGAGAGATATTCTAAAATCATGTAAACAGGAGAAATGTGCAGAAATCTTGCATGAGTCAGAGACAGGTCTTCACTTTTATTATATTCTGTGAAATATGGAAATAAGTGGACTGAAAGTTTGTTTTCCTGGTGTCATGAAGCCCTCAGTGAAGGGAAAACACTGTAGGCAGCAGAGCTAGTTTGAAATGACGGGGGGGTTGGATTTAAATATTTTGTCTGGTTTCATAACCAGAAAACTGTGAAATTAAAAAGCATCATGTGCAAAAATATAAAGAGGGAAATACTAAATAGGAAAAGATAAACAGGAAGAGAACGTTGAATCGACACAACGCCGATCGTGCACGTGGACAAGACGTCAGGTAACGTTTTTACAGCGCACATGAAAACATGAGGAGGTGACCCAAAGTGCTTTTCAGTCATCGAGCATCAAACAAAATAAACAGACACAGACAGTGACAGCACTGAGCAGGCAGCGAGAGAAACACGAAATCACGAAGCCAAAAAATCAAATACAACGAAATCCCGAAGAAGAGAAACCACAGAGGAGCTGCTGGAGACGATGGAGGACGGGGGCGGCTGCCACGCTCCGTTTCTCCCTCCAGGTCCTCCAAGCGTGGCTGAAAACCATCTGTCCGGTCCACACAGCGAGCCCACGATCCTTACACTCCAGAAAAAACACCAAATATAAAAATATAAATCTGTATTATCTGCATGAGCCAACAGCCTAAAATAGAAAAGCATACATAGCTATAATAATAATAATGACAACTTAGATTAAACAGAAACATTAGAGGTTGAAGAGTATGTGAGGTGTGAGGGGGCGCATTGATGGGGCATCGTGGAGCTGAGGGTGGAGGAATCACAATTCAGCGTTTGTATTTTGGGTCTAAATGATAAAGAAGAACGATCAGAATGACAAACAAATTCCTCCGTATAATAACTGAATAATCATTTACGTACTTTTACTTCTATGTCAGACAGTATATCAGAATCCAGCTGCCCTTTACTGCTGTTCTCACCGAAGCAACACAAAGACCGTGAGTCACAATCTGAGGGACACATAATTCAACAAAAACACAAACGTGACAGATCCATTTCTGTGTGGGTGTGTGTGTGTGTGTGTGTGTGTAGCAGGCTGATTAGTTTCCATTCAGAGGCATCACTCACACAGAGGTTGACATCTGCTGTCGACACTCAGGAGATGAATGATCCTCCTCCAGACGAAAAGCCTTGACACAACTCTGCACACACCCACACACACACACACACGCACTCTTCCTCATACACACACACACAAAGACAATGAAGTGATGATAATCCACAGCTTTGGTACATGAATACATATCAGCTGTTTCCAGGATCTTTCCCGAATCACTGTAGATAAAAAAAAGTGGTTCAGCTGCAGTGTGGACATCAAATACTGATAGAATCATATTTCAGTAAACTGAAGTTAGAGTCTTTTTTAAAGTGAACTATTGATGAAAGAGAGCAGAAAAAATTTACACCAGAATCAACATAACTTGCTGTTATAAACTGGCTGTGCTGACAGGCAGAGAGTGGAGGATTCAGGAAACAGTGATGAACTTAAAAATGAGCATTTGTAGAGCAGGAAACCCAGAACAAGGAGGATCAGGGAAAACTCACACTCAGGAGGGACAACACACTGATCTCAGACAGCGAGGGCACAGGTGAGGTAAAGACAACACACAGAGAACAGCAGTCACCGAAATAAAACAGGAAGAGAGCCACGATACAGAGACAAGGCTAGAGGAACAGACTGAGAACACAGAGGAATGCAAGGACCTCCATAACTCCGTGCTTCTCAAATATTTCCTGTTACGCCCCCCTTAGGAAGAAGAAAACATTTCACGCCCCCCAACTCGCCCCGCAACCATAAATAATATAATTTGTCTATAAAATTGTTATTATAAGTCCATCTTTTAAAGATGTCCTTTTTTAAAGAAAAAAAAAGAAAGAAATATAGATTAACCTAAAACATAGTACATGCAGTAGTACTGCAACTCTCTAAACTACTACTACATTTTAAAGTGCATTCATTTGTCTCAAATAAAATAAATCCTTATTTAAACTGTAAAACATTTTTTGACCAACTTGAACCAACTTTTATTCTGAAAAATAAAATTAAACAAAATCAATCAATAAATTTAAACTGATCAGCAACATTAACTATTCAAGTACAGATCCCCAAAACTCAAATTCAGCCCTTCTCAAATATACAAAGTCAGAGTGAAGCCGAGCGCTACAAACACTCCGTTACATTTCCTTGTCTTAGCTTTTGGGAGACTTTCGTTTGTCCCATCTCCGTCTCATTGTCACTGTTAAATATTTTTTAAATATGGAATAACTGAAGCTGACAACTGAAAGCACCATAAGACACTTATGTCAAGCATCTTTATCAGGAAGTAAACACAACACATAACACAAAAGAAATAGTGGGAATATAACCCACAGCATAGAACCCTAATCCCAACATAACCCCAAATATAAAACTACAAAGACCTAGAACCCAAAAACTTGTTTCTTTTTAAGGAGGGTAGCATCGCTAATCTGCTGTAACTTATTTCTTTCTTTAATCACAAATTTAAATAAGCACACGTACTCGGGGTTGAGAGGAGGAAGACACACCAAGACACGGTGTGGGAGAGAGTCAGAGGTGATTAATAACTAATTCCTCCACTGTTTAATTTTTTTAAAACTGTATTTCAAACAGTTTGAAATTCTGAGTGCATTTAAAAGCGTCATACGTCGTCCGCACAGTTAATGGATCGTCAGTATCAATATTTAATTCAAAGACTCAAAGAAAGCTTTAAGGACTAAAGATTAAACCCAGAGCACAGAGAAACAGCACTTCTCATACTCAGATTCATCTGAGTCCATTTTACTGGAGAGAGGCTCAGAGGGGCATTTCATGTTAGTACAGCAGAGACCAACAGCAGACTTCAACAATTATTCGGGCTTCCTTAAAAATTCTGAACAGATTTCCTGCCTCCATGAAGATGCTTTAGGTGAGCCAGCGTTTTAGCCACACCCCCAGTGGTTGGCGAGTAGTAAGGCTGAACGTGGCACTACCAAAACAATTAGCTAAAAAGCTCTGTGTGGAGCCTCTCTGCACCTGTGCAGCTCGCGTCTGCATTTTCAGGTGAATTGCTCAAGGACAACATTCTGCCCCGCCCTCCCTCCTCTCTATCTCCTCTGTAACAATCTCTGCCTGCGCTCGCGTGCGTGCTGCCACGAGCGTGTGTTGGCGTGTGTTTGCGTCGCGTCTTCCCAATCAAGCATTAAGAGGGAATTAAGGTGTCATTGTTCCTCAGATTTATTAGCTGCAGTCTATTGTGACTCCAGGAGCGAGGGAGCTCCCCCCTCCCTCCGTCCACTCCAGCACACACATAAAAAGCCCTGTTTGAAATACTAATTACACTTTCTGCTGCATTGCAGGGCACTTTGTTTCTGGCTAATAATACGTTCGTGGTACTCTTTCGTGAGGTAGCTGTTAATAGCCTAACGCCTGCAGAGTGGCTTCTCTCAGCCTTCACCTGGTTCTTAATTGACATCGACATGAAGAATCCCCGCCGTCAGGCTGTCCATATTCCACTTCGTCTCCTGCTGAAAGTGGCTCGGTACTAGGGTTGCCAACTCCCTGAAAAATAAATAAGGGACACCTCGTGGCCATGGCCGGGCAACCCAGTTGTCTTCATCCTTCCCAGTGTGGTAGCTCTTTTTTTTTGTGTGTGAAATTATTTTTTAACCATTTGACTTGAATTTGATTTAAGCAGATGCATATTCTTTGTGATATGACCATATGGGAAACAAATGATCATTTAGCCATTTATTTTTTAGCTCAAAATGACAACATTAACAGAGTAAAACAGGTCTCTTTCTTACACAGAAGCCTGTCATGCTTACCTTTTGAGAATATAAGTAAATCTTTATTTAAAAGAACTCTGTCCTGCTTAACTTAAAATTATATAAATTAATAGAAAGCAATAGAACGAAAAATATTCTTGTAACAGTGCACATATAGTGCATTTAGTACAATTGGCTTCAGTTGAGGTATTATTTCAGCTTTTCTAATGCTAATCAGCTGCTCCTGTTTGTAAACCCACTTGTTCCCATGATTACACATCATAACTCATCATCATTATTCATCTATGTATTACTTTTATGTATTAGTGATCTATTTGTTGTAATCATCTATCCTTGCAGTTGTTTATTACACAAAATAAATTATATTATTACACTTCTGGCCACATAGCGCTGATATTCACCGCACATGCCCATATTAACCTTAACCAGAGGGTTTAAAAAAAACAAACCAGTGTTTACATACCATATCTGTTTCTGCCGTGGCCTGGTGGACAAAAAATTGGTTAAGGGTTCCCCGAGCTTTCACGCCCCTCATGTTCTTCTTGTGCCCACCATTAGAAGCATGCCTATGGAAAAAGTGCGCCGGCACACAGTGCAGTGCGCTTTATAGGTGTTATGGTGACCTTTTCCAGCCAGGTGTTTTCCTTTTCCCATTCCTCCCTGTACTTTTGCAGCCTTTTTTTTCTTTCTCTGAGCGAACAAACATTGCTGCTCTAATGCTGGGCTTACACTGTGCGATTTTTGGCCCATTTTGAGACGATTTTTGAGTCGTGCGACCGATTTGGTGATCGGCCCGATTTTGGCCTTCATCGTGCATCGTGTAGTATACTTGGGGTAACGAGAAGCGATTAACACCTCGAGCAGCTCCCGATCATCAATCGCTCGTGAGGGTGCTCACACTGCTCGCGCGCAAACACGTAGACGTCGGTGAAAAAGACGTTGCAGCACGGCAGTGCTGCGTGTGATCTGGACACAAGCGATGGAGGCACAACTTGTAGAACTTTGGAAAGCTCATCCGAGCCTTTTCGATGTGGCCTCACAAAATTATCACGACCACAACAACCGTGAAACTAGTTGGATTTACATTGCTGCTCAATCACAGCTGCCTGATCAATGTTTTTCATTAGCAATTTAGCAAAGTTGATGGTGGTGGTGTGTCTGTGTGAGTGAAAGACAGAGAGGGAGGGAGAGCGACAGATTTTCTGTTATAACCTTCATTTTATGGACGCACAGTGTGAGCACTCAGGTCGCATCAGAGCATCGGGCGGTATAGTGTGAGACCCTGCATCGTGACCTACCAACTTCTAACCCCTGCAAGTCAATCGTGCAGTTTGAGCAGGAACTGAATACTGAAAAAAATGGCACAGTGTCTGCCCAGCTTTAGGTGTACTGTCGTCCGAGACTTGCACCGCAGTGTCGGCGTTTGTTTCCCTGTTGGCCATGCTTGTTGTTGTGGTCATCTGTTGTCTTCCGGTATTTTCTCCGTAAGCGACCTTTCCTCGACCAATGAGATGAGCGGTAATCTGAATTGTCATACTCGAATTGTCATGAGTGTGCTGTCAGCGCATTGGTCACAAAGCAGGAGAGGGGCTGGGAATTGTGTTTTCAAACAAAGCGTTAATTCCATTAACATTTATAGACTACTTTTGATTCTCACTGTATTACGGGACAAAGTGCGTCCCTTATTAGCTCAATACGGGACGTGTGCTTTTGTTTCTAAATACGGGACGATTCCGTTTTTTAAGGGACGGTTGGCAACCCTACTCGGTACATCCGGTGTCTAAAACTGATGTTTTAACCTTACACATCTGTACAATCGTCTCAGTTTCATTAGCTCTCCAGGTTCGTGCTCCTTGTTTTTCATTAAATGTTGTTTTTGTATAAATTAAGTAATGCAACACACAAGCAAGCACCTCATATTATTTTTTCAGTACAACCTGAGATGTGTGGACACACAGCTTCATCTCATCCCGGGGGTGTCAATTAGTGCTGGCCTGGCTCATTGACCCAGCCCGTGTCCTTCCTGCTTTACAGCATCAGTAGAAGAACAGGGTTACTGTTGTTAAGGGGCGTGTTTTAAACCAAACTAACCGAAGCCTAACCAGGTATTTATAGTGCCTGAACCAACGAGCGAAGGAACAAGAACAAGAGCGAGTCAGCCCAACAAAGCAGCAGGCTGACGAGCTGAAAGACTCGAGCTCGTTACTTTAACCCTTCCTACCTGTGAGACCTTTGTCCCCACCGGCAGCGGCTGTCATTAAAACACAAGCTGAGCAGGTTTCAGTGTGTGGAACAACGTCCTGGTTATGCGCCTCAAAATCTGTACAGTTCAAATCAATGTTTGAAGATGTGTTCCTGGCTCATAGTTTAAAGATTGTTTGTAAGACGGACTGTAAGACACATCAAGGTCACATCAAATGTGAAAATCGGTAAACCTTCACATTTACAACTGGGTGAAGTAAAAGGTGTGCTGGAGGTCTGGGCTCTGTCCATGGAGCTTAAGACTTGAACTGTAACTGGATGTTGATTATTAGCAGTGCTCGGGTCGATACTGAAGAAGAGTCACATTTTACGTTGCTTGTTTTATACTACTGTAACACGTTTTAGCAACTGAGCTGTCTGCTTTTACTCGTCACTCTTTCCTCTATAAACAGGAAGTCTCGGTGTTTGTGTGGCTTTTAGAGAGAGGTGGGTAGTATATAATTACATTTACTCAGTTACATTTACTTACAGTACAATTTTTGGCTACTCTCCCCACCTCTGGTTTTTGTGCATGTCTGTCTTGAAAAAGAGATCTCCATCTCAGTGAGATGACCTGTTTCAATACAGGATTTAATGATAACAGTAATGATAATAATAATATTAATAACTTGCCACAAAGTTGAGAGTGGTTAGTTTGACTCTTTACAGGTGCGTCGCTGCCACGTCGCTCTGCGCGTCTTCCCTCGCAGCTTCAGCTGTGGCTGAATGAATCTGGCTGTTTATCATAGCAAACATTCCTAAAACTAAAACTCTGAACGAGGACCTGACAGAATCTTCTCCTTTAGCATAGCTGTCTTCACCGTTAAATTGCCTTCACTGTTCAGGAACAATGCATTTTCACTTTTGATATTTCCACATTTGCAGTTTATAGAGGCAGACAGGAGACAGCGAAGCAGGTAGAGCGCAGTTAAGGAAATGCGAGCCAATCAGAATGAGTTCTGAGCAGGTGTTTAAAACAGGTTACAGGTTGGTTTTGTGATCAATACGAGTTTTGAAATATTTAAAGAGCGGGCGTGCTGGTTCTTCTTTGTTGGTGTGTCTCTGATTCTCAGTCAGGCCGAGAAGACGGAGTGTGACGTAATACAGAAACATGTAAACCTACATACATGCCACCTCTGTTGCAGGGGATGAGTGAATTTACAGATTTAAACACACACACATGAATGGTGTGAGTTCATGTACAGTGTTAAGTACAGCAGAGACACACACATCTTCCACACAGTGAGATATGGGCCTGGCTGAATAATTTCAATCTTCTTATCAGATAGAAAATATGGACAGCACTTAAAAGCTCTGAAGTGTATCACAGCTATAAATCAAGTTCACCCCCCTCCTCCTCCTGCTGTCGTCATTCTCTCCTTCCCTCTTGTATCTTCCACTCCTCCTCATCCCTCTCTCCTCTCGCTCTATCCTCAAGTTTCTCCGACTTTCCACTTGACATCCTTCTTCTCCTCGGTCACTCCCTCCTTTCACTCCTCCTCTCTCCAGTCTTTTAGGGTTAACTCTAACTGATGAGGCCACCGTGCATTGATCGTCTTTGATTAAATGGATCTTCGGCCATCTCGCTCTCTGTGGTTTATTATGAGACCCAGTGTGCTCATTACATTACAGAGAGGCAGAGGGACACGGTTACTGTTGCTACAGTGCTGCAATGCAAATAAACCCACTGCAGTCTGCATTTTAAATGCTAGAATTTCAGATTTGAAAATAATGTTTAACCTTTAACAGACCATATATAACAACCAGCCTGTTTACCATTTACTGTCATCCAGAGATGAAAACCAAAGCATTACAGCTATCACTGTTAGGACCCTGGCGTGGCATAATGCTTAGCATACCATTACTTATCCATCCATCTTCTCCTGCTGATCTGGGTCCGGGTCAAAGGGGCAGTAGACTTAGCAGAGGAGCACAGCACTAGGACATCCTGAAACACCTCATGGCAGAGACAAGGCATCCTGGTCAGTGTGGAGAAGCAGCAGATACCCTACGGAGGGTGTATCTACCCAGAGCTCATGGTAGCATGTGAGGACAGCAGATTAACCATTAAGGCTTTAGTTTCACACTCAGCTTCACCACAGCACACCAGTACAACCAGTCCACATCACCACAGAAAATAAACCTTTACATTTGATTTACAAGTTGTGCTAACAAAAATGTTTAATTAGCTAACTTCAGGTGTCGGTAAGGTATCACAGAGGCATTCAAACTGATATTAGATGATGTCTCTGTATGTGTTTACAAGCAAAGACAGTTTTCAGATGATAAAATATTCCCAAATCTCGTGCAGTGATGTGGTGATGTGGTGATGTGGACTGGCTGTACTGGTCTGCTGTGGTGAAGAGAGAGCCGAGTGTGGAAGTAAAGCTGTGCAGCTATGCTGCTGTGACCAAAAGAATGAGATACAAGTGCAGCAGACTCACTGTGAGCCAGTTTTGACAGGATTGGACAGATAACTGGTCTCAATGATCCTGTTTGTTGGAGTCAGTTTTTACTGCAGGAAACCACAAAAACAGCAGCTGCACAGTTTTGCTGTTGATTTCAAACATTTCATTTAAGAATTGTTATGATGAACTTACAATAAGAGGTTTGTCATGTCACATCTGTCAAATCAGTTCTGATGATGTTTCATCTGGACACACCTTCTTCTTCCCGAGACTCCGTCAATGTCAAACCCAGAAAATGTAGTTTGCTCTCACGAACAGTAGAAACGAATGCAGTGTTCATCTAGGATCTACAGTGAGAGTGGACCGCATCTTTTTCTGGAACAAAGCAATACGCGTCAGATAACTGAGTGAAAATATAACCAGGATAAAAAACACAAACAGGAACCGAGACCAAAATTTCTCAACTTTTAAGGGTGTTTGCTTCCAGGTTTGTACAAAGTATGGATGATGTCAGAAATAATGTCATGAATACTTTTTTATTTATTCCAAATAAACTCCAGACTGCATCCTGTAAACAGAAAAAGATGAATGACTGTCTCATGTAAAACCAGACTGACTCTGTGATTTTTGAGATCAGGCCTCTGTGGGGGTTCTCGCCATCTGCTGTAGGATTTACACCTTTTCTTGTGTCTGCAGAAGCTTCTTTCTGTCGGGCTCTATGTTCGAGACCACAGTGATGCTGCTGAATGAATTCGGATAAGTATCTAAAAATCTAAAGTGCCTAAAACTAAAGCACAGTGTGTATTTGTACTGCTGTGCAGTGTAGTACAGCATGAGCAAAGGGATTAGGAGAAGTAGGTCCTGACTCCGTTCTTCCTAATCTCTGCACTCCCTTTTCACGGCAGCATGCTGTGAGCATAAACATCCAGAGCTTCCCCTCAAAAGGATGAGCAGTGCTTCTGGCAGGTACAACAAGGGAAACGCATCAGCGGGCTTTTAACAGCACACTGCATGTAGTGCGCTGACTTAAGAAGGCAACAAAGTCAAGTTAAAGTGCTGCTTTGTGAGGAGATGTAGGACAAAAACATCCAGTTCACGGTCCTACGTTTCGACAAAGACAAATAGATTCATTTTTCTACACAGACACAACAAGCGTGCCGGAGAAACACTCAGACGGATAAGATGGACGTGACTGTTTGATCACTGATTTATGAAGATGTGTCCAACTCCGAGCTTCCTGAATGAGTGAAAAAAGGCAGAGTGCTTGTGCCTGTTGGGGAATAACAGAGTTGGTCATGATTGTGGGAGTTATTCACAGATGTACTTTTCCAAAACCAACAATCCAGCAAACTGGCCTGCTTCAGTCAGCATTTAGACAGATGTACAGAGAAGAAAATGCAAACGTCTCAATGGAGCCATCTTCGTTTGGAGTGGAACCGTCTGAGAGTACACACCGTTACTCCCCGTAGTTAAATAATTAGTGCTTTCCCTCCTCTGTCATACAGTTGTCGGGTTTCAGCTGACCACTTTAGCCTTTTCTAAAATAAAACTGAACAGCCAAAAGTAGCAGGACGCTGCAGGACATAAAGCTCATGTAAAGATGAGCACAACGCTGATGCAGCCGTTATAACAGATGTGTCTTCAGTGCAGCTGATATGAAGCTTGGCTCAGGTCACCAGATACTTTCAGAGCATCTTTTCTTTACACTTTAAACTCCAGAGGTGACCTCCAGGGCTGGAAATGAAGCCAGCAGCTGCAATTCCTCTACTGTCCACTAGAGGCTCCAGCAGTGAGTCAGTCTCCATAGACTCCCATGTTGAACCTTTGCAGCAGAAATAAGCATGTTTACAGCCTGATGCTGTTTTTGTCTTTATAGATAATTTCTTTCGTCACGACACCTGCAGAGGGACAGAACTCACCTGTTTAACTTGGACTGTAAACAGGATATTTTGAATATTTTTATTGAGCTGCTGGTTTTGATAAACCTGATTATTCCTGGTTGTGTTTAGCTGCTGATGGATTCGTGTGTTAAACACAATTCCTCATCTTCTCTTTCTTGGACTAAAATAAACTGTGCACTTTGTCCTCTTAGAGTGATGAAAAACGCTGCTGTGCTGTGAAGATGGAAATGATTCGCTCCTCTTCACACTCTGTGAGTGGCAGGCTGAATCCCAAACCTCCTCCTGGGTTTGTTTTCAGATGTGCCACATGTTTGGCTTCCTTTGATATTTGGCGAGCCCCCGTATGTCTCTCTGATTTTCTGCTTTGGCTTAGCATGAGCGCTGAAGGAAGATGACATTTTGTCTCAAAGACGTCAGCATCGTCTCTGTGGCTCATCCTTTTTTCAGTCTGAGAGCTCCTTCCTTCCTTCTCTTACTCTCCCCCTCGCTCTTGTTTCCTTGCTTCCTCCAATCTGTGCTTGTTGTTCTTTTAATTTACCCTCCGTCTCATCATTTCCACCTGTTCTTCAAGGAGATGTGCCTTTGCCAATGTTTAATGTGCCCTTTCAAATGAAGATAATCGAGAATTCAGTAACACTCTTCGGTGATAATGGAACCGCACTGCCTCTGGGAAACTGATGAAAGAACATTTTGCTTTTGTTTAAACATTGACCAGCGTCGTTTCTTTTTCCTGGAATCAGCGCTGTGTGCTTTATGTGTTGCAAGTTCAATCATTCTCCAAATGAGATTTCCGTGTGATAATAGAACACCTACCGACACAAAATGACTGGCTCCATGAATATAAAGCTGTGGAGAGAAAATCTTATGCGTGTCGTAAGCCATCTCATTAAAAACCAAACCAGTTGCTTTAAAAAACGCTAAAGATAAGAACAGCAAAAATGGGCACTGTTACTTTTACATGCCATGATCTGTGACCACCATCTCTTGCTCTGAAACTGAACTCAGGGCTTGTGGTTAATTTGGTGATTCTTCGGGTTTTCTCTCTGTTATTGACACAGAACTTAAAGTTAATCCCTTAATTCCATAATCCCTGATGACTCCGATGTTTAAACTGCACCATGCACTGCCCATCTGCAAGCCACTTTGCAACCCACCTCGTCCCTCTGAAACACACTGAAGTAGAATACACGAGACAAGGTTGCAGGACTCTTCACGACGATAACGAAGATGATTAGTGTTGCGAGAGGGTGTACTTAATAATCAGGCCCCATGTTATCTTAATGACCTTATAGTACCATATCACTCCATTTGACCAAGGGGTGGCTGTAGCTCAGGCGGTAGAGCAGGTCATCTATTGATCGAAAGATTCGAGGTTCGATTCCTGGCTTCCCCTAGTCTGCATTAACCCCAAATTGCTCTCTGATGCATCCATCAGAGTATGAATGTGTGTGAATGTTACTTAGAAAGCACTTAGAACAATGTGCTTGTGTGAATGGGTGAATGCATAATGCAAGTTGTGTGAAGCGCTTTGAGTGCTCAGAAGAGTAGAAAAGTGCTATATGAGAACCAGTCCATTTACCATCACTTTGCTCTCACACTGCAGGCTTACTTGTTGTTCCTAGAGTATTTAAAAGTAGAATGGGAGGCAGAGCCTTCAGTTTTCAGGCCCCTCTTGTGTGGAACCAGCTTCCAGTTTGGATTCGGGAGACAGACAGTATTTCTACTTTTAAGATTAGACTTCCCTGACCACCCTGGCATCTTTCCTGCATGCGCCCTGCACATCAACAGCACAAGCTAAAGGGTCCACACAGTTCTATAAAATACAACACCAGTGGGTTTTGATGTGTTAGTATGTGATCAGCTGAGACAAGAATGTGTTAATAGTAAATAAGCTGGTGTGCTCACTCAAAGCAGCAGTAACAGGACATTTGTCACCCTCACCCTTCTCTTTCTTCTCATTCGACAGGACGAGCCCAAAGAAACTGCTGTCCTTTCTCATATCTTCTGCTCTCTCTGTTGTCTCATATCTCTTCGCCCACAAACTCCGACCTCATCAAAGACACTTCTTTGTCCCCCACCTCCCAGGTAAATTCACCTGTATCGAGGCTCGTTTCCACCTGGAGCGTCAGATGGGTTACTACCTGATCCAGATGTACATCCCCTCTCTGCTCATAGTCATATTGTCCTGGGTTTCCTTCTGGATCAACATGGACGCCGCGCCCGCCCGGGTGGGCCTGGGCATCACCACCGTGCTGACCATGACCACGCAGAGCTCCGGTTCAAGAGCGTCTCTGCCCAAGGTGAGGACAAATCACTCGTTATTGTAGTCTGCTTGGACTTCATGAACATACCTTATTTCTAATTCATTTATTCCTGGACTCTTAGAGAGCAGCTTTGCATGATTCACAGTTTAAAATAATCCTTTCTCAGTGCTTGTCTGAAACAAGCTGTTTTAGCTCCTCCCCCTTACAATGACCTTCCATCTGATTGTCTTCCCCTTCCATATGGAAGGTATTAACAGCAGGAGGGTGCAGCTTTTACACTCATAGCCAGGTGCCTGAGAATACAATAATATCATATAGACGTCATACAGAGGTACGAATAGAAAGAAACTGTAACGCTTGAGGTTTTGGCTCATTATTGGAAACTGGAACAGCAGACAGGAAATAAGAAACAGCAGAACGGAGCCACTTTAAAGGTTTGTATTCCTTAACCCTGTAACATTTCACAGGGTTGTGTGATTTTTTGAGACCTCTGTGTCATTAATTATTTTTTTTCCTAAAAACTGCAAAAATACATAAAAATAATAATAAATAAAAACATTTTAAAAAAACCCATAAAACTCCTATATCAAGAATTTTATTCATATGATAGCTTGTAATGATGACATACAAGAAAGCCGCAGGATAATCACAGAATTAGCTATTTTATGCCTTTTATGTTCCAGTCCAGTGTTTATAATAAGCTAATATTCTACTGCTTCTTCTTCAGTACTTAACTCTGTATAAAGACAGAAACAAAATCATCTTATTCCTGTGATGAACTTTCAGGTTTGAGCTGATAGTTTATCCGTAAGCTTATTTTCACATCTGTTGACTTTTACCTTTACAGATATTGTTTTTCATCCGTCACACCCCCAAAAACACCAAAACAAAGTAAAATATGAAGCAACGGCAGGAAGAATTTGTATGCATGACGTGCCGTTTAATGACAGATGTCTTTTCATCCCTGTTGGAAGGAAGGCCTACAGCTTTTTCTGATAATTAAGGGACATAAATGACAGAGGCAGTGACAAAGACGATGTAGACAGAGAGTAATTAATTGAAGAAAAGTTGGAATGAAGGGAAAAGATAAATCAATGGGAGGGAAAGAAAAATTTCCTTTTCCCTGACAAATTAGAGACAGAGTGGAGGGAAGTCGAGAGGCAGACAGATGGAGGGATGAAAGAAGGAAGAATTTAAAAAAAGACCTTTAACAAAGAAGGTTCAAGGAGACAAAAATGGAGACAATATGTTTTAGAAAGCGAGAGGAATCTTTTACTGTCAGGGATTTTCAGATTAAAGTGAAAAAATGGTCAGGGTCTGCGTGAGCTAGTAGGATTGTATAATTACGTCCAGGAAAGCTGTAATCCCCAACACAAACACACACACACATATACACACTCTGTTGACATTAGGTGCTTCATGCGCTCTAAAAATTGAACAAGTGAACCATGATTCCTCTGCAGTTCAGCTGTCACAATAATGATCACACAGCACAGCTGAGCTTAGGTGGGCATGCTGCTCCCTCTCTCACACACACACACAGACACACAGTGTTCTGTGAGTGTTCTCACAGTGTTCTGTGTGCGATTGATAGCAGACACACACACACACACACATATGGCTCTCTTCAGATGTTTCTGCTGCAGCTTGTCAGATCAGAGCAGATGGAAGTGGACACGAGGCGAGATCTCTGCTCAGCTGATCATGCTGTCCATATACAGCACAGTACACACACAGTATGACTCTCTCCACGTCTACTTATCGTACCATTATTGGGACACATGTTGTTGTACCCTCTAAGCCCCAGCCACAGACCTGGGGCGGCTGCAGTTCACCTGTAGCAGTGGACTTTCAGAGAGGGGCTGACTTCACTGATTCAGATCAGGGCTGCAGATCCTTTTTGTGAGAAAGTACAGACGTCGCAGAAATATGCAGACGTTTCCTTCGGTTCTGCTGCTGCCAGGATACAAACAGCGGCTATGAGCGTTACGGCCCCAACCGAAAGACAAGGAACCAGGAGAGGTGGGGTTGGCGTAAGCTTCTCAGCAAAACCGACTGCACGCCTCTGTCTCCACGTCTTCACTTTTATTTCCTTTGCCTTCTCTGCTCAGTTAGTTTTAAGCCCCTGAAAAATGTCTGATCAGGTTTAGGAACAGCTTGAATACATAATAACCCAGCGTGTTGTGACACGTGCGTTTAAATTTCTGAACAAGCATCCCTCTGTGGGGAGCCAGGACCAAGACCTCAGTACCAGGTTATGAAAACTTTGAGCCCCTTCTCTGACACATCAGGGATGATAACTGGCTGTGTGGAAACTACATCCTTCTTTAGTATTTATGATGATATTTCTTTTCTGTCTCTCAGTGAAGAAAGGATCGATGCATTGATCTTCTGACAGGGAGCTCAGTTGCGTGATGCTGCATGCATGAACAGCTGATGCCCCGTCAGAAACCTTCAGTCCAGTCGTGACTCGATGCTGAGGAAGCCCCTCTCAGAGTTCTCAGAGTGCTGCTGAGTCAGCAGAACTGTGCTGGAAATCTGAACAGGTGAAGGATGACTGCGGGGAGATCTGTTATTAATCCAAGTTTAATGTCAACTTTGGTGAAATTAAAAAAGAAGGATGGTCAGATTATCTTACATTACAGATTAGCACAGAAAAAAACATCATCTGTTCAGTACTGAAAGATGATCTTTCCATCCATCATTCCCACATTTTCCCGTTCCATGCACGTTGTATTCCACTAGCCCACTTCTCAGTTTGTCCTCTCATCCTGAAGACTTGATATGGAGCTTGCTGATCGGGCCACATATGAACCGGTATGCTTCAGTTATCTGTCGCTTTTATCAGGATGACGTTAGCCTGGGGACATTTTGTAGATGCGTGAAAGGATTGAAGCTCCAATCTGTTGTTCCCAAGTGTTCACACTAGACTATCCAGCTACTCTACTCACGTGCCCCAAACGATTTCCAAGCTACCCCATGCCTTGAATCCCTCTGTGAGTGGGTCACACAAAGACGGGTAGAAGCTAGGCGTCGCCTCCACCCACACGGGCTACGTCAGCAGTACGTCACTGTGCTGTGCTGACCACGTTCCTCTCTCACACTGATGTCACAGCAATGGAGGGTGCTATCTGGGCCAAAACAACCATGTCTGATGCCTGAGTTTTAGGCTCCTGTGGATTATTCTTACACACATTTTTACCTCGTTATTTCAACCTGTGGAAACATTCAATGCAATATGATTATGGCAGAAAATAAGGGAAAATCCCCCCTCAGTATTCCAGACACTTGCTCAGTCTGTCAGCACTTTCAGCTCACGGCCCGCCACTACTTCTTCTTCTTCTTCTTTTTTGATCCTTGCCCTGTGAAGCATGAGTACAGTAACGCCGCCTAAGCTGCTCAGCAGGTCACTACTGCTCAGTTTGTCTGTCAGGAGCTTTCAGCCTCACACAGATCATACTGCAGCACCAAGCTAACAGTCGCCTGTGGACACAGTAAAAACACACGAGTCACTCTCAGGATGTAGAGCGTGAGTTTAGTGTGCTTCAGTCCTGCCAGATTTCATAGCTAAGCAGAGTCTGCGAGAGCTAATTTAAGAAATCTGTACCAGCAGCATAAGGAAAACTGTGGTCACTCATAACGCTTCATGTTGGCAGTAAAACAAAAACAGCATCAGGAAATAAAGTGTTGTCCAACAGTGTGGTGCAGACTCTCTCTCCATCTGCTTCATTTACCTCGCTTAATGCTCTGCCTTCCCAGAATCAGCACCAGAGAAGGCACTATTTTAGAGAAGGGGTCATTCAAAAGCTTCTTTTACTTCTGGATCTGCCCAAGTTTATGAACATAACCATACAGTCCAAAATAAAGCAGCACAGGAACCAAAGCTGACCTCTAAAATCGTCCATGCTGATTTTATGAGTATGTATGAAAAGGTAACGTGTGTGCTGGGCAGGATTTGAAGATTGTTTCTACTGCTTCACACAAAGGAGGAAAAGCTTCTTTCAGTGTCTGTGAAATCATTTTTGTGGGAGAGTCATCCCCGTCTCTCTGGCTGGATGACCATCACCACTGAGCGTTGAGGCCTCTCGGCAGCTCGGGGAGGGAGTCGCTCAGGCGTTCGAAGATAAACGTTTTCATGAACGGCACAAACGAGCACGAATCACAGCGAGGTCGAACGGCGATGATAAGCACTCTGTGTTTGTGTAAAGTGATCCAAAGTCATAGTTTAATTGGATTTTAAACGGCTGATTGTGGGCTTCCTCTCTGCGAGACAGACCAGGTTCTCCCTCTCAGGCTGCACGCTGTAATTGCATTTGGAGATGAAGAGTTGTAATGACAGGCCGGGCGAATGCACTCGAATAAAGGTACTTGGCGGGCAGATAGCAATCATACAATGATCCAACCAGACTTCATTTAGCCCGTGTTATCTGGACAGTCCTCGCCCTGGCCGTCTTGCTGTAATTTCACTGGTTCTGTGAGCTAGTTGGGCCCAGTGTTGTGTTTTACGTGCACCTGGCTGTGCATGCAGTCAGGTAAATTTAATAATGTAGTGAAAGCACCTTAACCTCGTAGTCTAAGCTCAAGACAGTGGAAATACCTTTACACGTATGCCTTTATTGCGATAAAGATACAGAGCATCACTCATTCCTGTGCACTCAGATATTGCAGACAAATGTATAAATGAGTACAGATTATCAGACCACTATGAAATTAAAGTATTTTAATGTATTTGGATGCTTAGATTATTTTACTTTTGCACACAGAAATCAAATTATTTCGCAAAAAACAAAAACTACCAGGGTAATGATTACCCCTGAAGCTAACAGTCCATTTAGCTGGATAACAGCCTGCAGTCATCTACTGCAGTCTTCACTCCTCTCCTCAGTAATCCCAGCCTGTTCTTCTTGGGAGAACCTCTCGGGCTCAATGAAAAGGTCAGTTTTTCAGGAGCAATAATATTCACCCTGTTCACTGTTGTTTTTTCTGAAATCATTCTGCTATTGTGTGCAAACTGGAAACATTTATGCTTTCTGAAGGAAACCAGTATGTTTATAAAATCCTTTTCCTCTGTTAAAAAGCACTTCGCCAAAATCTGCACATTTCATTGGGGAAACAGCTTATTTGGATTTTTAGGTCGTTTGTTTGAGTGACCAGGGGAAGCTCTATAAGAACGGCGTATTGCTTCAACAATAGCTTACACTGATCGGTAACACTTACTAAAGTCCCAGTGCCCTGCTGCCAGATAAAAACATACACCAACCATAACTTGACTGCCATAATTCAGTTCAGTTTTATTTATACAACGCCAAATATAAGCGACAACAACAGTCACCTCAAGGCGCTTTATCCTGTAAGGTAGACCCTACAATAATACATACAGAGAAAACCCCAACAATCATATGACCCCCTGTGAGCAAGCACTTTGGCGACAGTGGGAAGGAAAAACTCCCTTTTAACAGGAAGAAACCTCCGACAGAACAAGGCTCAGGGAGGGGCGGGGCCATCTGCTGCGACCGGTTGGGGTGAGAGAAGGAAGACATGATAAAAGACATGCTGGGGAAGATAACTCTGAATATTAACGGCCCCACAAATTGTTGCAGTCTTTGATTTAACCTCCTAAGACCCGAAGTCTTCCGTGGCATGCCTTTTTAATTACTCTTTGATCTTTGGGCATATTGGGACCCGATGAATGTAAAAGCAAAGAATTACCATATATATTTTTTTTTTACCTGATTTTTGTTTCTAAAAGAAATGAGATCCACATATGAGAATATTTGTTTAAAATTTCGATAGAACAGTGGCAGTATATTGTCCTCGTAAGTGGATATTAGGCCGCTGTAGGGCAAGGTTTAGTATTTTGGTCTAGACAACCCAAAATGTAATGTCCACATATGTGGACGCCAGGTCCTAGGAGGTTAAATACACACTGTCACCCATCACTCAGTGAACATCTGTTGTGAAACCTCGAGTTGAGGGGTGCAGCCAGCTGTGGTCACAGTCCAGTGATCATACCCTGGTTTATCTTTCTGTCCTAATAATGATTTTAACTTATCAAATTTACTGAAAGTAGCTGAGCTGAAAGTATGATAAAGTATGGCGAGTGTTTACTGAGATCAGGTTAGCAGTAGGCTCAGTTTCTGACTTTGATACAAGCAGAGGACAGAGCTGAAAATAAAAAATAATGTATTTGTTCCCACATATATCATCTGATTTATGCACTCATTGTCAGTACAATTATTTTCATGTCGCAGGAGCATCATTTGGTGTAAATTGGTCATTTGAGAAAACATTTGGAGTTTAAAGTCATGAACTGAAAATGAAGCCGACTTTACAAACTTTCTCTAATCGACTGCCTCCAGCCTCAAACCAAACAGGGTGAAATGATCTTTAGATGCTCGTTAGATTTTATTAGGGTTTCTTTTTTTTATCAGCAAGTCAGACACGACGCACAGAGACCCTCTGACGGCCTCTTCTTTCCCATCTCCACTAACAGGTGTCGTACGTAAAAGCCATCGATATCTGGATGGCCGTCTGTCTGCTGTTTGTGTTCTCGGCCCTGCTCGAGTACGCCGCCGTCAACTTCATCGCCCGCCAGCACAAGGAGCTGCTGCGCTTCAGACGGAGGCGACGACACATGAAGGTGAGCCGCCTTGAGCGTCCATGGCACGGCCTCACCTTTAAATTCATGCATTTTTACATCTCCGCACCGAGTCTGTCCTTCATGCAGAACTCTGATGAGTTATATTCAAGACTTAGAATTTGTTCATATCACAGAGGTGTCTCTGAATAATCATAAAATTAATACGAATCATTTTGGGCTTCTGCTTTTTGTTCTTGACCTGATTTGGATTAACAGAAAGGGATCTTTGGAGAGGAAATATGAAACCAAAGTTGTTTTATTGATGGTCAGTTATTTCACCAGTCCCAGCACGAACCAAAGCACGAGAGAAACTAATATTTTAGATCTACAAATGTGCAGTTTTTACAGATAAAAATGGAAACTCACTTTCAACGCAAGAAAACAGTGTGTGTGTGTGTGTGTGTGTGTGTGTGTGTGTGTGTGTGTGTGTGTGTGTGTGTGTGTGTGAGAACATCAAAATCCCAGCTCTCCTCCATCCTCAGGCCTTCTGAAAAATTCACGGCGTGTTTGATATTAGCTTTTTCGCAGGCAACGCTCGTCATCACCGGGCAGAAACACAAAGCATCAATGTTTGATGGGCAGAGAGCCGAGAATGATTAAAGGCTGAGCCGCGGAGCAAACACAGACGAGGCTCATAATGGATCCACGATGTAAAAGAGAAGAAAGCACACATTAAAAAAGAAACTCTGCTGAGCTCTCAAACTTTTGTTTGTGGAAATGCAGCAGTCAGAACAAACAGTGCCGAGTGTGCTGCAGGGTTTTTGTGTGTCTGTGACATCACGTGCTTTTCATCCAGGTAGCCTTGGAAAAATCATCCCAGCGTGTTTCATTGATTTCTGCTCAGATTAAACACGTGTGGTCAGTAATCAATCAGAAAACCACATCCTCTGCTTACAGATGTTCATATACAGATGTCCCATTAGTTAATCTGAAGAAAGTCAAACCTTTAACAAGTATGCTAACAAACATTACAGACGTTTTTTTTATTTATTAAAACAGTAAGCCACGTAGAATAAACAAACTAGTGTTTATTTTTACGTCTGAGTATTAATCCATCCATTCGCAGCTTCCTGGTGTTGTTAAAAAATAAAATGTTGAGCTCTTGTAGGAAGTGACACGTATAAAATCTGCCCCAGGAGCTGGCTACAATTTGGGAGAGCCTGTGAAAAACATACAACACTGATTAGATGTTTTTATCACTAAGAGGTGGATAATCACATCAGCAGCCTTCGTCTTTCTTTGTTCTGACATCACTGTGAAGTCAAAAACAAATAACTCCCAAAACAGTCTCCATTTTTCATTAACTGTCAAACTGCCTAAAAACATCTCTTCTGATGAAACGAAGATAGAGTGGAGACCTGAAAATGTGTCGCTTTATTTAATTCCTCAACACTGTTTTTGGATATTTGGTTAAAATGACAACGCACAAAGTCAAATTTCCCCCGGAGGACAGTTCAGACGTATCAGAGCCTTTTTTTCTTCTTTGCCTTCTCTCTGCTACTTTCTTAGGTTAGCTTTTATCTTTGCAGCATTTAATCAATCAATCCTATATGTCCAGTTGGATTTATCAGCGCCCGGCTGCTGTATTGAATAAATAGTAAAGCTGTCAGCCCTGCGGGGAGCTGAAGTGCTGCTTGACAGTGAAACTAGTGGTTTGTGTGGGTGAAGGGCAGGGAAATGCAAACGCCCACAAGAAATGCAACATCGTGCCTGCAGTAAACAATCCATACAGCACCCATTGTGTGTGTGAGAGAGAGATTGTATCGTTATAGCTGGTGAGCATGCATGAATGCATCCGTGGGGGCTGTCGTGCGTTTTGCTGTTGTAGGGCATGTGTTTGTGCTCGCTACTCCTGGAGCTGCCTGATTGAGTCTGACATGCTTTAGCGTGTGAGCGTGTGGTCATGTATTTATGAGGACCTTGTGTCCTCGCGGGGTGACGGAGGTCCTGCCCAGTGAGGCCGTTGCGTTGTAGACATAAGAGCAAGATTAGACTGTCAGTTTCAGAATGAAGGTAATCACGATTTAGGCTGGACATGCAGAAAAAGGCGGGTTTAAGACGTTTGCATTAAAAAAAGTTAATGTTATTAGTGATCATTATTATTAATACTAAAGAGCCTTAATGCATGTTTTTGTGGGTCGGTTCAGTTTTATTTAAATACCACCAAATAACAACAATAGTCCCCTCAGTCGCCTTGTGCTGTAGAATAAAGGTCCTACAGTAATACAGAGAAAACCCAACAATCAGACGAACACCTATGAGCAAGTGCTCGGCAACAGAGGGAAAGAAAATCTCCCTTTTAACAGGAAGAAACCTCCAGCAGAACCAGGCTCATGGAGGGGTGGCCATCTGCTGCGAAGGGTTGGTGGTGAGGGGATTCAATTCAATTCAGTTTTATTTATATAGCGCCAAATTACAACAACAGTTGCGTCAAGGCGATTTATATTGTAAGGTAGATCCTATAACAATACATACAGAGAAAAACCCAACAATAATATGACCCCCTATGAGGAATCACTTTGGGGTTCAGGGAGGGGCGCCCATCTGCTGTGAAGGGTTGGGGGTGAGGGGATGAGGACAGGACCTTGAAAAGATACCTGACCTGAACCGGGCCTGTTGTGTATTTCCTTGTTTTTTTTAATCATGTACCGACTGTTCTACAGGTTTCCAATGATAAAGCTTCTGTTTGAGTCTACATCCCTAAAGTTTATCATTCTGATGAAAGTCTGCAGGGGTCATGTAAATCCATTAAAAACCATCATCGAGACCAGCACTCGTTTTTCCTGCAGATTTCTTAAAATAGACAGTGAGCTGCCGTGGTGGAGGTTTGGGCTCACTGCCTCTATCAGATTCCAAGAATAAGAACATGAAGCAGGAAATTACCATAATGTTTAACAAACATATGGAAACAGAGCTCTGAGGACTCTGACTGACCCACCTCTGCTCCAGGATCTCAGGCTGTAGTCAGAAGTCGGCCCAAAGTCAGAATGTAAAATCAGTGTAAGACCTTTCTTTGAGCGCACCTGAAAGTATGATGTCATCCCGTGATGTCACGCTTTCTACAAAAAAGCAAACAAATGTTTAACCCATAATCTCAGGAGCAAAAGTTCATATCATTCGACCTTCACGGAGGAGGATCGAGGGGGAGGGGGGGAGGGATTTTAGTGTGGCTTTCCAAACTCAGGAGGAAACTTCAGCATATATAAAAATGTCTGACCCACAAGCAAACAGCGGTATTCCCAAATGAACCCCACTAACGGAGTGTGATTGAATCCTCCCTCCACAGAAATCTCAGTCCACAAAGGCACCGTGAGGGAGAGAGAGAGGGATGGGAGGCCGGTCTGTGGGAATATAGAAAAATAATCCAAAATAAAATATATAAATCTTAAATCCCATTGTGGTAATCGCCAATCCCCCTGAGCAGCGATGGGAGGTGAAGAGGTAGATTAGCAGTCCGGCTGCCGCTGCACTTTCCAGGGAATCAGACACTCACCCCTCTCTCGGCCCTCGAGTCCACAGAGAGAGAGTGAAAGAGGACCGCAGGCTCAGGACTGACCCACATCTGCAACACCAAACCTTTTGCATACGTTTGTTTTATCTCACACTCTCTGTGTGGCCCTGCAATGGAAGCGGGGTGAATGTAGGCCACGTTATGCAATTTGAGCCTTGTACACGGCAGCCCGTCTGTCGGTCTTCCTGCCTTTACATCTGGCCATTCGGAATCCTTAATATTTATTTTAAGCTTGTATTACAAAATAGGTGAATTCATGTTCTGGTGTTCTTATATAACATCATTTGTTTTTCAGTTTTTGTGTCATGTTGTGTAGTCGGGTTTTTGTTGAGGTTGTCTGAGGTGACCCTTCAGTCACCAAAAATCCTCTAATGTCATTTAACAGTTGATGTCTCTGCAGCAAGCGCAGAGTTTTGTATTTTCTTATATAAAAAAGTGTTTATTACATTCATCACCAAGAAAATGTAAGAATCATAAAGTGGAGGGAAAAAATATGTTAGCATGTATCAGCCTGCTTAGAAAGTGGGCGACTATAAAGTTATCCATGCAACAGTCTCTTCTGCATTTTCACACCACAGCCAAAGGTTTAAATAAAGGAAGATTCATGTGGGAATAGGATACTGAAAAATATCAAAATTACAACAATTTCTATATTAAAAACAGAACTAGGCTGTTATTTTTAACTATTTTGGTGTCACTAATATTATAAACTACAGTAAATCAGCCTGTTTTAATTCAGTTTGCAAACATGTCATATTTGTTTAAACACATCACAAAGACTTTCTGCTGGAAGTCAGATTTAAAAAGTTTAAAAGTTTCATTTTTGGAGATATACGTCCAGAGTTAAAATGTTTCTCTGTGCTCACCTTTAATCCAAATCTTATATATTTTTCAAACAAAACTTTCTGAAAGAATTTTCATACACAGAAAGGTAGCTGATTAATTGTAGACATATTACAGTATATGAAAAGTATGCAGGGACAATGAATATCTGAATAAATCAGTCAGTGCTTTATTCAGAGCTCAAAGCTTTAGTGACAAACGGCTTATTAAATACATCCGAACTGCTACCAAAGTAATGTTGGCGAGCTTTACAGAAAACAACAAGTCAACTCATTTTGCGAGTACAGTAACCTGGGATACCACTGGTCGATATTTTCTGGATGTCCACCATCTATATTGTTTTAAACTCCATCCTGGAAGGATGAAGGTCAGCTCCTCCCAGATCTTGATCTCGTCTTATTGGCCTCTTGTTGAGTGGAGTCGGACCGAGCCAGCCAAACAGCCTGAACTCAGCGGCCTGAACTCGGTGGCCTGAATCCCACAGCCATAACCCAATGGCCTGAACCCGATTTCCCAAACCTGGAGACCTTAACCTGACAGCTTAACCAGCTTAACCTTAACCAGTGGCCTTAACCTGGCATCCTGAATCCGACAGACAGCCTGAACCCAGCGACCTGAACTGGGCAGCTTGAATTTTATGGTCTGAACCCTGACAGACAGCCTGAATCCGGCAACCTGAACCCCACAGCCGTAACCAAACCGCCTGAACCTAGCAGCGTGAACTCGACGGCCTGAACCCGACATAAGAACCCTGCCTGAAATAAAAGGTGCTTACCTAAGTCAAATATTTCAGGAGTGCACTTATGTAAATCTACTTACTCTCCACCACTTGTGCACAACTCATCTCATCACAACACCTTAACAACAAGAGGCTACAAGGACGTGTAAGGACGCAAAGAAAACAGAGATCAATTCGAGGTATTTGCATTTAAAGCAGGATTTTGCTGAGAGGTCTGCATAATTTGGTGGAAATGGAGGAATTCTTCAAAAGTATAAAACAACTTAAAATTCAGCTCCTTGGGTCTTTTTACTTTATTTCAGGCACAATAAAAATGGAATAAAATGATCCCTTAATAAATGTATGAGCACCCTCAATAAGATCATCACCATTAATCCCGACCGCTGTGAAGGAAATCTGATGACAACGAAGCCCCGTCGGCACACAGCGAGTGAGAGGCGTTCAGTCCTTGGGCGTCACTCGTTCTTAATTAACCTCTCTGGCCAGTGCTTCTAATGTGACTCTAATGTGATCCACAGCCCTCCATTACGGCTGCGAGAGGGCTATCAGTCAGGTTTAAGCTCGCTGCAGAGGAAACTGTCACCGCTGCGCTCCAGCACGCCTAAACCTCACTAACACAGGACTGCTCGATCAAATCTAAATTCCAGCTGAGATGTAAAAATAACCGCAATCTAACCATGATTATAACCTGGTGTTTTAGAAGCCCAGTCATTAGCACAGTTAAGTCCTGTCCTCATATATTTACTGCATTTGCTGTCCCAGATATTGTGATGTGATTCGATGATAGGGTCTTTTGTATTACTGTAGTCTTTACCTTACAGTATGAAGCACCTTGAGGCAACTGTGATGTGGAAATAAATAAAACTGAATGAATGAAATGAAATGTACGATAGCTTCAGGTCATCACTGATGATCATATACACCTCAGGCTGTCTACTTGTCAGGAAGTGACTATGGCTGGATTAAAGGGTGAAGTGTTAAGTAATTAGCTAATGCTTCCTACCTGCATTAGACAGATAAGCCTGTTATGCTAAGGCTTTAGGGAAAACAATGGTTGGAGTCTGCAGCACAGCCTAAATGATTGTGACTATGTGTGATGAACTTACCTGGTCACTTTGAGGATAGCAACCAGGTCTGTAACTTTGGCGATCCAATATGGAGACTTAAATAAGCTAGAGTCAGCCTGCTATCAGTTTATCTGTCATAAATCAGCGATTAACTGTGATAAATTAACAAAAATCACAAATCTGTTGAATTTCTGTTACATAGAAACGAACTACATTCAGAACCTCACAGAGAGAAACAGAAGTTCCTCCACAATAGTGACAAGAGAGTCCTTACTGCAGAACGGCCATCCAACTGACCTAAAAAAAACTAGAATACGAGTTCCACTAATCAGCTGGGACCTCGTCTCTCTGTGTCGGACTGAGATTGCTTGGAGACAGGTTGCCTCCCACTAGGTGTTATTCCACTTAAAATTCTGAAAGTGTGACATGTTCCAGGGAAGGCGTTTGCCAACCAGTTACAGGAGAACACAAAACTCTGGTAAGATAAACAACTTCCTTATGCCAAACAGAGGCTCTTAGTATTGCTGTTGTTGAGTTGTGTTATTATACCTCTGTTAATATAACAGAGGTATAATATACTTTTATTTTGGACAGAGATTAATTTCCATGATAATCCAGAGCTGCTGGAAAACACTCTGTTAGTGCTAATTAATATACAAATGAAAAACTAGAATTTCACTAACGAAAACAAGAGTTAAAGGCAAGATCACTAAGCAAAATAAAATGTAAAATGATTGGTTTAAAAATCCTTCTAAAGACATTACAAGCATCGGTTTCACCCGTGTTTCCTCTACAGGTACCACAAACTGGTTGGAATTATCTACAGGGACCAAACCAGTTTGTGTATCAGGCTGTAAACACGTTTATTTCTGCTGGAAGGTTTTAACACGGGAGTCTATGTGGGCTGACTCACTGCTGCCCCTTCTGGTCATTAGAGGTTTTGGCTTCTTAGTTTGATTAAACTTTGGGGTGTGACTGCCAAACAGGTGCCCTCGCTAGTCTAGAACTAGTTTTCTCTGAGCTTATTCGTACAGATGTTCAGAGCATCTTGCTGCATTAGCATGAAAATTAGTGCATCACTTCCAAGCACTGACAGCAGCAGCTTATAAGGTCACAGTAACAACTTCACAATCAGCGGAGGGCCAGCTGGCACATACACAGAGGCACATATGTGACACCAGTGCACTCGTACGTGTGCTCAGTCAGTGCCGTGACACTCGGGCCGGTCCAGAGCGAGAAGAAGCAGGATTCAGATGTTGCTCGCACATATAAACCTTCGTATTGGGACACGTGAGGATCTGTGGTACGAGTTAAATACACTTCTTGAGGGGTTCCTGTCATCTAGTGGAGTGATTCCTTCCTGAAAGAGAATAACCATCTGTGCTGACTTTAGCCCTAATATACATTAGCTGTGTTTTAAGGTAATTACAATGGTGAGCACATGCCTTCCTCTAAGTGTGGTAATTGTCGTAGGACGGTACATTGTAATGGATTAGAGTAATTATTCCCCAGAGCGGTTTGTTTCCTGCCATTCTGGCTGCAGCAGAGATGAAGCGCTATGAGCTGCAGCTGAGTACAGTTGGAAGCCGCTGCAGTCGGAGTGAACAATGTCCTCGAGGACTTTGTGGCTCTTATGCAACTATTGAGATGCATGCTGTAAAAGTGCTTTGAAGCATCAAGTGCACATATACAAAAGTGAGAGTGAAAGGACAGCCAGCTTGTGCCTTGATTTCTTGGGGACTGGAAATCTTTGGCTGAAATCAGCAGGTATGCAAATCCAAGTGAAAGCCGCAGCCTGCTGTCGCTCTGCTCCCCGCCCCGGCTCGTATTTCAGCATCGGACGGAGCTGTGTTTGCGGCGCAGGTAGCCACAGCAGCAGCAGTTGGAGGAGTCCCAGTTGTGCTGATTTCTGTGGTTTCTACTCTGATGTTTTATTGATTTGTTAGTGACACTGATAGTTCGGGGACAACGAGTCAGAGAAAGAGCAGAAGCAATTGGACTCAGGATACCTGCTTCAGAAGGACGTCTAATTAGAAAGACAGAGCGAGAGGGCATCAAATAGACAGATACCGCAGCCCTGTGAGAGCAAACGCTGCTGCCAACGTCCACGCAGAGAAACATCCCCCCCTGCTGGGCGAGCACAGCTACTGCATGGGGATCAGATCAATAGCGCCACTCATCCTTGAAGGATAGGCCCGCCTGGCAGCAGCTCGCTTGTTTAACACAGTCAAGCTCTCCAGACTGAAAATGAGAGCCTCTTTAGAAATCAAAGGGAAGTCAAACATTACTGCCTTTGCCTCCGCTTCAATCAGGACTGTCTGCAGTGCCTTCCCTTACAAATTCTCATTAGTATTAAGATGAAGAGAGGCCTTCGTTAAAAAATTATTTGTGAATTATCCACTGTGGAGTGGAGTGGCTCGCATCAGATGCATTAAAAGTGACTGCCCTGCGTTACATCCACAGTCAGAGTAACACAAACACTCAAGCACATCAAAGCAGCAAGCGACTAAAGCACACGACGGTCCTCTCCTGCGTCTCGTTCACCTTAAAAACACGAGAAAAGAAGGAGAGCAATGAGATGATGCTTCCTCCCCTGCAGCCTGGTCGGCCTTCTGGAAAGAGAGATGTGCATTTGGAGAAGAGGCCTGGGGGACATGACCTCCCCGCTGCAGCCTCCGTCCCACTGTTTTATAATGACAGCGCCTTATTAGGGAAACTGACATCCTGATTGATCGGCTATAATCAGCTCGTTAGCCATGATTACTCGTTTGGTGGTGGTGGTGGGGGGGGGGGGGGGGGGGGTCGACATGCTGGTTTCTCTAAATGCCTTGATCTCACAGGCTGTTCGCCAGCTCTGAGAACAAAGGCAGATAAGAGAGCTCGGGGATTAGGAGGCCCAAAGAAGCGCGGTGTGAGCGATGAGCCATACATGGCGGCTGAACCTCTGGATTGACAGGCCGGCTGTTGAGTGGCATTCAGCATTTTTCCTGAGTCCCGATCAGGAAAATCAAGCAAAGTAGTGATTGAAAGTGCTTATAGCCCCTGTTTTCATCAAGCTGCTCAGTACAAGTACAGATTTGTACTGATCACACTACAACATCATGCAAATTTTTATTTAAATATCCATATTTATCTGCCGGACAGGGAAATGTGCCGACCTCTCGCCCTTATTGTAGTGCTGAAAGCCTCGGGATTAGTCAGACATGAATTTGCATGAGGCTCTCCATGTTTTCTCAAGAATAAAAGGATGACCTCTTGGCCAAGAGGCCATCCCGTACACTGTACTATCTACTGTGAGCTCCTCCTGAACTGGTTTCTACCAAAAAACCCAGCCTGTAAAAGGAATGAAACCAGAACAAGGACATGTAATCCTGATTAAACATGTAATAAAATGGAAATCAGCCAATCGCACAGATAAGAACCTCATATGTAGATGACAATAAATGTGTGAGCTCATGGACCACCACGATGTCTCAAGCTCAAAATAACACAGAAAACATTTTTACCATTTCTGTGGACGGTCAACCTTCAGCTTCAGAAACTGTCCTCACCTGCATTAAAAGCTAATACCAGCATGAACACTAACTGACACCAAAATGCAAACCTCAGATTGAGTGAAAAGGTGACGCGACTTCCCCGAAAGATATTTATGTCACACACGGTTGAAATGCAAAGAGAGGAGATACAGGAAGAGAGCAGCAGATCGTGTGGTTCATCATTCCAGGTCACACAGGGCACTCCAATATCATCACTGCCAAAGTTTTACAAAACATCATCAGGAACATCCATAAACTTTCCTCGTACGGCCTTCTGAAAAAATTAAAACGTACAGCTCTGCTTTCACTTGAGATGTAAATGAAGACAGAAAACTAAACAGCAGTGACATTTGCAGCGTTACTAAAGTTGGGCTAGCTGGTATATAATGATGTGCTATGTGGGGGCTAGCTACACAGCTATAGTTAGCATAATATAAACACAGTGAAGCTAACTTTTTTTGCTAACTTTTTTCTACTCGATAAAAGTTAACGTGAGGGTTCCTGATGGTTAGGGACAAATGCAATTGCATGGCAGGATACTGTAAACGGACCAAACTTCAGTCAGGAGAACAACTGAGATAATCCATCCACAATACGAGGTTAGTCATTAATATAATGCTGCATGGGCTGGGCTGGGCTGTAGTTACATTGTAAGGTTTTAAAAACTGAGCTTTAAGATGATGATAGTGATAATAAAAACCGAGACAGGCCGACAGTGATCACCGGCTTTTTTTAGGGGCTTGTTCAGATTAAATAGAACAAGATATAAAGCATTAAATCATGTTAAAACACATCATCCTTAATAAATGCAGAGTAGTTTAGACCTGGAAGCAGGGTTCATACGTCATCACTTAACAACCAGCTAGGGGTTCAAATTAGGACTTTTTAATTTGCCTCATTAGAGCATCAGTGTGACAGATCTGTCAGTCTGAAGAACTGTAGCAGTTTCATGTAATGTAGAGGAGCAGAAACCAGCAATCTGTCTGATGATTCGCTGCAGGAAATTTCAGCAAGGGCATTCTGGGTAAACTTCCAGGCTCATGTCACCATAACGAGCATATGAAGGACTGGTTTTTCCCTACCTTTGACACTGTGACTCCTCCTCCTGGGTCAGAATCACAATCTCTGATATATTTGGTTGCAGTTTTTTTACCTGTGTTTTTCATGGAGATATTTTCTGTGCCCAAATCCAGGATTCATCCATGTTGGCAGGTTGTAGACAGCAAGCCTGTTCCCTAACCCTCCCCCCACTAGCAGCTAAACAGATCAGCTGCTAGTGACAGACAGACACCCTGGTCTTTATGAGGAATTTCGTGAAATAACAGGACCAAATTATTTAACAGTTATCATAAATATTAAGGTTAGCCGTTTAGCTATTAGCAGTTACTGATATTGCCGCTTGTGAAGCTATCATTAAGGTAGCAGCTAGCAGCTGTGTTTAATTTGGGAGCTGACCACAAACACGATCTGTCCAGCCCATGTAACATCTGTAACATCATTATACAAAGCTCATTTAACAGAATTACAGTTAGTAGTGTCTCCAGAGTCTAATCTCTGTTCTCTTAAAGTCTCAGACTGAAGTAGAAAAACGTCTGTGGCTCTTTTTTAATGAAAATGGTCTCAAGTGTTGGTATGGTAAATGACTCGCTTACAGAATGCAGTTGGAAATTATTAATGATTCACATAAAGTTTTACTTTTCTGCTCTGAAACTTCACTTATAAGTATGCACAAGGACACAGGTATTAATATGAATTAACTTAATGACTGAGTGTCAGTAGCTCACGAGTGTACTCTCTGCACTGCTGAAGATGAATGAACAACTGCAATTTAAATGTTCTGAACACCCATGCTCACACAACTCCTGTTTCGATATCTCATTGGCACAAATACACACATTTGCACCTGTAACTACGGCAACTGAAAATAACATGTTTAAGATGGCTGATGTGGGCGTCGTGGGAGAGAATGTGGCTAATCAGAGCTGCAGTTTCTCCCATCTGTGACAGATTTTAATAATAAAACTGGGAAGCTCATTTCCGCCACCTGAATGGGAAAATGACTTGAAACTGAGAAAAGAACTTGGAATTTCAAGTTGAGGTGAAATGGCTAAAGGGTAGGCTGTGACGTGCGATCATTCAGTTTCATATAAAGCTTGGTTCCTTGTACTTGTACTGTGATGAGTCACAGGTAAAGAACGAGACCAAGCAACAGCTTCTAAATCGTCATCAGTATCGTTCATCAGGAGCGCAGCAAGCAGCAGCTTCCTGTTTTTTTTCTCGGACATTCAAAGGGTTGTACATGATGAATTCCAGCCCAGGATCAAACTGGAAATGCAAAGACTCGATTATTGATTATTTGACAAAAACCTCCTGAACCAACTGCAACTGTTAACTGCCATGTGTTCTACTCAGAGGCAGCTCCCACGACTTTACATTCCTCAGATTCAAGTTAAGGAGCTGCTGTTTAGTCACACTGCAGATCCATCATGCAGTGCAGCGTGAGGAGTCAAAATAATTGAAAACAGCAACTAGTTTTTTAAAAGTGCAGTTGCCACACCCACACCTGATAACACCTCGCAGGTTTGATGTCTGTGAAATGGGACAGTCCAGCCTTCAGATTTGCGTCACCGCTGTCTTGGTGGAGTTTAATAAACTCAGCCGTCTGCTCTTTGCTATCTAAAATATAACACGACACTGGAGTAAATTCTCTACCATCTCACACTCCTGTTTAATCAGTTTTCTGTTTGACGTTTATTCAGCTGTGTGAAAACTATAACTTTAATCACAGCCAAAATGATTTACTCAGGAACAAATAAAACACTGAAAAAAGCCAAACAATAACATTTTTAAGTTATCTAAGTGACTTATATATCATGCTTAACTTGAGTAGCGAAAGTCCGTGCGGGGTCTGAAAATGATGTGCTCCAGTGTTCTCACCAACTCTAGTGAGCCTTGACTACCCGGTCAGCTATCGAGCTGGTGGGTAACAGACATCAGAGCACTCTTGCAATTATGTGATGTCTTGATAAACCGAGCAGATATTTGAAGTTGACACAGCTGCATTCTCGCCTGAAAATATGTTAAAAGTTTATTTTGTGACACAGAAAGAGTAATATTTCAAGCTCTTTAGTCGTCCTCCTCCGCCATTGATGCATTTGAAAAGTATTTATATTATTATAAAGATATTATAAATACTAGTTTAATGAATACAGTATAGCAAAGAGTAATAAGAGTAATATTACAACTAAGTAGCTGCCGCCATTATTGGAAACTGGAATTGGGTGGGCCGCGCTATTAAATCGGGGATAGGTTGCGCCACGAAGGATACACCTGACCTATCCTCAAATTTGGGGAAATGAAGGACGCATTTGTCGGGCGCATTTGGAGCAGCCTTCGAATTGGGACAGCCTTTGTTGCATCGCTGTGATGTAATCGGCCTTCAAATGTGGCCTCAGGAGGATGTGGCCTACGAATTGAGACACAGCCTATACCTGCACACAGAGCAAAGGAGAAACAGGTGAGACTAATGAGGGCAGGCAGACACAGGTGGAAACGATCAGGAGGGAAGACGAAAACATGAAACAATAAATCAGGAAGTGGAAACAAGACAAAGGCAAGGAAACGTGGGAGAGAGCAGGAAAAGTCCAAATAAGCACCAAAATAGTTTAGATAATCCAGAACAGCCAGATCACGTCCAGAGCTAATTTCTGACTGGATGACTCAGGCCACAAATGAAATGATGAAAAATATTTTGGAGCCCACATATATATATTTTTATATAAATATAAAAAGTGCCAAAGCAGCCTTGGAGCTGTGTGTGCTGACGTAACGGACCCACGTTACCACAAACTGAATGACATGAAGAAGAAACTCAGGAATGCATTTGAAGCATCAAAAACCTCCCCTGCAGCTGCCGTGCTTCCTTCTGCCACACAAAACTATAAAAGTGGTGCACAGCAGCATCTTCGACAAACAGCCACGCTAACCTTCTCGGGATGACAAATATGTTCCCGTGCCCGAGCGCAGTTATTTCACAGATAAAATCAAATCTATGCTGCGATGCAGAATCCAATCACAAGTGGCCAGACAGGAGACGGATCCTGGATGTATTTCCAGGTGTGAAGTGTACTCTGTCATAGCCGGATATCAGTCTCAACCTGCTGCTTATAACAAACTAAGTTGGGGTGAATTAAAGGCACAAAATACCATAGGTACAAATGGAAAAGTTCACATTACTTGGATATTCCTGTCAGCACACCAGAATGCACTCAGCACTGACATATTGATGCTGAAATGTCCTAAAAAGCCTCAAATGGCCGTAATCGAGGCGAGAGGCAGAAGGGAGACAGGGAGAGGAAGTGAAGGGCGGTTTAAGATGGATCCACCGGAAAATGGATCGGCTGAGGCAAATGTATAATATATTTCCTTCCCCGGTGCTTGGCTGGAATTGCTTAGGGGGGAAATCATAAAGCGAAACGCAAGCCAAGAAATTCCTCCTCCAGCCTCTTTCAGCAGAGACTGATGCTGGCGTTAGTTGGGGCTGACACCTCTCTGAATCCTGTTTTATGTAAATGCAGGTCTCTAAAACAAGTATCCAAGGGTAATGTTAGCAGAGGAGACATGGAGGATGGCAGGCCTGATGCAGCTCGCTTTCAGCTTCCTGCTAATCTGCTCGATTACTCACATCAGCTGAGGCGGAGATAGAAACGCTTCAATCCAGAGATGAAAGTGTGATGGATGAGTGAGCTAAGAGGTCCTCTTCCTCTTTTTTCCACTCCTCTTTTAGCGTCTTCCCTCGCCTGCGCTGCCCCAGCTTCTTTCTGAGCATTCTACTTTTCAACATTATTTCATTCCCTTTTACCGTCTTTCATATTTTCTTTAACTTTAACTGTACTTGTTTTCTATCTGACCCTAGTCTTGTCTATTGTTTCTGTTCTGCTCGACTATCCCGTCTGTTTCATCCAGCAAAGTGTTCATCTACCAGGTACAGATTAAAGACGAGTCCAGTTATTATGATAAAATTTCACGTGACAAAAGGACAAGATGATGCTGAGAAAATCACACAAGCTTCTCTGTCACCAGTACCAATACAAATCTGGGAACCTTCAGCCAGCTCTGAGTGCCGACTCTCAGCTTCGGTTCAAGGCGGTGAACAAAGAATATTCACTAGGAAATTACCATGTAGTCCCTGATTTCAGGAACATAAATCATACAGAAAGTGTTCATCCTTAACACTTTGTGGAGAGTTCCCCAAAAACGAAACTTCCCGCAGGAACCTGAGCAGCGAGTGTTGTTACACTGCTTCTGTCATCCAACAAAAACCACGGGCACACTGGAAGCCATATATCACGCTGCCTCCACGTGGGAGACCTTCTCGGCTTTCTCTGTAATATGTTCTTCATGTGGTTCGTTTAAAGGCTGATGTTAGTTTTAGTTGCAGAGCTGGTCTGACGTCTTTCGATGTATTTACAAAATCTAATATGGCCTCATTGGCCAATGATTGGTTTGCCGTAGAAAGGATCCAGTGATCATCCTGATTAGGATTATATTTTTATCACCACGCTGGCCTCGGGAGTATGGTTAGGCCACTCCTAGTGTTCCCTTGTTTAGCATGAGGCTAAAATATTAACCCTGACCTGAAGTGGTGGACATTAAGTTAGGGATGCACTTGCACCGAGAGCTCCTTTGCACTTGTTTACACAAACAGCTTGCAAATGTAATTGCCACAGTTGGAGTAGGTACTACACCGAGTTTGGAGCAGACTTGTTATCTGCTTCATTTATGAAGAGAAGACCACCCTTGAACTGGCTTTAACGGTCAATGTCATATTTGTTTTTGCCCCCCTGGGATTAAAGCAGAGTCTGCACTTGTGGCGGTGCAGAGACCAAACATCTCACGGTCCATAACTTTCCAGATTTCGTATGTGTGTAAATATGTTAGGATTCGATTTTTGGGCCGTATCAGAGAAGAGACATTAGATGAGCTGGATCCTTTGAGGCTCCTTTGTAGAATCCAAAGGGCAAACCTTAATTCTCCTCCGCCCATCCATCCATCCGTGGACTGCGCGGGCCCAGAGCTTGTGTGTTAATGGAGGGCATTTTTATAATTAGGCATAAATGTAATGAATCACCTGGTCCATGCGGAGGCGTTCTTCGATGGGTTCCTTCAGGAACCTTGTGAGTTCTTTTCGCCAAGTCTGCAGGCTGCAGGTCTTCCCCCCTTGTCCCTTATTGTTCTCCTTCTCTGACTTCCTTTCTTTTCGTCATTACTCCACCTTTTCTTTCTCCCTCTGCCGTTCCTCTCATTGTGTCTCCTCCTCACGTTCCTCCGCCCTCCACATTAATCACATGGCAGGCAGAATAAAGCAGAGCATCTGTAATAGTTTAGCAGCGTCACTGAAGGACAGGCAGAGGTCGGCTAGCATCACAGCTAATGCATCGACATCTAGCGCGCACGGGCGTGTGTGAGTGTGTGTGCGTGCACATGTGTGTGTGTGTACATGTATTAACAGTAATAGATGGCTTGAAGTGCATGCAAGGACAGAACGGGGACATGAGGCACTAAAAATGGATCGTTACCTGGTGGTCTAACACTCACGCACACACACTCACACACACTCTCAGTACATCTCCCTCACCCGGCTGCGCTGCTTTATTTGATCGGATTTTTGGAGCATTTTTAACCCTTTTCTCTGTGTTATTGATGATATCAAGACAAACAGGCTCATTATTGACTCTTTTTTAGCTCCTTCCCCCTGCTAGAAACCGGAGGCTGGTCTAACTGAAGAGAACTGAGGCGTCTGTTTGGTTGGCAGCTTGATTTGTTGCTGCTGCAGAGGTTTTGCGTCACTTTGGTCCTTCTGCTGCCAACAGTTCCTCCTCCTGCTTTCGATTTTGCTCCTGCTTGTTTTCCGATCATAAAATGCTCTTTTTCTTTTCCTTTTCAGCCAAAATGAACTGGAAAGATTCCCTGCTGATAAGCTGCCACACAAACTCCCACCGTGGCCTGCGGGAACAAACAAACAAATGGCATTCAAGCGTGAACTTTACAACCTCGGCTTTTATCAAAAACTCCAAACAAACAAAGACGACTCCTTATCATTGAAGCTAATTTTTAATTTCACGGGTGTTGTTTTAAGTTTGAAGGACATTCTGCACTGTTTATTTTCCTCGTTTAGTTTCCCCACACGCCCCCGCCGTCTCTCAGCCCATGTAGACCTTTGTGTTCGAGTCCCTGAACCAGATAAGGAAGTCATTGTGTCTCCTGTAATGAAAAGGCAGGGTGAGTGGGGCGATAGGATTTTCAATATCTCGCCGCGCTCGGGTGAAAGTGCCGTGCACGCGCCGTAACCTTGAGCACGGCGCACGTCAATCAATCCAAATCCATTCGGCCGCATCCTCCCGCTCCCCTTGGCGACTGAGATGAGCGTACGTGGCGTCCGACGTCAGCTCCTATCGATGACTTCTGCATCTAGGCTGAGCGAGTGTGATCGGCAGCGAGCTTTGGGGTTCGTCCCGCCTGCACGGCGCCGCTGGGCCATTCAGTCGAAATAACAATCGATGAGTCACAACCAACCACTGGAATAGCAACACAGGAAATATCATGATTTAGTGGTGCAGCTCTTAAAATTGCATCTTCTTTTCTCAAATACCTGATGGGAACTTGAATACACACTCAAACACACTGCTGTTCATTAGATATATATATATATATGATACTTCTGTATTCATTGCTCATATTAATAAAGTTTAACACATTTCTATTTAATGCCATCAAAGATGGACACACCAATCAAACGTGTCATGATGTTAAAGTTGTGCCTGCCTACAATCAGTCAAACCTGCTGCCCGACCAAGAAATATCAGTCAGATTTATTATGGTTAAAAAAGCAAATCCAGGCTGCCTATCTATGAAAGAGATGATTGTGGTGGCCTTTGAGACTGGTTTGTTACAAGCGTTTTCTTCTGACTGATGAAAGGATCATATAAATCATATAAAAGAAACAATTTTTCCATGCGAGAAAGTTTAAGAATGATGGGACTGTTTTTTAACTGAGGTCAGATGATCCAAACTGGAGCAAAACTCTCATCAGTTGCCCAAGGTTTGGGTTTTTTTTACGACTTCCCTCTCAAAGTCATCTTCTCATTTCTGCTTGGACCACTTTTAGCACTGCTGCTGATTTTAGATTTCTCCCTGAAGTCCCCGAATGCCTCTTTGCTCTTTGCCCAAAATGCTGGCCCTTCAACTTGACTTTCATTCTGGTCACACAGATGAAGTCAAAGGGCCATTTTCAGATATTCATTTCTGATGAACACAGTATTGGGTCCATTTACTGTCTGCACGTTTGAGGTCATGACAAAATGTAAGAGGTCAAAATGGGAACTGCACGGAGTGATTTAAAACTAGAGAGCAGTGGTCCAAGGGCAGTGTTGGTCAAGTTACTTGAAAAAAGTAATCAGTAACTAATTACTGATTACTTCCCCCAAAAAGTAATCCCATTACTTTACTGATTACTTATTTTCAAAAGTAATTAATTACTTAGTTACTTAGTTACTTTTTAAAAACACGATTTACAACCTGAATAGGTGATAAAGCGATAGATCTTTCAGCCCAATTCTACTTTTTCTGCATAATCCATCATACAAAATGTAATCAAATGGAAAAGTTTCTTTTTAAAACTTGTTTTATTAGTTTTAATCTTTTAACTTTATGCATCAAGCAAAAATTAAATTATCTGCAACATTCTCTGACTGGAAGAAATTAATTTAACATTTAAACCTATTTTCTGCACATTCCAGCACATAAAATATATATATTTTTTGTGTTTGCACTCAGTCTTTCAAATAGATGCAAGTAAAACACAGCAGAACATAAATAAAGTCAAAGACTAGCGGTCCTGTTGCTCTATTTTCACCTGTAAAGCAGGAGTAGGGTAGGCGGAGGTTTACCCTGGTGCAGGTGTGCCGCAGCAGTCAGTGGAAGAATCCGCGAGTTTCTCTGTGAGTTTCCCATTACGTCGTAGCGCACTCGGTGTTTGCTTGGAAGTTTAAGGGGGGTTTTTTGCTGTAAAAAGAAGTTTTCTTCCCACGCACAACGGACACTAATGTTTTTGTCACTTTTTATGGAATCAAACTCAAAGTAAGGTCAGTACTTCCACACTTTAAATGCTGCACGCTCATACTCTCTCCCACAGTCGATATGTGATCCATTGTTGATCTGCACACAGCTGTTGTCACGAACGTTGCACTCGCTTACGTCACTGTCATGAGACGTTCTCGCAAAAAAATCACGGTTTTAGTAACACAGTAACGCAGCGTTCCTACGGGAAAGTAAAGGTAATCTAATTACCGTTTTTGCAATAGTAATTCCTTACTTTACTCGTTACTTGAAAAAAGTAATCGGATTACAGTAACGCGTTACTGCCCATCTCTGTCCAAGGGCGTGCAAGAAGATTAGCATGAAGGGAACATTCAGGGGTCAAACCAGGGGTAGTTTTCGCTGTTCTTAACAGGATGGAATTGCACAGAGATGAATCAAATATTCTATATTCTCTCTCTCTCTACATACATTATATATATATACATATATATATATATATACATACATATATATATATACACATATTCTTCTTTTCCTCTTTATTTTAATTAAGACAGCCAGCTGAGAATGAGACGCTAATTCCACCTTAAATTTCTGGTTTATTCAGACACACGGTCATGTGATAAAGTACTTCACTTCCTCGCTTTTCATTTTCACTCCACGTCATCAGTTATTTGTTTTGCATGACTGCACATCTCTGAAATTCACTCACACACACCTCTCAACAGTAACGTCTTTCTCTGGTTCCTAACAGCCTGAGTCTTGGCCTGTGTTGCAGGAGGATGAGACGGGCGAGGGCCGCTTCAGTTTCCCCGGTTACGGCATGGGCCCCGCTTGCCTGCAGGCTAAGGACGGCATGGCCATCAAAGGCAACAACAACAATGCCCCGACCTCGGCCGCACCCGAAAAGAGCATCGAGGAGATGAAGAAGCTGTTCATTAGTCGGGCCAAGCGCATCGACACGGTGTCCCGCGTGGCCTTCCCACTCGTCTTCCTCATTTTTAACATTTTCTACTGGATCATTTACAAGATCATCCGCAGCGAGGACATCCACAAGCAGTAGTGGAGAGCTGAGGAGGAGGACGAGGAGGAGAACGGTGCGAAGAGGAGAAGACAGCGAAAAGGAAACAGAGCGCTGACTTCGGTACAAGATCTGTTGCCCCTTTTTCCACCGAGCGTTCTCTCCTCTTCCTCTTCCTTCGCCTTCATTTCGTCGAGGAAAGTCACTTTCTTTGTGACGGTCGCTCACCATGGCACCACCTGACGCCTACAGACACGATTTCAAATATTTATTATTGCTTTATTTTTCCTTTAATCTCCTCTCCTACCCTGAAACCTGCCCCGTTCCCGTCTCCTTCCAGCTCCTGAATAATCCGGACCGGTGCAATAGCAATGCAGTAAAATGCATGATATATGAATGTGGCAATATATTCAAGAAACGAAAAGTTCAACTTTTGCAGGCATCCCAGCAAAAACTGTGTGGGAGCAGTCGGACTGAACAAGCGAGGCTTGTAAAAGAAATGTTGTGTTTTAGCTTTTTGTGTGACGACAGATATAATGCTATGTGACGGGTGGGTCGTGCGAGAGCAGTGTAATATACTCATATATGTTATCATAACTGGGAAAAAATAGGATGTTTGTTTCCACAGGTGGGCGTCTGGATTTAAAGGATTTTTCACCCAAAAAAAGAAAAGAAAAGAAGGCGGGCCGATCGGTGCTTCCATTGAACAAAGCGATGCAAAGGTCGCGCTTTCTGTATATCGAGATTTGCTTCAAATGTGTACTGCAAGCACTCCTCAAAGCTCCCCCTTGCTCCCGCTGCCATCAAGCACCGTGAAACTGAACCGACCTGTCAATCACACGACTGGACGACATGGGACAAACTATCTCATTTATCCGTGCTCAGCGTGTTCCTCTGCCTGTCCTTCATTTCTGTTTTTTCGGTTGTTTCTTAATGAATTTCTGTGCCGACTCAACACGTGGCTCCTGCGGCGCTCTGACACGCAGGAAGGAGGTGCGCTCTGATGTCAGCAGCTGATGTCGCCTCGCAGGCTCCTGGGTTTTTGAGATTTCGCTTTGTTTTGGTGAAAGCGGACAGAGAACTACTCGAGCGAGGACGTAGCAACACACAGATACGTTTACATCTCCAGTAGTGCTTCCTTGCTTTGACCCCGCCTTAACGTGACGCCGCCCATCCCGCTCCCCAGCCGAGAGGACATATGTTACCTTAATTAACTGTATTCCCGCCTCATTCGTATGCACCGACTGTAGCTGCAAACCTCATAAAGCTACGCCGCCATCCACATGCAGAGGCTGTGATGAGGGGATTCGTCATTTGAGGCTTCATAAGTGTGACTAATGATTTTATTTGTTTCGTTTTTTTTTCTTGTACTTTGCACCAGGCTTCTCTATGCAATGATCAGTATATGCAAATATGATTTTTCCCACGTCTTGGCACCCTCATCCACATCCCGCTGCAGACAGTGAAAAAAGGTCTTTCATGCTTATTGGTCAGAATGGAGACAAAGGTGTTGCAAACTGCCCAGGCACTTCTGCCCAATGCACACGGATCAGTAGATGGAGAAAAATATATATAAATATATATGTGTGTATGTTTTAAACTAGAAATCTGAAGGAAGGAGGTGGAAGGAGGAGAGTGATGATGTGTGTGCAGTGAGAACTCTGACAGGCTGTGATGTGCAATGTTCTTTTTTTTTGCAAACATTTAATCAGTCTCACACTATCTTTTTCTGCTTCTTACACAAAAACCTGCCTTTGCAGCCAAACCTCAAAGGAGCACGTCGACGATTCTTTGTGAGACACCGGGAGGCCTGGCTCAGCCGCACTGCCCAGTCAGAAACATTTTATTAAATTCCAGCTTGTGCGCTGGTTAAATTAGCCCGATGTAGCTATTATATATTATAGTTTGTGTTTCCTGGTTCTGTCCCAGTCCACAGACATACTGTAAGAGTCTTAGAGAGAGCGGATGAATATTTCCGATTATTCCTCTGATAACCTCTGATCAGTGAGCCACCAGCTGAAAGTCAACCAGCCAGCTAGACCTTCCTCGCTCTGACAATAAAACATGGATTATTTGTTTTGGTCTAAATATCAGACATGGGGAGATTGGCACAAAGTGCATCTCCACTGTTAACTGAAACAAACATTTCGCTGTCCAACTCTGCATTGTGAGAAAAAATATGATTTAAGAGGCTATAATTTCATATTCCTTTTATCCTCAGAGACAGAAATACAAAACAATATTTTCATTTGGATGATTTCTTCATTTCTCTCCTCCTGCTGTTTAATCCATGAATCCGCAGCAAAGGGATTCCTTAAAACTAATTTGGGTTTTGTGTCTTTTACAGAACATCTGATGTAGATTTTAATTTACATCATTCGCTTTGTCTCAAAGTACACTGCGAGCAATCCGAAGGGCTATGCTCCACCTCTCCCTCTGCTCACATGATCCCAGCCTGTTCTGACTTTAAAATGGAAGTGCCATAAAATCTGCTTCAGTCCAAACTATGCATCTCATTCACCGAATCATTCCCAGAAAAGGAAAACTGCTCAAAGCTGGGACCTCAGAGGTGCTTCGGTTACTTACAGAGGCCGTTTTATTTCCACATGCGCGGCTGTGTTTCCGTGAGCTCCGGTCGAATCCCCGCCTTCACCCTCTCACCCTCCTTATCGTTACACCTTCAGAGATGTGGGCACGGATTCAGATTCAGAGCAGATCAGACGGTTCAAGCAGGGAAAGTAAAAAGGTGGTGTTTTTTCTGAAAACCCACAAATATGCATGTTAAATGAAGACCTCACCCAGGTCCAAAGTCACACTTGTACTTCTCTGCTATTCATGTATGTGGGAGCAACGAAGCAAAACAAGCTCACTGGGCCTTTCAAAGGCTGCTGCGATGCTTCTCACACAGCGTTCTTGGTTTGACCAAAGTTCTCCAGAAATCACCTTAAAGCTAATTCCAGGTAATAAACTCTTTCAGTTACACGGGTTAGTCAAGCAGGTGCAGTACTTAAAAAGTAAACCGTTTAGTGCTGCTGAAAGGAATATTTTATATTTGTGTACAGGGACAAATCAACGCTGTCTTAAATGGAAGTGTTCGACTTTTAGTCCACCTGGCTCAGTCGTGGTGAGGCACACAACAAACTTTAAAATATATTTTATAATAGAGCTTGAGGTGCAGCTCTTCCCAGCAAATGAACTTATAGATCCGTGCACGCTCGCCAGGAAAATCGTATTTTGTAGACTTGGCAGCTCCTCTGAGCGACACGTATGATGCAAACCGCCTCTGATGGCCTCTGTTTGCAGTGAAGCCTCCTCTGTGGTCACGGCCTGCACCCAGGTGGGAAACCTCAGCCGGCTCAATCTGATTAGGACGGCTCCTTTTATCTTCTGTGCCAAAAACACAAGGACATCAGTCGCCTGTTTTACATACACATGCACATCTTCTCGTGCCATATGGGGGTTGAATATGCAACAAAAAAAGAGGACCTAGAAGCATATCGTGCATCCATTCAACCACCATTTCCCAGCATTTACGGCCCTCCCCTTAGGCGTGGGTCTCGTGCGTGTCATAGTTGTTGTAGAGCTTTTTGTCAGGCCTCATGCCGTCGTATTAATCATTGTTCTCTGTGGGTTTGGGGGGCAGAGGGGGGGATACTGTGGGTTGGTTTTGCATCGCGATGTGATGCAAACTGACAGAAGGATGAGAGAGAGGGATGCATTTTTAGACGTTTATGGATTTTAAAGTAGCATGGTTTGATTTGCCGATGATTAATGATTCACGGGCTTTTGCAGGGTTTGTTTGATTCTCTTGTATTTTATTGTATGTACTATACAACCCGATGACCCCGAGGCAGAAGGAGAAAAAAACAGAGACTCTCGAACTGCTGTGAACTAAAGGAAACATTATTATGACGATTCTTCTTCTTCTTATTTATTTATTTACTTTCTTTGCACAAGTTGGAATGGCCTTAATTTTGCTTTAGTTGCTTCTCTCGTGTATTGGCACAAAGTGCACCTGTTTCGTTTGCCGAACTTACAATTATGCTCATTATGACGCTTATAATCTGAACGTGCACATCAGAGCAGAATGAAAAAAAAAAAAAAGTTCAGCAAATCCTTTTTATTTTTCATTAATCTGAGAATCAATATTTTGCATGAATATAAATAAAATGGCAGATATTTTGGCTTGTATAAAAAAATGTGAAGCAATTTGAAGAGAAAAAAAAAAGAATGTACCGTTTCTGCTGTATCTGTATATATCTAAATATTTACTGAAATATGTCATACTACTAATTCTATTAATGATTAAAGGTTTTCTGAACAAAAATCTCTTTACCTGTTTTTGAACATTGTCGAGGTTGTTGGAGTTGGATCTTCTGCTTTCTGTTACTCGACTCAAGGATCTGTGTAATCGTTCGAGAAAAAGTATTAAAAATTGCAAAGAAATCCCGGCTGCAGGTTGTTTTTATTTTAATAAAGGTCAGACTTCTTTGTTGTGTTTATCGTGCTTTCAGAATTTCTTTGCCCCACCTACTGCTCACGCAAAATTCCTGCAATTAGAGTGCTTCGCGTTAAGCTGCAGACAAGGGAGCAGGTCAACCATGTGTCCTAAAACTTGACGTTACAAGTCGGAAAAATGCGTGAGTGTGAGGATTTCCTACAAAACTGCAGTTCTTCTGAAGTGTTCCTCTTCTGCAGGGGTCAGTATTGGCGGTAAACCGGTGACGGGGTCGTGGGTGGAGCAGCAAAAGCTGGGTCGTGTGCTCTGACCCAACAGACGAGCTGCTGTAGCTCAGACGGCCGGTGTCAGAACACACATAGCATCAGTGGCCACCAGAGGAACACCTCGCACTAAGGTTCATTATGGGACGGTGGGCCGGGGTCCCTGTATATGTCTGAAAAAGCAGTCGCACCTTTCCATCAAAACCTCTGATCCTGTTGAATCCAGGAATATGGCATGTGGCTATGTCAGGTACATGATGTACTCCAGGTAATGATGTTAGCACCTGGAAAAAAGCAGAGACCTCCAACGGGCTCAGGGAGGGGCTGCGGCCACCTGAGAGCACAGAGGAGAGAGAAAAGAGAGTCTAACTAAGGGAGGATTCGGGGTCACCTGGTCCAGCCCTAACTATATGCTTTAGCAAAAAAGGAAATTAATCTTAAAAGTAGAGATCGTGTCTGTCTCCCGAATCCAAACTGGAAGCTGGTTCCACAGAAGAGGGGCCTGAAAACTGAAGGCTCTGCCTTCCATTCTACTTTTAAGTGCTCTAGGAACAACAAGTAACCTGTGAGAGGTAAGTGCTCTAATGGGGTGATATGGTACTGTAAGGTCATTAAAATAAGATGGGGCCTGATTATTTAAGACCTTGTATGTGAGAAGCATGATTTAAATTCAGGGAGCCGATGAAGAGAAGTCAGTATGGAAGAAATCTGCTCCTTTGAATGAAAAGAGCAGATTTAAATGGCAGGTCCTTTAATTATTTTATTCCCATTAACCTGTCTGCATGGCTCTTACTGTAAAACACAGCATTTACTTAGCAAGAGGAAAGTTGACGTCATCATTTAGACCTTATCTCCTGCTGTACTTTTTCACTGGTGTTTGGAGAAGGACCAAGTTGGATATAATATAAAAGGTGGATATAATGTATTTAATATAAAAGAGGAGGCAGCCAATATGGTCTGGACTGCACAAGTGCACACATATCATCAGTGTAAAGTTACAGATTTGTATAGGAATCCACGCCTGGAAGCAATTTAAATGTCTGCAGCACGACCACAGGAGCTCCACCTGAGCTTTGTTTTTAATCCCTACACGTTTCAGATTTGGGGGGTTGTGTTTTTTTCCCCATCAGGATCTGAGGATAGATCCAGAAAGCTCCAGAGAAAGCTTCTAAGTTAGGTGTACACTATGTTCCCCATTTTCAAACAAACTGGAGCTTTTTCAACAGGTGGTCACAGAAATAACATGACTGGTAAGTTAAACAGCAGCAGAGCCCGCACTTTGACAAGTTCACTGTTTCTTTCCAGACTAGACTCCAGGAGTGGATATTTACCTGACAGAAATCACCTGCATGCAAATCTTTAAAGCCACAGGGCCGTTGGGCTCGTTGCTCATCTGTTAGTCAGCCTGCAGCCTGCACTCAGGTGGGAATTGCACTTTCAGTTTGACCTGGTTCTGAAGTTTATTGCAGCCGTTCCCGTGGGTCAGACACTGAGTTTGGTTTCTTTTGGTTCTTCCTCTCTGTATCCGACACCCCAGCCAGTAGGAAACATTCCCACAGTGATGGCAAACTGGACCTCAGACGGAAGCTCATGTGTTCAGTAATGAAGCTATGTGATCACTCATCTGCCTGGTGCTCTGTTCTTTGCTCCAAACCAACTGCCCTTTTCACTTTAATCTCACTCCTCTGATGTCATTCTTATTCATGCAGCCCACCTCCTCCCCATCTCCACCTCCTCCAGGTCCCTAGAGAACCATCCAAGCCTCCAACAACTGTCTACACTCCTGAGGATGTGGCTCTGCTTTGATGGCTCATCAGAGTCTAATCACACAGCTTAACTGAATTCTGTATCTCAGTGAATCATGTTCAGGCCTTAAAAAGGAGAAACTGTTTAGAAAGTTCTAATGATCGTTATAATGTTTGTGATAAAATGTTTTAATCAAATGTTCAAGGAACATTTTAAGCATCTTTATATTTAAAAAAAAAAAAAAACCTTCCTGTAAACTGTCTTCTTGATCTCCAGTGTGAGTGAAAGCAGGATGTTCCCCCGGCAGCATGCAGAGCTGCATAGACTTGAGGTCAGGCTGAGTATGAAGGACCCCGAGTGTGGCAGACCCACAGCCGAGCGTCTGAAGGTCAACTTTTCACACTGTTATAGAAACTGTGCCTGGGAGGGAGGGAGGGAGGGGCTTGTTCTCAGGATCCCTCAGTCACAGGGACAGATGAAGTCTATACACTCCAGCTTCATGAAGTGTCAGGCGAGCTGGTTTCAACAGGAAATCTATGCTAATCATGTCGATGGGAGCACCTCTTATATGTCTCGAGACTCCGCCCAGCACGGTGCTGAGAAATGATCCTCTGTGTGTGTGTCCAAAAATTGGACGTTTACTATACTTGTGGGGACTAACAGCCCTTATGGGGACCAAATGCCCAAGTTTGAAGGCATCTTTGAGGCTCAGAATGTGGCTTAGTGTCAGGGTTACAGTTAGGTTATGGTTAGGTTTAGGCTGTGTGTGTGTGTGTGTGTGTGTGTGTGTGTGTGTGTGTGTGTGTGTGTGTGTGTGTGTGTGTGTGTGTGTGTGTGTGCAGTACGAGCTGTTAAATCACAGTGAGTGGATCTGCGTCAACACGACTGTTTTACTAACAGGACCAGAAACTGGGCACAGACATTGTCAGAGATTTACAGTTAACAAACAGTCAGGTGAATAAACAACAATGAGACACTTGTGTAGGTTAACGTGCTGCACGGGTGAAAAGCTCAGAGCAAATCACACCGAACTGAAGTATTCGTTTATTTTTATAGGTTACATCGTCAATATGCAAATATAATCACATTTCCTGTTACGCAGGTCCTGATGTCTGTCTGCATGCAAGCTGTGTGTGTGTGTGTGTGTCACAGAGTATGTGTGTTGCAGGTCAATTTCTAAGAATAATATAATGCAAGTCAACTTCTGCGGATATGTATTTCTGTGCTGGTCTCTTGTCAGTGTCACAGGGTCAGCTTCCTGTTTCTACAGAAAACTGTCTGGTGAAATATGTATAACATAACTTTTGAAGCATAAGCAAATAAAACATTAAAAACTCCCTGACAGACATGCTTGTATATTCAGAGTCTGTTTTCTGTTAAAGCTGCTCATAGGGGGCTACCTGATTAATTCAATTCAACTTTATTTATACAGCACCAAATCACAACAACAGTTGCCTCAAGGTGCTTTATATTGTAAGGTAGACCCTACAATAATACATACAGACAAAAACCCAACACTCATATGACACCCTATGAGCAAGCACATGGCGACAGTGGGAAGGAAAAACTCCCCTTTAACAGGAAGAAACCTCCAGCAGAACCAGGCTCAGGGAGGGGCGGGGCCATCTGCCGTGACCAGAATCACTGTGGGTTCTTTACCTTTAAATATAAAGCATCTTGAGGTTACTGTTGCTGTGAATTGATGCTAAATAAATGAAATAAATTGAATTAAACTGAAGTTTCATGCTCAGTTGGATTTAAGTCAACTGATTTCAGCCCCCTTGTTTTGGCTCGGAGAAACGCTCTTGTTTCTCTTGTCCTGCTGCAGATTTAAATTCAGGGAGCCAATGACAGTCCGCGCATGAATAAAGCCCACCTGAGGAATCCCAAACACTGGGATGGCCTGAATGATGGGGACTGTGTATGAGAGTGACTGACTTTAAAGTGAGGACTGTGTGTTTTAATTGTGTCTGCTCAGTGTGTTTGAGTGAAACCTCCACACTGTGAGCAGAGGGCTCCCTCAAAGACAAACGTGTCTTTGTCCCAAACATCATGGAGGGACTGCACACACACACACACACACTGACCCAACGCGATCCAAACCAGCTGAACTCAAGGTCTGTAATGATACCACACTGTAATATATTAACTTAATCTGGTATCAGTAATGGCACCATTATTTCTTTAAAGCTCATGCAGGGTCATTAAAGACGTGTTGGTCACATTAATACTAAAACAAAGTTGTCAGAGTTTCATGAATGTGCAGCTCTGGCACATCAGGCTGTCTGATACACCACACTGGGTTTTAATGACTCGGAATCAGTGGTGGTGGTGATGATGATGATTGCAATTTTTGTGCCAAGGGATGCAAACCTTTGTAAATAACCACTCATTAATGGTCTCATTTATCTGGCCAGTCACTGATCCGCCAGCTCTACTGGGTAAAATCGAAATATGTGCTCTTGTTGATTGGTGCTTGGAAAGATTCTTTCAACAGACAGGTTTTGGACACGCTCAGATTTCCTGTTTTCTTACATGATGCGTGTCATGTATCATTTAGATAAAAGGTGAATCTGCTCAACTCCTAAAAGCAGCACAGCTTCACTCTGACCGCCTCAAATTAAAGACTGGCTTCCACAGAGAAGTCAGAGATCAGTGTCAGCAGCGGGACGGCAACTCCACAGCTGCTCAGCTCTGGATCTCAGAGCGAGGAGGGTGTGAAGTGGAAGTTTTGATAAGCGGCAAGAGGGCACGTCTCTGATGTATAATGCACGTCAGCTGGAGGGCGGCTGCAGAAACAAACGAGCAGGTGTGAAGGTGACAGAGGTCTGACAGGAGGCAGAGAGGAGCACACTGACAGGAAGCTGTCTCCTGGTGGTTTTGTTTACCAACTTAAAGGTGATTTATTCAAACTGAGCCGAGTTTGGGCTCCATTAGTGTCACTGGATGAATATTGGACATTGGACATGCTTTCTGGTACCACCTTAAAAACACTGCACCCCTCTGGTTATTAAAGTGTCAGGTAGAGGAGCTGGCAGGTAATAAATACCTGCTCTAAATTTTAATCTTCTAGGTTTGTTCTTTGAACAGATCCCAGTGAATGAAATCAACGTTTCATTTTTAATACGTTTTCTTTGTGGAGTTTTGTAGACGATCAATTTCTAAAATGACAGACATGTAAAAAAATAAAAAATAAAATAATAATCACAGTTTAATCCTACACGACAGCAGAGGAGAGCTGGAGATTGTCTCTATAATCGCTTCCCCCATAAACATGGATGAATAAATGAATCTGTTTGTGCTTTTTTATTGTTTTTCTGGTCTATTTGTCCTCTGTAGGTTTTATGTGGAATTTCTTGAGGACAAAGACACCAAATTTATTTAATAGGTCAGCATCGCTCCCTCGCATCATGTAGATCAGGGGTGTCAAACATAAGGTCCAGGGGCTAGAATCAGCCTGGCAAAGATTCATCTAGCCCACTGCATTTCCAGGAATACTGCTGGGAGTCAGCCAGCCTTCATCTGGATTCAAGTGGTCCTAAAATCTGAAACATTTTCTGGTCCAAAGCATCTTCTTATCATCTTCGATGCCCTGTACCAACACAGAGCAGAGTAGCTAACTGAACGCTACTCCAACAGAGGTCGATTATCTTGTTAATAATTTCACCTCCTCACTACGTACGATTCTGGATACTGTAGCTCCTGTGAAAACTAAGATCTCAAATCAGAAGTACCTGACTCCGTGGTATAATTCTCAAACATGTATCTTAAAGCAGATGACTCGTAAGCTGGAGAGGAAATGGCGTGTCACAAATTTAGAGGATCATGATTTAGCCTGGAGAAATAGTTTGTTGCTTTATAAGAAAGTCCTCCGCAAAGCCAGAATATCTTACTATTCATCACTGATTGAAGAAAATAAGAACAACCCCAGGTTTCTCTTCAGCACTGTAGCCAGGCTGACAAAAAGTCAGAGCTCTACATGCAAGAAAGAGGAGGAGAAAAAAAGAACTCCTCCCAGACTGAGCTCCTAGGGGAGAGCAGTTTGAGAATAGAAAAAAAACAAACATTTCTTACGTCTGTTATTCACATCTTTATTACAAACAACCATCCCTTTAACGTTAACTAGTAATGACTTCATGAACTTCTTCACAAATAAAATTTTTATCAATAGAGAAAAAATTACCAGTAATCATCCCACAGATGTAATATTATCTACAGCTACTCTTAGTACCATTGATGTTAAGTTAGACTCTTTTTCTCCAATTGATCTTTCTGAGTTAACTTCAATAATTACTTCCTCCAAACCATCAACATGTCTTTTAGACCCCATTCCTACAAAACTGCTCAAAGAAGTCCTGCCATTAATTAATTCTTCGATCTTAAATATGATCAACCTATCTCTAATAATCGGCTATGTACCACAGGCCTTCAAGGTGGCTGTAGTTAAACCTTTACTCAAAAAGCCATCTCTAGACCCAGCAGTCTTAGCTAATTATAGGCCACTCTCCAACCTTCCTTTCATATCAAAAATCCTTGAAAGAGTAGTTGTCAAACAGCTAACAGATCATCTGCAGAGGAATGGTTTATTTGAAGAGTTTCAATCAGGTTTCAGAGCTCATCACAGCACAGAAACAGCTTTAGTGAAGGTTACAAATGATCTTCTTATGGCCTCTGACACTGGACTCATCTCTGTGCTTGTCCTGCTAGACCTTAGTGCAGCATTCGATACTGTCGACCATAATCCTATTAGAGCGATTAGAACATGCTGTAGGTATTACAGGTACTGCACTGCAGTGGTTTGTATCATATCTATCTAATAGACTCCAGTTTGTACATGTAAATGGAGAGTCCTCTTCACACACTAAGGTTAATTATGGAGTTCCACAGGGTTCAGTGCTAGGACCGATTCTGTTTACACTATACATGCTTCCCCCAGGCAGCATCATTAGAAGACATAGCATACATTTTCACTGCTATGCAGATGACACCCAGCTCTATCTATCTATGAAGCCAGATAACACACACCAATTAGTTAAACTGCAGGAATGTCTTAAAGACATAAAGACCTGGATGGCCGCTAACTTTCTGCTTCTTAATTCAGATAAAACTGAGGTTATTGTACTCGGCCCTGAAAATCTTAGAAATATGGTATCTAACCAGATTCTTACTCTGGATGGCATTACCTTGGCCTCCAGTAACACTGTGAGGAACCTTGGAGTCATTTTTGACCAGGACATGTCCTTCCACGCACATATTAAACAAATATGTAAGACTGCTTTCCTCCATTTGCACAACATCTCTAAAGTTAGAAATATCCTGTCTCAGAGTGACGCTGAAAAACTAGTTCATGCATTTATTACTTCCAGGCTGGACTACTGTAATTCATTGTTATCAGGATGTCCAAAAAACTCACTGAAAAGCCTTCAGCTAATCCAAAATGCTGCAGCAAGAGTACTGACAGGGACTAGAAAGAGAGAGCATATTTCTCCTGTTTTGGCTTCCCTTCATTGGCTTCCTGTTAAATCCAGAATTGAATTCAAAATCCTGCTCCTCACATACAAGGTCTTAAATAATCAGGCCCCATCTTATCTTAATGACCTTGTAGTACCATATCACCCTATTAGAGCACTTCGCTCTCGCTCTGCAGGCCTACTTGTTGTTCCTAGAGTATTTAAAAGTAGAATGGGAGGGAGAGCCTTCAGTTTTCAGGCCCCTCTTCTGTGGAACCAGCTTCCAGTTTGGATTCGGGTGACAGACACTATCTCTACTTTTAAGATTAGGCTTAAAACTTTCCTCTTTGCTAAAGCATATAGTTGGGCCTTAGTTGTGCTGCAATAGACGTAGGCTGCCAGGGGATTCCCATGATGCATTGAGTTTTTCCTTTCCAATCACCTTTCTCACTCACTATGTATTAACAGACCTCTCTGCATTGAATCATATCTGTTATTAACCTCTGTCTCTCTTCCACAGCATGTCTTTATTCTGTCTTCCTTCTCTCACCCCAACCGGTCGCAGCAGATGGCCGCCCCTCCCTGAGCCTGGTTCTGCCGGAGGTTTCTTCCTGTTAAAAGGGAGTTTTTCCTTCCCACTGTCGCCAAAGTGCTTGCTCATAGGGGGTCATATGATTGTTGGGGTTTTCTCTGTATCTATGAAGCGCCTTGAGGCGACTTTTGTTGTGATTTGGCGCTATATAAATAAAATTGAATTGAATTCTAAGGTCACCCTGCAGACCAGCACAGCCCCAACACCGCTTATTTATTCGAAACATTGATTGATTATACTTCATTGATCCCGAAAGAAATTGGGTAGGTTAAGGCTGCTAGCTTCAGCCAGTGCCAACATGAGCACCCCTTCTGACCATATATAGATTACACAAACATCACATTGGGAAGAGGTCAGAGGTATGAAAATCAGTGAAATCCACAATACATACAAGAAAGAGAAAAAAAGAACTCCTCCCAGACTGAGCTCCTAAGGGAGAGCAGTTTGAGAATAGAAAAAAAACAAACATTTCTTACGTCTGTTATTCACATCTTTATTACAAACAAGTTGGACGATGACGTCGTGTTGTTCAGAGGTGGTGTGAGGAGAGCGGACTCGTTAAAGCAGCCCAGGTCAAACCGGTCAGTACAGAAATGGATACTGCTGTTCACACTGCCACTGTGACTTCCTGTCGTTGTGATGGCGACCATCACCTGATCACCTGCGGAGGGACTTGTGATGAAATGTATGGAGAGGTTTTACCTGTCGATGACCACGGCCTTTCACAGTGAACTGCATGTATTGCTGTTACCGCCATGACTGATGAAACCTTGCTTTCATAAACCAGCGTTAACCTGCTCTCCTTCTTTTGTCCCTAGCTGGCAGTCGGTAGGGGAGGTCATCCACGAAGCCAATATGTCTCTGTGGGTGTCGTAGGGTTTCCATCTTGGTCAACAATGCACTTCCAGACCTTGACCTTTGCTTGCTTTAAGGGTTAGATGTTGTCGTTTAAGATAGTCTTCAATTTGCTCGATCCAAGTCTTCTTGGGGGCGATGATTGCTCATGCAGCAGACGCGGCCAAACCAAAAAAGCTCTTCTATCGAGGGCTGCTGGTGACATTGACTATGTATCGCGCTGTTGCTGCGCCGGTCACAGAGGGATGCTCGGAGAATCTGACGCAAACGGCACATTTGGAAGAACTCGAGCTTGTTGAGTTCGGGCTTGAGGATGACCCAGATCTCTGATCCATAGAGAAGAATTACAAGTGTGTGGTACAGGCGGATTTTGGTAATCAGGGTGAAGTTCGTCTTCCTCCAGACGCACCATTGGAGGGAGCCGAATGCCGCTGCTGCTGTGTTAACCAGCTGGTCAAATGAACATTGTCACACATGTCCATAGACCTTGGCCTTGTTATGGTTTAAATGAATAATTTATAGTTTCTGGATTAAGTGAAGATAAAACTCACTTTTTTTTTTAAAATCAATTAAAGGCATAAAAAGAAAAAGATCAGTATTAAAGCGTCGCCTGCTTAAAGCGTCCATGTTCCTGGACACGGACACGTGCTGCCTTCCTCAAACACATTTAACTCCCCGTGCATCCGTCCACAGACTGAAAACAAGCTCTGAAACAACGTTCAAAACAGTAATTCACTTTAATTTAGTTCTCTCGTTGGCCGGTGAGCTCGCTTTAAACATGACAAATGAAGTGCATCGGTAGAAGCCTAACAACGGGTTTGGAAACATGCTCCATTCAGACACGTCTGTCAATCCACATATTACAAGCCAACATTATTATTACTCAAATAAAACCACTATAGTTCAGCTCTTGACCTGATAGAAAAAAAATAAGACAGATCCATCGCTAGATACAATGGTGGCAGCAATACACAGGATTGCCCAAGCAGTAAAGTACACGTTCCTTTAAGAAACAGGGAGAGAACGCGAAAAACAACACCTAACCTCTGGGTTCATTATCCCCAATTCAAGTAGTATTTACCCTTTTTTATGTGTTTGCATGTTTTGATTTGTTTAATAAATTCAAGTTCAGCATGAAAAACAACAAGAGTCCAAATAATACGTGTTGGTGGAGTTCAAAGAAGAAGAGGAGGAGGAGACGATGGGAGAAATGAGTGCGACGTCCTCAAATCAGGAGGTGAGGGGGAGGAGGAGGCTGGAGTGGAGGGCATCCGGGGAGGAGGAAGAGGCAGCCATCTTCAGGAGAGACACATGCTGCTGAAATCAGCAGGAAGGAGCGGGCAGAGCTCTCGACTAAACCTGCGTTGATTACTGAAACCTGTTTTGACGCTCATGCACCAGGAGGGAAATGACGAGGAACCACGACCGCACAGAGTTCCTCGCTTTTCCTTCCCAGGAGCGGAGCAGAGAATTTGGCCGTGTCCAATCAGCTCCTGCTGCGGCAGGCACACACCTGCTCAGGTAAATGACAGTAATGAACTCAGGTTCAGAGGCCGGGAGCCTCACTGGCGGGGGGCAGGGTAGCGTCCCTCGCTGGGTCCGGCGCCCCGTCCGGAGCCAAAGCTGGGTTTCTGTGACGTGCCTCCGCGGGCAGAGGGGCCCCGGGGTCCCCCGCTGCCCCCAACCCGCTCTCTGGGCCCGCCGGGGCCGCCGGGGCCCCGAGGCCTGGCGTCCCGCCTGTCGCCCTCTCTGGCTGACCGGGTTTTCTTCTCCTCCACGTTCAGGCGTACGTCGCCTCGGAACTTGATGGGCTGAAGGAGAAAAGAGGCATTAAGGCGGTTGTCACGGGCCAAGACACAAACAGCTGAGCGTGAAGCTCCTCGGCTGAAAGCATCAAAAAGCTCACCCTGTTACTGAGAATCTTCTGGACGGGCTCAGAGTCGTCAAACACCACAAAGCCAAAGTTTGGAAGCTTCCCTCCGCTGTTGATCCTGAGCTCCAGGACCGTCCCGTACTCTGAAAGACGCGGTAAAAACAGTCAGATTTTACACCTACAAACAAAAGAAAAAACAAAGTTTCACACAACCCAACTCACGCTCAAAGAACTCCTTCAGTTCGTTCTTGTCCACGTCGTGAGGCACATTCCCCACAAAGAGTTGGTGTGCGTCGGGATACCGGACCACCCGGCGCCCCTCCGACTCACCCTGCTCTCCTTCTCGAGCTGAGACAAACAAGAAGAGTCCTTTTCAGATACAGCTTCTCTGTGTTCAGCAAAAATAACAAATCCAAACACATCGAGGAGACCCCGCTGTCACAAATCAGCCAGGGACATCTTTGCAGCCGAGGTGCTTCGTGATGTTACCTCTGGTTTACAATAAAGGCCTGCTGCTGACGGGACTATGCGTACCTGGTCTGGGGCCTCTGTGAGTGGGCGGAGGACCTCCCGGCCTCTGTTCCCTTGACCTCTGGTCTCTCTGTGGTCTCTGTGCTGGTGTCTGGGACTCTGACTTCACTTCAGCTCTGGGCTATAAGAGTCGAAACGCATTTTAAAACAAAAAGTTTGTTTTCTGGACTCGAGGCTCTGATTATCATCACAAACGTGCTGCTGGCAGAAGCTAGCTCTCAGAGCTCTGCCATCATCTTCTCAGTGTTACCCAAGAGAAGCGATTGCATCATAAACTGAGATTAAATCTGCTTTTAAAATAGTGACACCTGCTGCCAAAGAGTAAAAGGACAGCCATTTCCAGAAAAATGTTGAGAAATCAAAGTCTTTGTGTGAGACTTTATCATATTTGCTAATATTTGACATGAATGTTCATTCAGAGCATCACGGCACTTCTGAACCCACACCTGCGACATAAAGCCTGAGCAGGGTTCTGAGGGAGAACAGGGACTCACCGGTGCTGTGGGGGTGACTTTGACGACATGGGGAGGGATTCCTGAGACAGGGACAGCCCCGCTGGGAGGGAGGTTCTTACTGGTGACCAACGCCCAGGAGAACGGCTGCAAGACAAAGGAAAGAAATCAGATCCTCGTGTTTGCCACTTAACCCAATTCATAAACGCCGCCACACAACCACCTACCCTGTTTTCCTCCGGGGCGGCGGGGGCGGGCTCGGCAGGTGCAGCGACAGCTTCTGTAGCGGATGGTGTGGCGGTGGCAGGGCTTTTCTCTGTCTGCTCGTCACCTGTGTGCACGTCTGTCTGCGTGTCCGGCTTCGTCTCGGGCTTCAGCTCCACCGCCACTGCCTCGGCCTCCTTCTCTGCTTCCTGCTCTGGCTCTGGGCTTGCCGCCACCGCTTCCTCCTCGTCACCAGGAACGGCTGGCTCTGAACTGGAAGCAAAGAAGAGAGAAGTTCACTTCACTGAAAACGCTACTTGTGGCAGTTTGCTTTAGAACTCCAGTAAATAAAACTGTGACATCATCTTCCTCTTCCACAACCCGGGTGCAGCTGTGTTCTGTGCGTTTAAATATTCAAGTTTAAACCTCGACAAGAACGCGAGACTCTTCAGCGCGCTTCGATCACATACCAAGCTGCTGGGTCGTAGAAAGGAGCCGACTCCTCGGGAGCCACGTCAGGGGAGGGAACCCTCTCCTCCAGCTCCTCCACCTCGTCCTCAGACTCTGAAAACCAAAACACGTACGTAACATTAAATATCTGCGCGAGACTGCGGCTGTACTAACAGCAGCAACGCTAAACTTCCTCCACCTCTGCTCTGAAAACACTCGACTCACTACCCGAATATTTTCATCCCCATTTAACCGATCAGACATGTTCAGGATTTCTTAATCTGATCTCTGAAAGAGTCATGAATCACAACAAAAACAGAACTAGATGTGTTCTCACCCTCAGGCGGCTCAGAGTCGGAGTCGCCGAACACTTCGTCCTGGTAACGGAACACGTCGTTGTGGACGTAGAATTTGTTTGCAACGGTTCCCTGAAGGAAAGGAAAACCCATCAATCAACACTTTCTACTGCGGGTTCATGTCACAGATCACATGATAACAGGCTGAAGGCCCGATGGAAGAACTGACCTCGGGCGCCAGCACGAAGGTCTGCATGAATTTCCTCATGGGCTGCATGTTGTTGGACAGCTCGCCCATCACCTGCACCACCACGCCCTCATTCAGGGTGGCGTGAGCGTCCACGTGTCTGATCTTGGTGTGACAATCTCGGAAGCTCAGAGCCATCACCCTCTTATGGATCTCCTGGAAAAGAGAACAGACAGGCTGAGTCAGACTTCCCGCGCCCAAACCTAAAAGCTATGAACTCAAACCAACTTCACGCTTGTGGTCAGACGTCAATCAGAGGACGCCACCTCGTTCAGCTTATCATTCAGGATGGGCCAGCCTCGTCTGAAATTAGCCTGCGTGTGTGTGTTTTAATGTAAGCTGTAACTATAACATATTACTTTGTAGTACAGTTACATCCTTCTAGCTCTTTGGAATTGACCTTAAAGCTACAGCCTGCCACTTTACTTACAGATTGTCCGTAAACGGCCTCCGCCGGTTTGCCGTTGCTGTCCAGGCCACCGTGCACGTAGGATGAGTTCTTTCCATAAAACCTGAGTGCAAACAGCAGAGACGGATTTAGTGTGTGCAGGAAGACATTTACAAAGACAGCGGGCGAGCGCGTGACGCTTCAGTCACTCCCTCGTATGCTGACAAGAATTTCACTCGCATGTACTGTACCAGTGTACCTGCACATGTGATGTGACAATAAAAGTGATTTGATTTGATTTGACAGACAAACAGCTGCCGGCTGTACCTGTGCAGGTAGTCGGGGGCCTGGTTCAGGAGTGTGTAATACTGTCGGACAAACTCTCGCCCGACCAGCTGGGCACTTGGCTTCTCCATCACCATTTCTTTGGTCAACTTGAAATCTCTGCAGAGAGAAAGAGCAGGCTGAGATCAGCAACAGGCCAAATGATATCACTACAAACAAAGAAAGCTCCGCTCATCCCGACAGCTGTGAACAAATTCATCATGGACGTTTTAGTGCCACAAACATGGAGACATGAGGACTGCACAGACTGAGAAATCTGCTCAATGAAGTCATTCTGAGCTCAGTAGTCTCTTAAACATTGATCATTCAGAGCAGCAGACCCCGTGGGGTAGAGGAACTTTGTTTCAGGTGCTGATGAGCTGCTCATGCAGACCGACTCATCGCGTTTCAGCCTCGGCCTCTACGTGTTTGTGACGCCTGTATTCAGCAGAGCTGACCCATTCTGCCTCGTCTGTGTGCACCGATGTGAAAACGGCCCTGGAGACGATTTTCACAGGGCGTGGACACTAACCCACAGAATTAGCAGAAAATGTAAAAAGAAAAAAAAAAGAAAAAATTCGGGACGATAAGTGTCTTACATTGGGATATGAGATTTTGGTCATATCGCACAGCCCTACTTTCTGACACACCTGAATTTATGCTGAAAGTCTTATTAAAAAACTGTTTCTTCTGTGGCAGATAGCACATCGTCCACGGGAAACTGCACAAACGTTGACTATGTTTTGGAATGGTTGCAGACTATGGCTTGTTCAGATGTGTTCTACCTTTCCTGTACTATGACAACTATGATGCAAACAGGCGTCAGAAGCAGGAAGCTTGCTGCGCTCCACAGACACGCCTGGCATGCTCAGACAGACCTGCATACTTTCCCTGTTTCTTGAACATTTGCAGTTTTTAAAATGAGACCCGCTCAGGATTTTTCCACAGAAAGCTGCAGGGCTCGTCAGACTCGATGGATTGCCTGCTTCGTGCCTCTACTGGTAGATTTTCTCACTGTAGCAACATGAATGGAGTCTATAAGGAAGACTGGAAAAAGTCATTTCTGCTGTGAATTCCTCAACAATCAATCCCAAGGTCCTTCTTTCACGCTGAATGGAAATGAACCACAGGAAACAACCAGCTGGGTCACTTTACTGTGACAGAAAGAGCTGGTGGCTTTTATTTGAGAGTCTCTGCTAAAAACATTTCCAGGGTATCCACCTGTGAAGCCGGCAGCCTGCTTGGCCTCCTCGTCGGGATATTTTTAGACAGAAACCACGGCTGCTACATGAGCTACTCGCCGACTCTACCCGCTAACCTCTCTCAGTGTAAAACTCCAACAATAGGACAAAGAAAGCGCAACACGGACAATGTGTTAGCATCTAATGTTTATTTCAGTAACAGTTTTGGCTTTAATCCGTGTTCTGTTGTCCAATATCTATTTAATGTTTTTTTAGGTTTAATAAATCAACAAAGTCTGAGTAATGATATTAAATAAACCTGATTTCAACATCAACTGAAACAACGGTGATGAACATCTGTTATGATATCCTGTGTATCGAGCAGCTGCTGTTCTAAGCCCAGTTAGCCTTACCGAACCAAGAACTACAACCTGCAGTTCCTATAGCATCCAGCAGGGGCTCCAGCAACTCAGTTAAAATGAACATGTTTACAGCCTGAAACAAACTAGTTTGTGGTCTCTATAGACGAGTTCTACCTTTATAAAAGCTGTTCCAACTGGACTAGGGTTTGCATTATTAGGGGCGTGGCCTCTGACAGGTGGTGGTGACACAGGTGGCCAGCACAAACATCCTAAATCACAATTCATGTTGATCTGAACTTTGTTGCTTTGAACTGTACACAGTGTGCAGACTGTCCAACTTGAGTAAAATCAAACAAAAATCAAAGTACTACAAGTATTACATTTGGAAGGTTGGGCAGATTACACCGGCCAACGAGTATTTTGCTGCTGGGCTTCGTTCAGCTGTGCTTTCATGAATTTCGATTCCAGATTTCAAATTTTAAAAAATGTTTTCTTCAAACAAGCCTAGTTTTTTTTTAGCTGACTTAAACAAAAAAATAATAAATAAAAATAAAAAGACGGTAAGGTATTTCAGTGTTTAACAAGTTTGCTCTCCAGAAAAGTGAAGGCAGAATAAAAGGAGGTGTATTTGTTGCCCCTGAACTGAACTGATACTGAATCCGCAGCACACAAAACACTCGTGGACGCAGAGTGAAAGCAGAGAATCACAATTCGTGAGTGTGAAACAGCTCATCAGATGATTCAAGACTCATGTTTCTGTCAACAAGCACAGGGAAAGATTTCATCAAGACATAAATGTGACCGAAGACCGATATCAGGGAAAATGTAATCCAGGCATGACGGTGACTGCTGCTGGTCATCGCAGAGCGACAGATGTAATGAAGCGCTAGTGACTCATATACTTTTAATCTCTTTTATTTAAATAAATTGATAGAAATTTTCTTTAATGCATCTCTCGCTTGTTTCCCAAAACCAGTGAAGGCACAATGGTCTCCTACTCCCACACCCCAACATCTTTCTCCATCTCTATCCCAGCATCATCATCTGTTTCACTACACCAGTGGTAGGCAACTCCAGGCCTCAAGGGCCAGTGTCCTGCAGGTTTTAGATGTGTTGTTGATCCAACACAGCTGATTCAAATGGCTAAATGACCTCCTCAACAGTTCTCCAGAGGCCTGGTAATGAACTAATCATTTGATTCAGGTGTGTTGACCCAGGGTGAGATCTAAAACCTGCAGGACACTGGCCCTTGAGGCCTGGAGTTGCCTACCCATGCATTACAACTAGGAACCTCCTCTGAGATTTTCCTCTTGTCCTCCCACCTAGCAGCTCCATCTTCATCCTTTGCCCAGTGTATCCACTCTCCCTCGATTTTGAGCCATCCCTCTGATTGACTCATTTCTAATCCTATAAAACCTGATGCTTAAGATTAAACCTATCTTAGGTGAGCCTAACCATACCTTGGATATCCTGCTCGAGCATGCTTCCTGGTCTTTATACAATACCGTCTGCAGGCATCCCTGGATGTTTCATGTCTGCTGTTACTGGAAATGTGAAACCTGAAGTGCTCTTTACCTGGGTCTTCATTGGCCTACAACAGGAATCTGAGGCCTGCAAGCTGATGTAGGTATAGCTGATTCACATACAGTTAAGGTAAAGAGTCAAATGTATGTAACACAAGTCTGTTCTCTGCCCATTTTCATGTCTTTGGACATTTGATAAACTTTAAATCCATTTTGGGTTAATTAATTAAGCCCTGCACTCCTACAGTTTGTCTTCCTTCTCCTTACCCCCTGGGCTAGCCAAGGAAGATGGCCGCCTTCCCTCAGCCTGCTGTTGAAGGTGTCTTCTTGTTAGAGAGAATTTAGCCCTCTGCTAACACCGGGAGTACACGGGATCACTGGCCTTCACGCTACCTTCCACCGAAAAGTGCTGTGCAGATAAATGTGCACACCTGTACACACAGCACGAGCCATCTGTTGCTGTGACACACCGCCCAGCCCTCCCTGGTCCACCAGGCTTTAAGGTGGACTAGCCCAGCTAGCCTAAAAACGTGCCCCAATGCTTCCAGCTGGCTCTAGCTTATCGATCCGGGCTCCGCGTGAAGGACCGCGCTTGCACGCACACAAAGGCCGCGGCGTGCCCGCTGCTTGGAGCCGCTCACCGGCTTACACGCGACCCTCAGTGGACTGCCCCATCGATAACCGGGTTCACATGGCACGCTAGACGGCCCTCTCCGGAGCCAAGCTGTGGAAACTGAGCGAACACACGGCTCCCAAAGCGAGGCAGGGCGAGCGGCGGCCGCAGCACGTGTCCCGGCCGGCCACCCCTCCGCTGCTGCCGGAGAGAGCCCTGCTAGCAGCTCCGAACCGGGACCGAAGGGTGAACCAAACACGAAATTGATCTTTAAACTATTTATTTAAATTAACATGTAGGGATTAAACGACAAAATGGAGCGGTAAAAGAGGCATTAACCACCAAGCCACGGCTAAAAGAGAGCTACATGTGGGGGATGGCTATATCCTGGAGACCAAACAATCAAGCCGGTAGCTGCATTTCGACTTTTTCACGCAATAACAGTTATTACACCATCCGATGGCATTTCAAAATACTCAAATATTGTAATGTATAGGTAATACACGATTATATAATTATACTCTAGTTACAATGTCATTAGGGTTGCTAACAGCAACTCCCCTTCTACACCAGGCTGTAGACGCGGCCTGGAAGAGCGATCCAGTTAATAAAAAAACACAAGTATAAACTAATCACACACTAATGTTGGATTAGATTACAGAGAAGAGTAACTTACCGCCTGGTGAATTATTTTGGGCAAAACTGCGCTTTACAAACAGGAAGTGTCTAAGAGTCACAGCAGCGGCTGCCTGAACGCTAACGGCTTCACAACGTGCCGAAATGCTTAGTACCGGCCTCGGTTCCACAACCGAACGTGCTATTCTGCCCGCCTACGCGACGGCTACTCAATCATATTCACGCTCCGCGACTCATTCACCAATAGTTGAACGTGACTGCAACGGCCCCTTACGTACAGCCAATCCGGAAGCGTCTCCTCGCTGCCTGGGTTCACGGAGCGTGCCAATAACGTCACAGTGTCAGTTGACGGTACGATGGTTTCGTGAACAGGCGACTGCCGTTTTTGTTGTTAGCTCGCAGTGTACCGTTGCTTACCCCCGCCTGGGGGCGACAAAGGCTTTTGTTGTCCAACCTGGGAGCGAATGAGTCATCCAATCATGCGGATTTTAATTCATTTTAAGCGGCTTAATGTGATAAAAGGAGGCCGTGGGACCGAGATGTGGGCTTCACTCCTTTCAGATCAGAAGAAGCTGGATGCAGCCTGCTTTAGGACTGTTAAACAAACTAATCCAAACTCAAGATCCAGTGAGGGGCTTTTTCTGCAGCCATAAACCTCATCTCACCGATACAAGTGCAGAGTTTCTTTATTTATCATTTTCTGTTCTGTGTCGGTTATAATTTTAATAAACATGAGCAAAAGAGAGAGGAAGACACCATAAAATGAGCTGACAGCTGGACATCGACTTGTTTTTTTTTTTTTGTTTTTTTTTTTATTCCTGCATTTCCAGTTCTTGCCATTCGTATTGTGTCCCTTTGTATTTCCCTCACGATTTCCCATCATCACCCCCTCCTCTCCACTGCACCACTTCAGTGTTCTGTTTTTTGTGCTACCTCAATATTTTTAGTGCCCATCCATCCCCCCCCCCCCCCCCCCCCCCATGATGCGCAAGTGTAGAGAAGGTCAGAAGGAGCTTCACTGTGTCTTTGTTGGGCTATAGAAAGCAGATGATGGGTCGTAACAGAGGAAGTGTGGCGTTGTGTGAGAGTGGTGCAAGGACACCTGTGAGTACAGACAGAGTGATCAGATGTGCATGCAGGTGGAAAGGTGAACATGAAAGGAGCAAAGGTGGATGAGCTTAAATACCTGCGGTCAACCATCTAAAGAGGTGAAGAATAGAGTGCAAGCAGGGTGGAGTGGGTGGAGGAGAATGTTAGGGGTGATTTGTGACAGAAGTAAACAGCAATAATGAAAGGGAACGTTTAAAGATTGAGGTGATGCTGTGATGGATGGTTTGGAGACTGTGGTACTGACACAAAGACAGCAAAACAGATGGTTTATCGATGTAGTGAAGGAGGACATGCAGAAGGTTGGTGTGGTAGAGGAGGGTGTTGCTGCGTGGAGTCTCACTGTGGTTTACTGAGATGTCTCAGACGTTTGCAGGATCAGATTGCTGCCTCACGGTGTTTATCCGCCAGCTCAGAGCTTCGTTTGGATCTGGACGCTCGTTTGATGAGTCGTTCACCTGGAGCTTTATGTGCATAAAACTCTGATTATTTGATTGATTACTGTGGAGTGCGGCACATGTGAACATGTAGGGAGGGACAGGCTGTGTAGCTGCACACTCATTGGCTCATACAACTCATGGCATAATATACCACAATAATCCTCAATATTTTATTGAGTATGACCCCAAATGAGTGGCCGTAAGACCATAAACCCAGCAGAGGTCAGAGAGTTGTTGTCCCGTACACTTCCATAGGACCAGAAGGCTTTTTGTGACCACAGCTGTCGTCGTCTGGTGGCCCAAACAATTCAAAAGCTTTTTGAAATGACACACCGCCCATCCAGGTTATCTGCGAGAACCAGACAATACTGTCATTGTTCGGTGCAAAGCACGCACTGACCAACTCGGTTTCCTCTGAAGCAGGGAAACGACCGAGTACAACATTTAACATCTCTGTTTAGATTTCACGATTCATTTAACTCATAGCTTTAAACTTTAATCTCAGGTGTGAGCACATATGTAGGATACATGCAAATATATATACTGATTTGTTTTCATCATTAGAACATTTGGATATGTGCAAAATAATATCAATAACATATGATGCTCTGCCAATCTGTACCAAAACAGCCATCCAAAAAGCTTTTCCTTGGAGCAAGATTTCTTTTTCAAAGACTGTGTACAGTCGCAACATCATTATTTTTTTACTGTGTTCATTTAACATATTAAAAAAAAAAGGTTTTTATGGCTTTTTAATAAAAACAAATTTACCTTTAGCTGTAATTATATAACAAATTAAAAGGAACCAACAACAAAAAGCTAACAAGTGCTGTAGAATTCTTCTTATTCCAGCTTTTTACTTGCTGTTCTGCTTTCATTTAAAGAAGCCCAGGTTACACAGAAATTAGTCTTTACCACTAGATGGCAGCAGAGACTTTGAAAAATGGACTGGTTCCTTTTCTAAGACATGTCGTTCTACCCAGCAGGATGCCCTACAGAGCAACTTGGGTTAGTTTCCAGGGATATTTGCAGTGTTGGGAAGATTGCTTTTAAAATGTATTCCGTTACAGAATACATGCCCCAAAATGTATTCTGTAACGTATTCCGTTACGTTACTCAATGACAGTAACGTATTCTGAATACTTTGGATTACTTAATATATTATGCTTTTTACAACTATGTGAATGTACTATTGCTGTGTGATTTATTACTATTACCGAGGGTCCGCGGCTCCGAACCTTAGTAAAGGGACCTAACTAATATGGCGGGGTCCATGTCCGCTCGTAGCCGAAAAATAGTTTACTTTGTTGTGTGGGTCACCTTTTCTTGCAAGAGACAGAGAGGCGTTGAAAGGCTGCTCCAACGGAACTTATTGTTTTCGGAGGAAAACACGAACACAGTGTACAGTCTAGTCTTAATAGCTTACTTACAACTGGGCTCGTCAGGCTCTCTTCTTGGCTGCAGTGGTTACTATTATATTTACATGCTTCCAGCTCCCGTTTTTGCTGGATGACTGCTCATACTTTTCCACTCTCCTTTTTCTCCCTCCTCTTGCTCACAGACGCATAACGTGTATGGCAGTGCATTCTCCCTGCAACACGGACTACACTGCCCATGAGGCTACATTCTTTAGAGCTTGTAGCATTCTGCCTGTTAGCTTAGCACAACAACAAAAAGGCGCTCTCTCACCCAGGAAACACACAGTCGCAGAGAGAGAGAGCGAGCGTCGCCCTGTAACCATGGCAACCGTAACGCTGCCGCCTGGAACAACAGAACATAGCTGTCAAACAAAACCCAAACAGTCCTGACCCACCACAATATGAAACAGGAGAGTACCGCAGTGTAATCCATTTATTTCAACAAAGTAACTGTATTCTAAATACCACCTTTTTAAACGGTAACTGTAACGGAATACAGTTACTCATATTTTAACTCCAGGCCTCAAGGGCCAGTGTCCTGCAGGTTTTAGAGATCACCCTGGGTCAACACACCTGAATCAATGCTTAGTTCATTACCAGGCCTCTGGAGAACTTAAAGACATGTTGAGGAGGTCATTTAGCCAAACAAATTTAATATTTTACCTCATGCTAAGTTTACCACCAGAATCAGACTCTCATATCAGGTGTACAACTTCTACATTTGTTTGCAGTGTTGGTGTGTTGGGCTGAAGCAGGGTCAAGTGATAACAGTAAGGCTTTAGTGACTGGCTCATTGTGACAGCAGAAGCTTCACTTTAGGAGAAACATAAAGTAGATTTCTTTTATAGAGGCAGACGGTGGTTATTAACAAAGAATGCTTGCATTTTAGACACTGCATTAGAGGCATTTATTAGGAAGATGAGAAGTTTTTGGCACCTGACAGCTGCAGGGGCAGGGATAGCTCAGTAGGTAAAGTGGTCGCCCCATGATCGGAAGGTCGGTGGTTCGAATCCACTTAACGGCTACCCTGAGGTACCCCTGAGCAAGGTACCGTCCCTACACACTGCTCCCCGGGCGCCTGCTTAGTGGGCTGCCCACTGCTTCACAGAGTGAATGGGTCAAATGCAGAGAAAAACAAGTAATTTCCCCATGGGGATCAATAAAGTATCCATTATCATTATTATTAACAGAAAATCTGTGAACCCAGCCTGTATCTTTATACTTATTTAAATACTCACGAGTATTTTTACTTTAATTACTTCACTTAACTGCTTTTTTACTAATGTTATATTTCAATTAAAATGTAATTTTCACACATAGCTGCAATAAATGCTCATAATCATAATCTTTGTATGTGTCCCTCCAACAGACAGCAGCAGTGATGGTTTTAGTTTGAAAAGCTCCTTCTGTCCTGTCAGCTCAAGATGTTATGACATCATCATTTACAATGCTACAGTAAAAATAAAGAGGGACTATCGTAGTGTTATCTTCAAAAATCTTCGCTGCCATGAAAAGGGAAGTGTAAAATCTGTATTTCCAGTTTGGATAGCAATGCGCTGTGATTTGATTGTGCTATGTGACACGATTGATCTTGCACGTAAAAGTAGCTCACTGTAACTTCAGAAGCAGCTCAAAGCATGAAGAGAATATATTTTAACTGAGAAAAGGATTTAAAGCACAAACAGTTTTCTTCAGAAAGAATAAATGATTCCAGTTTGGACACAATAACAGAGAGAATGCGCAGGGTGAATATTATTAATACTCTACATTATTATATTACTCTATTGAGTCACAGCACAAAGTACTGCTGTGCAATGATGTGCTTTAACTCTGTAACACTCAAAGCTGTCCAGTTCAAACTGACTGTTATCTTCCAGTTTGCACTCAGTATAAAAACTTGAGCAGGGTTCAAGTCGTCAATGAGTATCATCAGGCCAGACCTGAGAAACAGAATCACTGATGCTCACAGAGCAGGAGTGAATATACAAAGTCATCACAGCAGCTCCAAGTGTGAAGAACTGGAGTGAGAAGCATTGTCGAGAAATTCAAAGAGAGCCGCACAGCACAGAAGAAGCCTGGCAGAAGAATTAAAGACTCTGAAAGAAAACTAGTGAGGGTCTAAAACACCCAGAACAACTGCAGAGACACGCGTGGATGACTCAGCCGAGTTATCATGCAAAAAGGCCTCACCACTGACTGTTAGCGTCGGGAGCATATTAAAAAATGAAAGGGGGGTAATAAATCTGTTATCATCTGTATGTGTTCAGGTAGTTTCTACCTTTTTAACCACAAGATGGCGCTACAGTGTTAATGTTTGTCTTGGAGAGCCTCTCATGTCTGATATAAAGAGGTCACAATATAAACAACAGCCAGTTAATCCACAAATCAGGATTGATTATTTAAATCATTTTAGTTCATGTACATGACGTCCAGTCTGACCAATGAAGCCACTGATAATGAGCAGCCTGAGGGGAAAATGGGTTCCTGTGTTGCTTTGGACTGTCAGAGGAAAGTCCAAAAACACGTCTTCCTTTTCTGTAACTCTACGCTTGGTGGCCAGAGTGTGGCCTGGTTTTTTGCCCCGGATTTATTTGAATTTTTCTATAATCCTGCTCACACCTGTCAGGTTTCTGCTCTCTCTCTCTGTTTGTGTGTGTGTGTGTGTGTGTGTGTGTGTGTGTGTGTGTGAGATGAAGCTGTGATTTCCACCTGAGTGACAGAGCAAGCTAGAGCCTCGGGGATGATGCTTTCCCACCTGTGGCGCTGCTTTCAGAACAGAAGGGTGCGCGTTAGAGTGCAGGATCAGCTCTCTTTGTTAACAAAGGAAAATCCTCAAATTAGGCCTTCAGGTCCTGCACACTAAGCTAAGGTTCCTCTGCCTGCCTGGCATATTTTAATCCCAAAGCCTTTTGTTAATCTGAATAAATACATATATTATTTGACAAATGAGAGCAGTACAGCCACGGAGGAGGCGGTTAGACTGCTTTCTGCTCTGGAACAAAACCATTCACGATTTTTGTCCTTGAAGAGAGGAGAAGAGCTCCTTCTTCCCCTCTCTGACAGTTTTTATGGGTTTGGTGAGCATCGCTGTCTCTGTGAAACTGAGCAGCATAAAAACATCTCTCACAGCACGTTTCAGACGATCTTCAGTTGAAGGACTTTGTGTTCCTCACCGCCTCCTGCCCACTCCGCTCAGTTTACCTCTTTTCAGAACTCAGAGTACGCAGGATTCAGAAAGATGAAGGTCAAACAACAGCAAGGCTGTTTTTTGTTTTTTTTTGTTTTTTTTGTTCCTACATACTAACAGCTTTCAGCTGTCACATGTTCGCTCAGGTTCAGAGTGAAAACTCCCAAAAAGTGCCAGAATATGCCCAGAACCTATCGATCACGATATATAAACCGCGTACAGCCACATAAGTCTTACAGTGTTACATTGACTGAGTTTTACTACAGCAGATGTTTGCATCTATTTGATTTGAATTTATTTATACAGGTAGTCCTGTTAAGACTCAATGTCTTATTTACAACAGAGACTTGTTTCACACAATCAGACTAAGATTACAGTTAATAGGTAAAGACCCTCCAACACTGGAGAGAAGACTTCAACAATGTGACAGTCAATCAATCAGCCAAGTCAGCCAATCAATGTGAGCAGGATTGGCTATAGTGAGGAGGAAGAACTCCATTTTTAAAAATGTATATGTTTAACTGTGTTTTTCACAAATAGAACAGTTTGCAGGAATGGGAATAGTTGCTCATGTACTCAGAGAATCAACATGGATAAAAACAACATAGGAAACCAACCGAAGCGTCTTGGATGTTACTCACTATGATAATTGTGTCATTCCAGGTCACCTTTCAATCCTTTACGAGTGTAAAAGATCAGCTGTGTGGAGCACAGAATGCGGAACCAAATGAGTTCTGGAAAACAGAACTTCAAAAAAACTTCACAAAAGGAAAAAATCCAAAACTACAGAAGGCCAGGAGCAAGAAATGCAAATACTATCTTCAGGGAAACATAGAACAAACGAACACATAACAACATATCCAACATACACTCACAGGACCTATTCAATTCAGATTGATTTATACAGCGCCAAATTACAACAACAGTCGCCTCAAGGTGCTACAGTATATATTGTAAGTTAGACCCTACAATAATACATACAGACAAAAACCCAACAATCATATGACCCCCTATGAGCAATCACTTTGGCGACAGCGGGAAGGAAAAACTCCCTTTTAACAGAAACCTTGGGCAGAACCAGGCTCAGGGAGGGGCGGCCATCTGCAGCAGCAGTGAGCTGAAGGCGAGTCAGACCTCCATGAATACGCATTCTCACCACCAAACCGGTCACGGTGAACGCTGTTACAGGCAGCATGATGTTCTCCATGGCTTCTCCACGCCCTGTATGGGAGTTTCTCATTGTGGCCCCCTCTGTGTTAATCCTGGCTCTGCATTGAGGGCTTTTTCATTTGCACCCAATAAAGATCCATCTGTTCTCTGATGGAAACCAGTCGTCTGCCCCGTCTTCACGGTGTTAAAGTTTCACATTATTATGATTCTTTCTAATGACACATGTCACGTCAGTGTCCCACACTGTAAAGGAAGAGTGTTTCCTGCTGAGTGTTGTAGGTATTTGCTTCCAGGTCTTGTCATTTACTGATAAATCCGTCACATTAACAACACCGCTGAAGGATGTCAAAGGAAATGGAGAACAAAACATAAACTTTAGATTTCTGAGCAGTAAATTTTTCCTCCGATAACTATCTGACACCCAGATATTGACTCCTGTGGTGAACCCAGAAACGTTTGACTTTATTGAAGGTTTTGGCTGGCTGTGTCAATGTAGGAGAGCGTCCCGCCCTGAGGGGAACACCTTCATAATCATAAAATCCTTTAAAAACAAAAGAAGTGATCAATTGAGACAAGACTGGTTTCGTCCTGATGGGAGGATGTTTTGTGTTTTGAGGAGCTGTGAGAAAATGTCCGTATTCTGAGGAGAAACCCATCACGATGGTGACAGCTGGAACATTTCTGTGTTTTTAACCTCCGAGTAGTCTCATATTTCTGTTTCAATTTCATTCTACAGCTTTCCATCAGAGTTGGCCCACTGGTGGGGCGAGAAGAGTGGAAGTATGTTTAACCAGAGTGTCCTGTGTCCCATGAGAGTGCTTTGGGAGGGTGGGTTAGTGGACATGTTGTTACTAGCTGTTCTGTTCACATTACAAATGATAAATCTGCCCGCTGTCAAAGAAAACTGCAGATTGCCTCAGTTCCATGAATGTGAAGCATTTACAGACTCGATGTGATTTACAGTTCAGGTCACAGTGCAGGTCTTTTACTTCTCACTCTCTTCTTCTGTGGTGCTCCTGATGTGTGTCTGGTGTTGCTATCTTTTAGTTTGTGTTTTATTTTGTCCTCCATCAGCACTCATGTTTGTGTGACAGCCGCTCTCCGCTCACCTCATGCCAGTGGAGTGCTCTTATTCAGAGACAAAGGCCATCTTTGTTTCTTTGAGCACTGCATGATTTACGCACACACACAAAGCAAAATTGGTATGGATCGGATCTGGCCCACACAATGTGCTTACACATGGCCCACATACCGCAAAGAATGACGGCCCTTTGGTGGCCCAGCTCTGGTTTGCAGACGTGGCCCACACATGGGCCAGCACAAGGCCAGTTGTAGACACACTGGTGGTTCTGTGCTGTTCCAGAACAGTTTCAGCTCTGGCCCCAGATGTCATCCTAATGTGTATTTTAATCAAGCCATGTAATAACAACATGTGCATAATAGTGCAAAAATAACATGATGAAACTCTGTTCAGACAGTGAATGGACTAATTCCTTTAATAGCGCTTTTCTACTCTCCCAGAGTGCTCAAAGTGCTCTATACAACATGCCACATTCACACACTTTCTCTAATCTGAGTGCTTCCTAACTACATTCACACACATTCACACTCTTGCAGACTGGAGGAGCCAGGGATCAAACCACTAACCTTCCAATCAGTAGGTGACCTGCTCTGCTGCCTGAGATACAGCCACCCACTGGCAAAGATGAGTAAACCGTCACTAGGTATTGTATAAAGTGTACACTCACAAACCTGTCAAACCTGCATTTGAAACGTTGGCTACCATAGCAGTATAGTATTGCAACATGGCATTTGGGTCTTCTAACTAAAATAGTTAAATAGGAGCATAAATAGTGCATCATTGCCAGACCTGGCCCACATCTGGTTGACAATACACTCTGCCATGACACCAGTCAGTCAGAAGTGCCAGCTTGATGCCAGATCCGGGTCAGACCTGTTTTCTACGAGCCTGGGCCACATGACCCAATCCACAATCGAGCCAGATATGGCATGGCATCACATAAACAGTGCCATCTATGCCAGGCCTGGCCCATATCTGGATGACATACGTCTTATCATGCCAGAAGTCAAACAGCAGTGCCGGCTTGATACCAGATCTGGGCCAGATCTGCTTGCTATTGGGGCAGACACAATCGCACAGACACACTCACTCACACAGTCACACAGACATACTCACACTATCAGCTGTCTGTTGCTTTCCAGCGATTGCAACACTCAGCATCAAGTTCAACGGTGCGCACATGTGGGTCACTTTCATCTTGTTAAGGTACGGTACACCTCATCGTGTGTGTGTGTGTGTGTGTGTGTGTGTGTGTGTGTGTGTGTTTGTGAAAAGGAGAAGCTAGTGTGACTTAAACAGACAACGGCATGCTGCATGTTTTTACTATGATCATTAATTTGACAGTTGAGCCCAATTAAAGAACAAACTACTAAGGAAGGATGTTCCACATTATCAAGCAGACAAGTAGCGGTTTTTGATACGGGTTGCCCGACATGTTGGTGGGGGGTGGCATCACAGGCATTGGCAAAAAAAAAAAAATACTCTTACTCATGCTGGCCCGACATCATGCCAGCGCATATTGGGAATGACATAGGCACCGATCGGTTTTCTAACGCCCATTTGCTGGGAGTAAGGGCACCCTCCGTTTGCAAGGAGGGCGCCAATTTTCTTAAATATTATTTTCTTAAATAAATATCAAGAAAATTGACAAGAATAATCCAGAGTAGAAAAGAGCGTGTGTAAAAAGGGTGAAACTATTGCAGTGTTCACCGTGTGTTAGATGGAGGAGTTGTACAGGGAGATGGCCACAGGCAGGAATGATTTCCTGTGTCAGTCAGTGGTGCTTTTTGATAATCTCAGTCTCTCACTGAATGTGCTTCTGTGACTAGCCAGCATGTCATGGAGTGGGTGGGAGGTATTATCCAACATTGTCTTTATCTTGGACAACATCTACCTCTCAGACACCACCCCAACGGAGTCCAGCTCTATCCCCACAACATTGCTGGCCTTGTGGATCAGTTAATTTAGTCTGTTGGCATCTGTGACCCTCAACCTGCTGCCCCAGCATGCAACAACATAGAGGATAGCACTGACCAAAACAGAAATACAACAAGATAACCAGGGTTTTAATAGTTTTGCAATTTTCATTAGTTTTTATTTTTATTTAGTTTTGACTTCAGATTTTCAATTTTATATCAGTTTTAATTAGTTTTTACCAATTGTTTGATAGTTTAGTTTAGTTTTTATTTTTTTTAAAAATCCTTAGTTTCAGTTTAGTTTTGATTAGTTTCAGTTATAGTTTTAGTTGTGTTTGCAATAATTAAGTGCAACAAAATCCCAGTTTCATCATATCAGTCATGCTCTTCTGCTTATCCTTGGGTATGTTGCTATTCCAGCTACCATACCCTGCACTCTGGACAGGTCGCCTGTCTGTCGCAGGGCTAACACGCAGAGACAGACAACTCACATTCCCACCTATGGGTTCTTTAAATAAATAAATAAAGGCAGATGAACAACCATTGATACCAGGCAACTATAAAATTTATATCTTGGCCCCAATGAGACTATTGACTCTTGCAGCACCGGGTGTTCGTAATTTTGGTTCAAGTGAATTGATAAACCTTTTGAAGGCAATTGACTCACACAGTTATGTAGATATCCCCGTCCTGTTGTCTCGGGATGCATCACGCTGCCTTGCCTGGGGTTAGCTTCTGTTTTCTGGGGATGAGGTTTGAGTGCGCTCCCTTACCTTCTCAAGGTAAGCTAGGTTAGCCTTCTTGTGTGAGCTTTTCAAGTGCACTTTAAGGTTTGTGGGATTTTTTTCCCCTTTAGAAATGTCCCTCATAATTTGTCTCTTTCCACTACAAGACACTTGCTTTATCCAAAACACAGTCATATTCAAAGTAATCCCAAATTGGACTCTGGCGCTTTCTCCCGACTTTTCCTGACATGATTCTGCGCGTGGACGGAGCAGCAACCAGGGGCGGAGCGTGGGGGTGGCTTACTGGGCTTAAGCCCGGGTTGTTTTGTCAGAAGCCCGGGGTCTTTTGGAGTGTAATTTTTTCATAGTTAGATGCCTGGCTGACAACTGTATAAAACAAAAAGTACACACAATATTCGAAGCACATAGTGCACACTGTGGGAATTTACGACTGTGCGTGAATCCCCCCTGATATTGGTATGATCCGAGCTCAGTCACTAAGCGACTGAGAGAGGGGGTGGGGCAGCTGCTGCCAGCAGTGAGTGCGCTGTTGGAGAAACGGAGCCAGCCATACTAAGGAGAGCTTAAGTTTTACCAGGTACCAAAGCAAATCATTCCTACTGTACAAATAATGTAAATATGACGGTGCATCATGAAAGATTGATATCAAACTGATCACTTGACCAATATTACGTTACTCGCTCTTCAAGTGAATCAACAAATGGCGAAATGAAAAGCTGAACAAATGCTATTTTTTTAAGAGAGTCTTAGCTTACGTGTGTTTATTTCATATTTTCAGTTCTTACCCTCCCCGACTAAATCGGTTTCAGTTATGTACTGAAATATAAGAATGGACATTAGAGGGTTCTTTCAAAGAAAAAACTCAGGTAAATGTTATTTTATATATTATGCTTTGTATGTTGTTCAGTATATTTCTATGCAAAACAAGAGGGGTTTCAGTACACAGCAGGATATTCACATTTGTAACCAGATATTTACATACACTTTAGGGAGAAAACATAAAATATTTTTACTGTACAACATCAATTTAGAGTAAACTTTTGTTTTAGATAAATATTGAAATATATTTTGAATTAGTTAAATGTCAGAATAAAGAGAGAGAGAGATCTATTTTTATCACTTTCATCAAATTTAGGAGTACATATACACTAAGTTTATTGTTAATTAATAAGAAAACTCCAGACGATTCCATTCTGAGCTGAAGAAGCTTCTGATAGGTTAGTAGAGTCCATGTGAGTAAAGTGGTGGCACAGCTGTGGATGCATATAAGGCAAAACACAGAGCCTGTTTCTTTGAAATGGGAAAACCAAGCGATATCAACCAAAACACCAGAAAAAGAACTGTGGAGCTCCATAAGTGTGGCTCAATTCTGAATACAATTTGGTGCCATTTACAATTAAGAAATACAGATAGTTTCTCTCTTTACTCTTAAAGTTAACAAATGTGTTTTTTATATTTATCAATCAAAAAAAATAAACATTTAGTCTGATTTGATGTTGCAATTAAAAAAGTGTTTGTGTTTTGATCTGAAGAGTTTGTAAATATCTGGTTTCACCTGTATATTTGATGATTGTCAGCACACAGAGGGAGAGAGAGGAACAGAGAGGGAGATGGAGAATGAGGACAGAACAGAGATGGAACAAGAGCAGGTGAGACACACATGTTAGTCAAATGGTCGTTTGCCAAAAGTACCACCGTATCATAGGTACTCATGTATCTCGTACCTAGTGTTTCTTTTTAGGTTTGTTATTTTTCAAATTCTATATTTATTAAGTTTTGCAGGCTTCTTTGCACAACAAGGCTAAATAATTATATAAACTTTTCTCAATCTAAATAGTGTACTTTGGTAGAATTAAACAAGTGTAGTGCAGGTCTATGATGATTTTTAGTGCTACTATCATCTAGTTCTGATTGTGGTTCTGTCTTGGTTAAATCCCAAGTACTCCTGATTTTGAACTCTTGTAGTCCTGTTTTAATTCTGGATCAGTTCTGGGTCTGGTTGAATTGGGGTTTAGTCCTCATGTCTTGATACAGCCCTGACCTTGTTCTGCCTTGCTGCTTAATTAAAAAACTAGTTTAAGGTGTCCTGCACATGTGATATATATTTTTCCCTATAAGAAGACATTCTTTTTTGAACAAAACTCAAAACAGAGCCTATTAATCTTTCACTCATTTCTAACCCCCCCCCCAAAAAAAAAAAAAAAAAAAATCCCACATGCATACTACCCTTTTGGGCTAAGCCCCGGGTGTTTCAAATGTCTGGCTCCGCCTCTGGTCGGCAACCCTAGGGTCAACTGATGGCACAGCCATAGCTGGACTGGCCTTCGGGCATAGGTGGTCCGATGATTTTTATTTTTATTTTTATTTTTTGTAACGGTATAAACCAATGACTGTAGAAAACATGGACGACGCGACAGCTCCCCATAAATGAAGCCAAAACGTCTCTATCGCCCCCTGGTGTCTGGCTGCAGTATAGGTCATAAACCCCGCCTCCTCCATGTTAGCGGTTGGGACTGGGGTCAGACTAAAATTTATTTATTCAAGTTCCAAGTTCAACTTTATTGTCACTTCAACCATATACAGTTTAAAAATATCCTCAGATAATTTTTTTTCCAAAGATTCTTTCTTTTGTTTTCAATAGTTCTCATCATGCTGATTGATGTCCAAGGGGTCTCCTTTCCCATAAGTTTGATTCTAATTCGTACCGCGTTGATGTTAAATTGGGGTGAAACGTCATCATAACAGCTTTGACTGGCAGCTGCAGTCACGGAGAAACTTGCGTATCTCTGTTCGGGAATAGCAGATAGAGCGTAGGCTCTGAGAGGAGGGCCTACGCTACGAAAACACGACCGAGTGTTTTGACCTGACAGCCTGAGGTGTTCTTCAGTACAGTAAACTGGACTACCCGACAGAAGGACCCAAGGCCCCGGTGCACTTTTTCGGTAAGTTAAACGTGTTTGTAAGCTAATCCGTAACTACCGTCCTTAGCTAGGTCCTGAGACCTTAGCTAGCTAAAATGAGCACTCGGCTGTCAGGGTTCGTTTAGCTAATCTGTGCAGGTGAATGAATTTACTAAAGAAATCAAGGGAAATGCCCCGGGCTACTCAGTCACTAATTACTGTTACTGTACTTTTATTGCAAGTATTATACTGTAAAAGAAATAGGCTGCACCCTGCTTTAGCTCACGTGCAGAGCTGAATATAAAATATGTGCACACAACAGCATGTTTTCAGTCTCTTGCCACATCTGTAAAGACAGTAACATTTTTTTTAAAGCTTGTACTTCAGTAACTCCTCATTAATCAGGAACTATGGATTAAGCTACTGTAGTGTACTGTAATACTGAAAAAAATGCAAGAGAAGAACTTCAGATCCGGAGTGTGTGAGGACAGAAGAATCCGCTTTATTTCAATTTTGAGGGATAAAATTTGAGTTTGATGGTCTGTTCTCTTTGTGATTACAGGAGCTGCCCTGTACGGTGGCCCCTAGAGACAAAGCTCCAAAACACATGCAAATTCCAAAACACAACGGAAGTGCTCCAGGACGCTAGGGGCAGTGTTGAGCTGGATTTGCAAAATAAACGGCAAGTTTGTTGCAAGCACATGGGCTGTATGGGACGGTCTAGTCTCCGTTGCGCTTCCCAGGTTGCCTAGCAACCATGATACTAACCGCTGGAAACGTGTCATACAACTTTGTTTGACAGAAATGAAGGAGAAAATATTTTGTTCATTTGTTTGTTTGTTTCTACAAGAGCTTTGTGTGATTTGATAAGTATCTGAGGCTGAGACCACAGGACAGTAAAACATGATTTTTGGGCTTCATTTCTGTACTGAACAGTCATTTAAGATTAATTAGTAAATAACAATTAGTTAATGTTGTTCATGAGACTAAAGTCATATCACTTTGGTAATGTAAATATAATATGGCCAATATTATAGTTATTATATTAATCATTATTAGCTATTACAGCAGTGAACATGAACTCTGTGTCAAATACTGAGCCTCAGTACAGATTCAAGTTGCAGTTATTTATGTCTTATCACCTTAAATCTTCACTCAAAGACAAGTATCTTTGACAGTGCATATATAAGTGTATCATATATAAGAGACAAATGTTGTTCCTTCAGTATGTTGGCATTACTAAATTTGGCTCATTGCTGTAATAACTGTTTCTGATTAAATGAAGAGTAGACTGATATATTGAATATTCCTTTATTGGGTGAGAAAATCAGACCATGTCATAACTGCTTTAAGTTATACAGAATAGATATCAGAGCCTTAAACAGGCTGACTTCTGCTAAATGGGTCAAACTGGGCAGAAAGTATACAAACACATAACATCCTTATAGAATATGATATAACACTATAGATCAACTTACCTCAGAATATATAAAGCATATAAACAATTACAGCAATATGATGCAACAAACACAGCAGTGCTACTAATCCAAAATACTCAAAGCTTCATAGAACTAAAACAAACATTTATTTTTAGGTCCATTCTGCTGCTGATACATACTTTAGGTTTCTGAATATTAAACTTGTTGCTGCCTTTCATAGTGTTTAACATGAAGGCCCTGAGTACTCCCACACTGAAAACACTGGAATGATAACATTATTTGAACATTGCCTAATAAGACTGATTCAGGACAGACAATTAGTTATTCCAAACTTTTCTAGCAGTCCTTCAAAAACAGGGAACAGTCTGTCTATTCTCTCCATCTGTCTGTGGATCGTCAGGGGTGCAAAGCCTCACAGATGATGTGCAGCAATGGGTCCCTCAGTATGTCCTCACTCTGGACACTTGCAGTTGTCACACATGGAAATCAAATGTGTGATAAGCTGCAGGATTCAAAGAGAGAGTGAGACAGACAGACAGGTGACAGTCTCAGTTGTATACACTGCTACAAAACAGCACAAAAGGAGGAAGATTGTGTTATTACAAAACAAGAAGAGTTCCCAGATGGTACAGTGGACACATGTGTGACTGCTGTGATTAAAGCATCTTTCTTTCAGCTTAACGAGTGAACCGTCAGCTCGTTCAAACACACGTTAAAGTCTGTTTGGCTCGACCCCACCGAACAGAGGCAACAATATAACATAGCTAACATTAACAGTGGAGTGGATCCTGCTTATGCCGTGATATTCAGGACTGCAAACCAAGCAGCATCACTGACTTTCAGCTTGTTATGTTTGTGGATATATGACTGACTTTAATTATCCATAAAATCATCACATTCTCTGTAAGATTAAAGTCAACTATTGAACGGCGTATATTTTGAAGTAAAGGCTTTAAAACCAAGTTAGTACAAACATCGCTAATGTCACATAACTTTCCCGACATGTGACCGACAGTAATGTTTTAATGTTCTTCATTATAAAAACATTTGCGCATAAATAAGTGACATAATATTCAGTACTTACTTCTGAAAGTTTACTCTTCGGCGGCTCCGCTTCCGCCGTTTTTTTCGGCAAAATTATCCACACCAGCGCCGCACTATGAAATCTGGGATATGTTGGGCTATGAATAGGGTTGCCAACCGTCCCTTAAAAAACGGAATCGTCCCGTATTTAGAAACAAAAGTACACGTCCCGTATTGAGCTAATAAGGGACGCACTTTGTCCCGTAATACAGTGAGAATCAAAAGTAGTCTATAAATGTTAATGGAATTAACGCTTTGTTTGAAAACATAATTCCCAGCCCTTCTCCTGCTTTGTGACCAATGAGCTGACAGCACACTTATGACAATTCAAGTATGACAATTCAGATTATCTCATTGGTCGAGGAAAGGTCGCTTGCAGAGAAAATACCGGAAGACAACAGATGACCACAACAACAAGCATGGCCAACAGGGAAACAAACGCCGACACTGCGGTGCAAGTCTCGGATGACAGTACACCTAAAGCTGGGCAAACACTGTGCGATTTTTTCAGTCACGTTATTCAGCTCCTGCTCAAACTGCACGATTGACTCGCAGGGGTTAGACGTTGGTAGGTCACGATGCAGGGTCTCACACTATACCGCCCGATGCTCTGATGCGACCTGAGTGCTCACACTGTGCCTCCATAAAATGAAGGTTATAACAGAAAATTGTCGCTCGCTCTCCCTCTCTGTCTTTCACTCACACAGACACACCACCACCATCAACTTTGCTAAATTGCTAATGAAAAACATTGATCAGGCAGCTGTGATTGAGCAGCAATGTAAATCCAACTATTTTCACGGTTGTTGTGGTCGTGATCATTTTGTGATGCCACATCGAAAAGGCTCGGATGAGCTTTCCAAAGTTCTACAAGTTGTGCCTCCATCGCTTGTGTCCAGATCACACGCTGCACTGCCGTGCTGCTCCGTCTTTTTCACCGATGTTTACGTGTTTGCGCATGAGCAGTGTGAGCGGCTGTGGTGACACCCTCACGAGCGATTGATGATCGGGAGCTGGTCGTGAGGAGTTAATCGCTTCTCGTTACCCCACGTATACTACACGATGCACGATGAAGGCCAAAATCGGGCCGATCACCAAATCGGCCGCACGACTCAAAAATCGGCTCAAAATGGGCCAAAAATCGCACAGTGTGAGCCCAGCATTAGAGCAGCAATGTTTGTTCCCCTCAGAGAAAGAAAAAAAAAGGCTGCAAAAGTACAGGGAGGAATGGGAAAAGGAAAACACCTGGCTGGAAAAGTGCACCATAACACCTATAAAGCGCACTGCACTGTGTGCCGGCGCACTTTTTCCATAGGCATGCTTCTAATGGTGGGCACAAGAAGAACATGAGGGGCGTGAAAGCTCGGGGAACCCTTAACCAATTTTTTGTCCACCAGGCCACGGCAGAAACAGATATGATATGTAAACACTGGTTTGTTTTTTTAAACCCTCTGGTTAAGGTTAATATGGGCGTGTGCGGTGAATATCAGCGCTATGTGGCCAGAAGTGTAATAATATAATTTATTTTGTGTAATAAACAACTGCAAGGATAGATGATTACAACAAATAGGTCACTAATACATAAAAGTAATACATAGATGAATAATGATGATGAGTTATGATACGTAATCATGGGAACAAGTGGGTTTACAAACAGGAGCAGCTGATTAGCATTAGAAAAGCTGAAATAATACCTCAACTGAAGCCAATTGTACTAAATGCACTATATGTGCACAGTTACAAGAATATTTTTCGTTCTATTGCTTTCTATTAATTTATATAATTTTAAGTTAAGCAGGACAGAGTTCTTTTAAAGAAAGATTTACTTATATTCTCAAAAGTTAAGCATTACAGGCTTCTGTTTAAGAAAGAGACCTGTTTTACTGTGTTAATGTTGTCATTTTGACCTAAAAATAAATGGCTAAATGATCATTTGTTTCCCATATGGTCATATCACAAAGAATATGCATCTGCTTAAATCAAATTCAAGTCAAATGGTTAAAAAATAATTTCACACACACAAAAAAAAAGAGCTACCACACTGGGAAGGGTGAAGACAACTGGGTTGCCCGGCCCTGGCCACGAGGTGTCCCTTATTTATTTTTCAGGGAGTTGGCAACCCTAGCTATGAAGTCTACACCAACCCATCCTTAAAATTCAGGGAAATTAAGGACGCATTTGAGGGCCGCATTTTGAGCAGCCTTTGATTTGGAACAGCCTTCGTCGTGTCGCTGTGACTTAATCGGCCTTAAAATGCGGCCTTTAAGCCTGCAGACCCTGAATTAGGATACAGCCCAAATCCACTTCCTGGCTTGTGTAGTTACTAGGTAACAAAAGCTCAACACTGCCCCTAGCGTCCTGGAGCACTTCTGTTGTGTTTTGGGGTTTGCAAGTGTTTTGGAGTTTGCAAGTGTTTTGGAGTTTGTATGTGCTTTTTCTCTAGGGGCCACCGTAGCCCTGAGATTCAGACCTCAGCCCCATTGAGTGACAGCACACAGATCATCCAACATGTTAACTGCAAAATGAACTGATGAAAACAGTACAAAGGTTAAAGTACCACATGCGCTGTAGTGAAAGCTGCAGCTTTATTGATAAAGTTAAAGACAAAAAAACAAAAGGATTAATCACTCATGTAACTGTGTCACTATATATCAGCATTAACAGGACCTCAGTTTGGTGTTTCACAAAGCTAGTTTCTCTCCAGGGTGAATGTAGCTGTTGATATAATATGGACTCTATCCGATTGTTCAGTCTGACGTCACTAGCCGTGTCTGGGTCTAAACTCCGCTGCAGGTCCATATATCAAACGATCACTATGGCATTACTGAGAGTTGAAAAACTGTCTAAAGTCTTTCATCTTTAATAAAATTATCAGCGTTCTGCTCTACCAGGTGTAACAATTGAGTTTAACATCCAGGCATCCATGAAAACGGAATTTATGACATTTAACGGAGTTAGAAGTTAGCAGGGAGTTAGCTCGCTAGCTTCTATCTAAATACAATATAGCATGTCCTGACTGCGGGGTTTTGGAAACAAATTCAAACGTACAGCTCTGTTATCACTTCCAGCATAAATGAAGACAGAAAACTAAACAGCAGTGACGTTTGTAGGGTTACTGAAGTTGGGCTAGCTGGTATATAATGATGTGCTACGTGACCGCTAGCGACACAGCTATGTTAGCATAATATAAACAAGCTAACTTTTTTTCCACTCAATAAAAGTTAATGTGAGTGTTCTCGGTGGTCAGGAACAAATGTAATCGCATGGCAGGATGCTGTAAAAGGACCAAACTTCAGCCAGGAGAACAACTGAGATAATCCATCCACAATACGAGGTTAGTCATTCATATACTGCTGCATGGGCTGGGCTGTAGTTACATCCTAAGGTTTTAAAAACTGAGCTTAAATAAATGATTAGTGGTAATAAAAGCCGAGGGAGGTCAACAGGGATCACTGACTGTTTTAGGAGCTTTTTGAGATCAAATAGAAGAAAATACATCATATTAAACATGTTAACAACACAAAAGCCATATTAAACGCAGACAACTTTAGACCCGGAAGTAGGATTCGTTGCGTCATCACTGAACAACCGGATTATTAAATGAAAAGAATAAATTAGACTACACTACTGAAACCTTCTGCTGCTCTTTTTAAAGTTTCCATGTTACCAGGCTGTAGAGGGCTCTGAAGATTTAAACCGTTTTAGATCCATTACACTCACAGTCTTATGTTAAAATCTCAAAGGACAGCATTATATTTTTGATATTAACAGTAACTCTGGGCTTCTGTGGAGTGTGCAGATGATCTCATCGCTGTCTAAAAATGGATTAAAAAACAAACAAACATAAGAAGTGCCGAATCCTTCAATAATACAGACTATTAAAGTATTAGGTGTGTAGCATCGCTAACTAGCTAGCAACAAGCCTCCAACACAGTGCGTATGCTAGCAGCTAATCTAGCAAACAGAGTTATGTGACATTAGTGACATTTGTACTAACTTGGTTTTAAAGCCTTTACTTTAAAATATCTGCCGTTCAATAGTCAACCTTAATCTTACAGAAAATTTGATGATTTTATGGATATTTAAAGTAAGCACTGAGACAAATTTAGTAATGACAACATATTAAAAGAACAATTGAAGATTTAAGGTGACAGGAAATACAAATAAATGCAGCATGAATCTTTACTGCAGCTCAGTGTTTGAAACAGTCATTCACTGCTGTAATAACTAATAATGATTGAAATGATAACTTTAATATTGGCCATATTGTATTTACATTACCAAAGTAAGATGACTTTAGTCTCATGAACAACATGAGCTAATTGTTATTTACTAGCTAATCTAGCTTCTGTTCAGTACAGAAGTGAAGCCCAATAATCATGATTCCACAGTCCCGTGGTCTCAGCCTCAGATACTTATCAAATCAAAGCTCATGTAGAAACTAACAAACAAATGAACAAAATATTTTCTCCTTCATTTCTGTCAAATAATGCTATATGAAATGTTTCCAGCTGTTAGTGTCATGGTTGCTAGGTAACCTGGGCAGTGCAACGGAGGCTAGACAATCCCATTTCAGAAGTCTCGCACTTCAGGCCTTAGCGATCTTTGAGTACGCGGCCCTTGTGGACCGTTAAGGCTGCAGACCCTGAATTGGGATACAGCCTATAAGATGATAAGCTGTGTGCCTTTTTTTTATAACAGTGACTTGGTTGTATTTACCTTAATTAAACGAGTCATCAGTCACGTAAACCAGCAAAAAAACTCAAGCAGCCGGGCTACGTAAAAAGTGTAGGGGGCGTGTTTGCGGTCACGTCCAGCGGGTGTGTGGGCGGGACCGTTACACAGTCGCTCCACCTTAAGTCACTACTGCGCAGACTCTGGCTCCAAATTTGCAAGATGGCAGCCTCCACAAGCGGGATATTTTGGCTTCATTTTTGCACAATGGGAGGAAGCGGTGTCGCGTCGTCCATCTTTTATACAGTCATTGGTATAAACAATGAAAGGTGTTGGATTGGCCAGATGCTGGCCGGTGTGTAAAAATAACTCAGTTGTTTGGTGGTGGCCAATGTTCCCTCTAAGCTGCGCGCGTGCGCAATTGCGCACTGCTGGCACGGTCTCTGCGCACAGAAAATCTGTGTTGCGCACAAAAAAATTTAACCTGAATTGAAATTAAAGTTAATACTTTAACAATTCTGTTTTACAGTGTTAGTCAGTAAGTGACTGGCTGCTCCTGTATGGGATTAGAACGATGCCACCTTATCCCATAGTCCAGCCAATGATGCGATTCACATTCGTATATACGCAGCTAATCAACGTGTTTGACAGGCTATGACAGCATTCTTATGTGCCGACACCGGTGTTTTAGCTAGCAAAGCGGCGTGGCTGATGTGGAGTGAAGCCACATTAATGACAACGTGTACAACCATTGGAGATGTGAGCAGGACAGACGGAACAATTAAAAAAAAAAAGTGGGGACTTTATACCAGTTTTTAAATCGTGTTGATAGGCCACGTAAAACCAGAGTTGTGATTAAAAAAAAAAATGCAATGTTTGGTTTTCTTCCTGAATACTGTTGTTGTTTACATTTACTGCGGGAAGAAACGGTAAAGACGGCGTTTCATAAGAAAAAAGGCTCGAAAGCGCTCTCCGCCTGTGAGCAAAAATTCCACCCCCCTCTCCCTGTCCTATTCGTCCAAAAAAGTACCATGTCAACCAATCAAAAAATGATATGGCAACATGGCATCTAGTTGTTAAGAAACGCGGGGAAGTTTTAGGAGTGACGGCGGTGTTTTGAGATGTGAGAGATTTGAGACGTTTAGCGCAAATCTTGTGTAGTTAGTGTGTAGTGTAGTTTTTGTTGTGTGTCAGAACAATGAGGCAACTGCTGAATGTTACAGGTGTTACAGGAGTGATACATCTCCTGTTGTCAGGCCTGCAGGTATCAGGCTGTTGTTCTCCTTTATCTCATAGTGGACAGAAATTATTTTTTGGAGTGGCACAAATAATTTGTGTGGCATCAGATTTGATGCAGAACAGCTGATTGTTCTAAAAACAGTTTGAAATGTTTATTTAAAAACTGCCTTGGCTGCATTTTAAAAAAAAAATAGCTGCAAAAAACTTTGTTGTTTGCCAAACTGAGTTACTTTTTTGAAGAAGTAACTATATAATTAATTGCCCAGCATTGGTCATTATATATAGGGGTGGGTTTTTATAATCGATTTATCGATTAAAATCGATAAAACCGAAATGACATAATCTCAGGTGAAATCTCACAAAATTTCAACAACCACCAAACAGCTAAGACAGTAAATGCGAGCAGGTACACGGATTCTGCACAAAGACGTAAACACACAGCGGGACTGCGGATCAGAATCAGTGAGATGTTGCCCTTCTCACACGACGGCATGGACACGGTTGGGGCTGAAAGCCGACAGCTCGCTGATTCTGATCTGTCGGCGGGTCCACACTTTGTGTTTACGCCCTTTTTGCGCTGATTCTAAGGCTATGTCCACACGTACCAGGGTATTTTTGAAAACGCAGATTTTTCTATGTGTTTGCACCTTTCGTCCACATGGAAACAGCGTTTTTGGTCACTGAAAACGGAGATTTTTAAAAACTCCGGCCAGGGTGGATATTTTCTAAAACTCAGTTTTTGCATTTACGTGTGGACGAGAAAAACGGAGAAAACACAGCGTCAAAGGTGTGCGCCTTTTTTGACGTCACAGTGTGCGCCACATTATTGTTTCGGTGAAATGAATTTCTACAATACTGTTACTGTTAATTGTACTCTCTGCAGTGTTTAAATGCTTACATATACACACACAGTTACTGTCCCTCCACACATACGACTCGGTTCTGCTTCTATGCCCCAACTTTATTTACTTTTTCCCACCGAGGCTTCTACACTTCTGATTTGCCAACATTTCTACATGGTTAGGAATATAGCGCCACCTGCTGCTTTGGCATGTTCCTAGCAGCGTTTTCCTTCATTTCTGCCTTTACGTGTGGACAGGATTATTTTTTAAAATGAAAACGGAAAATCTCTGTTTTCAAAAATACACGCGTACGTGTGGACGTAGCCTAAAGCTGTTAGTTTTATCTCTCTCCAAACAAAATAAAATAAAACTGACTGAACCAGCAGCAAAAGAAGATCAAAACTACGCTTCACATAAACATCGTCATGAATTCCCTCTGACTTTTACTGTTTTGCTTCCACCATGATAAAATCACAGTTCATGCACAGCTCTCTCTCTCTCTCTCTCTCTCTCTGTACTGTTTTCTGCATTATTCGCTTGCTTGTTACGCACAAGTCTACCGTTGTTTACAGCGCTGTCGGCCGCTGTTTTTTTCCCGTTTACATACTTCTGAAAAGAAAACCTAATTTCTGCCATTCAATACTGAACAAATTTAAACTTTTTAAAATTATGCTAAATGCAAAACGCTCAGTCGTGTCTCTAATAAAACCGCTGTAACGTCAGAGGTTGTTAGATTTGTATTGTTGATTGTCATTTATGCTTAGAAATATTTACTTATATATGCTTAGAGTTTTGTAATTAGTTGTAGATTGGTAGAGGTTTTGATCCTTGATAGTCTGCAAACTTTGTGTGTATTAGACAGCACTTTGGGAGCATGAGAGGTCGTACCGTGTCTTATTGTTTTATGGTAGGATTAACGTAGTTGCGTCTGTTTTAGTCTAAGTGCTCTTTGTTTAGATGAACTGCTGGACTTCCTCACCGTGTTATCTATCTAGGGTGAGGGGGAGGCTACCCTCTTCCTGACCACGGATGTTTGACCCTTTGATCAGCAGTACACACACACACACACACACACACACACACACAGGCAAGGTACTCTTTGTGTGTATGTAGACGTCATATGTTAATGAACTTATGCATATTCATGTAACCTCAATAAAAGAACAGTGGTACGGGAGAACGGACGAGAGCAACTGGGGTCAAGCGAAGGAACGGCGCTCTGTCCGGTTTTCTCCCATGCACGAGTAACATGAAGAACTTTGCCTACTTGTGTCTTGCTTTGCAGTGTAATTCAAATAAATGGTGTTGATATTGAAAGAGTCAGTGAAAATAAATTTCTGGGGGTAATAATAGATGAAAAACTTAACTGGAGAGCTCACGTAAGATATATTCATTCCAAAGTATCACGAAGCATTGCAGTACTAAACAAGGCAAAACAGGTATTCGACAGAACATCACTTCATATTCTCTACTGTTCACTGGTTTCACCATACTTAAGCTATTGTGCAGAGGTCTGGGGCAATAACTATAAAACCACATTACATTCACTTTTTACTCTTCAAAAGAAAGCAATTCGAATCATCCACAATGCAGGTTATAGGGAACATACAAACTCACTATTTTTGCAGTCTGAAATATTGAAAATTGACGATATAGTGAAATTCCAAACAGCACAAATTCTATTCAAAGCAAAAAATAAAGAACTGCCAGGTAATATTCAGAGTATGTTTTTTTTGAAAGAAGGAAGTTATAATTTAAGGGGTTTTTGTAACTTCAAAACAATGAAGGTACGTACTACAAGAAAAGGCTTTTGTGTTTCTGTTCAAGGAGTGAAACTATGGAACAAACTGAATATGGAATTAAAGCAATGTCCAAACATAAAACTGTTCAAAAAGAGTTATAAAAATATGATCTTCTCGATCTATAAAGAAAAGGAAAATATTTAAATTAAGTGAATGTCTCTATTTAAAAACAAACAAACAAAAAATTCATGATGTGATATTATAGTATATAGTATATCAGAAATCTGTTCACTATTTTTATTACAAATTATATCAGTAAGGAAGCTGACTAAATATTCACTGATAATTTATGGGACAGGGGTGGGATTAAATAAGTGTATACTTCTTGCCACTCCCTTTCAACATGTAAATTAATCAGAATGTTTTTTTTGTATGTAATTTGTATAGTATATTTTTTTTCTCTCATTTCTTTTCTAAATGTACTTGTATATTGTTCACATGTTGAAATAAATTACCAATCAATCAATCAATCAATTATATTGCCTTCAACGTTCCAGCGGATGGGTTCAAGCTACAAACCTATCATTAATTGGTCCTTCGATGCCGGAGCCCTGGAAACGCATTCACCGAGGGGAGGAGAGGCATGCTGAAAGACTGACGTCAGCCAGGAAGTTCCTGTGGATTCGCTGTATGTCTTTTCTCCTCGATGAATGGCGATTGGTGGGATTCGAGGCTGATATTACACGCTAAGCAACACCGAGTAAGTTTAGAGTCCAACTCTATAACTGTACGTCTTCGCCGCTCAGTGGGGCGTTGTCCGTGGCCGCTCAGTGGGGCTAAAATTCGCCATCTAAGTGGGGCGATGTACAAAGCCGCTCAGTGGGGTTTTTTGTACAGAAGCATTAAGTTGCAGAGTTGCGCAGTTCGAACTTTTTTTGGTTCGCCGTCTTAGTGGGGCGAAATACAGACCGCTGTGTGGGGTACTGTAGTGAGTTCTCCACCGCTCAGTGGGGTGTTGAGAAGTTCCGCGGGGTCCAGATTGTGCTGGACAATAGGCCTATTTTGTGTTGTTGTCATTGTCGTCGTTGTTGTTGTTGTTGTGTGTGAGTGTGTGCGGAGCAGAACATGTGGTCTGTGACACCGACTGTTGTTGTTATCATGGGTTTCTAAGCAACCAAGAGTGAGTCGGAGGGAGACAGACGTTTGTGCTGGACTTTGCTCCTGGCAGCACAAAGTATTTATGTAAAAAAGAGAGAGAGCGACGGCTCCTTAGCTGGTCGCGCTGGTTTCACGCGGACCTGAGCCGTGCGGTTAATCGCAGGCTTATAAATGGAAGAGATTCAAATGTTAGAAGTTTTCAGAAAACACACCAGCCTTGAAGAGCTGTGGAGAAGGCCTGCCACATCAGCAGCACTTAAGATGTGCTCTGGTGAATGGCTTCCCCCCACCCCTTGCTGACACAAAATGTTAACTCTTTAGCTTGCCCTGATCAACAACAGCCTGTGTGCCAGACCATAGACGTAATTGAGGTGGATAGTTGTTGAAAGTCATCTACATTAAGCTTGTGGTTGCTCAAATTCAGTACAATGACATATGAGGTGAAGTGATATAGGCAAATATTTAAACTAGTGAAGTGCATAGAGGCACTTGACCTGTGTGAAAGACTGTCGTCTTATTATGAGCTATTGTTGAGATATAGAGCACACCTGTGAAAACAACTAATATGCTGAACCCTGTATGAAACATCTAAAAGTACATGATGGAGAAGCTGTATTGAATATGAAAGTGTAAGACTTTGCCGCTGTGGGCAGAGCAACTACTGTGTGATGTTGCGTTGCAGTTTTTTTTCTGAGCTGATGAGCAAGCTACACATTATCAGATCAAGAGCTGTCTGAGAACTACTCAAAGAGGGGGAAACAGAGAGTGTGCAGCGTTTCCGTGAGCAGTTTTCCTGCATCTTGACTTGTGTGTAGAGTGTTCATAACATCAGCATCATGTTTTTGTTTATTTGTTTTGTTGGGTTGAAAATAATTAAATAAACTTGTGATCATACATATGGATCACCATGGCACATATCATCAGCCATGTGATTTATTTACGCAGATGAAAAAGTGAGTGTGAATGTGTCTGACATCACAGTGTTTTTGTGCGCTGTGTACAAGTAATTGCCTTTGATTGTGAGTGAGAGCGGTGATTCTGCAGGTCACCAGCTATTGTAACGAAAAAAAGAAAAAAAAGAGTGAAAAAGGGAAAGAATATATTGTAGATGAAAAAGAAAAATCATAGGTAAAAGGTTTTGTGTTGATCAGCCAAAAAACAACTACAATTTCATTTTCTGCTTTTAAGAAAGGATTGTTCACAAAAACAGAGAGAGAGAGAGAGAGAGATGTGTGTTGATTAAGCAGTGATGATAATAATGAACATGTCTTAGTTTGTCACTTTCAGGTGAAAAGCAGACCTGAATCAATTTTCCACATGCAGCAGTCGGAAGAAAGTTATACTTTAACATCATTGGAAACATGCAGGCCAAGTTTCTGGCTGACTTATTTACAGCGCCATGTGTCTCTCAACCTCACAAGCAAGCTCACCCCTCCCTGAAGATAAGGAATGCAGCTCCAAAGCAATAACATGATAAAGAGACAGCAGCAAAGTCCTGAACAAAGAGTCCCAGCAAAAGCAGCAATGTGGACAAACAGCATCAGAGGAGAAGAGCAAACCCATCATCCTGACTGATCGGATGATTGGCACTGTGTTTCCAACAAGCTGCAACTTCACTATGCATGTGAAGAAAACTTTTGAGGAGAACTGAGGAGACTGTTGGAGTTTGACATTTGCCACCTGTGGAGTAAAATGGCAAGAAGAGACAGTGGAACACAGGACAAAGCTGAAGGAGAACTGCCGGCTGTTGGACTGTTGAAAGTGGGAGAGGACAAAAAAGTGAGAGGACAACAGAGTGAGAAGACTAGGTGAGAACACATAGGAATTATTTAATGTGGGAAATCAAAATTTGGGTTAGCAAACCTGGGGAAAACAAAACTGACTGCTTAAGTTGGAAAATTGTGAAGGAGTCTGAAACACTGCGAAAATAGAAACATACAAAATCACACACACAAGCAGAACATGCATTAACCATACTAACACAAACACAAAAGAACTTATGAAGATTAGACAACATCTTCAGCATGTGAGTCTGTTTATCATCTTGTCCAAGTCACCCCGTGTGATGCAAAAACCAGTGGACTCACAGCACATTAGTTAAGAAATGATCAAATAATAGTAGAGAAATGTGTAGGAAAGGCAGCTTTAAGAACATGCTCTGCTGGATATGCAGCTCCACAGACATGCATTAGACCTGCCTAATAACACAAACACACATGCAATGAAAATTAGCTTGTTATCTTTCATCAGTGTTAAAATAGTGTCAATTTAGCAGACACTTGTTATCAAATACTGAATTTATCCAATGCAAAAAATTAACCCTCTAGGTTGCAGGACAACAATTTAACTTTTGTGGGAAAAAAGATTCTGGTTTGACCAACCAGTGATCAGATAATAAATTTAGTTGTTAATATAGTAAATTGGGAGATGCTTCCTGCTTGATTGATGCAGCACAAGTAATTTACTGTATGAGGGAAATTGTATTTTGTGATACTATTTTGAACATGCATTTCTGTCGTCCTGTCAACTTAGTGGGTTAATAGCTGATATGCAAATTAGTTGATCGTTCTTAGATTAATGAAAGGTGGTTGAATTCTAGCACGAGTGAATGAGATGTGTTGGAGTTGTTGTGTGTTGAGTGGAGACTCTAAAACATTGAGTTTCCTGTTTTGATGTGCGAGTGAATCCTGTATTTAGATACACAACTCTGAATACGTCAGAACAAACTTCTTTTGTGAAGTGCATGACAGCATGTCACATGTTTTATGATGAAGGGAAAAAGGAAAACTGAATAAAATAGATCTGTGGCCTAAATGAGTGAAGAGCACAGACCTGGTGATTAAACTCATAGCTAATATGACATTAGGGTTATGTTGTGCGTTGTGTGCAGCTGATGGTTGGTTTGGAGTGAATCTAGCTGATGATTCTTCTCCTGTTGTGAAGTTGATGAGGAGTTTGTGTCATGACTTATGTGACCAGGAGATATTTTATTTTGTATTCTTATAATCAGCTATCATTGATTAATCATTTACCATTGTTGAATCAGTTGACAGAATAATCTTTGAATCACATCTATGTTACCTTGAGCAAATATTAATGCACACAGATGATCAGTACTCTAGTCAGTCTATTGAGGTTCTGTATTATTCTTGTTATCTGCTTAAGTGGTTGCACCTCAGTGCAGTCACACCGCTCAGACCCAGGCCTGTCTGCGTTCAGTTCTGCACGTACGCCGGCCTGTAACCACATGCACGCACTTATATAACACACGCACGTTTACACTCACACTTAGTAATAATAGGAGGGTCGTCTGAGGACAGTTTTTCTGATAGATACACTTTCACAAAATGCACAATGTAATACACACTTGTTTTTCTTTAAGAGTAGCAGTTGATGTCTATATTAGGACAAGGTTTTGAAGAGGAGGGCAATTGTTATCATTTCCAGTAAAGATCTAACTGTGATGTCATAATGGCAATATAAGGAGACGGGACTGTCCATTCGAGGAAGGATTGTATTGCAAATTGTCTTTCCCACACTGACTGCGCAAAGTGTGTAATAAAGATCACTATTTTTTGACACCTACTTCGGCCTGGGCTTGCTTTCTTCTCTTACCTGAATCGAACGAACCATAACACTTAACAAGGCCTTTTTATTTTGATACTTTCACAGTGCACTGAAAGTTTGGTTTGATAATCTCTGTTATTTTTCATTTTTATCTTTTGAACAGACACTGATTTTGTTTGTCTATTTCTTTTCTTTAAGCAGATCTGCACGTTGGGAATTGAAAGTGCTATACGACCGGTCGAGAAAGCCGTTATAAGTGAGTTTTCTCCACATTAAAATGGGCTCAGGAGAAAGCTACTTATTTGGGACAATATTAAATGAAAGTTCCTGTCCAAAAAGGATTCAGCGATGTAATCTAAACTAAAGTTCTTCTTTTTCTTTTTGCAATGACGTCATTTTGCTGAGAGTGGAAACTAAATGCGACAATTGATTCCACTATCAGCAAAGAAAGAAAGAAAGAATGAATGCATGAATGAGTGAGTGAAAGGAAAAAAAAAACTGACTGACTGGTAAAAGCTGACAAGACTTTACTGATGTAACACTACTGTGTGAAGTTAACCCCCACCTGACAAAGGTGCAGATGAATCTATGTGTGTTTCCTTTTACAGGAGCAGAAAGATGACAGCCACATTTGAGGTTGCATGACGATTTAACCTGTTAAGTGCCACTTTCTGTGTCTGTGCATCTACCCGGGGTGTTATTCACTACCTTGTGTTGCTCACAGAGGAAACTGTGAGAAAGTGTATACATCTGCGCAGCGCTAACATTTGCATTTTCTTTTCTACAGCATTACAGTTCTTCATGTGAATTGATCACATGATTTATACCAGGACAGCTGGTTGATGTTTTTTCTACTACTGGATTTCTGGGTTTATGTGTGAAGAAACTGTGTTTACAGTTTATGAGTTGGTGATGCTGTTACACTGTGTTTTTGGGAAAATGTGAAGGTTACTTTGATGATGTGAATAACATGTGAGAAATTTCCTGTGTTGAAAACTAGTGTCACTTCTTTCCACAGTTATGGATGGTTGACTTTATGGTCTTTTTTATGGCACCTCTGGAACCTGTTGACCTGTGTCTGACCTCCGTCTGACCACAGTCAATGTGTATTGCTAATGTTTGTTTCTCTGAGAATGCTGTAGTAGATTCAGCTGAAGCGGACAAGTGACATGAGTAAAACAAATAAGAGATTACGGTGTTTATGGAAAAGTTGAATATGGGCTCTTAGCTGGCCACTTTGAGCCCATAGTAATATATAAGTGGAGTGACCTTGCTTAAGAGGAGTCACTGATTACATTAATGTTAACTGAGTACATGGGATGATCCATGTCTGAGGCAAATTATGGTAATAATTGTAGTTTACTGATTTGAGAAAACCTGCACATGACACTTGTCTTGCTAGTGCTGAATGCTTATTACTTTTATGATATAATTGTTTATAGGTGTGAAGTTTGATTTCACTTCCAGATTTTTCTTTCCAGGCCATGATGGTGTGTATGCAGGCTCCTGGCAGAGCCAGGTGTTATGCAAAACACACTAACATTTTTATTGCAGGATTATAGGTCCAGGGTGGTGCTGCTCCAGGGGAGGAGATGCCCTGATGTTGCCTGGGATATGATCTAGCTACCCTTTTTCTTTAAGACAGGAATCTGATTTTGATGAGTTGACTCATGGGAGTGTCCATGTGTCAAGATGGGGGATCCAGGATTAATATGAAACAATGAATTAACATTACATTTTGGAATTAACATTAAATTTTGTTTTATATAATTTTTGCAGCGATTTGTGTGATTAACTGTTTATTTACAGGTATTAAAGCTATGCAAGTGGTGCATCCATGTTCAGATGAGGCTTTGATGGCCTATAAGTGAAGTTCACTGAACTAAAGAATGTGGTTTGATGATTGTTGACATGTTCTCCAAATAGAAGTTTTTCTTCCTAGCAAGGAAATAAAGGTGCAGCAGTAATCTCCTGAGAAATCTTCAGAGGCCCAGTGAGAAGCAAGAAACATTCCAGGCATAGCTGAGCCCAGGCAGTGGTTGAGGTCAAAGGTCATGCTGGTTGGGGCCCATCGTGAGATCAGACCTTGGAGCCACAGCAAAGACCATGAAACTGCCTGCAAAATAGCGGAGAGACCCTCCTGGATTTATCAGAGCCACTGCAAAGAGGTCGAGGTCCCAGGAAACCCCGGCACCCTCAAGACAGCACAATAGAGAAATCTCACACTTGGTTGTTTCAGTGGTGAGGGGGGAGTGCTGATTGAGCCCCCGTAGGGTAAGCTCGCACTTCAACCTCCAGCCTCTGATCAACTCTAGGGCAACCAAGTGCGAGGCGTGACGGACCTGTGTGCGACCAGGACCCTCTTGGTTACCTTGACTACGACGCTCATCCTTATAGGACCCCAGCTGGTGCCGGAAACAGCTGAACCAGGAGGAAGGCAGAGGAGATGGACACATGACAACTCTCACCTAAGAGAGACAGGTCCAGCAGGCCCAAAATCAGGACTATGCGTGACGAGAAGGATTGCCTGAGAGGATCATCCACAAGATGGGAGCTGAGGCCAGGAGAGAGGCTTGAGGAGGATCAGAGATCATCTTCAGCACAGCAGACATCACACAGAGAGCTGTGCTACTGAGCTTCCAGGAGATCAAGAGTAGACTTCCCACAGCAAGATTTTAAATAAAATGAAAGATTCAATGTTGACGCTGAGGAAGACAACTAAGGTGTACGACGTGCTCGGCCTTAAATCTTCAGCAGCGTTGGAAGGAGTTCGAGGATGACATCATGATTCTGTGAAAGCACAGGAACCAGAAGCGATGGTGAGGTGTTTTTCTGCAGAGCGTGGACAATGGAGGAGTCATAAATATCCCCCTCAGGTGGGCACGATACACGGAATCCAAAGTACCATCAGGGTGTACACCCCACCCCTGGCGTCGTTGCCCACCTCTCAATGTTAAATACACGTAGACATTGAGGGCCAGCAGGAGGGACCATGCGCTTACCTGCTGCTCTCTGGCAGGTAGCTCCATGCCCTCCTGGGTTTTAAATGCACCTTAGAACACACATGCATCAACACTACAATGAGCGGGTGGAGGGAGGTTTGGAGTCTTCTCTCACCCCCATTCTCTGCGACCTGCTGGAGCGGGGGGGCTAGGAGGAGGAGTTGGCCGTCCGACTGCGGTCTGGAGTGTGGGGCCTCCCTGCTGCTGCGGAGTCGGGGCGGTCTGCCTCCCCCCACCGCAGGGAAAAGGGTAACACCACCTGGGTCTGGGTGCAGTTCCTCCCCCTCCAGGGGCAAGGGTACCTAGACCCGGGGCTTAGAGTACGCTTGGGGAGTGTGATCGTGTGTACAGCGTCTCTTTATGTCTGTCTCCACGTTGGTTGAGTGTGGAGTAAGTGCATATGAGAGCATGAGGGTGGGAATGGATGTTTGTATATGTGTGTGCCTGTATTTCTGTGTCTATATGTCAGGTTGGGTGTCAGGCGCCACCTCTCTGGGGACATCTTAGGCCCTCCAAGGTATGGAGGCCTATCTCCCCCTACCACCACTTCCCCTGCCAGTGGCGGACTCCCTCAGACGTCGGTGCGTTGGTGGTTCTTTGTGTCCGGGGATGGGCGTCCAGGTACACACCGGCTCACTCCTTGGCGGCCGCTTATCGGGGCCTGGAGCCTGGGGCTTGCTCGGGCCACTTCGGAGGTGGGGTGCCCCCGGCCTCTCGGCCTGGGGCTCGGTCACTCAGGCGCAGCAGGCTGCCGGCGGAGCTCACGGGAGCGTCACTGCAACTCCCCCTGGCTTCTGCTCCGCGGCTGCTGAGTGAGCCCTCATCTGGGACTCTCCTCAGCTCTTTCTGGGACAGTGGCGCGGCTGCCCCTCTGTTGGTCTTCCTTGGTCTCTTGTGTTCTGGGGGACTCTGGATGTCTGGAGTTTTGATCTCCTCCATACCTGCTTCATGCCCTGGAGGACGGGGCTGTGGCCCCCCCACACCCTCTAGCAGATCATTACATGAAGGAACCTTTTAAAAAACAAAAAACAAGCGCGTCCATGCTCACAGGTGTACACACGGGTGATCACACCCACAAACTACACCCTTTTTGGCTCCTACCTCAAAGCACACTGTGTTCTGTTGATCTTATGTGCTGCACAATAATGTTTAATATTTAGTATTTACTGTCATATTCCCATATATCATTGTGATGTTGTTTATTCTATTACTCTTGTTCTCTTCTGCTTGTTTTCTTTTTTCTTTCTCAGCAGGTGACCCAGGTGATTGATATATGCATTTTTTTTTCTTTTTTTCTTCTTTTTTTTCTTTTTCTGCTCATTCTGTTGGTTTTTGGTTTTTGCCCTTCTCCCCCGTCCCTCTTCTCAGCTGTTTCTCTTTCCCTCTTTCTTTCTCCCCTTCTTTCCCCCAGTCAAGTCTGTCCCATGTTCAGTAAGTGAAAATAAAATAAACAATAAAAGGTGAATCAAATGGACCATTATGGCAAGGCTGGGATGGTCAATTTGGTAAAGTAAATCCGTTGGGCATCTTTCTTTGCCTTTAGACAACAATTCTGATGGCAAAAGAGCCAAACGGGACAGGCAAAAAAATAAAAAATAAATAAATAAATAAATATCCCCCTCACAGGACGAAGGCCTGAAGTGAGGTGATGGGGGTTGGTAGAGGCCATAAAACTAGAGTGCTGAGAGGTCTGCAGCTTTGGAAATAGCTGAGACCCATGTTGACAAACAACAAAACTAACTGGTATGGTTGAATGTCTATTCTACATACATTTGGACTCAGGTCCTATGGACAATGATGGAAACAACTGGAAGAGACATTCATGACGCCCTGCAGAGCTTAAACCACTCTGCAGAGAGACATGTGATGTGCACACCCGGAGGAAGCACCACCAAGCTGAGATGTTTTTGAAAATGTTATCTTCTTATTTTCACTATTAAATTAACAATTTCTTTGTTTGCTTGTAGGATGCAGTTTGCCATGAGATGAGATCAATGAGGAATGGGATAACTGCTAATACATTTGTTAAACTGTGTACTTTTACAGTAATTTAGGGTGATTTGACATATGCTGTGTTGTCGCGGGGTCCTCTTTTAATCCTCTCCCGGACAACAAACACAGGCGTAGTCGGTAAGGTCTTTTAGTGTGGATAATTTATTTAGCCGGCCTCCCCAGTGCACAGAAAATTATTTACAGCAAATAGAATTGACTTGGGTCAGTGTCAACAAAACGTCTGTATACCCGACCCAGCCTGCATGTTACCCTCCTTGTAACAGCTTACTGGACTCTCTCTCCCACCCCGTATGACCTGTCTCTTATATCCCGTAGCCCCTCCCCCTAGACGTAACAATCATTTCTTTATTATTACTTTAATCCTCACTGTCCCCCCTCAGCTTCTTTCCCACTGTAGTCTCACAACACACATGTATATACAGACTCTTAGGCAACTTCCAATCAGCCTACAATGTTTCACAAAACATTAAAACAATCCAAACAAAGGATGCAGTTCACGTGACCATCCAAGCCCACGTGAACCCATTATTTAAACCCCGGAACACCATACCATCGGCTTGCATCATCCCGCATCATTGGAGATCACAGCGCGTCTCCTCGACCGACTTTATTAACAAGGTAAGGGGAAATAAGTTGGCCACCCTCTATGCTGCTCCAAATCCCCCCCCCCTTCACCCCTTTTTGTTTATTGGTGTCTGTTAGAACTAATGGTGGCGGTGCGTATATACGCCCCGATCAGCTGTCTGCGGCTGGGCGATGTAACTCCGTCACATCATCCCCTTCCACCCGGAGGTGGCCGATGTGCGGCAACCTGGAAAGATAATCTGCCACCACATTGAGCTTGCCTGGTCTATGACGGATGGTGAATCTGAAAGGCTGCAGTGACAGGTACCAGCGGGTGAGTCGACTGTTATGATCCTTCATGGACTGGATCCAAGTGAGCGCTCGGTGATCGGTTTCCAGCTCAAACTCTCTTCCAAGTAAATAATACCTGAGCTTGTCCAACGCCCACTTAATAGCTAAGGCCTCTTTTTCCACCGTCGAGTAGTTGGTCTCCCGTGGCAGCAGCTTGCGGCTTAAGTATAGGACTGGATGTTCCTCTCCAGGGTCCCCTTGAGCCAGCACTGCTCCCAGGCCACTTTTGGAGGCATCCACCTGGACCAAAAACCTCTTTTTGAAGTCCGGGCTCCAGAGAACTGGGGTCGTACACAGGCAGGTTTTCAGCCCCTGGAAAGCTTGTTCACATTCTGCGGTCCATATGACCGGATTCCGTTGGTTCTTACCGGTCAATGCAGTAAGAGGGGCCGCAATGGTTGCAAACTGGGGCACAAACCTTCGGTACCAACCAACCAGCCCCAGGAAAGACCGGACCTCCTTTTTAGTGCGAGGCCGAGGGCAGTTCTGGATAGCCTCCACTTTATCCATCTGCGGGCGCACCTCACCCCTGCCCACTTGGTAGCCAAGGTAGCGGGTCTCCTGCCGTGCCCACTCACATTTAGTGGGGTTGAGGGTCAATCCTGCCTTATGAACTCTTCCCAAGACTTCGGATAAGTGCTGCAGATGCTCCTCCCAGGTGTTGCTGAAGATCACTACATCATCCAGGTAAGCGGCACTATAGGGGTCACACCCCTGTAGTAATTTGTCCATCAGCCTTTGAAAGGTGGCTGGTGCCCCATGTAGGCCAAATGGCATCACTGTGAACTGGAACAGGCCGGCAGGGGTCCTGAAGGCGGTGTACTGTCTCGACGACTCCTCCAGTGGCACCTGCCAGTACCCCTTGCACAGGTCCAGAGTAGTGATGTATCTGGCTGCTCCGATCTTCTCCAGTAAATCCTCGATTCGGGGCATGGGGTAAGCATCAAACTCAGAAATGGCATTAAGCTTCCGGAAGTCAATGCAGATACGTAGGGAGCCATCTTTCTTGAAGATAATGACCACCGGGCTACACCATTCAGAGCAGGACGGCTCGATCACTCTCATCTCCAGCACAAACTGCACCACCCCTTTCTCATTTTGAGCCGAAGCAGGAGTCTCCCAACACTTCCGGAGGAGATCCAAGGGCCCCTGCACGTCCCAACCATAGAGTAGCTCGAATGGTGAGAAACCAGTGGAAGCCTGGGGAACTTCTCTGTACGCGAACAGCAGGAAAGGTAGCCACTGGTCCCAGTCTTTCCCAGTGTCTGACACAAACTTCTGCAACATCCTCTTCAAAGTTTGGTTGAACCTCTCCACCAACCCATCTGTCTGTGGATGGTAAGGTGACGTCCTGATGGCAGAAATGCCTAGCTGCTTGTGGAAGAGCTGCATCAACTTAGAGGTAAAGTTAGTCCCTTGGTCAGTCAAAATCTCATCTGGTATCCCCACCTGGGAAAACAACTGTACCAGTGCACGCAGAACATTAGGTGCCGTGAGCGCACGCAACGGGACCGCTTCTGGAAAACGGGTCGCATAATCACACACCACCAAAATGTACTGATGACCCCGGCGACTTTTTACCAGCGGACCCACAATATCCATAGCTATCCTACGGAAGGGTGTGGAGATGATTGGAAGGGGCTGTAGCAAGGCCTGGTCCGATTTGCGGGCTGGACATGTTTTCTGACATACAGGGCATGTACGGCAATAATTTTGGACATCAGTGTACATCGACGGCCAAAAGAAACGAGAGCTAACTCGCAGATACGTTTTTTGGCAACCCAAATGACCTGCCCAGGGGAGGGTGTGTGCTAAGTGCAAAATGAGGGATTTACAACTAGCAGGAATCACAAGCCGTTGGTGGTCCCCGTCAACTGCATACAACACATTTTTATCAAGAATAAACTTCTCTTTCCCTCCCCATTTCCCCGTTCCCCCTTCAATCACATTAGCGAACAACACATTTAACGTTTCATCCTCCCTTTGCAACACAGAGATATTTTCGGGCACATCCCATTTCATGTTCTTAGTGTCCGGCTCTTTTGACCATAGCTGCTTCTCAAAGCGGCGTTGGCGGCGAGATTTTCTTGGCCCTTTCGTGCCACCATCGCACAGACTACTGTCAAAGTCTGGCAGGGGTTGGCATTCAGCCTTCGCCCGGGCCCTAGTGACCACCGGGCCTAACACATTCACTTTAACCTTCCCCGCTTCCCCCCTCTCAGTCTCTGTGGCCCGTTCTTCTTTTTCTTGCAACAAATCCATAAGCACAGGCAAGTCCATCCCCAGAATAACCTCTACCGGCAAATTCTGTACCACCCCAACTGACAATAGGTATGGCTGTTCATTAATAGTCACTGTTACTTCCACCTTTGGGTATGGGTGTTTATCACCATGCACACATAACACTTCTTCTTGTCTGCTGTAATCCACACAGTTCACTGGTACCAAGCTTTGCTTAATTAATGACATGAAACTACCAGTGTCCAGCAAAGCAGTAACCTGCTGACCATTTACTATCACTTTTTTATAGCGTTGCACATCCACTGGCTGGACCCTTGTAGGCTCCGCCTCCAGCCAGGGTGCATAGCAGGCCCCCGTGACTTTGGCCTTCCGAATAGGGCACACCGAGGCTTTATGGCCTGGCTGCTGGCAATAATAACAAAGAAAGTCCTTACCCGCTCCTCGTAGATTAGATACCTTGGGGATCCCGGGTGGCTCGGGGTTGCTCTCCCTCTTCAAAAACCCCGACGATGGCAGTGGTGGTCGCTGTGGCGTCCCAGATGAGCGTGCAGGTGGTGCTCCTTTACGCGCGTTGAAGTACTGTGACACCAGCTTAGCAGCGGCCAGTCCATCTGCTGGCTCATGCTCCCTCACCCAGGTCCTCACCTCCCCTGGCAGTACTCGAATTAACTGCTCCAAGATGATCGCTTCTCCCATCTCGTCCTTCGTGTGCTGCTCTGGTCGGAGCCAGCGTCGATAAAGTCCTTTCAGGCGATAATAGGTCTCGGTGGGGCTCTCACCAGGTGGAATTATATTAGAGCGAAACCGCTGCCGATACGTTTCCGGTGAAATGTCAAATTTAATTAACAAGGCAGTTTTGAGATCTTCATACCGATGGGCTCTTTCTTCATCCATTGCAGTATAGGCCTCCAACGCCTTCCCCGCTAGCAGTGGAACTAGCCGACAGGCCCATTCGCTCTCTGGCCATCTCCATGTTCTGGCCACCCGCTCAAAACGCAACAAATAGTTCTCAATATCTTCCCCCATCTGATAAGGCGGGATCTTCGGCCCCGCCGATCGCCTCCACTCTCCCCCTGACGGGTCGATACTGCTAATCCCTCCTTGGGACTGACGAGAGGGAACCTCCGCTGGCGACTCCCCGTATTCCCTCTGCCGCGCCGGTGTAGGCAGTACCATTCGGGGGCTGCTTGCCGTTGCCGTGCTTGGCGTAGCCGTTGCTGCCGTAGTGCTAGCTCCAGCTGTAACTCCGTCACATGTGTATAAAAATGTTTGCATTGAAACTGTCAGACATGAGGTGATCATAACTGGGAGCTTTTCAAGCATAAAGGTCAAAAAGGGGGGAATGTTAGATTTGTATTGTTGATTGTCATTTATGCTTAGAAATATTTACTTATATATGCTTAGAGTTTTGTAATTAGTTGTAGATTGGTAGAGGTTTTGATCCTTGATAGTCTGCAAACTTTGTGTGTATTAGACAGCACTTTGGGAGCATGAGAGGTCGTACCGTGTCTTATTGTTTTATGGTAGGATTAACGTAGTTGCGTCTGTTTTAGTCTAAGTGCTCTTTGTTTAGATGAACTGCTGGACTTCCTCACCGTGTTATCTATCTAGGGTGAGGGGGAGGCTACCCTCTTCCTGACCAAGGATGTTTGACCCTTTGATCAGCAGTCCACACACACACACACACACACACACACACACACACACACACAGGCAAGGTACTCTTTGTGTGTATGTAGACGTCATATGTTAATGAACTTATGCATATTCATGTAACCTCAATAAAAGAACAGTGGTACGGGAGAACGGACGAGAGCAACTGGGGTCAAGCGAAGGAACGGCGCTCTGTCCGGTTTTCTCCCGTGCACGAGTAACATGAAGAACTTTGCCTACTTGTGTCTTGCTTTGCAGTGTAATTATATTGCCTTCAACGTTCCAGCAGATGGGTTCAACCTACAAACCTATCAGAGGTAATGTTCATATGTTGATTAATGGTTTTTTTTTTTTCGTTTTTGATGTACTGCAGAATATTTGTATAAAATCCCAGGCCAGGAAAACCATGTTTTTCTGTGTTTTATCTTTAGCTACTTTGACACAAAGGCATCTGCTGTGACGCTCACACCTTTGATAAAGTCTTGCGTGTGTCAGCTTCCTTTTTATAGATACAAAAATATGTAAATGTACTGTTCTGAATTATAATATTTCTGACTGTCAAAATTTCCCATATTCAAATCGAATCGAATCGAATTTAATCGAATCATGGATCGAATCGATTCGGGACCTTGTGAATCAGAATCGAATTGATTCTAGAAATCAGTGACGATACCCAGCCCTAATTATATACTATATTTTGCAGACAGAGAGTTACAGGACTCTCTCCCAGACCACAGACTCATACTCATAATACAAGTCAGAACTGTATTTAAAAAAGAAAGAAAGTTGTGTTTTCAAAATTGGAGTTCAAGTTACTTTTACTTCCAATAGTGTTAACATACTACACAGGTCAATGACTAGATTTTTTTTTACATTTTCATTGCAAGTGGGCTAAAGCAGTTAGTTAAAAGTAGTCTAACATAAATGTAAATGCTGTAATTTGATTATTTTAATAAACCATGTAACTTGGATGGATTCAATGCTGGCGTGACCACAGTGCACACGTCTACTGTTGCTCACAGTGGTCCAAGGGACCGCTCAGGGAGTTTGTGTGTTCGCTCACACGCATGAAAAATTAGAGGGAACATTGCTGGTCGGCCCCTTTAGGGTCCCTGAAGGTGTGAAAATGACCTCTGTAAAGTATGTAGGTTTTTCTGAGGGTGGGGAGGCAGTTCACATCCAAACAGCAGCTCTGTAAGGCAGCTCTGTTTCTGCAAAGACATTCAAGCAGAAACTTTCCAAGAACTCACGTTTCATGCAAGAATTGTGAAACTGCTATCAAATATGTGAATATGTAACTTGTCCTGTTGAGATGTTTTTTACTAATGCTGCAAATTCAACAAATGGCCATTTTCATTTCTCTACAACCTATAAAATGTTTTGAAACTCTGTGTGCTTCATAATTTGGAACAGTGCATTTTAGGCATTTTATTTTTGAAAAACATTGTTTTCATTCGAGCTTTGTTCAGTAACATTTGAATTATACTCTAATGGTTGATGACTCAAAAATTATGCTGACTGTCATTTGAATCGACTGTTTAGGACAGGGGTCGGCAACCTGCGGCTCCGGAGCCGCATGCGGCTCTTTAGTCCTTTAGTCCTCCGCTGGTTTGGGAAAATAAATTATTATTTTTTAAGTAATTAGCTGAAGTGTATTTTATTTATGTTAGTTCTTTTTTAACTTGTAGTTCTAAATTGGAAGATTATTGTGATATTGAAATATAAAATTATATTCTATTTTTTTTATTTTTTTTTTGATCACTCAAAATAAGCGTCACACTTGCGGAAGCCAATATACCTGCCGAAACACCGTGCATTTATCGAGACTTTCAACCCCAGGTAAGACAATTCTGGATCTTCGGATCCACATTATGTCAGCAGCTGTTCTCCACCGTGAACTATGTTAAAAACAAACATAGGGTGTCATGGGGTCCCCAGGAAAAAAATTGTAAATGTAAAATATTAATAAAATAAATATTCTTCTGTAGCAAAAACAAAGTATAACATAAATTATTCTGTAGTGGGAAGCACAGAAAAGCAAAGCAACCTGTTTAGACACTTGCTGGTTAAAAAAATCAGGATGTGCATGACGAGCTCCAACAAGGCCGAATCACAAAGCATGCCAGCATCTGTGCTGTCATCTTTGCAAGGATGATACCAGCAAGCCAGCCGCTGCTCAGTTCACAGAACACACGCTGGTCGTGGCTCAGGCCATACTCACTCGCACAACCAGTTTTTTTAGGTTTGGCTCTTTTTTACCGTGACTGCGTTGAGTTGTGTTCCCTCCCTAAAAGCTCAAACCATCTTGCTGTTTAGTTCGATGATGCAAAGAGTCTTTTTCCAAGAATTTCTGTGCAGAGGAAGTAAGATTCACAGGTCTGTGCAGGTGACTCTGTGGAAAGATTATCGGATCGCTTCTCTTCTGCTCCACTTCAGGTGGCGTGTGACAGTTGGCTGTTGGAGTCGGGATTCATTAATCCCAGACAGATTTCTCCGTGCTTGGTGTAAATGTCACACCTCAGATATGGATTTGCAGGATTCTCAGGTCCACACGTGAGCTCTGTGTTTCACACTGACTGAGTGTCAGCGGGCCGTGGCTGGGCTCTCTTTCCTCTCTCCGTGCCAGAGTCTGATGGTGTCACAGTGTTCATGATGAAGACGGAGGAAGTTGAATAACTTGTCTTTAACCTTGAGTCCTCATGAAAAGCTTCTTCAGAAGCAATGAAGTTATTTTTCTGCACATTTTCACAAAACTTTCTTTGTTGTGCAGTATACTCATAGAATCAGTGGCATTGGAGACTGAGAGGCCTGTAATGTATTTGAGAAATGCTTGAAAGTAGAGATGGACCGATATTACGTATCGGTATCGGTCCGATACTGACCTAAATTACTGGATCGGATATCGGAGAGAAATAAAAAATGTAATCCGATCCGTTCAATATCAAAAAAAGCACCTCACAAAGCTTGCGACACGCGGTAACTCGCCTCATAACCTTAGCACTCGGAGCAGTATGCGTCACGTGATAGAGCGGCTGTGGCATGTGAGACCTGTCAGTGGTCTGGTTGAGCATTTGGAGTTTCGCTACCAACCCGGCATTTCATCGCCGACAACGTGATCTCAGAAGGAAGTAAAGCAAGTGTGTAAGTCCATCTCTGAATGTTTGTAAAGCATTCCCACGTTAAGCTTAAGAACCGATATATGGAGCGAGTGCCTCTTCTCTCTCTCTCTCTCTCTCTCTCCTGCTGCTACTTCAATCATGAAACTGATCAATGATCAGCTGATTGGCTTTTCTGTCGTGAGTCCGTCTCTCTTGTTTGTTTATTGCCCACTTCGCGCCAGAAAGAGGAAACCAGCGGCTGAACAACAGCAGCACGTTTAAGCTTGATAAGCTGTTGTTAGAATTTATTTAATATTACTTTTTACACCAGGATCCTTTTCTACATAGCTGACAGCTGGTAACTGTGCAGGGGCGGATCTAGCAAAGTTTAGCCAGGGGGGCCGATAGGGCATGAACAGGGAAAAGGGGGGCACAAAGACATACTTTTCTTTCTTATTCTCATTTAAAATGTCTAGCTTTTAATAAATAATTATCCGAATCTTACACCCAAAGTTTTAATCTGATGAAAAATGTATAGAAGTCCGTTACTGTATATAGTAACTGTTAAGTCTAATATACCCTAGTAAGCTATAGTACTTTTTCCATCTGTGCAGTCTGCAATTCTGTTGAAGAAAGATGTTGAATCTATTTAATTATTCTTGAAAAATAATTGAGTTCTGTGCATTTTATTTCCCACACTGCATCAAATTAAAGTTGATTACATCGATTAAGCATCATGAGGTGGTTCCCTTTTTTTAGAACCCTATTAGTTAGGTTGCTTACTCTTTAAAATACCAGAATAGGGAGGATGGAGTAGGTTTAAGTTTATTAGATTGATCAGTGTTGCTGAACTATGAAATATTTTGGGTGCAGTACATTTTTTGCATACAGGTATAACAGAATAGCTTTAGTGTTTGTTTTTTTGTAACTTGAGTATGAACTTATACAAAAAGCAGCAAGATATTAAAAAAACATTTTTATTTATTAAAAAACACACTATATCGGATTCATATCGGTATCGGCAGATATCCAAATTTATGGTATCGGTATCGGACATTAAAAAAGTGGTATCATGCCATCTCTACTTGAAAGGTAAAGAACTTTATATTCATCATGTTCTGTGTTAGATGGTGGGATATTGTATTTTGCCCTCCCCTAACTTTAGCCATTTTCTGTTGTTTTATATTGTATTCATGGTTCATACTGCACAGTTCTGCTTTTATACTGATGCTACAGTGAAATGAATATTTCTGCTAAGTGAAGGTGAAGAACATCTTTATCAAAGATGACCTGACTGCTGCATGAAGAAGATTTCTAAATAAAGCTCAAGCTTCATGAACTTGCTCCATCCTCACAATAAATATCGAACTTTACTCTCCAATCATTTTTCCTTCATCAAGGTTGTGTGCAGGCACTTCAGCTAATTGGAGTCCCTGAACCGGATCTCTGGACCGTCTTTGTGCTGTTGGAGCATTTTTAATGACATCATCTGACCAATAACGTGGCTGGTGTGAGGTCACTGTGCTAAGAGACCGTACAAAAGGGCTGAGCTCCAGGGAGGGAGGGAAGGGAGCTCTGCATCACTTCCTGTGTGGGCTTGTTACCTGATGCATAAATCATAGCAGATAATGCTGCGTTATTGCTGTGATTCATGCTGGCCGGCTGAAGCTGAATGAGTTTATCTGTTTCTCCATGAAGTCGCTTTGACAGGAGCCGCCCAGGGGTGAAGGCCGGGGGTGATCTACATTTAGACTCTCAGATTAAATTTTTTACTATCACTGTTATTTATGGGGAGAGGGGGAAGCTGGCTGGATGGTTTCTTCATGTGTTCGTGCTGCTGGTGATTGCATGTGAGGCTTCTTTGTTCATGAAATCCACCACACATAATTTTGTTGATTAAGCAATATCTGATGTTAATTATCTGATAATTGTGAAAAATAATGAACTTTAACCATGTTATTAGATCTGTAGCCAAGAAAATATGGTTTGTACAGTGTTTTCTGTCATTTTAGCAGAATGAGAGTGAACTAAGTTCAGCTGGGAGGACTAGCTGACATGATTCAACGTCAGCTGATGTGTATAGAGACCAGCGAGAGCTCCAACTTTAAGCATCAAGCAAACGTGCACGTAAGCATGTGCTCACTTTCTGTATGTGTCTTTCTTCTTCATCTGCTTCCAAGGTGCACAGAGAATGACGACAGTGTTGCTTCAACTCTGAGTTCAACCTTCAGTCTGTGTACTCGTGACTCGTTGCCGTATAGCTGTGCAGAGCATGCTCCCTCTGCAGTCATGTTGGGGGGAGACCTCCACAGCGTGCCATGTCTCAGGTTGCTGTGGTTACCTGCAGTTTGCGTTGACGACCCCAACTTGTCTGCAAATATAAACTGCTTGGCGAGTGGTAGTGAAACAGTGAGAAGCGTGATTCCTTTTGAAAATTGTTGGTTGCAGTCGAGCACAGCTCATTACCAGGTTTCACTACATTTCAGGGAGCAAATGGTCTGCCACGCAAACTATGGCATAATCGTAGCAGTCAGCGTAATCACAAGAAGCTTTTTTTTGCAGCACCCTGTCTGAGATTTCACCCATGCAGAGCCAGTATTCCTCATCGGTGTGGTACTGTAAATGATAAATGGCCTGTATTTGCATAGCGCTTTACACATCCAGTCATCCACACACTGGTGATGGCAAGCTACATTGTAGCCACAGCCACCCTGGGGCGCACTGACAGAGGCGAGGCTGCCGGACACTGGCGGCACTGGGCCCTCTGACCACCACCAGTAGGTGGCAACAGGTGAAGTGTCTTGTCCAAGGAGAACAACGACCGTGACTGTCCAAGCCGGGGCTCGAACCAGCAACCTTCCAATTACAAGGCAAACTCCCAACTCTTGAGCCACGATTGCCCCAGCTGATTGTCTGGTAACAAATAATCTGAGCTTTGACAAACACAGCCGCACAATTGGAAGCTTTCTAAGTCACTGACAATCACAGCAAAACTCAGGATGGATGCTGCAGATCGACCAAAGAAACTGCAGCAGGTTGCAGGATATTTCCCGTGCTGTCATCGTCGGGCCAGAGGAGTTCCAAGAATCTGAGCTATTTTAGGACAGTCAGGTCCATTAATATGAAACATTTCATGTTCTGGGTCAGTGATACGGGAAGTGTCTGGAAAAGCTTAAGGAAAACTGAAGGTTTTGGCCGAACTCTATGGGTTTGTTGCCTGAACGAAGCATTAAAGGCAGCTCATAAACATTTTGTGTATTGATCTTCTTCTTTATCAACGCCAGTTAAATCAGGAGACACACAGGTTTAACTTGCTAACAGATTTTAGTGCCCTGACACTAAGTGTAGCTTTTATTTTTGCCAGGATCTGTTTGCTTTGAAATGCTTAGATCTTACTCTGAGTGTCCCAGTACCAGTGAAAGTTCACTTTTATGGTAAATAAAACCATTTCTGAAGAACAGAAAAGTTAGGTTTCTCTCACAGGCGATTAAATAGCTGCCAGTGTGAGAGTGCTTGTTTCGTAAGAACTGCAGAACTGGATAAGCCATCATTTTAAGTAAAGCTCCTCCCTGAGTACATAATACAATACTGTGGCAGATTAATGTTAAGATGGAGGGATTTGTATGAAGGGAGGTAGACAGGTATGTAGTTGCTCTTTCAGACTGTTGTCATTGGAAATTAATCAGAAAGGAAAACGAAGCGTTCAGTTCAAACTGAGATGAATGACTGAGATGAAGTTCTTATTGTCTCGATCCATCAGCTTTCAGAGCACATCTGGAACCTGCATGAAGACCATCACAGACATTTCTAATCAAAGAGCAACGGCAAGAAGACCAGTTAAAACAAGTTAAACCATTTAAAGTTGCAACAAACAGAATTAGAACATGTTCAAAATTTAATTTTACTCAAAACAAAACAAATTACAGCAAAACGTTTTGTTTTATGGAATGACTGAAGAAGTTCGACAGAGTTTAGACTGGGATAAAGTTCTGACGTTTTGACTGTATTTGTGGGTTTAAGTGTCTCCTGCTCTCCTTGAACCATGGGCAGTAACAGTGAAATCAACACGGAAAAACCAGTGTGCTGACTCAGCAGGTTTATGAAGGTATGTGGAAAATCTCTTCCCTTTGACCTCAGCAAACACTTTCCTGATTAGTCTAAAGGTCTCAGCCATTGGTTTCAGGTCAGACCAGATCGAATGTGATGTTCATGCTGTAAAGCGTCCGAAAAGCCGATTATCCAGGATAGGCAGTGAGAGAGAGATAGCCTCGTCCTGGCTGGGATCACTTATCAGATCCTCTCTCGGCTGGATCGAGGGATTCAGTGGAAGAGCGGTGACTGCTGACATGCTCCTTGGACAGAGTGAATGAGCTGATTGGTCTTTACTGGAAAACGCTCTACGACTGTTTCCTGTTTCGAGCGCTAATCAGTGCTTTAACAAGAAATGCTTCTTGAGCTCCACATTTCATAAATCCTCCAAACTTTTGTCTGCTGTATATTTCTCCATACTTCTAAATTTGTACATGTTTATTCTGAGTTGTGTTGTTGTGGAGGATGTGATGATAATACGTTATTATTGTCCCACCAGTTTTATTTATTCTGTGCCAGGAAATAAAGAAATAAGTCAGTGAAATAGTCTGTCAGCTCTTCATTTCTGTCACCTTGAATATTTGGCTTGTGATAAAACTCAACAGTAAAAGGCCGATCATCACAAAGTGTCTAGATACTGACATTCGAACCAAAGTATCCATCCATCCATTCGCTTCCACTTATCCTTTTCAGGGTCGCGGGGGGCGCTGGAGCCTATCCCAGCTGTCATAGGGCGAAAGGCGGGGTACACCCTGGACAGGTCGCCAGTCTGTCGCAGGGCTAACACACAGGGACAGACAACCATTCACACTCACATTCACTCGCACATTCACACCTAGTGACAATTTGGATTAATCAATTAACCTATCCCCACAAGCTGCATGTCTTTGGACGGTGGGAGGAAGCCGGAGTACCCGGAGAGAACCCACGCAAACACGGGGAGAACATGCAAACTCCACACAGAAAGACCCCGGCCTGATGGTGTAATTGAACTCAGGACCTTCTTGCTGTGCGGCAACAGTGCTAACCACCGTGCCACCGTGCTGCCAAAGTACTCGTAATTTATTTCCATTCTGAGCTTTTCCAGTACTGTACTGACTCATGCTGTGATTTAGTCACCTGAATGCATCACCAGCCTGATAGTATAGTATAAAATAAAAACCTCTGCCTGGCGAGGTTTGCAGAAAAGAGACCAATCCCACAATGCATGCATAACAAGCACTGAAATACAGTGTAATTAAAGATGAAAGATACATTTCAATGCAAATGGTTGATTTGAGCCAATCAGTGTAACGCCTACATGTAGCGAGTGGATGCTTTCTTCCGTCCGGGTTCGTCTGATTTTCACAGAGTTGGAGACAAAAAGCTTTGATACAGAGAGAGGAGAGAGGAGGAATTGCTAAATGAGAGCGTGATCCTCTAATTACAGCCCAAAGTGAGAGTGTGTGTGTACCTTTAAAGGAGGAGAACAATAAGAAAAGGTCTAAAATGAGGGGGCAGATGAAGTGTGTGAATGTGTTGAACAGAGAATGAATGTAATATGTAGCTGTAATAGTTTGCTTTCATAGTTTTGTACAAATATGACTTTTTGGGACTTAACAATGGCTCTATTGTTACGAGGAACCATCAAAAACCCCTCTTCCTCCCTTTGACATTTCTCATATCTCTAAAGCTCTCCTCCAGAGGATGACTGTTGCGCTCATTTGGTGAAACAGAAAAGGCGAGACACATCTTCCACTTTCAGCAAACAAAAACCTGCCGTAAACATACGACACAGAGGACTGAAATTGGTTTTTGCTGCCTTTTATTTCCAGACAGAACATAGTGGGAGCTGCTGAAAACATCGCAGACATCAGAACATTCTTTACTAGCAGGGTCTTAAACCGCAGCATGGAGGCTTTTCCTTTTTTTTTTTTTTTTTTTTTTTTTTCTTTTTTGCCTGTCCCGTTTGGCTCTTTTGCCCTCAGAATTGTTGTCTAAAGGCAAAGAAAGATGCCCAACGGATTTACTTTACCAAACTGACCATCCCAGCCTTGCCGTAATGGTCCATTTGATTCACCTTTTATTGTTTATTTTATTTTCACTTACTGAATACGGGACAGACTTGACTGGGGGAAAGAAGGGGAGAAAGAAAGAGGGAAAGAGAAACAGCTGAGAAGAGGGACGGGGGAGAAGGGCAAAAGACAAAAACCAACAGAACGGGCAGAGAAAAAAAAATGCATATATCAATCACCTGGGTCACCTGCTGAGAAAGAAAAAAGAAAGCAAGCAGAAGAGAACAAGAGTAATAGAATAAACAACATCACAATGATATATGGGAATATGACAGTAAATACTAAATGTTAAACATTATTGTGCAGCACATAAGATCAACAGAACACAGTGTGCTTTGAGGTAGGAGCCAAAAAGGGTGTAGTTTGTGGGTGTGATCACCCGTGTGTACACCTGTGAGCATGGACGCGCTTGTTTTTTGTTTTTTAAAAGGTTCCTTCATGTAATAATCTGCTAGAGGGTGTGGGGGGGCCACAGCCCCGTCCTCCAGGGCATGAAGCAGGTGTGGAGGAGATCAAAACTCCAGACATCCAGAGGCCCCCAGAACACAAGAGACCAAGGAAGACCAACAGAGGGGCAGCTGCGCCACTGTCCCGGAAAGAGCTGAGGAGAGTCCCAGATGAGGGCTCACTCAGCAGCCGCGGAGCAGAAGCCAGGGGGAGTTGCAGTGACGCGCCCGTGAGCTCCGCCGGCAGCCTGCTGCGCCTGAGTGACCGAGCCCCAGGCCGAGAGGCCGGGGGCACCCCACCTCCGAAGTGGCCCGAGCGAGCCCCAGGCTCCAGGCCCCGATAAGCGGCCGCCAAGGAGTGAGCCGGTGTGTACCTGGACGCCCATCCCCGGACACAAAGAACCACCAACGCACCGATGTCTGAGGGAGTCCGCCACTGGCAGGGGAAGTGGTGGTAGGGGGAGATAGGCCTCCAAACCTTGGAGGGCCTGAGATGTCCCCAGAGAGGTGGCGCCTGACACCCAACCTGACATATAGACACAGAAATACAGGCACACACAGATACAAACATCCATTCCCACCCTCATGCTCTCATATGCACTTACTCCACACTCAACCAACGTGGAGACAGACATAAAGAGACGTTGTACACACGATCACACTCCCTAAGCGTACTCTACAAACCGGGTCTAGGTACCCCCGCCCCTGGAGGGGGGAACTGCACCCAGACCCAGGTGGTGTTTCCCTTTTCCCTGCGGTGGGGGGAGGCAGACCGCCCCGACTCCGCAGCAGCAGGAAGGCTCCACACTCCAGACCGCAGTCGGACGGCCAACTCCTCCTCCTAGCCCCCCTGCTCCAGCAGGTCGCAGAGAATGGGGGTGAGAGAAGACTCCAAACCTCCCTCCACCCGCTTTTCCTAATGTTGATTTTACAGTTAAAAAAGGAATTTTGGTTCTTTACACACACCCCAAAATATCAACATTAGTCAACAAAAATCAACAAAAAAAGCAATTAATAAAATTAGTTGCTTTAATGGTGCTTCTAACTGCATTAGTACCTGGTAGCTAGCCACAGTTGGTTAGGCTAACACATTAGCAGTAAAGGTTAATGTTGAAGGTCGCTGTTAGGGTGAATTGTTAAATGTTGTCATTTCTATGCTTGCCAACTCTGATGAAAGGGATTCCACTGTCCTTCCCCCCCAGATTCTCGAGGTTCTGGTTGGGGGGCTGTAATGTTTTATTGCAGATACATCCTATTTGGAAGATCTGCTTCTTTTTGATGTAAGCTTCCTGCGTTTACGACCCTTTGGTCAGCAGGAGGTCTGACACACACACACACACACATTCTTACAGAAGTTCACACATATACATACAATGCCTTGTCTTAGAACCAAGTGGGCGTTGCTTTGCTATGACGTGTTTTGTGTGAACTGTCTCTCAATAAAAAGGCAGCAGGAGGAGGTCAGAGTCGGGGTCATTTTCGTGGTGGACACAAGCCTCCCTTGCGCAAGTGATTGATCGATCGACTGTCTTGTTTTCTTCATGATGAATAAGTCTCTAGAACTAGCGGGGCTTGTGGAAACACAGACCCAACAGTCGCCAATGGGCAGAGACAAACGGCATGCCGGAATGAAGACACTGAAAGTGAATTTCAGCTGAGAGAACATCCACAGCATTACTCGCTGTGAAAAAGCCCTGACACAGTTAATGTCACATTAAAAAGAAGAAAGTGTCGCCCAACGCAGGAGACGTTCAGACTGGAATCGGCCCGGTGTCGTGCCAAAGTAGGTATCCCCGACAGAATTTGTTTCCCCTGTGCTGGGAGCACGCAGGAAGTACTGATGTTTTCATTTTGTGAAAAAGTGAAAAATTTGTATCGTTACATTACCATTCAGTTTGAGGGTTACAACAGAAAATTATATATTCATTGCTCACGGGGTATCAGATGGGATTATTTTAACAAACCATTAACATTTTAGCTGATAACTATTTTTATTCTCCTGTAACTTTACTATATAAAGAGCTAAATCCTCCAAAGTTTCAGCAGTAATGCGTCATAATAAGAAGTGTTTGTGAACTAAAAATCAGCAATCAGTGTTGGGGAGTAACGGAATACATGTACCGCCGTTACGTATTTAGAATACAAAATATGAGTAACTGTATTCCGTTACAGTTACCGTTTAAAAAGGTGGTATTCAGAATACAGTTACTTTGTTGAAATAAATGGATTACACTGCGGTACTTTCCTGTTTCATTTTGTCGCGGGTCAGGACTGTTTGGGTTTTGTTTGACAGCTACGTTCTGTCGTTCCAGGCGGCAGCGTTACGGTTGCCATGGTTACAGGGCGACGCTCTCTCTCTCTTTCTGCGACTGTGTGTTTCCTGGGTGAGTGTAAGGAAGAGGACTCCCTTACTGCATTTATTTATATTGTATTGTCTGTATAGCACTTTAGAGCACACCTTTCACTTTATTAAAAGCACCTTATCAAGCACTTTATGTAGCATTGCACTTTAAGCATGGATTTGCACACAAGAAGTTTAAATATTTATTGACTATTTATTGGGAATTTTAAAATCAGTTGGTGGCCTTGTTTCAGATCCTGCACAGCTGCTCCTCATCAAGGAATGTGGTGGTTGTCTGTCAGGAGAGAAGAATGGTGATTGAGATTGTGATTAAGGTTTACCAATAAGGAAAACTAAGGCAAATGTGTGTGTGAAATCTAGGGATAAACGTGGTGCAAATAAGTGTTTGTAAGTTAATGATTACTCACCTTTCTTGCCTGTGTCCTCTTCAAGGTGTTTGGGCAAATGTTTCCCCGGGGGTCCAGACACCATTTAAAGGTTCCGGGAGAGACCATGGGTAAAGAGTGTGGTGAATCTTTTTGTGCTTGGGTTTCTGGGTTTTTATAATATTGGGTTTTGTGTAACATTAAAGTGTGAAATATTTATTAATATGTAAATGTGAAGATGTATTTATGTATTTATTTATTCTTATTGATATATTGTATACTGTGGTGGAAGGTTGGGATTTAAGAATTTACCTGAGAGTGGAATAATGGTTAAGTCTGTGACAGCTGAACATATTTAAGGCTGCCAGTTGTCATTAGGGGATTTTTGTGCTGTGAAGAAGCTCGACAAGTTAATTGTTTTAAGGAGAGCCATATAGCAAATAAATACTTTGTTCCACTACACTTGCCTTGGTCTGTCTCACTGTGTTTCCAGCCGCTAAGGGCTGCCCTGTTACAGTGAGAGAGCGCCTTTTCGTTGTTGTTGTTGTGCTAAGCTAACAGGCAGAATGCTACAAGCATAGCTCTAAAGAATGTAGCATCATGGCCAGTGTAGTCCGTGCTGCAGGGAGAATGCACTGCCATACACGTTATGTGTCTGTGAGCGCGAGGAGGGAGAAAAAGGAGAGTGGAAAGGTACGAGTTGTCGTCGAGGAAAAACGGGAGATGGAAGCATGTAAATATAATAATAACCACTGCAGCCAAGAAGAGTGCCTGACGAGCCCAGTTGTAAGTAAGCTATTAAGACTCGACTGTACACCGTGTTCGTGTTTTCCTCCGAAAACAATAAGTTCCGTTGGAGCAGTCTTTCAACGCCTCTCTCTGTGTCTCGCAAGAAAAATTGACCCACACAACAAAGTAAAGCTATTTTTCGGCTATGAGCCGACAGGGACCCCGCCGTATTAGTCAGAGGTCCCTTTACTACAGTTCGGAGTCGCGGACCTTCAGTAATAGTAATAAATCACACAGCAATAGTACATTCACGTTGTTGTAAAAAGCACGATAATATATTAAGTAATCCAAAGTATTCAGAATACGTTACTCTCATTGAGTAACGTAACGGAATACGTTACAGAATACATTTTGGGGCATGTATTCTGTATTCTGTAACGGAATACATTTTAAAAGTAACCTTCCCAACACTGTCAGCAATGTGGTATACTGTTTGTCAGTGATTTACACAGGGGGAACAAATTGTGGCAGGATCAACCTGATATTATCCCGCTATAACTTCGTTGTATAAAGAGCTAACATCTCAAAAATGTCAGGAGTAGTTAGTCATTATAAGAAGTGTTTGTGAACTAAAAATCAACAATGTGGGATACTGTTTGTCCGTGATTTGGACAGTCCAGCGTGTGCTCCCGACGCAGGGGAAACAAATTCTGTCGGGGATACCTAGTTTGGCACGACAACTCGGTTGCTGTAACAGTAGCCTACATTCAACGGCTGCAGCCCTCCTGCTGCCAGATGTACACATCAACACCAAAAACAACAACAGCACAAGCAGCGCACAGGTTTTAAGCCAGTGAGGCATGATTGTGAGTCCATCTCATCTGCAGCAGCATCGCAGACCACGGCCCGCCACAATAATAAAGCATTTTTTATTTAATTATAAATAAATTATTTCTCCTAATTATGTCCTGGGTTTTAAGTAATTAATAATACAAAAGGAAAAATCACAAAAAACACTTAAGGTCATGAAAATTAATTCCGATTTAGCAATTCAATGAGGCATCCACCTTATTTATTGAAAAGTATCGGTATCGGTGTCGGCGATACTGGCCCGTATTTACTTGGTATCGGATCGATACCAAAATATGCAATGTCACACACCACTACTGGAAACGGCTGATACGTCAGCAGGTAGCAGGAGGATAATCAAACCCACAAAGTGCAAATCTACCAATCTACTAATTCTGTCAATACAATATGAGGCTGTCACCAAAGGTCTAAATGAAGCACTAATAGCGGCGGATGACTACTTTTATTACTTTAATAACATTTAGTTTATTATTACCGACTAATCTGGGTTTTCTTAATTTATATTAGCTCGACTTTCTGTATATTTGAAGGCAGCTGGAAAGAAAGATGATTTATAGCTTTAATATGTAACCCATGTGAAATACAGGGCTAATAAATCCCCTTTTGTCATCGAGGGCTATTGCCTATTATTGTCACATGGGGGTGCTTTGAGGCAGCTACACTGACCTTGCATCTCGTGCAAGGGAAGCATTGTCTGTCTCTACCTGTGAGATCCTCCCTCTAATGGCCGTCAAGTGTGTGTCGGTGTAGTGTTTTCAACGAGGATGTTGGTGACACCGAGTTAAACCACAAATGAAGACCCTGGAGTTTAGTTGCAGCTTGTTTAATTGTCTCCATGAACATGTGGTGAAAACTGAAATGACAGAAAATAAACTCCATCTCAACAGGCAGAAGCATGTTTACATCAATAAAGTGCATTACTCTTACTAAAACATTCATGTTAACAAAATATACATTAATATCCAAAGCTATCTGTATGAACTAGCATATAAAGTAAGTTACGGCGTTCCAGCCTGATAATTCGGAGTAGATGGCATTTGATTACATCTCCATACTGCCTTTAGCATGAGGAGCCTGTTTCTCAGCAAAACCGAGTGCTTGACCAAAACCGGAAGTGCTTGACCGGAACCGGAAGTGCCCCGCCAGAACAGGAAATACATTTTAGTGATATTTTCCTTTTAACTTAAACGTATGTAAAGCATGAATTATTAATTTTAACAACACATATTAATTTTTTAATGGCAAATCTTTTTAGAATTATTTATTTCAAACTTATGAACCTATTTATTCAGAGAAATGCCTTAAGGGCAACACACTCCCTGCCTGGCCTCGGGAGGCCACTATGCTAAACAAACATTATGCATTCAGTTCTTTGGCATGAGGAGGATAACTTCTGTAACTGGTCGCATAAATGTCTTTATGCACCCTTGATTGCATGTCTTTACTTCAATTTTCCTTACTCGGTCGTCCTTGCTTGGGAATGTGGCAGTGACCCTGGCCATGGGCCAGCTGTTTCGTGCAACCTGCTTGTCCTTGAGCAGAACCAGGTCGCCAACTTGGAGGTTTCTGCGCGATCCGGTCCATTTCTGCCTTTGCTGCAATGTGGGTAGATACTCTCGCCTCCAGCGTGTCCAGAACTGGTTGGAAAGGACTTGGACCCGTCTCCATTGTTTGTTGTAGAGGTCTTTATCCGAAAAGTCTCCAGGTGGGGATAGGAGGTAAGATTTCTGCGTAAGGAGCATTGAAGGGGATAGGACGAAAGGGTTCTCTGGATCAGAGGACACTGGGACGAGCGGCCTTGCATTTATTATGGCTGTAACCTCAGCCATGAGTGTGCATAACACGTCGTGAGTCAGTTGAACCTTATTTTGTAGTAGCATGGAGTCCAGGATTCTGCGGGCGACTCCGATCATGCGCTCCCAAGAGCCTCCCATGTGGGATGCATGTGGTGGATTAAACTCCCAACTGCAGCCTTGGATAGTTAGGTACTGTTGGAGTGATTTATCCATTCCAAGTTCCTTTGAAGTGCTAATAAAATTTGTGCCACGGTCAGATAGCAGCTGTTTGGCGGGGCCTCTCAAAGCGAAGAAGCGGCGGAGGGCGTTTATGCAGCTGGATGTGTCCAGAGATTCGATTACCTCAATATGCACAGCTCTCGAACTCATGCAGGTAAACATGATGGCCCACCGCTTACTTTCAGCTACTCCGCCCCTGGTACGCCTGGTTGTTATGGACCACGGTCCGAAGACATCAAGGCCGACGTAGGTGAAAGGAGGACACGTTTTTAGGACTGCACTGCATCAAAGTCTAAGTCCAACTCATCTTGAATGAGGTCAGCCATTTCTGCTGCCAAGACGGCTGCACATAGTTCAAGTCTTGGTATTGTAGGTTCTGACAGGGGGGCTAGTTTTGCTTTGCCCATTATGAACCCAACCTCGACCTTCCCATCTGTGTGAACTGCCTTTAAGTAGGCTACAGCTCCTATGGCCTTAGTAGATGCATCTGAGAATAAACACAGTTCCTTTCGCTTTGCTCGACTTAGTGAGGTGGATGTGTAGGTTCTGGGAACATGTAGTTCTCTTAAATCCTGAAGGGAATTTCTCCACATTTCCCATCTGCTTTGTTTGTCCTCTGGAAGGGGTACGTCCCAATCTGAACATTCTGAAGTAAGCTCTCTGAGTAGGGCCCTTCCTTGGATTGTAACGGGTGCCAATAGGCCCAGGGGATCGAAGACGCTATTGACAGAGGACAATACGCCACGGCGAGTGAATGGCTTGCTTGAGGTGGCCACTGAGTAAGTGAATGTGTCTCTTGTTATTTCCCAAATGAGTCCAAGGCTTCGCTGGGATTGTGTCTCTTCACCACTTAAATCTAAGTTTTTAATGACAGGAGCACAATCTTCTGGGCAGAAGGCCTGCATAACTTCCTGAGAGTTGGAAACGAACTTATGCAGGCATAGGTTGGATTCAGCGAGTGAGGCTTGTGTTCTTTGAAGCAAGTCTATAGCCTCAGCAGGAGAGGGGACAGAGATCAAGCCGTCATCTACGTAAAAGTGCCTCTCCACGAACTTTACTGTATCTGCACCATAGTCTTTCGAACCTGCTCTGATGGCCTTGCGTAGTCCATAAATGGCAACAGTGGGGGATGTTGAGTTGCCAAACACGTGGACTTTCATCCGGTACTCAACAACTTCTTTGTTTAGGTCGTTGTCCCTATGCCACAGAAAACGGAGGAAGTTGCGGTGGTCTTCGCGTACCATAAAACAGTGAAACATTTGCTGTATATCTGCCATGATTGCAACACTTTCTGTCCGGAAGCGGAGAAGAACTCCGACAAGTGTGTTGTTTAAATCAGGGCCAGTAAGGAGGACATTGTTAAGTAAGACACCCAAGTACTGGGCGCTAGAATCGAAGACAACCCTGATCTGATTGGGTTTTTGTGGGTGGTAGACTCCAAATGTTGGAAGATACCAACACTCTTCTCCCTTTTCCAGTGGGGGGGCCACCTCAGCGTGACCACTGGAGAGGATTTTTTTTCATGGCATTTGATGGCATTTGATTACATCTCCATACTGCCTTTAGCATGAGGAGCCTGTGGTCGTGTCCAAATTCATGGGCTGCATCCTCCTGAGGACCCGGCCTTCGCGGTCTACGTGGGCCAGGTCCTCAGAAGGTCGGGTAGGCCGGAAGTAAACGGCCGTGAAATTGGACGGTCTAGCCTTCTGATTAGGGTCACCGCTGTCTCGGTGGAGTTTAATAAACTCAGCCGTCTGCTCTTTGCTATCTAAAATATAACGGGACACTGGCGTAAATTCTCGACTGTCTCATACTTCTGTTTAATCAGTTTTCTGTTTGACGTTTAGTCAGCTGTGTAAAAACCAAGGAGGAACCCACCCGGGGAATTAATAAAGTTTTATTTTATCTAATCTAATCTAATAACTTTAATCTCAGCCAAACCGATTTAATCATGAACAAACAAAACAGTGAAAAAAGCCCAACAATAACATTTTTAGGTTGTCTAAGTGACTTATATATATTACGTTTAACCCGAGCAGCGAAAGTCTGCGGTGATCTGAAAATGATGTGCCGGGAGTTGTGCCGTTCTCGGCTGCATCAGTAACCCTCGAGCTCCCGGCTAGCTATCGAGCTGGTGGGTAGCAGACGCCTCTGAAAACGTCGAAGCACTTTTGCAAATATGCGATATCTTGATAAACCGAGCAGATATTTGATGTTTACACAGCTACTTTCTCGCCTGAAAATATGTTAAAAGTTTATTTTGTGACCCAGAAAAATTAGTATGAGTAATTTTAAAGCTTAGTAGCGGCCGTCATTGTTGGAAACTGGAGTTTGGCTGGGCCGCGCTATGAATTCTGGGATATGGTAGGCCACGAAGGACACACCCGACCCATCCTTCAAATTCAGGGAAAAGGAGGACGCATTTGTCGGCTACATTCGGAGGAGTCTACGAATTTGGACAGCCTTCGGCGCGTCGCTGTGACGTAATCGGTCTACAAATGCGGCCTCAGGAGGATGCAGCCCATGAATTTGGACACGACCAATTTCTCAGCAAAACCGAGTGCTTGACCAAAACCGGAAGTGCTTGACCGGAACCGGAAGTGCCCCGCCAGAACAGGAAATACATTTTAGTGATATTTTCCTTTTAACTAAAATGTATGTAAAGCATGAATTATTCATTTTAACAACACATATAAAATTTTTAATGGCAAATCTTTTTAGAATTATTTATTTCAAACTTATGAACCTATTTATTCAGAGAAATGCCTTAAGGGCAACACAGTCGGAGCACGGCACAAAGTATCTCGACATGCAGTCCTGCAAACCAGTTAATGAGACCAAATAGTTTTTACATAGCAATGCTAATAAGCTGCTAATTTATTAGGCCATGAACTCTGGCCACAAAGGGAATAACATCTATTCAGCCATTGTGTTGGAAAATCCCGGTCAGTCACATGTTTTCGTTAGCTAACTGTTAAGTTTAGATAATGTCTTTTACTAGCCGATTTAGCTCAGAAACAATTAAAAAAACAAAACAATCGGGAGCTATGAGAATGTAGTGTGTTGTTGTACTTCAATCAATCAATCTTTATTTATAAAGCACTTTTCATATAAAGATGTAGCACAAAGTGCTTTACATGGTTAAAAGCAGCCCACCCCGCCCTCCAACTCACTCCCCACACTCTCATTAACATAAACGTTCATGGATACATACACACACACCCACACACCCACACACACACACTTAAAGAGTAAAACTGGGCTGGGCACACATGAGCCAGGGCACACATTATCTTGTTGTTCCTTACGGTGTGGTGTAAGTGTTGAGTGTTCTAAGCTACATATGTTACTGCCGATGCTAGGTGTGATGCTAGCTGCTATGTGCGGTTAGCCAACCACACCACAAGCCATATCATTCAAATATAAGTACTTGCTGTGTTTATATTAAAATGTTTCAGTCTTAATAGAAACAGCGCATCTCAGGTTTAAAAGTATTTGTACTGTAAATTAAGTAATTAAGAGGTAAGAATGATAAACGTCACTTTCATTGTAAACAGTGATTGTTACTGTTTAAGTTGCTTATGTTCTTTATTTTGACATAATTGTGATAAAATAATTTGTTACAGCTAAAAACAAGTTACTGTAACTGTGGCAACTTGGAAAAGCTAAGAGAAATATTTGTTATTAATACATTGGTAATCAAAGTACACTCTTAAGTATTTGGTTATACATGATGTATAATATTTGTTAAGATCCATTTTGGAGGAAAAGAAGTTAATGGGCTCATGTTAAGAACCCAGTATAGAATAGAAATTCATTGTCCTGCACTGTTTGTGTAGACTGTTTTTTCAACTGCTACAAAGGATCCTGGAGGAACCAGTGACGGCAAGCCCAGGCCAAATAAGAACCTGAATGATGGTGAAATTGTGCGGCCAGCCATGAGAACGGATTATGGGAATTGCCTGAAGAACTGATTCAAGTCCTACCTTGGATTTCAGATAAGTCCTGAAACTATAGTTGATAGTTATTGGTGTCATTTTTTTGAAACATACTGATCATCAACAACTGGGAGCTTCTTCAGATGAAAGTGAAACCAAGTCCAACATGTAGGCTTCTTTTTTAGTAGCGACCCGGGGGGGGGGTGAATCCTCTTTTTATAAATTAACAAGTATGGATTATTCTTTGGATGGACACAAACAGCTAGAGACTCTTTGAAGTCCACTGCCTGGGCAGATCATCGGTGCATTGTAATGTAAATGTAAAAAGACGTTCTCGCTCACTGTCCATTGACCAAATTTACGTGGCTGGGACTCTGATGGCCTCACGAACACAGGAAGTATAAAACCTAAATGAGCACACCGTGCAGCCCACAGGTTGGTGGTGGGGATTTTCACCATGATTTTTACACATTTGGTGAAAATCAGACTTGGTATATCAATGCAAACGCTCATACTCATAAACCAGCTGTCAGCACAGAGAGGCCATCTGTCCCACGGCCAAAGCTTGGATCAAACTGGGTCATCAGCACCACAGAGATCCTAAAAATGAAATATGTGTGTTCTGAATATGAGCAGGGAGAACTGACGATCCTGTTCAAAACAACTATCTGTTTTTTTCTCCTTTGGCAGTGAGTTTGTTCATGTCAGGCTGAGAGCTGATTGTAAAGTCTACAATATCAGTCACGGTATCAAGGACGCAGTGTTTTTTAAAAGAGCGTACCCGATATAACAACTAGCTGTACCTTTTTTTAATACCTTTAAAACAGATGCTTACAGAATTATGTCCAATTGTTTCTACGGAAATATCAGAAATGGATTAAGAAGCATAAAGCTGTGAGTTTCTATGTGGATTTTTCCTTTTCTGTTGAGGTAATTGTGGTACAGCTGCAGTGTACAATGGATCAGAGAGAGGAGATGCAGAAAGATTAAAATGAGGCAGCCAAAGAAAACAGCAACAGGAGGGATCAGTTTGGATATGAACAAATAGAAACACGAGGAAGCAGACTGAGAAGAGATCAAGGGACCACTTGTTAAATTACTTTCTTCTTTCATTGTGTTAGGCAGTCAGCTCCCATGGCCTTGCAGGTTTGGACAAAACCCGTCACGCCTGGAAAAGGAAAAGCTGCCAAAATACCGCCCGGTGATATTGTCTGCGAGCTGCGAGGATCAGAACCGACATGTCGACGTCTAAACTCTTTTCTGCAAAGCGGCAACAAAGAACAATGAGCCTTGTTTCAGTCAGAAACGCTGATTCTTCATGTTTGATGAAAGGCTGTAATTAGGGATTCAGGAAAAATATGCTGGCTGAGGTGAAATGTGCTGAATTGTTCTGAGAAGCTGTAAAAGCTGTTCAAGGGTTAAAGCTGTGCTTTTATTGTGAAATTCTTGTCTAACACTCACCCTGCCTGCTTTTTTTCGCTCTCAGAGTTAAACTCTTCATGTTCTCCTTACAAAACATAACTGCAAGACTTTAATGAATCAAATGGAGCAGGGAAATTAGAGACGAGACGTTCTCTGCTGGTAATTACCGAGTACTCTGTTCATACTGCTCAACTAACATTAAGCAATCACAGAGATAATGGCCACTGTACAGTGAAATAGGCAGAATGGAAGCACAGGGTAGGAGCTTACCTTCAAAGTCTTTCTTGTATAAAGGAGTTTAATGGTGTTCCTGCAGGTATGATTCTCAATAATCACTTTGCACTCAGATCCTTTTGTTCCCCATGTCTTCGTAGACTGCTGATAGAAACACCCAGACTGATGTGAGTCCAGTCTTTTTAAAGTTTCAGCTTCATGACTTTGGATCAACTAGCCGAGTTCTTTCATCCCACATAAGATTTTGCACGATGGCTCATGAGGAAATGAGTCCCAGACCATCGCGCCAACGCCATGTTTGACTGCTGTGATATTCCATCATGTTTGATGGAAGACCTTCCAGAAAGTTCTGCTTCTGTCTCTGAGTATTATCCAGATGTTTGTTGGCAGATGTGAGACCAGCATTTGTGTTCTCCTGGGACTCTCTCATGGAGGTCATTTTTGCCCCGCCTCTTTCTTATGGTTGAATCATGACCTCTGACCTTAACTGAGCTGAGTGAGGCCTGCAGGTCTTTAGATGTTGTTCTGCATTCTTCTTTGACCTCATGAATGAGTTGTCGATGGACTCTTGGAGTAATTTTGGTAGACCGCTCAGTCGCTCCCGGGAATCTTCAGCACTGTTCCAGGTTTCCTCCATGTGTGGCTCTCACTGCAGTCTCACAGCCTTACACGTCTCTGTAACCTTTCAGACTGTTTGTTTCGCAGCTCTTCCTTTAGATTGTGCTGCTTTGAAGTCTTTTAGCCTGCTTCACTTTAAAAACTGAACTTATTATTCAGGTTACATTTGTCTAATATTAAAATGTGTTTGATGATCTGAGACGCATGTTAGTGTGGCAAATATGTTATTCTTTACATTGGTAGTTGCTTCAGTCTCTTCTCTGGGAGTTGAGAAAAGTTTGTCTCTGGTCCCAACTATTTTTTGTGACTAGCGTGAAGACGCAGAATGTCGCCATCTGGTCACCATGTCGCTTTCAGAGCGGACGCAGCTCCAGAGAGGCTGAAGAGCAGAGCCACAGCTCCTTCACATCACAGCGAGCCCCCTGGACACGTCCTTGGTGAGGTCTCTCATCTGGTATGGGATGCCTCCTTATTACAATCTTTTATTCATCACTTTAATGTTGTTTTATTATTTCTCAATCAGAGTTGGGAGACTTCAGAGTGCTCCACAAAAGGGCGACAGGACGATGACAAGACAGGTCAAATATGAAAAGCAAAGCAATTTAAAAACACACGACTCGAAAAATAAACAGGCAGGAAAATTAATTGTGAAACCAATAAAACAGTCATTTTGAAGCAGATAATACCATTTCATGGGCTTTTCTTCTCCTGGCATGTCTCAGCTTGGCTCGTGTAATGACTGAATAATTTTTCTGTCAGTGCTCGGGCGTTTTAGCTCCTTGTTGACAAAGAAATCTCGACTGCTGGATTTGATGAAAGTCATATGAAAGGCAATAAGAGAGATGGAAATGAGTTTTCTTTTGGCTGGCTTAATGACAGCAACTCTGAGCACAAAAGCAAATGTGGCTGAGGTGGGTGTTATTCAGACGACTAAGAGTGCTTTTAAGAAGTGACTCCTTTGCTTCCAACAGAGCCACATTTCTTCTTTAATGCAGGAGCTTAATAAAGGCAGGAAAATAGGAAGACAGCCTTTGATGGAGCAGAGTGGGTCAGAAAAATTTCCTGGAAGTGGACTTTTACAAAAACACGTCAGTGTGTCGACTCTGTGAAAGTCCCATCTGCAGCACACGTGTTTGGTCATTCCACTAATTTCTGTTGACGTCAAAGCAGAAGTTTCAAATTTTATCTCTGCTGCATTATCTGAGCGCCACACACAATCGACCATATGACGTTTGGTACAAATTGGTCTTTGTAGTTCTTGTTACAGCTGGAGCTGCATGCTGGAGAGTCGGAAGGCAATCAGCCTTTGTTTATAACACAGATATGTGAAAACTTCTCTCCTTGTTTGGTGTGTGTGCACTAAATAATTTATTCTAGTACATCAAAATAAAAGAGCTCAAGACTTACAGTTTTTTCTGATTGCTTAAGCACATTTTTTGCACAAGGTAGGCTATGTCAGTTTGAGCTCATACTTCTGTCATAGATCCATAAGCATAGACGGATCCAAACTTCAAGCACTGGTGTTTATTCACACACATCAAAACAAACACAAGTGTTTATTTCCAAGTATAGGATAATTTGCAATCGCCATAATGACTATATGGGTTACTTGGTCTGCAGTGAACATGCTTCCTCTGCCCCCAGCATCTGGTCATCTAGCAATTCTGTAAAGTAACAATTTCAGTATTTTTACATCAATGGTATTGGTGTGTTTCTCATTGGCATATGGCAGTGCTACAAATCTTTGTGCGAAGTGACTGTACTAACCGATTCTCATTTCAAGATGTCCTTATGGTACTTGCTACAGTGTAGCGGCTCGAGTTAGGCTGGACCCGTTGGCCAGCTTCCCTCAGGGTCATTCCACGGTTGATTACATGGTCCACTATTGTAGCTCTGATGTCATCAGCAATTCTATTTCTTACTCTTCCTACCCTTCCTCTCCCCCCTCCTCTCCCCCCTCCTCGTCCTCCTCTCCCCCCGTCCTCGTCCTCCTCTCCCCCCTCCTCGTCCTCCTCTTGCTCCTCCTTGTCCTTGTCGTCCTCTTCATCCTACTTCTTCACCTCCACGTCCTCTTCCTCGGCCTCCTCTACTTCTCACTCTTTCTGCTCCCTCCATTGTACTCCGCACACACAGCTTACCTGTATTATAGTGCTTAGGCTGATTGCAAAGTGAACTAATTATCTAAAAAAGTTTTCACATGTGACAGTGTGCCAGACAGTTGGCAAATTAGTGTTAATGATAGCCATACATGTGTATACTTTTGCTAGGAGTGTGTTGGAAATTTGGTAATTGAGTGTTGTGCAGTGAATTGTGCCTACAGTTTTGCAAAGTGTGTGTTACAAAATTGCAAACTGAGTGCAAAGCAGTTTTTGTGCTTTTAGTTTTGCAAACTCAGTGAGTGGTTTTGCTATAAGTCTGAATAGTTTTAGAGATTGTGCTACAGGAATCACAGTTAGGGTTTAAGCATTCAGAAAAAACTGTAACACCAAGAAGACCAAGGAGCTCATCGTGGACTACAGGAGGAATGCTGACCCACATCCACCCATCCACATTAAGGGGACGGCTGTGGAGCGTGTGAGCAGCTTCAAGTTCCTGGGAGTCCACATCTCCAAGGATCTCATCTGGACGACCAACTGCTCCAAGCTGGTCAAGAAGGCTCACCAGCGCCTCTTCTTCTTGAGGACTCTGAGGAAGAACCACCTGTCCTCAGACATCCTGGTGGACTTCTATCGCTGCACCATCGAGAGCATCCTGACCAACTGTATAACAGTCTGGTACGGGAACTGCTCTGCCTCGGACCGGAAGGCGTTACAGAGGGTTGTGAAAACTGCCCAGCGCATCGCTGGAGCACCACTTCCTGCCATAAAAGACATCTACAGGAAGCGGTGTCTGAAAAGGGCTGGGAAAATCATCAAAGACCCCAGTCACCCATCACATGGACTCTTCACCCTCCTTTTTTTTTTTTTTTTTTTTTTTTTTTTTCTTAAATGACATCAGAAACAGCAGTATGCGACATTACGTGATGGCAGAGCTTCAGTTCATCCTTTGTCATTTTTTTTTTTTTTAAATAAATAGGACAGGGGGAATGAATGAGAGAAAGAGGGGGAGAGAAAGAAAGAAAACCAAAGGGGAGGAGAGACGGTGAGACTCTTCACCCTCCTGCCCTCTGGGAGGCGCTACAGGAGCCTCTGGACTAAGACCACCAGGTACCGGAACAGCTTCTTCCCCACAGCTGTCAGACTCCTGAACTCTGCCTCCTGACATCTGACCCACGTTAACACATGGACTGAACATACACACACAGACAATGGACAACTGTACCCTCAAACACACAATAATAACATGGACTGAACCACCACTCACAACCACTAGCACTTTATATAGCCTCTTAACTGCACTACTGTATAGTTCTGTGTAAATAATCATTCTGTACATACGATAATTTTTAATCCTACAACTGTTTCTAACTTGCATAGTTCACATTTCTGTATAACTGTATATCTCAGATTCTGTATAGTTTTTTTATTTCATATTTATATCCTGTTCATTGCCTGTACATAGCTTGTACTCAATACAGCCTGTACATATTTATAGTTATAGAATATTCACAACATACTCCATACCGTGTACATTATAACATACCATAATAGACCCATTTCTGTAATATACTTACATATCTATATTATTGCTAATATATATTGTAATATATCTATATCAATAAAGCACTTCTGGATGGATGCAAACTGCATTTCGTTGTCCTGTACCTGTGCATGTGCAATGACAATAAAGTTGAATTCTATTCTATTCTATTCTATTCTAAAATCCTTTCATTTGTAATTGGATGTTACTGAGCACTTTTATTTGTGTCTGTGTGATGCTCCCATAAAGTGTCACGTATCATCACTTCTTGGTCCAAAAATCAGCAGCAGTCTATGGTTATTGAAGACAGAGTCGTCTTGTTTGAATAAACTTTATTGTGCTGCCAGCGGACATAGTGCTCGCTCCACACCGCGGCTAATTGAGAAGCCAAGACATTGCCACGTCTCTCAGCAGGAAGTTTGAGCTCACGCTACGTACCAACCTGCGAGCTAAAGGGTTTTCTTAGCTGAATTTATTTCTCACTGGAACTGTGCAGTGTTAGAAAGTTCTGAAAGATCTTCATGGGTTCAGTGTTGTGAAGTTCTGCAGTAAACAGGGATGTAAAGCTTCAGTAAACGACATAAAAGGTTCAGGAGTCTCATAAAAGCCTTGTTTGCATGGAAGAGCCCATTTCTGCTCGCCGACACGCCACTGGGGATTTAGCAGGCGGGAAAAAATACGAGCTAATGCCCTCATCCAAGAGACAAAGATCCCAATAAAACTGTCAGGAGGTGTTCTACCTGTGCTGCAGGTGTGTGTGTGTGACGAGGTCACGCTTCACCATCATTACGTCATCTCTAAATCCTTTGATCCGACTGTGAACAGCTGATGCCTGGTCAGGCCTCAGAGGCATGCTGTGTGTGTGTGTGTGTGTGTGTGTGTGTGTGTGTGTGTGTGTGTGTGTGTGTGTGTGTGCACCAAATGTGCCAATATATCAAAGAGGCAGATGGTGCTGAAGCAGGAGGTACAAGACCCTGCCCACAACGCATGTGTGTGTGTGTTTGGGCACAGCAGGGCCCAGGAAACAAGAAGCACACTCCCAGCTAATCTGCTCCTCTAACATGTACAACACACTGTCCGTCTGTCTTCTGTGTGTGTGTGTGTGTGCGCAGCGTTAATGATGATCAAAAACATGAAATAACTGAAATGATGTGAAATCACATTAAATCAACTTTCTGCTGTCGGCTGAATCAGAGCTGAACTCTGATGAAACAGCAGTGAAATAAAGATCAATGTGTCTGCAGTAGAATTACAGCCAATATTACTATTGTTACCTTAAATATGTGGATATTTAAAGTAAAAACAAAGTTGTGTTAAGAAGTATTGATGCAGTCATCAGGGTCATGAATGTCAGGGTCATCTTTGAACTGTTCTTTTCCCAGAGTGGAATGATTGAAACAGCAGACATCTTTAATTACATTAAAAAAGAAGAATTGGTTTTATAAGTTTGGTTTTATGCTGAATTTTCTCTGGTCCACACAAAGCATACACACTTACATATTTGGTTAATTGTTCAGGGTTCAGGTCCGTGCACAGGAGAACGTGGACTTGGTGGAATTTTCTAGCAGCTCACCTGGACTGTGACAGCTACACTGTGGATAGTGATCCTGGTGTTTCAGCAGTTTCCAGCTCATGTCAGGTTAGAGCCTTGGTGGTTCCTGGGTTATCGTGAAACAGCAGAATGACAGTAAGGATCTTCTTCCAGACCTCAGCACAGCAGGCACACATTTGCGTAACTTTGTTGATAGTTTGAAGTGATGATCTTTAAAGCATTTATTGCTTATCCAACACGAAGGTCGTCTTGTTGCTACCTGGGTTTGTTTCAGAACAAACGTTCTGGGTCCTGCTGGACTTGCAGAGTTCAGAAGCACAAATTTAGAGCTGTTATTCAGCAGTGAGCAGCATAAAGTGAATACATCTGGGTCTAAGTGCACACACAGCCTAGAGTATGTTGATTGTGGTCATGCATGGAGAAAAGGAAGAAAAACAGTCTGATGTTTGTTGTGTGAGCTTTTCAAACGACGAGTGCAGCTAATTTAATCAGCACAGAGCCAGCATGGTGACAGTAAAGCAGCAGAGAGAGGAGAGGATCAAATGGCATGCACTTTGTTTAAATTTGTTCCCTTTTTATCACGAGGTGGAAATGTGAGACGCTCTGCTATCTCAAGCCACAGGAGATGCGTTGTTCTGAATGCTTCTCTTCATATCTCATGCTGTCAGACTTTAAGTTTTGGAAGCTGTGCTGCAGAGTTTGGTCCAGCAGGCTGAATGTAGAAACTTGTGTCTAATCGAGAGTACAAACCATCACCGAGGCACGGCACAGAGTACAAAGGCCTAAACTGTGGGGCTGTGCGATGCTTCACATTAATGTCGGACCCCCTGCCGGCAGCAGTGTTTTGTTCAGTGTGCCTCAGGCTTCTTCTTTCATATCAGTCAAAATCTGATTTATGCAAACGATGATGAAACCTGGTGCCATTTGGTGTTGTTTGACGACTGCCTGAATCCTGCTTCAGTGAACGACAACTATATGAAAAATGCTGTTAAGATGGTGAGATTCAGTCCTTTAAGTTTGCACAGTTTGCACAGTTTGCATGCTTTGTAACCAGTGGAGAACATTGTGTATTCACTGAAAGTTAACTGTGTTTGTCCAGGCAGCTGGAGCGTGGGCAGGTGATAAGCAGAAACACGGCAGTATTTCTTATGTTACAGAGGGGCCCGGGCGAGGACATGATAACTCCTGAAAGAGCGTCTTTGTCTGATAGTGGAGCGGAGTATCAAAGTGATGAACCTACAGAGAAACAAGACTTTTGTGTGCTGAAACCTTGAAAGCTTTAAGCTGTCAGGAGCAGGCGCACACACACACACACACACACACACACACACACACACACACACACACACACACAACTGTGTTTTTAGTAAGATTTTCATTTTGTGCTGCTGGCTCTGCTAAGGAGGCTGTATATTCACTTTTATTGGTTTGTGTCTTAGTTTGGAGGCTGTCAGACATCCATGTCTGACATACATAAAAGTTTCCTCGTTATGCATAAGGTCAGGGGAAAGAGTGCAACAGTACCCCTGACATTTGACCAGAAGGCTGGATTTCACATCTCATCCTGGAACGTTTTTGCATTTCGGGTAGACTCATTGCTTACTCAATTCTAACCAGCCAGTTTTTGTGTGGAACCAAAGAAAATGGTTTTGGTTAAAATGCACATTTTTACAACACTGATCACAGTTACAGCCAGACACAAGAGTGTGCTTATTGGGAACCTTTTATACCTTTTATCTATTATTATTTATTAATTTAACTTTATTTTTCCACTGAGATCAAAAGAGAGACTGAAGTATCACCAGTGTCCCGTCATCACCACCGTCCTCCTTCACTATTCTCTCTGCGCTCCATCAGTCGATGTGGCTCCTTTGGTTCCTCGGTACAGATATTCAGCAGGAGTTGTTTCTCATTGAGATCTGATCTGTTTCAGTGTTCCTGTAACTTTTTAACAGTATACTTTTATAATTATGATGAAACTAAAAACTATGTAGGCCTAACTGAGCCTAATAATTAGCTGGCATCGTTATCTGTTTCTCAAAAACAGCTTCCAAATGTGTGATGTGGCTTGGCCCACTCTTGACGTTTCAGCTTGTGTGTCATTAGACCACACCCCTTCTCATTACAGAGATGCACATCACCTAATATGCTTAATTGGTAGTAGGCTTTCGAGCCTATATAGCTTGGAGTAAGACAACATGCATGAAGAGGATGATGTGGACAAAATACTCATTTGCCTAATAATTCTGCACTCCCTGTAGTACGATGCCTGTGCTTGTGCAGGCGTCATTCTAGCGATAAATACCTTCACCTTATTCGATCTGTAATGAGGTGTCAGACATATTAGTAATAGTGAGATTATCATGAGTGTAAAATCAACTGCTGTATGTGGCAGCGTGCACACCGTAAACAGAACGCATGGTGAGGAGCCGCTGGGCACGTGCAACGTTATTCTCTGAAACACACAACAGTGATCAACCAATCAGAAGCAGAGGTTTAAAAATACTCCACAAAGCAAGCCAGGTTTTAGCTCAACTTTGTCCTCTCTGTCTCCTACCTTTTGCTTTTCATTTCCTTCTCTCGTTATTTATTTATGATTTTAAGATGAGAACTTGTTCTCGTGCATTTTCACGTTTTAACGGTTTGTTTTTCAACTTTTCCCATTTCACTCATGGTTGTTAAGTGTCACTCAGGAGGCATGGGGTCAATCGTATGAATATTAAGTACGTTCCTCCATCAGATTACCTTTAGTTTGAATGAATCTCATATTTCCCTGTGCCAAATCCTTGAGATGATGGCAGGTATAAATATTGATGTTTATGGTTCTGGCTGCTGTCGGCGTTGTTGTTCGCATAACATCCTAGCATGGTGCCGATGATTATACACCACAGTGACATGTTTAACAACCTCAGAGACACAGTGCGCTGCCTCCCTGCACAACACAAACACCCAGAGAGATGCCGTGTTCACAACAACACGTCCACAAACTCCACAAATAAACAGCACGCCCATATGTATGCTAATATTAGTAGGGAGAAAACTGTGATTTCACAGCTGAATAAATGATTTGCTTCCTATTTGATCTGTAAAATTTCTCCTCTATACTCAAGGGGTGGTTTTTATTTCTCTCCATCTGCTCATTGGCTTCCACTTATTCCTTGAGTTATTCCCTCAGTCTCTCAGCAAGCGAGTTATGCTTGGAAAGAGGGAAGAACCAAAAGATGGAGAGAGCAGAGGAGAAAGGGCTCGCTGAAGGAGAAGAGGATTTTTTTCCAAACTCTGTGTTATTGGAATGAAAAAGAGATGTTCCTAATGTGGGAAAATCCTCTGACATCTGTGCAGGCAGTGAGATGACACAGGCAGTTGAAATCTTTGACCTTATGCTTATTTGGTTATCTCTCCGTTACGAGCTAACAAACATGAAGCTTTACAAGCTAAGGACTCGATGACGCGATGAGTCAAGGATCCATCTGAAAGACCAAAAGTAGAAACGATTATTAAAAAGAAACAAAAAAGTCAAACTGCTGACAGTAAGATTAGTCTGCTGTACTGGCTGAGCTGCACTTGGAGAGATCATTAATCACTGAAAATTTGCTATTATCACTTCTGATTAGATTATCAGACTGAATATAAAAGATGTCTGTACTCCTGTGCCGCCATCCACATGTCAAAGAGGCCACGCCCCTAATAATGAAAACAGGTGAGTTTTCATTATTATCTCCTTGGTGGCCGCTTATCGGGGCCTGGAGCCTGGGGCTCGCTCGGGCCACTTCGGAGGTGGGGTGCCCTCGGCCTCTCGGCCTGGGGCTCGGTCACTCAGGCACGGCTGGCTGCCGGCGGAGCTCACGGGCGCGTCACTGCAACCCCCCCTGGCTTCTGCTCCGCGGCTGCTGAGTGAGCCCTCATCTGGGACTCTCCTCAGCTCTTTCTGGGACAGTGGCGCGGCTGCCCCTCTGTTGGTCTTCCTTGGTCTCTTGTGTTCTGGGGGCCTCTGGATGTCTGGAGTTTTGATCTCCTCCATACCTGCTTCATGCCCTGGAGGACGGGGCTGTGGCCCCCCCCACACCCTCTAGCAGATCATTACATGAAGGAACCTTTTAAAAAAAACCCAAAAAAAACAAGCGCGTCCATGCTCACAGGTGTACACACGGGTGATCACACCCACAAACTACACCCTTTTTGGCTCCTACCTCAAAGCACACTGTGTTTTGTTGATCTTATGTGCTGCACAATAATGTTTAATATTTAGTATTTACTGTCATATTCCCATATATCATTGTGATGTTGTTTATTCTATTACTCTTGTTCTCTTCTGCTTGTTTTCTTTTTTCTTTCTCAGCAGGTGATCCAGGTGATCGATATATGCATTTTTTTTTTCTGCTCATTCTGTTGGTTTTTGTTTTTTGCCCTTCTCCCCCGTCCCTCTTCTCAGCTGTTTCTCTTTCCCTCTTTCTTTCTCTCCCTCTTTCCCCCAGTCAAGTCTGTCCCGTATTCAGCAAGTGAAAATAAAATAAACAATAAAAGGTGAATCAAATGGACCATTACGGCAAGGCTGGGATGGTCAATTTGGTAAAGTAAATCCGTTGGGCATCTTTCTTTGCCTTTAGACAACAATTCTGATGGCAAAAGAGGGACAGGCGAAAAAAAAAAAAGAAAAAGAAAAAGAAAAAAAGAAAACAGGTGAGTTATAAAAACATTTGCAGTTGTGATGAAGGTGGAAAATACTTACAGAGGCTGCTGTAAAGTTTTACCATGGGAGTCTATAGGGACTGCATCACTGCTGCCTCTGCTGAATATTAGAAGAACTGCAGGTTTTAATGATTCGTGTTTGAGCCCTGGAGGCTGCAGATGTTGCTACTTTTATACGACAAAATTGACATCGGTAAGACCAAAGAAAGATCAAATTATGAATGAGAAACACAAATAATATTCTTTTAGATGCTTCTTTGCAAACAAATATTATACTATTATTATAGAGCGGGATAACATGCAGACCTCATGTATCAGTCTGTTGGAGAAGGAGCTCTAGTCTCTCTGTCTGTGCAGTGAGCGGCTCAGAGGGCGGTCAGGATACAATACAATACAATTTTATTTATATAGCACATTTAAAAAACCACAGGTATGCCAAAGTGCTTCACAGAATGAGTTAAGAGCAGTAATAAATACAAATATAAAATACAAATGAAATATACTAACAGGCGGGTGACATAACTAACCAATAATACACCAGGCATAGTAGGCACCAGTGAAGTCCACACAAAATGCTGAAGGTTAAAACATTATAAACATTAACAAAGTGATAAAGATAAGTTCCAGTACACTAAAAATGTGGGCTCTGGGAGGCGGGGAAAGCAAGGCTAAACAAATAAGTTTTTAATCGACATTTAAAAGATTGAATAGACTACTTGCACTAGGGCATGTGACGTATTTCCGTTTCCAAATAGTACCGCTTGTGCGTTTCCGGTACGTTTGCTTATCTATCGGTAGCTATGCTAATGTCGCTTCAGAATGAGTATAAAAAGGAAAGTATTTAAAACAGAACATTTTCAAAAACAGGAGAAGAAATACTCCGAGCATTGCTGTGTCCCACTTTGTTCAGCTTCAGCCAAATTTAACGGCATACTAAGTTTTCATGCCTTTCCGACCCATTCCGACTTGAGAAGACAATGGCCGGTAAACATACGCCGGGATCATTTCACGATCACCTCTCACACCAGGGTCTGCTGCAGACACTTTGCCAGTGATCAACTCATAGAGCCAACAACCCTCGATGGTCGAAGGAGGCTTATTAAAGGTGCTGTACCAACACTTTTTGAGTGGAATGGCTATAAAGTTGAACCACCGCGGCGTAGTGTTTGGGAGAGAACGGAGCGACGCCCTGAACTAGTTCCTCCTGACGATCAAGAAGAGCAAAGTCTTACAAGAGATCATGACTACTGCTCAGTCCCTGAGCCGTCTGCATTGGACATATCTGCATCAGCTGCAGAAGACCTGTCCAAAGACGTGGAGACTCTGAGGAAGGAAATACAGGAGTTACGTGTCCAGCGAGAATTTGGGTTACAGCGTTTTGCTGGCTCCGACACTGACATCCGATTCTATACCAGGTACACCTAAGTTCTATTCAAGCTAACTGTTTAAAATATACCAAGGTCACCATCAGTTAAATTTCGAAAGTTTTTCCAGTCTTAATGAAAACAAAATAGAAATTTACTTTTTCTCTGCTGATTGTATGTTTTATGTAGATGCTTTAGTATTTAAACGATATCCTAATGCTACAGGTAAAATACAACACCAAATACTCTTAATCAGACTATTTTATACAGCATTCCATTAGCATATTTGTCACAGTTCACATTATTTTTATGTCAGTGTGTAATGTTAATTAATGATTGACACGATGTATGGCTCTCTCGTGAATAGATTTCCAAGCTATGATCATTTGATGGCATTCTGGGTTTTGATTGAGCCTTGCATCTATAAAATGATCCGGGTTTCAAGAGCCAAGTCAGCTGCCAATCGGAACGAAGAAGTGTTGACACGTGCACGCACATCAACAGTAGGTTATGGGTTTGTTGGTAGTTAGAACTAGAGGTGTAATGTTATTGTATTTATGTACAATAACATTACATTATGTACAGTAGCATACATACACAGGTGTATGTATGCTAGACTCAGTATCCTTTACATACATACACCTGTGCACTACAGCACCTCATTGTTTACCCCATGGTACAGTATGGTATGCCTAACCATTACAAAACATTTAGCCAAGAAAAGAATAATTTTACTAGTTCATAGCTTAAGGAGTAACATTTTCCCTTTTGTTTTCACCTTCCAGAGGCAGCTGCTACAGCCAATTGACGAGTTTTTTCTTTTCCTGGTTTTCCTGTCAGTTGGTTTGAAGGAGAGGGACCTGGCACACCGATTTAACATACACCAGTCCACAGTGAGCCGCATTATTGCAACATGGACAAATTTTCTTGCCACTGCACTGGGGTCTCAGTGCATCTGGCTTACACGTGAAGAAGTGCAAGCTTACCTCCCTGAGGAATTCAAAGATTTCTCAGACACCCAGATGATCCTTGACTGTACAGAGCTGAGGTGTCAGACACCATCCTCACCACTTCTCCAAAGTGAAATGTACTCTTCGTACAAATCCCACTGTACGATGAAAGCCCTGGTTGGCATAGCTCCACATGGTCCAGTGACATTCATCTCTAATCTGTATGCTGGTTCGGTTAGTGACAAGGAACTATTCAAACAATCAGGCATTGCTGAGAAGTTGACTGAAGACATGGCAGTGATGGTAGATAAGGGCTTCCTAATCACTGATTGTTGTAAATGCAAAGTGTACTGCCCACCTTTTCTATCTAAGCAGAAGCAGATGCCAGCATACCAGGTTAAGGAGACGCAGGCCATAGCCAGACTCAGGGTACATGTGGAGCGAGTCATTAGGAGGATCAAACAGAACAAACTTTTTGATAGCATCATTACCATGTCACATGTTTATAATATCAACCAACTGTTTGCAGTGGCATGTATGCTGTCAAATTACCAGAACACAGCATTAGTTAAAAAATGGGTTAAGTGAGACAAGATGGATTTTTCCCAAGACACCAGTGCCAGTAACTTATGGAAAATGACCTGCAGCTGAGGCCACTACAGTTGCATTTCTTCCTTCTCAGCTGACAATACTTGATTACAGAAATGGTACTTGAGTGCTGATAGTTGAGTTTCAGTTATTGATAATTCAAATTCATTGCAAATGTTTAATGTTAATAATACTGTTTAATTATATTACTATATTACTATTCAGATTCAACAAAACTGTTTATCAAAATTATAAAGTAAATCACTAAATCGTTTTAAAACCATAAGTGACATTGAGCTTTTGGAACATCAAAAATACCATTTATCATTTTCTACAGTTCAGTTGTGTTATTGTCTAAATGTATATCAGTATGCTAGGCATGGAGTTTTAAATACTTACCGTGTAAATAAGTTCTGCACAAATTCAACGTTTTAATGTGTGTTTTTAAAAATTAAATTGATGCCATTGCTTAAATAACAGTTTATTGATGTCACATAAAGGTAAAATGTAACAACAAAAGAATTCATGAAATATATTGAAAATAAAACATCAGTTATTTTGTTCCAGCCAGCCTGAAGGATCTGTTTTTCTTTTTGCTATGTTTTTACTGTTCATTTTTTCAAACACAGGTATCTTGGCATATATATGTAAAAAAAAGAAATAGTCTGCCTTTTCTCTGATTGCATTGTGCACATCTGTATCCATGTATATTCTTTGCACTAGGTAGTCCTCTTGTGCCCACACAACAAAGTCACACCACTGCATCCCACTGATGAGCAGTTGTCCTTGCACTTGCCAGTAATATGCGTGGCTCTTTTTTTAGTTTAGGGGTACCACATTCCATCTGCACATATTTGCAGTCAATAAAGTTTTGTACATTGGGACATTTGAATTCGACGAAGCCAAACTGGGGGTATTCATTGGGGTCAAAAACAACACCATCAGGAGATGCAGCAAGCAATGGGGTGAATGACCAGACCACAGGGTGAGTAGTTAACATTCATTAGCCTACTATACTCTGCTGCTATTGCAGGCTCCATCTCAGTTCCTCTCCTCATGTCTGCTGTCTGCCTTGTTCCCTTCAATATACGCTCTGCTAGTGACTCGGCCGAGCTCTGGCCTCTGACGTGACACACCTCCCGAAACCTAGAGGCAGTCACTCTGGGCCTGCGGAGCTGATGCCACTCAGACGAAGAGCTTTGCTCACGTGTAGCTTCCTCTATTTTGTGAGCCATTTCCAGAGTTACAGACAAGCTTTTCAGATGCAGAAGCTCTTCTTCTGAGCACACAAACACACAATCTGATGGCAAGATGTCATACCCCTCCAGAGGCAAGTGCGGTGTTGGTGGTGCATCGCGGTGTAGTGTGATGTACCGGGTTGTCAAAACCGGCTGCTGATATGACAGAACACTGCCCTCCTGCACCAGCCCAAAGCCACTTTCCACAAGGGGCTTGTCAGGTCTCATGTTCATTGTGGTCACAAGTGGCCTGTCCTCAATATTAAATTTTGCATATGCCTCCGTTATTCTGAACAAGCAGGGATCTGGTAACGGACCCACCATGCCTCTGTAGAAGCCACTCCTAAAGAAAACATCAATGACAATAATGTAAGGAAGAAGGTTGTTATACTGAACAACAACTAAACTAAAAACTAAAAGGTGTAAAACAGTGGTGCATAAGTTAGAGACTGGGATGTATATGTACATGACTGAGTTAGCCGTCTTCAGAAAGTGTAATGTTGTATGTAAATTAATACCTATTCTGACACATGTATGTATGAACAAATAGCAACATACATTTGTAACACGTGAAACCAAATTTTACAAATGTAATTACCGTACTCCAGTCTGGGCCATCCTATTTGGTACCGGCTTAGTGAAGATCATGGAGTTGATGGGTCCTGGCTTCACACCCTAACAGAAGACACATTTACTATGGATGGTGTTGCTGTTCATATGTAAACATGGACTAATTCAAAAACTTTAACCTCATTTAAATTACCACTGTCCGTGGCTTGTGCCATTGCTGTTCAGATTCTGTGCAGCTATGCACAGGGGGGACAACCGGCACTCTGAGTTGTGAGTAGTGTGCTGTTTGGAAGAGCAATGCCACTGTGTGATTGCACATAACAGCGCCTGCCACACAGGAGCACTGGCTATGTGTCAGTATCACCGGCGATGAATCCAGAAGCTTAATCTAAGAAGAAAGAACGAAAATTAAAAATGTAACATCTTCATGGAAGAGCCGAACAGGAACATAGTTCAGTGTTATGGTTACGCACCCTCCTGAATGCTTAGTGTTTCCTTCTCTCCCTATTAAAACAACTTAACCATGCTTGATAACTGTAATAACTTAGATTGTGTATATTTGCAGTATTAACTTGTTGTCAAATGTTTCTGATCACCCAAACACACGTTGATTTAACTATCTGACTAGTCAAAGGAAAACATTCAAGTTGATGGGCCTTTAGGAATGAACTTAACTAATGCTTAAATGAACTGAACCCCACTGAACGGGGATTAACAACTTTACACAGCTTCCTGCCTACACTTAGTCTGTGTGGTGCCTCACTCTTCCTCATTGACCTGTAGCACAGGGCTCTCACACCGACCTCCCCTGACAACCTGTCTTTATTGGACACTGAATAAAGATACAAGTACCATTAGCATTATTTCTGTATTACTCATTTCAGCATGTCTTAAACATATATATTTTACACTTAGCAAGAGTAGCATTAGGTAGTTAACTACCTCCATAGTTAGCCAACTACCTAACGCCATTATAACAGTGTCTAACTACAAAAGTGACATTAGTTAAGAAAACCTCAACTATAGTTTAGGACGACATAAAACACCGTTTAAGAAAACATGTAATGTAGAGAACTGACATCAAATGAAGGACATAGCGGAGTAACGTAGTGTTTGCATTTGACGTTAGCTAGCGTTTCTTTGTCGGTTAATTTACGTTTTCTTACCTTCGTAGTTGTGTATATATGATGCAGCATATAACTTAAATCCTTTATCTAATTTGCTGGCGGGGGTAGTCATCACTCTGCAAATCCGATGAACATCGGTGATGTTCAATTTTGGGAGCTCTTGTAGGCAGCGAGTGTAGAACGTCGCCATGGTTTAACCGCACCGGAAGCACTGGGGCAGGACTACATAGAACGCGGAAGTGTTAGTGCAAGTAGTCCATTGAATCAGACGCCCAAATAGCTAGGGGGAGGTTATTCCAGAGGTAGGGTGCGACAGCGGCGAATGCGCGGTCACCTCTGGTCTTTAGCCGAGATCTAGGTCGCACCAGGAGCATTTGGCCTGCTGATCTAAGCGCTCTCCCAGGGATATAAAAGCTGAGGAGATCCGTAAGATAGCTGGGCATGGTGTTATTTATGATTTTAAAAGTGAGCAATAAGATTTTGAAATCAATACGAAATTTAATAGGGAGCCAGTGCAGGTCGGAAAGAACTGAAGTAATAGACTCAAACCTGCCAGTTCCAGGTAAGAGACACGCAGCCGCATTTTGAACGAGCTGCAGTTTGTGAACAAGGGCAGAATGGAGACCACTATAAAGGGAATTACAATAATCTAACCTTGATGTAACAAAGGCATGGATAAGTTTCTCCAGGTCCTTACGTGGTATGTAGGGCTTGGCCTTAGAGATTAGACGTAGTTGATTGAAACTCGATTTAACTACGGAGGACACATGTTTGTCCAACTTGAAGGAACTGTCCAAGACAACACCCAGGTTCCTCACAGTGTCAGAAAGAGAGTCAGCAAAGGGCCCAAAAATACCAATTAGTTCAGCCCGAGAGAAGGGAGTATCAAAGATTACAATTTCAGTCTTCTTATCATTTAGAATGAGAGAATTGCTCAGTAGCCAGTTTTTAACTTCCATCCATACAATCAAAGAAGTGTTGCAATGACGATGTGACATCCTCAGCTAGTTCAAAATAGATTTGAATGTCATCCGCATAAAAGTGAAAAGAAAAGTTGTATTTATCAAAGATTCGGCCCAAGGGTAACAAGTATAAAGAGAACAGCATGGGACCCAGAATAGACCCCTGGAGGACACCAGAGGTAACAGGGGCAATGGAGGAGGCGTAGGTACCCAATGGTGACAGAAAAGGACCTTTCTGAGGTCTTAAACCAGCTAAGGTTTCAGATCATAGGATGATCTATGATGGAGAACAGTTTGTTCAGTAACCTCCTCGACACGCAGCACAGGTCCTCAGAACCTGGGGCTGATGCCGTTAGGACCTCCTGCCCTGCTCTGGTGTAGTTTCTCCAGCTGTTGCCTGCCCACAGCCAAGCAGGGGTGTGATCCACAGAGTTCACATGGGAGGACAAAAACCAGTGAAAGTGTGGAGGCAGCAGAGGTCTGTGAACTAAACCTGTTGAAATCATTCAGCCCCTTTGATCTCCAACCCTCTCCAGGCTGCCCGCTGCCTCCTGTACCAGTTCTTGCAGTCCTTGCAGTCCTTCACCTTCATCCTTAAGCTGTGCTCCTCAGGTTGTTCCCATCTCCAGACCTGAAGACATTCTTCATTTTGTCGCATTAAATCCGTCTTTTACGTCACTGACACAAGACAGGCGCCAATTATCAGCGCTGGAGAAGCGCCTGAGAAGACATCGCGAACGCTTCCTGGTCATCCAGTGTAGATGTTAGTGAAACTGTTGGGAAGACAACGTTGGAGAAATGTGAACATTTTATTTGTACTGTATAATCTGCAGATTCTGACAGAAATCTGCAACTATCCTTTGAAGCACCACTCCTCTCTAAAACAGCAATAATGATCATTATTAGGTTATCTACATTATTATGTAAATAACAAAATAACTTAAACGTAAAGTCCGAAGTCTTTATATTAAGGGCCATCAGTCAAATAATATTGTTTGGTCTGGGTCTAAACAGAGCACGTTGTGTGTGACATCTTTTGCGCATGCGGGCCGCTTTGAGCGTTCACACTAGAGCACGTTTGCTGTCACATTTTATTTGTAGTGTGAACAAGCAGACAAAAAAATCGGATTTGATCAAAAAATCGGAATTGAGCATTAAGACCTGCAGTGTGAACGTAGCCTTACAATCCGATTTTACTGTTCTCAAAGCAGGACACATTCCCACGGCTGGTGCAATGTTGTGTTCACAGGATTTGATGTGTGATACAATCGAACTGTTACCACATGTCCTCCCCATGTGGGCCTCAGCCTCATCTGGATAAAGGCTGTCATTTAACAAGAGGTAAATACTTCAGTGTCAGTGGGAGTAGATTATCATCAGATCTGCTCGGGGGAGGGGGACGGTGGTGGTGGGGTGTATGCATTAGCAGCGTTTGCTCTGTTTCCTCTGGCGGAACAGCTGACTGCTGGTAAAAAGCTGATGGTGCTGGTGATGTTCTGGTTAAGCTCACCAGTAAAGGCAAACACACTCTGATCTAAAAGTCAAGTTTCATGTTTAACACTGAGATTTCTAACAAATGCTGTGAGCATGTGTGAGCCTCATCAGGCAGCTCAGCAAGGTGGGAACAAACGGGGGTGCAGGGTCCGGGGGGGGGGGGGTTACTGTTTCACAACATGAGAGAGTGGGGGAGGCAATGGAAACCTGAGACACACGTCAGGGTCGCTGAAAGCTTTTCCTCTGTGTGTGTGTGTGTGTGTGTGTGGGTGTGTGTAAGGAGTTCACACACACCCACACACTGATTTCCACAGTGAAAAAAACCTCCAGGAGATTGAAAGACAAGGCTGATGGCAGGAATGCTGGTATCACTCTGATCGCTGTGTCTCATGAGAGTTCACAGATGAATACCTCAGGAACTCAAACACACTGAAGCATCAGTGCACCCAGCGGCAGAGCTCCAGAGGAGAAACGTGGACTCGATGTCAACCGGTCAGGGCGGCCTCGAAGCTTGTCCCTGTGTTTGACCGAGCAAACACTGTGTGAGGGTGTGTGTGAGAGAGATATACAAGTTAGACTGACACCCCTCCTCCCAGCTCCTGTCCTTCTCCCGACCCTGGATTTCCTGTCACCTGTGTGAGGAGAGAGAGAGCCGGAGTGAGCTTGTTGACAGATGCGTTGACAGGTTTCGGGTGGGGTCAGCTGAGGACAGTTGGAGGCCCTGCAGCCTTGCTCCATCCCTGCACCTGCAGGCCGGTTTTGGCCAGTGTGTTTGTGGCAACGGGTTTCCTTTCACTACTCACCGATCTGGAGGCAACAGCGAGGAACTGAACCTATGAACTCGGAGCTGTCCCAGAGATCACGCCGATGAGTCTTTCATAACACGACAGTTTAACCCACGGCTGCAGCACGAGATTCACTGAAGTAATTTACAAACCAATTTTATTCATTCATCTGCTCATCTACTCCGATAAATTCATAGGTTAACAGTGTAAACCAAACATATGTATGGTTTACACTGCTTACACTGGACATGGTGATGGAGTATGGTCACACACACACACACATTACATTGAGTGTGTGTATTGTTGCTACTAAACAACAAATGACTGAGACAAGCCTGAGACACTGAGCTCATTCTGTGGATGAACACACACACACACACACACACACACACACACACACACACACACACACACACACACACACACACACAGGCTCAGCTGTGTTTTTTCAGTGCGTTTCCAGAGGATCAAAGGTTTAGAGTCAAACTGCACTCAGAAAATCTTTCACAGATTAAAGTGAATCCGAGTAATTGCAGTGGGACTAAACGTTACGACGGTGTTGGGGCCACATTAAGGAGAACACATGAGGAGGAAACGACTTCAATTTTAGTCTCTTTGACTTTTCTCTGAAACGTTTTCTTTAGATGTGAAAAAAAGGACCTCTCCCTCATTCCCAGCATTTCATCTTTGTTATTTTTTTTAGAAGAATTCCTTCATTTTCCCTTAATGTGGACCTAATCTTCTATTTTAAACGGGCAGTTAAAAATAATGTCGAATGTATAGAAAAAAAGCAAAGCATGCAAAACCAAATAAAGAATAGTCAATAAGCAAAAGTGTCACTCCATGAAAAATTAGCCTGAGCTCCCCAGAATCAGCTGATTTTCATATACAGCTTTAAATGTTTCATTTACCTTCATACTATGAGCACACACAGACGGGTGTCAACTGAGAAACAGCTTTAATACTGTGAAGCCACTAAAGCTTAGTGGGACAAGTCAACAACGGGAGACCATATATCCCAAAGATAATGAGGGACGTGGGAACAGGTGGGGAAAACAGCTACAAACACAAGAAGAAACGCTTACCAAAATAAAACAGGAAGAGACACAACGGAACACAAAAAGACAAAAAGACAAAGGTGAAGACTGAAAAGACAGAAATGAGGGAGGCGGGAAAAAAGCCACAAACCAGACTGAAACCAGGAGCAGAAGCTGAAATACAAACGACACAAACCAGGGCCTGCTGTAAGAAAACAGTCACAGGGACAGCTGAACATTCAGTGCTGCACTTTGTAGACGCTCCCTGCAAACAGTCCAGAGGTGTTAGTGGATATGAGAGGATGGGGTATGAGTTTTCACCCCAGAATTTTAAATTTGTGCATTTATTCCCAAAAAAAGAAGCCATGATGATTTTTTTCTTGTAAGCTTGCTTGTTTTTTTTCATGAAAGTGTCTTTTTTCACAATAATCTGTTGTTTTAAAAAAATAATAATAATAATTTAGCCTTTTTTTCATGTAAATTTCACTTTTTTTCAAAATAAAAGCCACTAAGACTCACATTAACACATTAAAGTTTTGGTGTTTGGGGCTAGGACACAGGCTTATTTTAAAATGAATGTGTGGATGTCAACATGCTGGAGTGCAGAGACGTGAGTCTCTGTTAAATATGTGTCCCTCTCTTTCTGTATCTAAATCAGTCAGACACTCTCATCGCTGATCCAGAGCCTGAAAAATTTTTTTTACACATATTTTAGTCATGAAACATGAAACTTCAGACATGTTGACACTGCTGTGTGATTGAGTGAATGCGTGTTTCTGTGCAGAGGCGTCAGTATGCACGGGTCAATACAGTAGCTCTGAAAACGAATGTCACTCCACTCCTGGCAGACACGTTGATATGGTAAATATTGGAGGAAAGGCAAATGACGCATGTTCTACACCAACAGCCTGCAGAAGTGTGAACTCCACCAAAATGTGTCTGCTTAACCTCAAATGACTTGATCTGTCACACTGGTGGAACGTAAACAGGGACAAAATAGTAAAGGTGACTCTGACCAATGGTACAGACAGCAGATGAGTTTAATAAAAAGGTCATAAAAATGCTTTGTTCATGTAAAAGTTAAAAACATTTCTGGCCCAGTTTGGTCTGATATCCTCGATAAATATGGCTGAAAACATCTGCATCTGTAAAGACATTCCTGCTGTCTAATGTCTGACGGTTTAGTTTACATTAAAAGTTAGAGTTACAGTTACAGTTAGAGTTTAACACAAGATTCATGTTCCACCTACAGGACATTGACTTTATGATTACATATGACTTCGATATACTGCATCAATGAACTTAATACTTGACAAAACATGACAAAAAATGGGTGGGACCAGAGATGGGCAGTAACGCGTTACTGTAATCCGATTACTTTTTTCAAGTAACGAGTAAAGTAAGGGATTACTATTGCAAAAACGGTAATTAGATTACCGTTACTTTCCCGTAAGCCTGCAGATCAACAATGGATAATATATTGAGTGCGGCAGATAGTATGAGCGTGCAGCGTTTAAAGCGTGGAAGTACTGACCTTACTTTGAGTTTGATTCCATAAAAAGTGACAAAAACATTAGCGTCCATCGTGCGTGGGAAGAAAACTTCTTTTTGCAGCGAAAAAAACCGCTAAACTTCCGAGCAAGCACCGAGTGCGCTACGACGTAATGGGAAACTCACAGAGAAACTCGCAGATTCTTTAACTGACCGCGGCACACCTGCACCAGGGCAAACCTCCGCCTGCCCCACTCCTGCTTTACAGGTGAAAATAGAGCAACGGGACCGCTGAGTCTTTGACTTTATTTATTTTCTGCTGTTTTACTTGCATCTATTTGAAAGAGTGAGTGTAAGCACAAAAAAATATATTTTATGTGCTGGAATGTGCAGAAAATAGGTTTAAATGTTAAACAAATTTCTTCCAGTCAGAGAATGTTGCATATAATAAAAATTTTTGCTTGATGCATAAAGTTAAAAGATTAAAACTAATAAAACAGGTTTTAAAAAGAGACTTTTCCATTTGATTACATTTTGTATGATGGATTATGCAGAAAAAGTAGAATTGGGCTGAAAGATCTATCGCTTTATCACCTCTTCAGGTTGTAAATCGTGTTTTTAAAAAGTAACTAAGTAATTAAGTAATTACTTTTGAAAATAAGTAATCAGTAAAGTACATATATATATATATATATATATATATAGATAGATAGATAGATAGATAGATAGATAGATAGATAGATAGATAGATAGATAGATAGATAGATAGATAGATAGATAGATAGATAGATAGATAGATAGATAGATAGATAGATAGATAGATAGATATACACACACTAACTACACAAGATCTGTGCTAAGCGTTGCAAATCTGCAAAACAGAATTGTTAACGTATTAATTTTAATTTCAATTCAGGTTTGATTTTTTTTTTTTGTGCGCAACGCAGATTTTCTGTGCAGAGACCGTGCCAGCAGTGTGCAATTGCGCATGTGCGCAGCTTAGAGGGAACATTGGTGGGACCTGAGATAAACTCCTCTAAACTGCCAGGATGCTGTTGATGAAATACGGTAGGAAATACATTAGATGTTACCCAGGCAACAGGTACAAGTGACCAGCTTCAAAAAGATGTGCAGTGAGCCAGAGCAGACGCCCGCGCTACACTGTTACAGGGCAGGCTCAGGGATGGGCTGTTGTAAAGGCCGAGTGGGTTTTCCATCAGTGCACCAAACAGAACTGGAGATGGTGTCTTAAATGTGGCCATGAGTGATGAGGCTGTGATACTGATACTTGTGTCGGGATGAATATGTAAACGTTAAAGTGGTGGACTGAACAGCGTGAGATGGCAGCGGGATGCATAAGGTGGATCTGAGCTTTCATTTCCTCCAGGCTCTCCTGCCCTCTGTCCAGCTTCACCTGCTGCCAGTGGCTTCCTGCCCACCTTCTGTTGGTGTTTATTTCTAGCTCAGACCTCCTCCCTCCTTTTCTCCTCTGTTCATCTGTCTTCCTTGCCTTTCCTCCCCCTCGTCGCCCCCTCCATCTCCACCTTCACCTCTTCGTAGTTCACATTTTCGATCTCATTCATTTTGTCCCTCTGTCACCAGCCCTTTCTCCCCTCTGTGACCTGTTTTCCATTCTCTCTTTGCTTTCTAACTCCCTGCTCACATTTCTCACTGTCACTCTTTCCTCATTGGCATTTGTTCCACACATTGTTTACCTTCCTCCCCCTGCTGCCATCTTTTTTTTCATTTCTCTATCTCACCTTTGACGCTCTTTTTTCTCCTTCTCCAACTTTATCCTCTGTTACCTCATTGCTTCTGTGTTTCTTCAGTCTGTCCAACCTTGGCCTGGAAATCCTGGACATGGCCCCGGGGAAACTTCTGCTCACCTTCTGATGCAGCACTAAAGCGAGGACAGTAGTACAAAGCTCTGTATATACATATACATGTATATGCGCACCAATAGTGAGCAACACTAACTTAAATTAGCCCAAACAATTTAGTCTATTAATCACTAATATCAGCATAGAACCGGCACAGCACAGACTGGAACACAGACTTCAGTTAAAATTTGTTTTATTTATATAGCGCCAAATCACAACAAAAGTCGCCTCAAGGTGCTTTATATTGTACAGTAGATACAGAGAAAAACCCAACACCAATTCTCAACACCAATGAACCCAATTCAGGGAATTTAAAATAGAAAGTAGCTCGTCCACAGAAGGACTGGTAGCTCCCCTTACGATAAGGGTTCAGATCGCGCGAACAGGTGTGGGATTAGAGCTCTGGGTAGCTCCCCAACTGGGTCTAGACTGGGTCTAGAGAGTATTTTAAATTCAGGGAATTTAAAATAGAAAGTAGCTCGTCCACAGAAGGACTGGTAGCTCCCCTTACGATAAGGGTTCAGATCGCGCGAACAGGTGTGGGATTAGAGCTCTGGGTAGCTCCCCATCTGGGTCTAGACTGGGTCTAGAGAGTATTTTAAATTCAGGGAATTTAAAATAGAAAGTAGCTCGTCCACAGAAGGACTGGTAGCTCCCCTTACGATAAGGGTTCAGATCGCGCGAACAGGTGTGGGATTAGAGCTCTGGGTAGCTCCCCAACTGGGTCTAGACTGGGTCTAGAGAGTATTTTAAATTCAGGGAATTTAAAATAGAAAGTAGCTCGTCCACAGAAGGACTGGTAGCTCCCCTTACGATAAGGGTTCAGATCGCGCGAACAGGTGTGAAATGTGTGTGTTTAGTTAGTTTGTTTGTTTGCTTGTTTTAATCAATTTTAAATCATGCTTTTTATTTGCTTTTGTTTCTAATGTCTCTGTAAAGCACTTTGAATCACCTTGTTGTTGAATTGTGCTATACAAATAAATTTGCCTTGCCTTGCCTTGCCAACAATCATATGACCCCCTATGAGCAAGCACTTTGGCGACAGTGGGAAGGAAAAACTCCCTTTTAACAGGAAGAAACCTCCAGCAGAACCAGGCTCAGGGAGGGGCGGCCATCTGCTGCGACCGGTTGGGGTGAGAGAAGGAAAACAGGATAAAAGACATGCTGTGGAAGAGAGACAGAGATTAATAACAGATATGATTCAATGCAGAGATGTCTATTAATACATAGTGAGTGAGAAAGGTGACTGGAAAGGAAAAACTCAATGCATCATGGGAATCCCCGGCAGCCTACGTCTATTGCAGCATAACTAAGGGAGGATTCAGGGTCACCTGGTCCAGCCCTAACTATATGCTTTAGCAAAAAGGGGAGTTTTAAGCCAAAGCTTGAAAGTAGAGATAGTGATCTGGCATCAAGCTGGCACTTCCGACTGACTGGTGTCATGGCAGAGTGTATTGTCAACCAGATGTGGGCCAGGTCTGGCAATGATGCATTATTTATGCTCCTATTTAACTATTTCAGTTAGAAGACCCAAATGCCATGTTGCAATACTATACTGCTATGGTAGCCAACGTTTCAAATGCATGTTTGACAGGTTTGTGAGTGTACACTTTATCCAAAACCTAGTGAGGGTTTACTCATCTTTGCCAGTGGGTGGCTGTAGCTCAGGCGGTAGAGCAGGTCACCTACTGATCGGAAGGTTAGTGGTTTGATCCAAGGCTTCTCCAGTCTGCATGTTGTGTGTGTGAATGTAGTTAGGAAGCACTCAGTTAAGAGAAAGTGTGTGACTGGGTGAATGTGGCATGTTCTATAGAGTACTTTGAGTAATTTGGGAGAGTTGAAAAATGCTATATATGAATCAGTCCATTCACTGACTAAACAGAGTTTTGTCATGCTACTTTTGCACTATTATGCACATGTTGTTATCACATGGCTTAATTAAGGTACACATTAGGCTGACATCTGGGGCCAGAGCTGAAACTGTTCGGGGCCAGAGCTGAAACTGTTCTGGGCCAGAGCTGAAACTGTTCTCGGCCAGCACAGGGCCAGCAGTGTGTCTGCAACTGACCCGTGGTTGCACACAACTTACACATAGTCCACATACCGCAAAGAATGACGGCCTTTTGGTGGTCCAGATCTGGTTTGCCAGAGGTAATCCACATATGGGCCAGCACAGGACCACCAGTGTGTCTGCAACTGGCCTTGTGCTGGCCCATGTCTGGGCCACATTTGGCAAACCAGATCTGGGCCACCAAAGGGCCATCATTCTTTGCAGTATGTGGGCCATGTGTAAGCACATTGTGTGGGCCATACCAATTTTACTATGTGGGACATTAATAAAGAGAACACAACAATAAATAGGATCTAAACCAGCAGGCTGAGAGTGAAGTGCTCTGTTGGGGTGATACAGTGATTATGAGGTCATGGTCAAGATGGGATTATTATAAGAGCTTGAATGTGAAGAGAAGGATTTTAAATTTGATTCTGCATTTAACAGAGAGCCAGCTAGCTTAGCTACACCGCCTGTGTAGATGGCGTTGTCACATGAACTTTCTCATCGTTGTAGCTGTACACGCCAGGCGCTCAGGCGCCAAAGCATGCAGCAATGTTTTATTCTGGTCTCAGAATGGCTCAGTACTTCTGTTTGCTCTCCATCCACCCATTCTCTTCTGCTTAAGGGTCGTGGAGCCCATGCAATCTCCCATATGGTAGCTGTTTGTTCTGCTTACCTGAAATGATTTCTGTCACAGTCACATCTTTTCCTTCGGAGAGACGAATTATAGCAAACAAACTGCATAAAGCACAGGTTTATTTGGCTCACACAATGATCCCTCTTTGTGACTTCTCCTTCCAACTATTTTGACTTCAAAAAGAAAACTACAGAGGATCATTATTGCTGATAGTGTTATCATTACTGTATTATACCTCTCTGTAATAAGTTGTACTGGAGTCGACCTGTGCTGACAGATAAGTGTGATTTGTGTCCCTCACAGGCCACGGTAAGCCCTTTTCCATTTTTCAGAGTTTATATGACAGGAGAGACTTAATACGTCTTTATTCAGTCATGTAGCACAGAGCAGATACCACCCCCACAGCCCTGATTGTTCTCTGTTTCATTTCCAGCCATTAATGGCCCGGGGCCAGACGTTTGAATCTGTATGCACTCAGATTATTTGTAGTGTTTGCACAGCAGTAACACAAAGCCCGCCGATTCTCTGCTCCAACTGAAGACCACAATGACTCAACTGTTAGTCTCACCCACCACTATCAGCAAGGCAACAGAGTCACAGTCAACTTTGTTAGTTTTGTAGTAACAAGAAGGAATCGGTGGTAAAACTAAATTAAATGCTGAGCCATGAAAAAGAAAATAATTAGATGTTATAAACATTCTAAAAGCCTATTTACACAATTGCAGTCTATGTACTTTACAGTGCAACAAGAGGGATGCAGAGGACTTCTGCTTACAGTCAATCAGACAACTAATAACAGCTGTAGTATGAATCTGTCATAATTCAGTGAAATTTGCTGAGCAGCTAACTATTCATCAGGATATCAGAATATTTGGTTATGATTGTCAGGCTCACGTGCAGCCCTGTGTCACATTACAGCTTTATCATGTGGAAGGAGTGGAGCTGCACAACAGTTTAAACATAATTTTGTGTTTTGCAAAAATATTGTACTAAAGTAAAATATGTAATCCTGCTTATACAGTTCCGATTGAAAGTTTAAGACCACTTGAAAAATGGCAAAAAACATAATTTGCATGGTTGGATCTTAACAAGGTTCAAAGTAGAGCTTCAATATGCAACAAGAAGAAATGGGAGTGACACAGAACATTTTTTGAGCATGCAGTTTAATGAAAACAACACTTAAACTACAACAGATTTTACAGCTGATCAAAAGTTTAGGACCACACTGCCAAAAAAAACCCTGTAAACCCCCCAAAACAGAAATCAAAGTTCCAAACATGAACTCAGTAATGAGTAGCTCCACCGTTACTGTTCCCAAAGTTGTTGATGCAAGCATTGTCATGAGGTGAGTGGGAACATTTCTCTAAATGGTGAAGACGGCCGCATGAAGGGCATCTACTGTTTGGAACTGTTGTCCATTTTTGTAAACGTCCCTTGCCATCCATCCCCAAATGTTCTCAATTGAATTTAGTCAGGGGAACAAGCAGGATGGTCCAAAAGAGTGATATTATTGACATGGAAGAAGTCTTTTGTCCTGCGGGCATTGTGTACTGTAGCGTTGTCCTGCTGAAAAACCCAGAGGTTACCACACAGGTGAGGGTCATGAGGACATGCTCTCTGCAACATCTGGACATAGCCAGGGGCCGTTTGATTCCCCTGCACCTCCTGAAGCTCCATTGTTCCACTGAAGGAAAAAGCACCTGTAAAATGTTCTCATTATGTAAAAATCAAACACATTATTGGATTTTTATTACCCATGTATTGCTGGGCAGCTTGAACTATATTACTGTTATTTATCACAAACAATGATGGTTTAGGCAACAAAGGACTCTTTGACTCTGCTCACATTAGATCTCTGGTTCACTCTTGTTTTATTCACTTTTTACCAAGCTGAGTTCCTCTGTGTCAGGCTCTGAGGTGGAGATTATTATTGGTGCCTTTATTTCATCACATCTGGATTATAGTTAATCACTGTGTTGTCTTTACCAACCTCCCAGGTTGTTCAGAGTGCTCACATTCAGACTTGCTGCCCATCAACCCATCAAGCCCACTTTAAGATTCTGCTATCGACTTTCAGACCTCTGCATGGACAATCACCAGAGTACATCAATGAGCTTTTACATCCAAACCTCCTCAGCAGGTCACTGAGGTCACGTGATCAGTGTCTCAGATCTGTGGATTAAACAGAAAGTGTTATCGAAATGTTTTACTGAATTCTGGGTTTGGCTGAAGGTCTGTGAGCTCTGTCCTCAGATTTGTTGTTACCCTTCAGGAAAAATCATATTTGCAATAAGAGAAATGTTAAAAATGAAGAGACTGGATGTACAGGATCAGAAACACACACATATGCACTCACCACAGAGGCTCAGTGCTGGCTGAGGCCCAAAGGCCTGAACCCACAGGCAAAGAAAGGGGGGGCAGCCCACGATCTGGGCACATGGAGGGTGTGTGTGTGTGTTGCACTGACAGAGAGGAGGGACAGTGCAAGAAGTGGGTGGAGATGAGATCCTGAGGGAGTGCTGAGGTGTGTGTCTGGTGCAGATCCTCTGAAGGCGCTCAGGCTGAGACTCACTCCTGTAACTCTGCATGTTTGTACACTCGTCTTCTTTTTCTCATGAACTTTGCACCAAACTGTGATGGGAGGACGACGGCTGTCGCCGTGCGAGCAAAGGATTTCTTTTAAAGTTTCCGAAGCGTGACGGGAGAGGAGAAAGAGGAATTCCTGGAAAAGACGTCTAACTGGACGTCAGGTAAGGTTTCCACGCTGCTTGCTGTTTATTGTGAAGAATAATACCACTATTTAGCACCTCAGTGTCACAAAACAGTAGCCAGGAGGAGCTTTAAACAGGACAGAGGAGCTGAAAACTACATGAAGCTCACATGTGAGAAAAGTTCAGTTTTTGCTTCAGTTTTAAAGCACATGTAGGTTTTCTCCGAGGGCAGCATCTCTCCTTGGGAGGATGTCTGAGGTTTAACACAGAGAATAAATGACACGTTTTAGAAAAGAGATGAAAGTGTGAGTGTGTGAAGTGTGTGATCTGACAGGTTTCGCTCCGAGCGTTTGTATGGGAGGAGAGTGAAGGAGCACATGTCAGCGCATGCAGGCTGACGTCCTGAGCTTCAGCCAAAGTTTCTCGGCCTTGTCTTCATATTTGTCCTCAAGCTGATTTACTGTATGAGCAGTTAAATCAGCCTCTGCAGTGCGCTAATAATTTGATGGTTTTGAAATAAGGGTTAGAAGGCGCTGAGGTGCTCCCGTATCCGCCTGCAGGGTCTGCCTGCAAACTGAATCATGGTGTTTGAAACCGATGGAGGCGAGATAACCTTTAAGGACAAAAACACATAACTTCTCTAAAAGCACACTTTCCCTTTTGCCCTGAACCTGGCTTGACCTCACAGAGTCTGTGTTGTGTCCAGTTGTAATTTGGCTGCCGTGACCCTGGAGAACAGCTGTATCTCCTTCTTGTTCTTCTTCTTCTTTTGTTCGATGCCTTAGCGGATTTGGAACAGCAGCTTGTCTGCCCGTTCTCTGGTCGGCATGTTTGACTTGGTAAGGATTTTACCCTGGATACACCTGGAGCCAGGCCGGCACATGCTGTATGTTAGCTGGTGATCCCGTCAGAGGTGGAGTAACCAGATGCCACATCTCTGATGGGATGTAATAGATTTACTAGAAATCTAGTAAATGGAGTTTCGTGTTTTTTAGGAGTGGATGTTCTGCTGGTATTTCAAAGCCAAGCGCTCCGTCTGGACCAATGGGTCATTTCTCCAGGGCCATTTAATGACAGCGTTGATAACACGGTTGTAATGACTTGTTGAGATAAAGACGTAGCTGGAAGGGTGGCTGAAACTACCCGCCATAAATGAGAGATGGATGGTTAGCTGGGAGCTATTAGTCCAGCCTGCTGGGCTCTTGATGGGACTGAGCTAATGTCTCACAGAAGATTACACAGGATCAAAAACCAGTGCTGAGAGGGCAAAATGAGGTTACATGCACCCTGATTCAAACACACACATGCCTACCAGAGCAGCGACACACTTCTCCTCCTCTTCCTCACCGAGTCCGAACGAGCCTGATTGACTGATAGCTGCTGCCTGTTAGCATCCTGTGGAACTTCTGTAAATACAGTGCTATGAGGCAAGAGTGACCCTGTGTGATTTAAACAGTCCCGCAACCTCACATCACATGACTCATACCTTCACACAGTGGCTTCGTACCTGTTCAGGTGATCTGTTTTGGTAAACGCTGGGTGCAAAGGGGTTAAAAATGTCTCTCACAGCCACTGTAACACACACACACACACACACACACACACACACACATATCTGTGACGTGAGAGTTTTTATGAGGGCCTTCAGTGGTGCAGCGCCACATCTCTCACAGATGCTCCACCAGTAAAAGCTTTGATTGTAAAACAGAGCTCGAACAGAGTTTAACAGCAGCATGTAAAAGCTGTGGCTGTCGGGCGTGGGTGGGAGGGGAGCTGCTCCTAAACAAGGAAAAATGTCTTATTTTGATCACAGATGTCGTTAGTCTGCAGACGGAAAAGGACATGAAGGAAAAACGTGTGATTGTGCAACGCTGCAGTAACGTTCAGTTTAAAGGAAAAAAAACTGGTTAGTGTACTTGGGGCAGATTTTTGGCAAATTAAATAAAAGTGCACACAGTCGTGGGGGCTGGTCGAGTGTCAATCACATGATTTTTGAGTCATTAGGACAGCAGATAGCTGAAAAAAACTCTGAAAATTGCAGGTACTGCTATAGTTTAGTCAGACTTTTCTCCAAAGGTTCATTCTGTTCATCTGGACGTAGCGTTTTGTGGGAGAAACGTTTCGTCACTCATCCAAGTGACTTCTTCAGTCTCAGCTGACTGCAGGTTTCCCCAATCCCCAAAACAGTACATGTGCATAATGACTGAAACCAGCCCACTGAAGGAACAATGGGCTGGGAGGTCACCTTCATCATAATTATGCAAATTCTCATGACCATTGATCAACAACCACTGATCAATGACCACTGATCAATGACCACTGATCAATGACCATGAGTACCATTCACAGAGAGTTGGGGAATGGCTGCAATCACAGCATTGTAAGATGGTGAAAGATGTACCCTTAGGCCCCCTCCTCGATTCAGAGATGGTCTTTCCCTTTTCACGTAAATGGCCTCCTTGACTCTCCTGGACAGATGTACAGATGTGTACATCCTGGACAGCCTGCCTTTTGATTGTTTTCTTAAGGCAAAATAATGCATTCTGGGTAAACTTTGAGGGGTCGTGTTCAGTGGGATAGGTGTCTGAAAAAGGTTCATTTTTACCAACACATGATAGCAGCTGTTATCCATGAACCCTCATTAAGTTGCGAAGGCTCAAAAATAAAAATAAAACCTTCAAAGGCTCCAAACAGTAAAAAGATTTGGAGGTAAAAGTTTGCATGGCTTCATTAAATATGTTAAAGATAGTGTAGGTCAGGTGGGGAAGCTCTGGTTGATTTATCAATCTTTGAACTTCTCTGGCCGTGTCAGCGCACTGTGACCACACGTGTGTGTGTGTGTACTTGAATAAAGCTCATTTGATTTGGTGGACACACACAGCCCAGTTTGACGTTGCATGATCCTGACCACTAAAACCAGAAAAACCTCTGAAAATGTTAACATTTAATAAACCACCAGTTATAAAACTGAACAGTAGAGCTCAGATTTTCCACATCCAGCCTGTTTAGTGTCTCTCTCACAGAAAACTGTCTCCGCGCAGCAGGCCAGGCCACCTTACTTTGCCCGGTATGGCAGGCCGAGGCTGATGTCCGGACCGCAGCTCTCATCTGCCTTTGGTCACGATCACCTATGACTCAGAACGGTGAGGAGTCCCACGTGTACGCTGAACCGGGGAAGATTGGACGTTTCTCTTTGAAACCCCCTGCTGAGGTTAGCGTCTCTGCTTTTGTTGTAGAGCAGAGCTCAGAGTAAAGGTCGGACACATTTCTGATCAAACCCAGAACATTAAATCATTTCACTCACTCTTTCCTCAACTCCTTATTTCTGACGGACTCTCCGTTTGAGGTTTCACTCACAGATGTCGGTCATCGAGGCCGGGTTAAGTCCTACCACACTGTAACTCACTCAGATATAACCGTTCAGCTAAAGGCCTCCACGCTCCAGCTTCACTCTGGGTGTGAATGGGGTTAGTTTGGAGGCCATGACCTTTCCAGACAGAGGTCACCATTGTAGCCTCACCCTGACAAAATCCAGCATCTGAATTTCAGCTGTGAAAGCTGCTTAAAGGGCTTAACATCTGCTTTTTAAGTTAAACACACCCCAGAAAGGCCCAGACTGCTGATTTTCATCAGATTACTGTGAGGAAGCTGGACTTTCAGCTCAAATAAAAAAACAAGCTGCCCTGCCACGAAGCTCACAGAGTAATGTTACTCTCAGCCTCATTATAAAGTCCCCCTAATAAAGCCCCGAAGCACTAATTTATATATGAGAACAGGTGAATAATTTGGGATGGTGACTGGAGCTGACCGTGCAGGGGTCAGGGGTCACAGTCATTGAGCTCTGCTAACGATCACGCAGGAAAAAAGCTATAAAGCGAGAGCAGAGCTGTGAGGCAGCTTCCATCAAAAAGAAGAAGTCATGGGGGTGGGGAGTCAGTCAGTCATACCTCCGACTGGCAGATGCCCAAGAGCCCGATTTTAATTGGTACCTGGAAGTAGGAGCGCATACAAGAGCAGCTGTCTGTTCTTATTTGAGTATTTTTTCACTTCATACCTCAACAGCCCTCAAACAGCGGAGCACGTTTCACTTCTCCTGTGAAGGTCCAAAAACACTCTGCAGACCTCTGGCTGTAAAAGAAAAAAGCTGACTGACACTTAACACCATGTAGAGTTTAAAGCCCTCCTAACCTGACACGTGGAGCCATCCTGCACCTGGTTGGTCCCTGAACTTAACCCGAGGTCTTTACAGATCTACGTGATGGAGGGATCTCTGTTCTGGTTTTGTCCTCTGAGGAATAAATCCAGTTGACCAAATGTGTCACACTGACAGAGTCTGCACTGTGTGCTGGTAGAGTCTCGATCAGTCGGACTGTTTCAGGAAACTGAGATGTCTGAATAGCAGAGAGGATGCAGGTGAAAGACAGAATCGCGTGTACAGACGGGGCATGACTTCATGAGAAAACACAGCGTATGTATGAAAGCACCAATAATGCTGCACGTTACTGAGACAGCAAACAGATAAACTGCAGCTGCACGTGGCCGACAGGGTGACTGTGGAAGTTCTGCCTTGTTGATAATCACTGATCACTGTGGGGTTGGCTGGTATTCGCTCTTCTTCATAGTCAGTTTCAAGTTCCAACAGGTTTGGCTTCATTGAATCCAACATTACAGTTAGGACTAGCTTTGCAGCGTCTGAGTGTCGGCCTCATTCTGGGCCACAGTCCAAGCTTCTGGAGGTTTATTTAAAGTCATGAGCCAGTGGTCGCTCTGCTGTCTGCTGCTTCATGAATGTAAACGTGAACCAAGCTGCACATTTTCACTTTTCAGAACAGTTCATCAATAATAACCTATGGTTTTTCCCTGATTGTTGGGGTTCTCTCTGCATTACTCTAGGTCTTTACCCACAGAATAACGTACTTTGGTGCAACTGCTGTTGTGATTGAAATAAAACTGAATTGAACTGAAACTGCCAGCCAGAGTCGGCGAGAGCCTTTCCCGTCATCTGTCCATCCACGACTAACAACAATCACTCTCGGCGATGGTCATGTTCGAGATGGCGTTCGTCATTTTTACAGCAGTAGCCTGTGAACTGTGACAGATCCATACCTGGACGATTCCTCTGAAATCACCTCACTAATCTGTCTGAGATGAGCCTGTAGGTGTTTTCGCATCAGAAACTATGAAATGATTGTGTGAGGGACACACACTGTGCATAGATGTTCTGCAAACAGCAGGCATTTCAAATGGCTGCTGACAATTTGCAAACAGTGCACCAATACAGGGATTAGCGGGGATTATAATGGACAACTCTTCAGGATTAATAAGAAGACCTTGAATCCCCTCTGAGGAAACTGGACCTGGCGTCGATGTTATTTTAAATGTAACTTATGATTCATGAGACATCTTCTTGTTTCATGTGCTGCGCTCTGATTGCTGTTCTTCATCAATTTTAAAACTCTTTCCATCATTAAGCTGCAACGATGTGCTGCAGAGCTGCACGTGTCACAGAGCATAAAGCGACCTTTCGTCTGAAGGCGAGCAGCTGCTGGAGCACCTCATTGTCAAATTTGACATTTGGGGGAAGACATTCTTTACGCTTTGCAGTCATCAGATCTTAGGTGTTTTTTTCACCTTAAAACAAAAATGAGTACTTAATAAAGTGGCAGCGGGCGAAGCCTCCCCATCCATCACGGTCCGGCGCTGCAGCCCAGACTCATTACTGTGTGAGATTGTCCCAGTGTAACGACCCTCTGTTGTTCTTTTTAATGGCTACCAAGGAAATTGAACTCTGCAATTATGCAAATGAAGATGAAAGTCTGAAAGTAAGTTGAGTTTCTGGCAGAGGAAAACATGCCGCCGTGCCTCGGCCCAGACGACTGAGCGCATTAAAGGATAAAAACTTCAAACCGCATTCTTAGTGTTTGTGTGGCTTCAGAAGAAAAAGGCCGCCACGTTACCGGCTCACTGATGTGCAGCTGTGGGCATGCTGGGACACTGGGTGATTAGTGTCAGTAAGTGATTTGTACTCAGCTAATTACTGATTGGTGGCACAGGTGAAATAACGTGAGCCAATCAGGCTTAAGCTTCAGTTTGAACTGTCTCCAGCTTCCTGACTGAGCTTTCGGCTGTGCCGAGTTTGCTCTGCACAGAGCTCAGCTGTTTGTCAATAATAAGAACGATCATTTTTAGCTTTAACACAGCGGTTGCTTTGTGAAGCTTTCACTGATTTCTCATCCTGAATTTGTGCACTTGTCATGGCCTCGTATTTATATGTAAACAAGTACAACATAAATCAGGTAAAAACTGCTGATGGGAACTGTTCTCAGACTTAAATACATGGTTTTGTGTATATTTCTGAACCTGCATCCTGTCGGGGTCTCAGTAGGACAAACCTCCGACCTGCTGAGCCTCTCTGTCCGTTTCCTCCGTGCGCCATTAGCAGATGTCCCACACCTGGACCGAACAGGTCGACTCACCATAACCAACACTGGATCCAGCTTTTAGATACGGGATGGCAGTGATAGGTTTGTCTGAACTTTGTGTCTGTTTAAACTTCCTGGATGAATTAACAAACCTCCACGGGAGCTCTAATATCTAACTTTACTTATGTTAATTGAACACTAGAAATGATCGTAGGTCTGCTTATTATGGGCCTAAAGTCAGCTAAAAAGGCTCCCGTGCTGTGCATGCAGTGAGACTAAAGCTCTATGTGTACCTGGGTTTGTAGTATAAATGGATGATTTAACTGTTAGAGAAATAAATAAAACACTGTTTTCATTTATGGAAGTGAACCTCAGCTCTGTGAAACACCTACACCTCAGCAACTCCTTTATGTGAAGACTGGGATATTAAATTTCAGGGCCCTCGTCTCTGCTCGCTTTTTTCAGAATGGGGGTGTAATCACTGACAAAAAGCAGGAAGTGGGTTGGTGGGATTAATACACTCACAGAGGGAGCAGGAGGAAGAATAATGCCAGATAGTTTCCAGTGACAAAAGGAAAACCCTGAGATCCTTTCACTCGCTCTGCGTTTCACTGCAGTTTCCTGGAGGAGAAGCTTTTGTACAAACATATGGCCGTAATTATTGTGCTCTTCAGGCTGAAACAATGTGCCCTGCCCTCCTGTTATAAAATACCCTCAGGTTTTCACAGCCAGACTGGCAGCTCTGCGGATCCATGATTCAACTTGTTGCAGGAGTCGTCACACAGGAAACAAACTACTACCTTCACGCTCAGTGAAGTGACTCATGTTCAGCTCCTCGTAGCATGGATGAGTAAGAACATAAGAGCAAAAGGCTTAATTTATAATAAAACTGAACTAGACAGAGCAGGCTGGAGGAGGGTTCCACTTTATGCAGGAAGTCAGACTATAAGAATAAACCATTTTTAGAAACGTATCACTTTTCAAAGCAAAACGAGGCCTGAAAAAGAGAAAAGTGTGACGTATTTCAAGGATGAGGCCTCATGTAGTTTTTTTCTTTCCTTGAACAGATGAGTCAGATTTAATTTTTAATTTAATTTTTAATTTTGAATGAGTCTGAGACGGTCATGATCAGTTCAGGAGGAGATAATCTCCATGTGAGGACACTTTGTTCCTCTCACGCTCCCTCTGCCCAGTATATCTGGATTTTTTTCCAGAGGCCTGTGGCAGTTCTATGAATCCAGATTCAGTGATAAGACCCGCCAGCTTCCTTGTGTCTGATGGTGTGGAGGAAGTCATCTGGTTTCAGGAACTGTTTACTCTGACATGCAGCTGAAACCTTTAACTGAGTTTTCTACAAAATGCCCTCAAAGTGGATCTCTTATTTCTTTCTATGACTTTTCCAAAGCAGCTTTGCATGATTAATAGTTCAAAATAATCCTTCTTTGTGCCCCACAGCTCCTCCTCATTATTAATAAAGCTCTTTCAGCTCTGATTGGCTGCCCCCTGCTAACAGAAGTTTTAAACAGCAGGTAGGTGACGAGACCACATTAGAGAAACCTGCTCTATGTGACATCATCCAGAGCTTGGAGTGATAAAATGAGTGTTTGTATTACAGCACATCATCAGAAACATGTTAACGTCAGCATGAACCACTGGGACTCAGAGTTTTTTACATGAATGCAAATTATTCCGATTTTAAATCGGCGTGTTGAAAGGTTGCCCAGTTTGAGTTTTAAGAAGTGTTTGTGTCAGTTTAACTGAGCAAACGTTGTTGATCAATTGATTTTTTTTTGCTTTATACTGTGTTGCCAGGAAGTTTACACCTGATAAAATGCGAGGAAATTTAAGATGAAATGAAAAGATTATGCTAAAAATAAAAACCGAGACACAGCAAAGTCGAGAAAAAATAACAAAGATCTTAAAGATTGCTGAAAAAATGTACCAGCATGCACAACTGTGTTGAACTTAGCACTGCAGATAAGATGCACATCAGGCCTCTGTGCTAAAAGTGCTGAACAGAGGCGGCGACCATTAAAGACAGGAAGCTGTCTTTGACCCCATCCAGCTCGCACTGACTGACGGGGCGGGACCAGGATGCAGATGCTGCTCTGTTTGAGCCCTGAGCCATAGGGGTGATGTGGAAATGTAAGCCATGCATTTGTTTGTGCCCCAAAATGAGGTCTGAGGGGGAAGCGCTGAGCTCACTGAACGGACAGTTTGCCATTTCCTGTGCAATGGGGCCGTTTGCTTTCAGAGCAGATCATCTCTCACATTCCTTTAAGTGATTTTCGCTCAAGTTCTGCTAGGATTTTGAATCCACATGGAATTAAATTGTACCTGAGGTGTTCTTACTGATCAAAGAGCTGAGAACTTGTGGTCCTCCTCATGCATTTGCCCTTCTCCCTGACCTGCGCTTCTGTGAAGGATGACATGTATTCCTTCATTTCCTTTGCCTGTAAATTTCAACCAAAAGCACTCCGTGTGTTTTTTAAACCTTAGTCTGTTAGAAATAAGACAGCTTAAATCATCAGCCCAGAATGCACTGCAGATCCAGCGTGCACGCTATCCTTCGCAGGTCAAAATGTATGTTAAACATTTACAGTTTATGGCATCCTAAGGCCCACACAGTGGTCCGTTTATCCAGTGTTTGATAAAACAGAGCACCAGCGCCACTGCAGCCCTCTGAGCAGTGTGTATGAACGCGTGCTGATGAAACAAATCATCCTGATTTGTGAGGTTCATTACAGGCCGGCTCAAAGCTCATTAGATTCAAATGGATTTCATAATGTTTTCCAGTTTCCCAGCGAAGGTCGAATCCATCTTCGTCTCCCTGCTTTGGTCCTTTTTATTTCACCACTAGATGAAGAAGCATTAGATTCCTCCTGTGACTTTTAATGTTCCCAAACTGTGTTCAATACTCTAATATGCAGTAATATCAATATGCAGGTGCAGACTGGCACAGAGCAGACTACAGTCGTACGTAAACTCCTTCAACAAGACGTGTTTATTAATCACTCTTTAATAACTAATTTTTAATAGAATACCTGGCCTACTAGTTTCTCCAAAAAAATGCTAAAATTCAAATCCTATTAGAGGACATGCTTGAACCTAAATCTGCATGATCAGGGAATTCCTGTTTTATGCTCAAAATTCCTCTTTAAAAAACACGTTACTCTACGTCCCCATGCACGTGGTTTAAATTTGTATATCTATTTGTATTTGACTGTCTCTAAGTGCTGCTGTACAAATGGTAAATATAAGACTTATCTTGTTTTATCTTATACTAAAAAATTATATTATATATTTATTTGATAAGATTGCTTTAACCTTGAAATATTCAAACTGGACTAAATGAACATGTAAATGTTTAGATTTGACTGACATGAGGCTGAATCAAACAGCTTTGTCTGAGAACACAACGCTTTGCTTTGATGTGAAGATAAAAAATAATAATATATATAAAGACATTATGCATGTGTATAGTGAGATGTTCAAGGGCCTTTTAATAATAAAGGAGAAATTAAATAGAAAAAACAAACACTGAAGAAGAGTCAGGCACATGACGGGAAATCAGATTCAGGCTTCTCCTTAAAACTTATCATAGAAACTAAAGCAGTGAAACGGGCACGTCTGCTTTCACCTCAGCTGAGCAGGTAACACTTTATAATACTGCTCCGACTAAGGGCTTAATTCTCCTGTAATTTATGTAATTATATTTACTTACAAATAGTTAAAGGTAAGACCAGGGGCGATTCTAGGATCAGAGCTTTGGGGGTGCTGAGCACCCAGAGAGCTGCCCATCCAGGCAAGGTAAACTTTCCTCATCACGATGAGACTTCTTCCCTGTCTCTGTCAGTCCCTGCATCCTTAAATGTCTCCCGTTGTCCCGAGTTCCCTCTGACTGTCCCCTTGGTGCATTTAAACCCCTGGTCCTCCCTGTCCTCGTCCTCTGTTGTCTTCATCTCCATTATCAGTCATCACAATTTTACCATCTCTGTGCAAGTCTGCAAATTTCTTTATTAAATCATAAGATTCTTAAATTCATCAAGTCTCTCTGTGCCCGGGTCCTCGTCACAAAACATGACATCACTGTTTTGTACATTTTAACACAATTTAATCCCCACATTTGTGAAAGAAAAGCAAAACACTTTTTTGGAAAGTCTGTAACAAAACCATCAAATCTGATCAAGGTTATTTAAATGCTGCAAAAGAAGAATGGATTGGAATTTTAAAAAAATACATATACTAATAATTGATGGCATTCATATAGCAGGGCCCTCAAAGCACTTTACAATTCTGGTGGAGGCAGGTACACTTGGTGACAGAAGCGAGGCTGCCATATCGCGCCATCGGCCCCTCTGGCCATCACCAGTAGGCGGCAGGTGAAGTGTCTTGCCCAAGGACACAACGACCGAGACTGTCCGAGCCGGGGCTCGAATCGACAACCTTCCGGTTACAAGACGAACTGCCAACTCTTTGAGCCACGATCGCAGTTTCCTAACCTTAATTACTGCGGGATAATAATGAATGATGCTCACTGTGAGTAAAAAGTAAGCTGGGTGCATTTTTTGGACAGAGATTCACTTTTAAAGTGTATTATAATACAATAGAGATACATAAAAATACACTCCAAAAATAGAAGAGTCCTTGAAATGTACAAAATATTATTAAAAAATGTAAAAAAACTGAGACACCTTAGCCTCTGGTACAATGTATACAATGTATGAAAAGATCTTTACTGCAGATACTACTATGGCTCTGCAGATTTTTTCTTTTCTTTTATCCTCTGTCGCCTCAGCTTGAGGTTGGCAAATCTTTCTATCACATTTTGGTGTTCAAGTCTCTCAAGCATCTCTTTCTCAACTGACATCACAGCCAGGTGCTGGAGTCTGCTTTGACCCATGGTCCTTCTCAGCCAGGTATGGAGCTGACTCAAGACACTAAAAGACCTCTCACAGCTCCAGCTGCTAACTGGGTTTGTTAGGACAACCTGAATAACAGTTTTCAGTTTGGGGAAGATCTGATTATCCAGAAGATTGTACAATGTTAACATATCTGGGATGGCACCAGCCTCACTCTTGAGCTTCAAAAAGTCTCTGGCAACCGTGACTTCCTCTGACTTAAGCTCAATATGGTAATGCAGTGCCAGGGCTGACAACCCAGTTTGTTTTGCAGACTGTGTATAGCAGCTTTAATCCGGTTGTTCAGTCTGACGTCACTAGCCGTGTCTGGGTCTAAACTCCGCTGCAGGTCCATATATCAAACGATCACTATGGCATTACTGAGAGTTGAAAAACTGTCTAAAGTCTTTCATCTTTAATAAAATGATCAGCGTTCTACTCTACCAGGTGTAACAATTGAGTTTAACATCCAGGCATCCATGAAAATGGAATTTATGACATTTAACGGAGTTAGAAGTTAGCAGGGAGTTAGCTCGCTAGCTTCTATCTAAATACAATATAGCATGTCCTGACTGCGGGGTTTTGGAAACAAATTAAAACGTAGCCTACAGCTCTGTTATCACTTCCAGCATAAATGAAGACAGAAAACTAAACAGCAGTGACGTTTGTAGGGTTACTGAAGTTGGGCTAGCTTGTAGCTTTTCCAACTATTTATTTATAAGTGACTTATGTATGTATGTATGTATATATATGTATATATTGTACTATTCTTAGTTAGCGTATTGTCTGTCTTGTCTTAATGTTGGTTTAAAATGGAGCACTGTAACAAAAAATAATTTCCCCCAGGGATCAATAAAGTATTCTGATTCTGATTATATAAAGATGTGCTACGTGACAGCTAACGACACAGCTATGTTAGCATAATATAAACAAGCTAACTTTTTTCCACTCTATAAAAGTTAACGTGAGTGTTCTCGGTGGTCAGGAACAAATGTAATCGCATGGCAGGATGCTGTAAAAGGACCAAACTTCAGCCAGGAGAACAACTGAGATAATCCATCCACAATACGAGGTTAGTCATTCATATACTGCTGCATGGGCTGGGCTGTAGTTACATCCTAAGGTTTTAAAAACTGAGCTTAAATAAATGATTAGCGGTAATAAAAGCCGAGGGAGGTCAACAGGGATCACTGACTGTTTTAGGAGCTTTTTGAGATCAAATAGAAGAAAATACATAACATTAAACATGTTAACAACACAAAAGCCATATTAAACGCAGACTACTTTAGACCCGGAAGTAGGATTCGTCGCGTCATCATTAAAAAACCGGATAGTTTAATAGTTGTGTTTTTTTCTTTGCCAGTTTAACAGTTTCTGTTGTGCCTGTTAGTACTCCCTGTCTGTTTTCTTACCTGGTTCTTCCTGACCTTGTACTTTCTCCTCATGTTCTCCTCTTTCCTCTCTCCCTCTTTGGACTGACAATCATACACAAATTGATTGTATTCAATTAGATTAAAAAATACTATTAAGATCACTAATAAAAAAGAAGTCCTCTCTCAGTTTACTTTTAACCAAAAGGCAAATAAACAAACCACATGTACATCTAATAAAGGATATAAATATTGAAACACTGATCCAACATTATCCTTTATTGATGGATCATTTGATTTTACACTTTTACCTGAATGTGGCTCCTTTTTTTGAAAAAACTACCTCATATCCATTATGAACCTGGCTGTCTCTCTGTACACAAACAAACACACACACACACAACAGGAGTTATAAGGTTAATGGGCATCCAGTCAGTTAGCTAGTTAGTACCTTGGGTTCAATATCGGCACATATGACAAAATAACCAGTTTCTCTCATTACATTTAAAACAGGACGGTGGTAACAACAGTAGGCTGCGGACAATGTTACGTTTTACATTTTAAATAGGCTGCATACATTTAAATGGGAGCAACAGGACGGTCAAATGTTGCTGATTTTACTACAAAGCAGGACGGATTGTAGGGTAGCAAACATAGTCGGAAAACACGTTTTCAACACTGCAGGTTACCTGGTGTAATATTTTTCAGCTAAAAAGAAACATGGCCTGACTCCTACCTAACTATATAAAGAGTAACTGAAGGTTAAAGGCAGCTAACATGTCCTGTTTTAAGCCAGGCACTTACACCTCTGCTCCGCTGCGTCTCAGCCACCATCGCTCTGGCAGCAACGGCGCTAGAGCCCGAGCAGGGGAGAGCTGGAACAAACCACTTTGGGAGGGGGGAGGGGTTATCTATACTTTTGTTGTTAAAATGTTCCATCTCAATTACGTACTGTATGCTTTTTATATTTTTAGTAGTGTGTCCCACAAACAGCAAATATTGTCAAAAAAAAGTAAGAAATCTTTGGGGGTGCTTTGATTCATTTTGGGGGTGCTGAAGCACCCTCAAAAATGGGCTAAAATCGCCCCTGGGTAAGACCATTTAAATAAGGAGGTAATAAGTCAGGTTTTAAGTAAGTAAGTTTTAGCGCTTGCGTAACAATATTTCCCAGTTTTACATTATAAGCACGCTTTTACAGGAAAAGAGACATTTGGACTGTGATTATAAAAATAAAGATGTCCCAAAATGTCCACATTTCCAGGCAGCATAAATATTCTCGGTGGAGAGATCAGCGATCTGTGAGGTGTCCTAAAAAAGTCAAGTCAAACCCTGAAGCAGTGCATCTAAAATGTGCCGGTCACAAAATAGACGTGAGCACCAGAAAAAAATGATGGTGCAGAAAGCCTGGCTAAATTACAAAACACCTTGCCTCTCTTTTGAATTCCAAGCTGTGACGTTGGCGTTTGTAATCTGATCAACTGTCACCATGTGAGTGGAGATAACACCCCTCATACCTGTCACCGTCCAGTGAAAGCTCCAGCGCCAGCCTACCTGGAGACTCGGGACCAAACCATCAGCGCGTCCGGGAGTGCTGTTTTCCTAAACCCACATGAGTGTGAGATCGTGTGAGATACTGGTATTCATAACTTTCTGCCACAATAAGGCATCTTTTGTCTTGCCCTTTTGTGTGTTCAGATTTGTTTAGACAACTGAAACCGAATGGTTGGTGTGATATGGCGATTCCAGAGATGCTGAAGAGTTATGCTACAATGCTGATGTATGGAAACATGGATTAGGTTCAGAAGGATATTGTGGGTCATGATTTTGAAAGACAAACTTTAAAGTGTAAGACAACACTGGCAGTGACATCCTTAACTTTTGATGTATGTCTTCATCAGATTTGAGTTTTAGGCCTCTACATCATCACGGGGATGTCTTCATCCTAACCCCCTTAAATGATTTCGTTTGTATAAACAAATTGTGAGCAATACATTGGACAAAATGCTGAATGTAGCAAAAATGGAAAAAATCTTTTGATTTTTTTTGCATGATCATCGTCATCATCATCAGGTTTGGTCCAAGTCCATCTTTTCAGAACATGTTCAGCTGCTGCTGCTGTGACTCATTTATGCAGAAAGTGTAAACAGGTTAAAACCACTTTCTTTCCCTAAGGCTAACCTGGTTTAGAGTCTGAAGTTTCCCAGGAAGTCAAAGAGAAAGTAAAAAAAGGAATTATAACTGCACCATATGCCTCCAACCTCCCAACAGACACTGTAGGTCTGTTACTCAGGTCCGTTATTTCTCGCTGCAGCTGGCGCATGAATTGAATCTGATTAAAAAGCATTGTCTTTCAGAACACCTTATAATAAAAGATGCTGTTAAACTGGAAGAATAAAAGACAAAACACACATGTGAGCTTTGTAGAGTTGGACATGAATGTGGGCTTCAGGTAGTGATTGTTGGTTTTATATGTTTAACTTTTTGATCAGGTCTTCCCTGTAAAAGGTTATGGGTGTAGCAGTTTAATGACTCATGCCTCCACGGATAAGTGCTCTCAGTCTCTGAGCCACCCACCATCACCTACCACTCCTCCACACATCGTTGCAATGACTGAAGGCGATTATTGGGACAACTCTGCGCTGCTGATATTCAGCCTCAGAGAAATGATTAGGGGGTATTTGGGCTGCCAACTCTCTGAAAAAGCTTGTTGGCCTGAAACAATCCAGCGTTTTACTGGTTTTACGTTTTGTCAAGACAAGTTAGGACAAGAGTGAGACGCCTCTCCGCAGCCTCCCCTCGGCTGTTGTGTCAATATGCTTTCTCTGTTGTACTCTTTGTGCTCGAGCTTCAGGGAAGTGATTGGTCTATTTACAAAATAGCTTGGAGTGTACATTTCATGTCTTGTCGTGTGATACAGGCAGCTGTTGTCTCTCCCTAAAGGCTTTTCTTACATGACTTTTATTCTTCTCTTTTCTGTCTTTTTTACAGATGTGAAAATGTTCAAAAAGGGGATTATGATGGCAGCTTCAGGAGCAATCCTTCTTGTTTTTGCCTCAGTCCTCACATGCGTGACAAGATCTGAAGGTAGTTATAGACTGGGAAAAGGCAGTTCTCCTCTGCTGTTTACACACCACCTCTACAACGCTGCCATCAACGAGAACTCAGCCCCGCGGATGTACGTTGAGACGCAGGTGAAGATGGGCATTGAAGTGACAGATCCGCTGTGGGACATCAAGTACAACATCGTCTCAGGTGACGATGACAGCTTCTTCAAAGCAGAGGCAGTCAAAGTCGGAAATTTCTGCTTTCTCAGGATCAAGACGCGCAGCAGCAACTCGGCTCTCCTCAACAGGGAGGTCAGAGACTCGTACACTCTCACTGTGGAGGCAAAGGAAAGCACTTTTGGCTTCGAGGCAATGACGAAGGTCTTCGTCCAGGTGCTTGACACCAACGACTTAAAGCCTCTCTTCTACCCGGCATCGTACAATGTGGCCATCAGGGAGGACGCTCCTCTAAAGTCAAGTGTCACCAAAGTCAGCGCTACAGACGCCGACATTGGGAGCAATGCTGAGTTTTATTATTCATTCACCAGCAGAGCTCATCCGTTTGTTGTTGACCCTTTCACGGGCACGGTGAGCCTCATCAAGAGGCTCAATCACACTCGCGCACAGCGCTACGACCTCACCGTATTAGCAGAGGACAGGACAAAAAAGATATCCGGTGTTCAGAAATTTGGGAATGTCGCCAGGGTCACTGTAAACATACAAAAGATGACCATGGCATCTCCAGTTATCACACCGCCCCCTGAAGCTACAGTGTCTGCAGATGGAAAAATAGATATCAATGTCCATGTGGAGGAAGGAGTTAAGCCAGTGGAATCCCTCAATATCATTGGAGGGGATCCCCACAAGTGGTTTGAGGTAATCCCCTCAGGTGTGCAGGGCAGTGACTTCCAAGTGATCTCTACAAAGAGGATTATCTGGTCTCAGGCTCGTTTTGGGTTGAATCTTTCACTGCAAGCTAAAGACAGGAGCTTGCCAAGTTTCCTCTCTCCAATCACACAAATCCACATTCCAGCCTATCATTACAGCCCACTGGCATTTTTGGAGGACACCTACATTGTGACTCTGAGTGAGTTTTCACCCCCACAGACTCATGTACTTAAGGTTTCTGTCACCTCAGTTCCCTTTAACGTTACCTTTAGTATCAAGAACAATCCAGACACCTCTAACTTTAAGATCAATCCTAAAACTGGGATTATCATAACTACAGGGAAATTTGATTATGAGAGGAAAGATCGATATGAGTTTGATGTAATGGCCAATCACGGTGAAGCTGAAACTCACATCGTGGTGGAGATAACGGATGAAAACGACAACAGCCCAGAGTTCACACAGACATCCTATCAGGCCACGCTGGATGAAAACAGCCCTGTTGGCAGCAGCGTGTTGAAAGTAGCAGCTTCAGACAAAGACAAAGGCAAAAACGGCTTTGTGACTTACGCGATTGCAAATTCAGGCCCTTTGCCTTTTACAATAGATCCATTCACGGGCATCATCTCTACCTCCGAACACTTGGACTATGAACTGATGAAACGGCGGTATCACCTGAGAGTTTGGGCGTCGGACAGCGGCGGCCCCTTCAGTCAGGTCAGCGAAAGCCCTGTGACAATAACTCTGAACAACATCAACGATAACATCCCTCTGTTCGAGCAGGTGGGCTGCAATGTTACTGTACCTCTGGATTTACCTGTGGGACACGAAGTCGCAAAGCTGTCAGCTATTGATTTAGATGAGCTGCAGCAGCTGAGGTATGTCATCGAGTCAGGGAACGAGCTCCAAGTGTTCGGGATCAACTCTGTGACTGGAGTCATTGCCCTGAAACAACCTATCCCTCTGCTGCAGGGTTCATTCACTCTGAGAGTTGTAGCCACCGATGGGAAGCATCACTCTGAAGCATCGGTTGTCAGGATAACCATTACTAACCGAGGTGAAGATCGAACGCTGCACTGCAAGGAAACTGGCATTGCCAAACAGGTCACTGATAAACTAATCAAGTCAATCAAACCCATTTTAATCAATCAGGAGGAGGACACATTCTCAGATATCCACATCACCAATCGACATTCTCCCAAGTTTGATACAAGCATTCCCAGTTCGATTGATCTCGTCGAGAACCATCCATTAAATTCAACCATTGTTCAGTTCAAAGCAACAGACAACGACTCTGGGTTTAATAGTAAGCTTGTGTACGCCATCTCGAGTGGAAATGAAGATGGCTGTTTCTCCATTGATACGTTCTCTGGTGATCTTCGGCTAGTTTGTCCACTTGACAGAGAGAGAAAGGGGTTCTACATTTTGAACATCACTGTTTATGACTTGGGAATACCGCAAACTTCTGCGTGGAAATTCATTGCCGTTAACATCATGGATGTCAATGACAATCCTCCTGTTTTCGATCAGCCCAGGTACGTGATCCACGTGCCTGAAAACAAAGAGGTGAATTCGGTTATTTTTACATGTCGCACAGCAGACCTGGACTCAGATATGAGTGGTAAAGTCCAGTATTCCCTCCTGACAATGACCGACATGTTCAGGATGGATGAATTCACCGGAGAGCTGACTGTGACGGGTAGACTGGATCGAGAAAGCTCACCCAAGCATGATCTCCTGATTGAAGCAAGAGACCAGGCTACAGTCGGCCCTCAGCTGTTCTCCACTGTCAACCTGGTGGTGATTTTGCAGGATATAAATGACAACCCACCCAAATTTGTGCCCAAAGTGCATAAAATAAAAGTTCCAGAAGATGTTCCTGTGGGCACGCTGCTTGTCTGGGTGGACAGCATGGACTTGGATCTGGGCAGTGGAGGCCTTGTCACCTATAACCTCAAAAACACAGAGAGCGGGATCTTCCATCTCGACTCCTCCACCGGCGCCCTCACCCTCGAGAGAGAGCTGGACTTTGAGAGGCGGCCATCTTACAATCTCACAGTCTGGGCAGTCGACCACGGCCTCCCTCGCTCCTTGTCATCGTCATGCTTCGTGGAGATCGAGGTTCTGGATGTCAATGAGAACCTCCACCGGCCGGTGTTCTCAGAGTTCGTCTATGAAGCTCTGGTAAAGGAGGACTCAGCTGTAGGGACATCTGTGGTAACTCTCACGGCTTCAGACAAAGACCTGGGCAGAGACGGGGTTGTCAGGTACCACATCCATGATGGTTCTGGCTTAGGAGTGTTCACCATTGATGAGGAAGCAGGTAACTAACACTTGGTGATTCAATTTTTGTTGTTGTGATGTTTTTATCTAAAAAGTAGAAAAGCAATGTTAGCAATTTTTAGTCAGATGTGAAGCCTGATCTCGCTCTCATAGTTTAGCTTAGCAGAAAGACTGGGAAAAGGCCTTTGTCCTCTCCAAAGGTTGCACCATTAAATCTCACCTGGTAACACACTAGGTTTCCATATAGAAACAAAGTTTAGGAGCTAAGAACCAATCTGACTGAAAGCCAAAGCTAACCACCTGCTAAATAAAGCACTGTTTAGCAGAGTGTGTCTTCAGTGAAGGGTAAAGATTATAGACTAGTTCTCAGTAGAAAGGTCAAAGGTCAGAACCGTTGTGCTCTGTAAACAGTAATTAGCACTGCAGCATAAATTAAACGGCACAAGTGTTGCATGGTAACATTTGTCTTTTCCACCTCTCTGACACGCCTCGTGCTGCATTGAACTTTACAGCTGTATGCTCATGTGCTCACTCTGATAGAACGGGACGTGTACTTGCTTGAAGAAGCAGTTCTTCGTCTGGGGTTGTTAAAGTAGTTTGTATATTTTTCCATCAGCATATCCTTTGCAGAGGATACCCTGCGACCTTGCAGCGTATCACAATGTATTCCATTGGCCTGCTGCTGTACTTAAGACTCAAATAAAATCAGACTGAATGGCGTTCACTGTGACAAAAGAGTTATGCTGAAATATGTCTTTGTCTCCACGTTGCTGCTTCATTATCTCTCACTTGGGGCATCAACATTTAAACAGCCTCTTCAGACCACTGTGCAGAGGAGTACATTTCCATTGTGTTCAGGCCTCTGTGCGGGCCTCTTTTCTAGCGTATTAAGCTAACACAAATATGTCACACATTTTGCTGAACAGGGAATAACTTAAAATTTCACAACCCACGTCTGGGCTCCTTTCCAGATTTTTTTTGAATGCAAAGAGGCACCTTAAGCTCAGTGACGGCGCAAGTGGCTGCTAGTTCCTCCCGGGCTGTACAGTGATTAAGCATGAACAGATTAGATGGATAAGTGATTCATTCCTGAGGCAGGGCAGCATGTTTGAAACATGTGAATACCAGTGTAGACAACAATGATTTAACTGTACCGTTGGTGTGTTTAGGTGTGATTCGTATGACAGAGATGCTGGACCGCGAGACGGCGCCTCATTACTGGCTCTCCGTCTACGCCACCGATCTGGGGACTGAGCCTCTGATCACCTGGACTCACGTCTTCATCGAGGTCCTGGACATTAATGACAATGCTCCCGAACTTTCCCAGCCGATGTATTTTGCATCTGTCCCAGAGAACGTGGACACGGTCGAATCCGTCATCAAGGTGTCGGCCACAGATGTGGACACGTCCTCTGAGGGGAAGCTTTCCTTCCAGATGCTGGAATCTCACCGATTGCACTTTGACATCGATCCTAACACAGGTGAATACTCTTCAATGAAAAATATAATCAAAGGAGACCTTGATGAATTTCAACATGTCACAGAAAGTTTTCCTGGCTCAGAAAGGTAAAACAAGGTGATATCATGTGAGTTATCTCAGTCGCAAACTGAGGCACAACATTTTAACACCAAGTTTTGAATGGCAAGCTAACCTGGAGAATTTCTTATCCATCCAGACCTTTTCTTTAACTTGTCCAATTCAAGGCTGCAGCGTCACAGGGCGAGCGGCAGAATACACTCTGGACACTTTGCTAGTCTGTCCCACAGAGAGACACACACACACCTACAGTCAATTTAACCTCAACAGTTTATTTAACGTCAGGGGTGTCCAACTTGAGAGCTACTGTCCTGCAGCTTTTAGATGCATTCCTACTCCACCACTGCTGAATAAAATGGTTGGATTACCTCTTCAGTATGCCATCAATTTTGGCAAAGGCCTGATAACAAGCCATTCATGTGATTCAGGTGTGTCGGAACAAAGACTGGAGTTGGACACCCCTGGTGTATGTCTTTGGACTGTGAGAGGAAGCGTGAGTACATGGAGAAAGGCCAAACTGCCCCCAGCTGTACAAAGAGTGTTTAACCTTAATTATGAGTACTCACCAATAAAAACATGGTCAGTACTCTGAACTCTGTCCTTAAAGTTCCTAAACCTTCATAAGATTGAAAAAATAATTTCCAGACAGGTAGCACTTATTCCATCCAACAGGTAGACATTGTGTTTTTAATTGCAGCTATAATTATTTTGTTATTGAATTTATTATTAGAATATAGTACAAAAGTACAATTTTCCAGTTTTCCAGCTTTGGCTCACGTCTCCTCCCTCCCACTTAAACATTTCTCACCCCTGAATCATGGTATTGAAGCATTCAGTGAGCAGCATATGTGCAGGCAAAAATACAGGAACTCTGGGATGTAATTGGATCAAGTTGCTCAGCGTCATTCTGGCATTTCACAAGCAGCTCGAGCAGAAAAAGAGACTTCATGCTCTCATTGCAATTGATTTACATCTTGATTCAAACTCCCTTTGTGTGTGCAGGACATCTGGCAGGCCTCTGTTGCAGAGTGTTTTGGTATATCTGTACGTGTTACATTTTGATTCATGGGTGAAAAGCTAACAAGCATATGCATGCTTGCAAATGCAGTGTTGCAAGCATGAGTGCAGTATGTGCTGCGGAAGCTAGGTCTGTCTATACCTATACAACAGGGAGCTCCCTGAGAGTCACTCACAGAGTCAGTCACGTGCGACCTGAAATAAAAACTGAGTTAGCATGACGGGAACAATGAGGAAGCCTAAACATCTCTGCCTTCCTCGCTGACAGTTGAAGCTGAATCACCTGGCGAGGACTTTGAAGTTAAAGCTATTGAGCGCAGCATTAGCTGTGATGCTACCAGCCGCTACCAGCCCTGTCCTCGTCCTCTAACATGCTATTTGTCCACGCCCCGAGGCCAGTGTACCGAGGGATTACAGAGATGTCGCTCAGAGACGGGGCAAAGGTTTGCTGCCAGCTGGAGTGTGTCACATTCAAACAAGTATTTTTCTATAAATGCAGGTGTATTTGGTATCCATTTACTCATGCATAGAAGCACAGGATGAATAGTGTTTTGCTGAAAAGGGGTTATTAAATCTCTGTGAACCTTTTTGTATTCTGAGGCTGCAGGCTGAGGACAGCTGACTGACACTGACCCAAATTCTTGCAGAACTGACCGAAGTTTTATTTTTTTTATCCCTGTGCTGCAAACTAAAAATAATTAAAGTAAAAAAACTCCTAAAACCTGAAGTTCCTCTAACATCTAGCAGAGGCTCCAGCAGTGATAATAAACGTGCAAAAATAAACGTGCATTATTAGGGCTGTGGTCTCTTTGACTGACGGGTGGCTGGTGACCAGTGTTGCCAACTCCTCAGTAAGGAAAATCGCTATTGGCTGTCCTAAAAGTCGCTAGAAGTTGCCAAATGACGTCATCGCCTAATTTGCATAATTGGTCATGCTAATGTAATTGTAACCTACGGTGTTTTAGAGAGAAATAACATCGTGGAAGTAAAAAACGTCCTAAATGCAGTTAGAATTTATTTAGAACTACAAATTAAATTTCTTTCAATTATTGTTTTTTAATGTCACAATTCCAACCCTGCTCCTTTTTCTGGGCCTGGACCGGCAAAAGTGACCTGAAATAGGCACTCTGGTGGAGTTACTGTGTGTGTGAGAGTGTGTGTTTATAAGTAGTTTTAAACCTTGTGATCCACAAAACAGCATAAGAGTAAAAGAAGAACAGACTGCGTTACAGTCAGTGCGGGAGCAGCGGCTTCGCTCATGCGCGATTCATTTGCCGTTTGGACACACAGGTGTGAACGTCTCCTGCCCTGATAGCAGCTGGGGAGGACTATCCTCCGCCTGTGAGCGCTTTGGCACGGGTGAGGTGCTCACGGCAACACCGCTGCTTGTTGAGAGTAAGAGCGATACGCGTTTTCATGTCAAAAAGTCGTCATAAATAAGTCTCCAATACCACCAGAAAAAGTCGCCAGATTTGTCGCTAGTTGCTTTTTAGAAAAAAAGTCGCTAAGGTGATCTGAAAACTCGCTAAATATAGCGACAAAGTCGCTAAGTTGGCAACACTGCTGGTGACACAAGTGGCTGTAGCTGCTAGCTGCCTGCTAGGCTTCTCCTCAGCTAGCTGGAGTTCCTGAACTGGACCTGTGGACTAGGGCTGGGTATCGTCACTGATTTCTAGAATCGATTCAATTCCGATTCACAAGGTCCCGAATTGATCCACGATTCGATTTAATTCGATTCGATTTAATTCGATTCGATTCAATTCGATTTGAATCTGGGAAATTTTGACAGTCAGAAATATTATAATTCAGATCAGTACATTTACATATTTTTGTATCTATAAAAAGGAAGCTGACACACGCAAGACTTTATCAAAAGTGTGTGCATCACAGCAGATGCTGTGATGCACAGAAACACAGAAAAACATGAAGGTGATTTTCCTGGCCTGGGATTTTATAAAAATATTCTGCAGTACATCATAAACGAAAGAAATCCATTAATCAATAAATGAACATTACCTCTGAAGTTACAGCGGTTTTATTAGAGACACAGTTAAGTGTTTTGCATTTTGCATAATTTTAAAAAGTTTAAATTTGTTCAGTATTGAACGGCAGAAATTAGGTTTTCTTTTTGGAAGTATATAAAACGGAAAGAAAAAAAACGTCGGCCGACAGCGCTGTAAACAACGGCAGACTTGTGCGTAACAAGCAAGCGAATAATGAAGAAAAACTGTTCTTGAAGTACAGAGAGAGAGAGCTGTGCATCGTGGTCGAAGCAAAACAGTAAAAGTAAGAGTGAATACATGACGATGTTTATGTGAAGCGTAGTTTGGATCTTCTTTTGCTGCTGGTTCGGTCAATATTGTTTGGAGAGACATCAAACTAACAGCTTTAGAATCAGCGCATAAAGGGCGTGAACACAAAGCGCGGACCCGCCGACAGATCAGAATCAGCGAGCTGTCGGCTTTCAGCCCCGACTGTGAGAAAGGCGACATCTGACTGATTCTGATCCGCGGGTTGCGCTGTGTGTGCAGAATCCATGTTCCTGCTCTCATTTACTGTCTTAGCTGTTTGGTGGTTGTTGAAATTTTGTGAGGTTTCACCTGAGATTCTGGCATTTCGGGCAAAATAAATTTATATAAAAAAATCGATTCAGGATTTTAATGAATCGATTTCACATTATCCAAGCCAGAATCGATTTTAATCGATAAATCGATTATAAAAACCCACCCCTACTGTGGACCACATTTGTGCTGTTGGAGCTCTTGCTAATAGTTTTTACATTAAATCGCAGCTTCCACAGGTCCAGTAAACATCAGAACAAATGCTAAACAGGCTTTTTGACTTCGAGGTCTGCAACTGGTTTTTGTGGTTCACTGAAGTCCAAATCAACAGGAAACCTAGTTGCCAGTTTGTGGCCTCTAGAGCTCTGACCTCAGCTTCTTTCAGCTCATACGGGATGAACTGGACTCGAACTGGGACCTCATCTTCTGCCTTCAGTGGTCACTAACACTCCTGGAGCCATGTCGGAGCACAGGCTGTCATAGCTTAAATCAAACAGACTTTTAGGATGTGCTGACATCCTCTCTGACTTTTACTTGTAGACAGCAAACTGAGCTGTCCTTAAAATCCTTTGACAACAAAGATTCAAAGAAATATCGTGTACTAGCTTATATAGATTAGAAAAACGGCGTAAGCAGAGGGAGATCATGTTACCTGGAACCTGTTCCTCTTTGGAACATGACCCACCTTGTCTTACTGTTAACAAATGAACCTCTTATTAGTAATATGAGGGTGAAACCACTCGTGCCTTGACAAGATGAAAGTGACTCATGACCACAGCGCTGTGTCCGTTTCAGGCGAGAAGAATCGAGGAAGCTTTGTGCTTTAATGCAGAAATGCACATGAAACATTGTCGTGTGTGTTTTGAGAAAAAGCATCTCGTGGAACACTTCATTATGTGTTTGTTTGTTGACAAGGCCAGGCAAGTCAGGAATGTGCCCACTTCATTAGCATTTTGCAACAGCAAATTCCTCAAATGGCTGCAGGCTGTTGATGATTCAAAAAGTGATATGATGCGATTGTGTATTTTATATTCTTGATATACACAAAGCACTCACCAAGATGTATGATATTTTTCTTACTATTAACAAATTTACATGAAAAAGAGTCCAACACCTGAGACCAACTTTTATATGAAATCTGTCTTGGGTAGCACATTCTCAGTCTCAGAGCCTGAGACTGAATTATTACGTCTATCGAGACGGGAACGATACACTGTGTAAAGGAAGGATGCAGCCAAAAGCCCAGCTTTGAAGCCTTAATGTGTTTTGGCCATTGCCATGTTGGCTTTTTGGAGGCAGGAGTGACTGTATGTGGATGAGAGGTTGGAATGCCAAGGCTCCACCGACCTTGTTATCAAGCTGAATCCACAGACTCAGTGGGAATGTCACACAGACACAGATACCTGCTAATTACCCCTCAGTAACATACAAACAAAAATTCTCAAACTTTTTTCTCATTGGCATTTCTGAAATAGTTCTCAGAAATTTGCGATGTCTGAATTAAAAAGCAAGTGAAACTAGTCCACATTCAAAAAAGAAGACACGTAAAAATGTGATGTGAATCCTGCGAAAAAGGAATGAACGGCCCCTGACGCAGAAGCAGCTGTTTGTCCTCGTGTGGTTTTGACAGGCGTCCTGGATGGCTGAGTGAAAACAGGCGGTGGGGAGGGACGAGGCTTTAGCCGTGATTCCCACATCTGCACTAATGACAGGAACACACTTTCTAACGTTCCCACCTGTCCCTCCCAGCAGGGCTTGTTTGCTCTGTCATAAAAGGACTCGATGACGCTCAGTGGGGCCTCTTTTGCAGCACTTACGACCCCCTCCTCTGTCTGCAGCTCCCACACCTCTTTTGGTTGGAGACACAGAGACTTGTATTTTCCCAGCCTGTTGCTGTGTGTCTAGGACGCTTCTCCCAGCAGCTGCAGACACTTAAACACGCTGATTCAGCAAACTGTCAGCCGCGGTTTCCCTCGCGGTGTCTGATAATCACCTGTCACACAGTTCAGAGGCCGACTGAGCTCAGGCGGATGCGGCGGAAGCATCTGATTGGCTGTGAGTGACCCCTCCTCCCAGTGATCAGTCAGTGTTGTGCTCTGAGTGTAAGGTGACCCAAATTGCTAATTTCCAACTGTAGAGCAGCTTTGGATGACAAAATAGTGGTTTTGTCTTTCAACAGTAAATTCCACTGGTCCTGTAATGTGACACAGGTGCTTCCCGTATCTCCCAGCCATGCTGAAGGTGATGCCCTCCCCTTATGAGCAGCCGCTCTATGCTTCTGTCTCCTGTTGGTTATTTTGAGTTTATGGGCCTCCAGTTTTTTCCTGTTCTGCCAGCATCAGTACCGACAGCTCCAGTTTCTGTGAGAAAACGATCGAGTCCGGACGCCCCAGCCTTTGCCTGGTGGCAGCGGGATGGGCTCCAGCCCCCGCCCCCACGACATTGAAGTGGAGAGCGGAAGGAAATGGAGGTTTTTTAATGTCTTCTGAAAGTTTATTCTTGATATTAAACAATGCAAAAAAAATGGATGCTGTTTCTTTTTTTAGACAAACAGAAGAAAGTCCTTTGCAAAGCTCCTCGATGCGATCTCTGTCGTGTTGAAGGCGGCTTGTTCTCTGCTTCAGAAGTTTATCACGCGATCCATCGCTCACTCTGTCCCTGTTTGATATCTGTATCAGTCTTTATTCAGGTCGACTTCACCTCAGCACTGCATCACACCGCCATCATCATCATCATCTTTTTTTTAGCTGTTTGTTGTAATTTTTTATAGCGACATAAACAAACATTGAGTGACCCTCAAAAACAAAAACAACAGAAACAACATCAAGAGCTGTAAAATACAATGTGTTTTCTTCTGTTACTACTCAGGGACACCCGCCTCCATTCCCAACCGCCACAACACACACACACACAAAAACTCCCAACTCTGTTTGTTTATGTGTAACCTGCACTCTCACTTCCTGCTAACAGCACCTGTGTTTGGTGTGTGTGTTTGTGTTTGCAGGTGTTATCAGCACTGTCTCAGCTTTGGATCGAGAGGATAAACCGGAGCACAGTATTGAGGTGAGACTCTGATAAACAACATTTTCTCTTCCCATCAGATCGATGCAGAAACAGGAACACAAATCCAGCTCTGCTGTGAATCGCCGACGTTCCCATAAATCCAGAATACACAGCAGTGCTCGCTGCTTTACTGACACGGGTAACGAGCACCAAACGTGACGTCAGTGTGGAAGCTGCTCTTTTTTTAATGCTATAATTTTAGTGATCGTTCAGTCGATCGCTGACCTGTGAGTCAGGAAATAGCACAACCCCCCCACACATAACGATTTTTTCGAGAAAGTTTTCAGACGAACAAATAAAAGTGAAAAAGGTTTTTTTGCCCCGTCCGAATGTGTTGTGATCATTATTATTTATTTATTTCCAATATTTTTTTTTTAAAGGCCAATAGTTCATCTTTTAGTGTGTCTCTGTTGGTTTGTGTTGTTGGCTCATGTTAAATATTTAAGATATATATGGTTAAAAAAATGCATGGCATAAATGAACCGTGTAACTAAGAGTGCATGAGGCTGAGAGTATGAAAACTGGAATTCTTCCTCAGGGAAACAAGCTTTACTTCAGTTGGAAGCTCCACTTTAAAACTTCCACAGAAATGGGAATCAGTGCACAGTCATTACATTTAATTATGTTGTTGTTATGTGGACAATCGGAGGTGTGTAATGAGATAAAAGCAGAAAGAAAAGGCATGTGACTGGTAACATTTAGATGCTGGTTCAGATATTTCAACATCAGAAAATCAAACCACATTTCTGGCTACCGACTAAAAGAAATGTATCTCAGCTGCTTGGAAATTAATCTTCCTTAACTGGTGTGACATTTCAGGACAGACCCAAAGTTTCAGAGATTTGAGCCGTCCATCTGAGACCATTTTTATTTTTTCTGATATTATCTATTCAAATCAGTTTTATGTATAGAGCTCCAAATTAGAACAACAGCCTTCTCAGCCTTCTCCATTTTTTTGTAATGATACTACAGAGAAAACAACAACAGGCAGATAACTCCCCTATGAGCAAGCGCTTTGGCGACAGCGGGAAGGAAAAACTCCCTTTTAACAGGAAGAAACCTCCAACAGAACCAGGCTCAGGGAGGGTCAGACGGGTTGGGTGTGAGGGGAGGAAGGTGGGACAAAGACAAGCTGAGGAACAGAGCCAGAGATGAATAATAACTAATGATTAAATAAGACAGGTGCATGACCACATGGAGAACATCTCCACCCCAACCTCCCCCACTCCTAATAAAGGAAAACTCTTAGCAGCAACACAAAAATACCCCCGCCTCCAGCAATCTTTGTCGTAGCTTTAAAACCCCAAGAAATTCATTTAGTGGTTTAAAATTAAGTCAAAGTAAATATAAAGATCAATCGTGCTTTTATTATTCTGATGTTGACCCTCCAACTCTTTTTCACCTTCAGGTTATCGTGTCGGATAACGGATCTCCGGCTCTGAGCTCCACCGCCACCGTTGTGATCCAGGTTCTAGATGCCAACGACAACCCTCCCAAGTTCATGGAAAAACGTTTTGACGTCAAGCTGCCTGAACGGCGTCACGACGGTGGCAAACAGGAAGTCTGCAGGATACTCGCTCAGGATAACGACGAGGGCCCGAACGCGGCAGTAACCTACAGTCTGCAGGAAAACGTGGACGAGCAGTTTGAAATCGACCCAGTGACGGGCGTGGTCACATCGCACGGCGACTTCTTGCCCGAAAGCTACAATATTCTCACAGTAGGTGCTGCAGAAATTTTCACCACAGCAAGTTTACTTGTCCCGTCAACGTTTCATACGGCTGATGAATCTGAAGCTGTTACAAACCTGTTGTTAACGCAGTGTTTACTCATTGGATGAATTTACTGCATGTATGATTATTTTATCAAGCTCAATTTTTCCGATGTTTTGTGATGCAAACAGATCTGACCAATCAGACCACTGCATTTGGCAATAAGTGCACTCACAATACGGAAATAGTAAAATAATCGTAGGTTACCTCTGCTCAGTCGGCTCTCTGAACGGATTATTACGTTTCCTCAGATGTGTTTCCACCTCTGACATCCTTAAATCAGGACGTCAGGATCTCATCATCACTTTTTTTCACCGTTGTTATTTAAGGATTTTTTTTACACACACTTGCGATTTGTGTCCCAAAAATTAGGAATTTCATGTCTTTTTTATTTTTCAGAATGCGCTCGTTGTGCAACACCTTCAGTCTGTCAGCATCTATGTGTTGATCCTGACTCAGTCAGAGCGCCCCCTAGAGTCAAAATGACATAAGCAGTATGCGATTGTTATTGTATGTGGCACGACTGTTACCATAGTTACCATAGGTAACCAGTGAGTCCAGGCCCTCAGCTGTTAGTTCATCTGACGCGGCGACATGAGTGATGGTGTAATCGTCATTTTTGGTGAATCTGAAGAAAACATCTGGACGTGAGCTGGAAGTGTTTTCAGTTACCTGCTGGACTGGATGTGCAGGTGTGTCACAGCTTCCTGTTTAGTTTCTCTGTTTATTCCAGATTAAAGCTACAGACCAGGGCAGCCCGTCCTATTCATCCACCGCTCGACTCAACATCGAGTGGATCGCCCTCCCGCCTGCCTCTGCGGAACCAATCGTGTTCGTCGAGCCACACATCAACTTTGCTGTCATAGAAACAGACCGCGTCGCTCAGATGGTGGGCGTCATCTTGACGGAGCCGCATCGGGAGAAGTGGTTCGATATCGTGGGTGAGTGGAACCACACACACACTCTGAGGTTTGACCTTTGATGGAAGCCGAGCATCACACAAATGGCTGTAATGACCTTGAAAGTAAGACAAATGATGGGGAGAAGTGCTGCTTGCATTCACGCCTGCAGAGCGCCCACTTCCACAAAGAAAACAAATTAGAGGAATCACCTGCATCAGAGCTGGCTGAGCTCATAGTAATGATTCAGAGTTTCTCCGTCTCCGCTCCTCCCGCTAAACTCTGCGGCCATGGAAATGATATTTGACGTTCGCCATATTTCCACTTAGCCCAGAGTGCTGACTCGGAGAGTCACAGCTAACAGGGTCTCATCATTTTACAATCAATCCTCATGAGTTTCCAGATGAGCTGAAGTAGTGTGATTTTCTTAAGGTCAACCAATATAATGCAGCCCGTGCAGGACGAGAGCACCGGAGGAGGGAAATGTTTAGATGTTGGTGATTTATGTAATTTTCCTAAATGTGCCTGCTCGGCTTCAGCCAGAAGTGCCCCAGAAGTGTGTCGGCTTCACTGAAAGGCCGACATTCCCATGCGACATAACTCGACCCGCATGAGCAGAAAAGTGAGCGAGCGGGTTCATCGCTTGAAAAACTCAGAGTGACAGTCGAACCGAACCTGACTCAAGAGATCCAGTCACGACGTTTATTACTACAGTCATGTTATTGCAATAAAGAAAATTGATGCAGGCGTTTTTTTTACGTGAAAACATTTGATTGATAACTGAGGCATGGTGAACTGGTCCCAGAGCCGTGACCTGTGTTCACTCAGCGAGATGAGAGACCCCGGAGCGAGGCATCTGTGGGATAATGTTTTCAGCTTCTCCCTCTTCTCTTGATCGCCGATGTTCAGGGTTTATTTCATCGATCAATACAAAGATTGCATGAATGATTCCAGCAGGTGGCGAGGTGTCAGCTCCAGTGTTGGCATGGCTTTTATCTCGTGTGTGTGTTTGTCAGATGTTTGTGATGACACTGCAGCTGGATGTCATCACCAGGGGCCAGTGTTAGAGATGGTGTGGGGTCAGGTTTACGTCATCAGTCCTTCAGATGAGCTGCTGCAGTGAGGACAGAAGTCAGAATGTAGAAAGATTTTCCTGGTGATTAAATCAAACAAAGTCTGTGCTTCTCAGTTTTCCCCCTCCTTTTGTGCTGGACTTCCACCAATCAGCAGCTTACTTTCAATTCAACCTGTGTGTTTTCTGTTTAAAAAATCCCAGGAGTTAGATGTGACTCAGAAGGACAGATTCATCCTCCCTTTTCTGATTCGTCAGTCATGTAATCACTGAATAAACATGTGAAATTATGCTGTTACATACTGACATTTGCCTGGCGGCATCTCAGGCTTCTGTCTGTGCACAAGTGAAAAATCTGCAGTGCTTTCAGAAAACAGGTAGAAAAACTAGCAGCGGATAAATAATGCAAAAGGCCGGCGCTGCCTGAAGAGGGGGAAAGGATGGAGGAGAGGAAAAAAAGGTCTTGGTGTCAGCGGTATCAGCAGGACGTTTCTCTCTGTGAGCAGGACACAGCAGAGCTCCTCTCATCACCTGCCAGATGCCCACTGCAGGGACAACTGGCCTTTCCTCCTCTGCCTCCTCCCTCCTCTCAGGAGGCCGCCACGGACAGCTCTACAGAAATCCATGAGAGGCATGACATCACATTCAAGTGGAAGTCATCGCTGGCTGTTCCCTTTGAGGCTTGCAGGAAAACACATCAGGGTTTTGCCAAGTGCTTCCTGCCAGGCGGGGCGACGCGTGCAGAGAAAGACCGAGCTTCCTCCTGCTCGGCTGGCTGCACCGAGCTCGGTCTGAGCCAGAGCCCGGGCGTGACCCTGTGCGTCCCAGAGGAGGCGCTCGGGTCTGCTCATTCTCACATTTATTGTGATGGAGGAGCTTGTACACACAAATTCAAATTGTAAGAGTCATTTTGTCTGAAAAAAACTGATAATCTTTATAGTCTTCACCCTGTGCCTCCTCCTCCTCCTGTGTTTGCAGGGTTCCATCTTCTTCTCTTATTTTACTGTTTGGCACATGGGTGCTGATATCTGATGGGACTCTCTCAGACAGATATCATCAGGTATTTATTCCTCTGATTTGCCCTCCCCCCATCAGATGTCTATCGCCGTGCTGTGTTAAGGGCCAAGTGGAAACGGCAGCAGTGGGATGTTGGCTAGCAGGCGAGGAATGCAACCCGGCTGTTTGTGGATGGATGTGGCGCCCTGCAGGTTCACTGGGCACTGATCTGAGATCTGGGTCCTGGATCGGGTCCCAGAGGGGTGCATTAGGATGAGGCTCCAGCTTCTGTTCAGACAGAGCAGTTTATAAAATGTTTATCCCGAAAGGTGACATTTAACCCAAGACATGTTTCACTGATCAGGCTTAGGAGGAATGAAAAAAGAAAACCACATATGCAGTAAAAATCCAGTCATGTCATGTTAGAGGTTAAAGGTGTGCTCACACAGCTGTTAGCGGCTTATTGTCGATGCTTTTGCAGGATTTAAGTCTGAAATAAATCGTGCACATGTGATTTACTACTTTGCTCCTGATGTGGTTTTAAGCTTTAAGCTACGAGTGTTCATTGTTTTTGGAGTGACAGACGTCATCAGAACAAGCTCAGGTCTTGCTCTGTCCTGCAGGTGAAGACCTGCAGGACAGAGCAGGTCCTGCAGGTGAAGACTTCACCCACATGTTTCTGAGCACAGATGATAATTTGGGCTGAAGTTGATGTGCAGTGTGGGCGGGAGGACGTGTCTGCAGGAGGTTGTTTTACAGCAAGCAGAGCGCTGTGCGCAGAGATGAAGGAAACTGTAGAGCACAAACAGCTCAGCAGTTCTCTGCAGGATCACGTCAGGTACACAAACAGAGACGTTTGCAGCAGTGAGATTACGTTAGTTTAAAGTCTGAATATGAACGTTAATAAAGACGTACAGCCGGCAGAGCGACAGCTTCATTTAGTTACAGTAACTTCGGCAACACGCAGCTCGTTCTGGTCTTAAAACATCTGATTTTAATGCGTGTTGATGTTCATGAACGGAGGAACTCCTCACTGATGCCTTTGCTTCAGCGGCCTGCTGCTCACAGTCACGTGTTGGTGAGCTGTTGAGCTTTAACTCTGCCGATAACGACGCTTCTCTCATTGTGTGTTTGCGTGCTCCTGTAAGTCATGAATCTGATTTGCTGTATGTCTGCGGCGCCGCAGGAGTGAAGACAGTCCATCTTCGTTTTCTGACCCTCGGCCAGTGACTCGCGGCGCGCAGCAGGAGATGTGAGAAAATGAGCTTTTCCTGGTGGGGTAGCTGACCTGACCCCCTCTGCGGCGGCTCAGCCAGGTCAGGAGAACAAGGAAGCTGGCGGCCGAGTTGAGAAATGAAAACTTCCAGGTTTGTGCCTGGGAACAGTTAGACGGGGAAAGCGCAGCAGGACGTCTGTTGCCGGTCATGTTAACTCTTCCTCCTCGATTCGCCCTGAATAGGCGGTGGCTGCAGCTCTGCCGCAGTGCCCACAGGCAGTCATTACTCAGACATTTGTATGGTGATGTAGGGATGACATATCAACTACCACTGAGGCCCTGCAGGACGTTCAGAAGCAGGCTTACCTGTCCAACACTTCACACCTGAAACACAGGAAAGGAAGACACACAGAGACATTCGCATGTCATGTGTTAAATCTTTGCTTTCTGAACAGAGAGGCAGGGCTCAGACGTAAGAAGTTCAGGTGTTACTCACCAGTCTGACATGCTACCCAGAATGCACGTGTGAAGTTTCAGCGCTGGTTTGTCTCCACTACGTCACAGACGTGAAACTGCTTCAATTCGTTCAGACCGATGGATCCATCGGTCTGAACAAGAGCAGATTTAGTCTTTAGTTTGGTCTTGGAGGGCTGGGGTGGGATTTGGGAGGTCTGCAGTACTAATGAGATATAAGGGCTCAAAATCCTAGAAAAAAAGCTTGGCCTTCCGGCCACTGGCACCTTGCCCTGGTCGACATTCACAGGTTATGTAGACGGAGATAAATTCCTGAGATGAAGCTCTTTTTCTTCTGTGGGTCATTCTTTTCTTAAAGAAGCCTCCAGTGTCCGCAGGGATCATATAATTTTTTTCCCTGGAGACGATCAGTAAAGTGAATTGCTTGACCCGATTATCTATCGATCAGGAACAAACGCCAATGAGAGACTGTGTGTGTGCGATGAAGAAGTAAAAAAGAACAAGAGGACATCGAAGGCTTAGTGCAAAAATAACACTGCACTGCCTCGCTCATCATGTTACACAGTAATATCAGTGTGTGTGTGTGTGCGTGCATGCATGTGAAACGAGGATATCGTAATAAACACCATCTGGCTGAGCAGGCATGAGGCTTACCTTTCTCACGTACATCCACAGAACCTGCTGAGAAAGAGAGACAGAGAAGGAAGGAAGGATAAAAGGGAGGAAGTGTATGAAAAGAGCAATAAACAGATGGTGGGAGGGGCTCAGTGAGCAAATGCACAGGTACATCACTGTATGTGTCATAGTTCAGTGATTTGTGACAAAAAAAGTCAAGAAAACTCATTGGATAACCACGGACAATGGGATTCAGGTGCACAGATTAGAAGGACAAACACGCTAAAGTTTCCTCTTCACCGCAGAGTAACCATCGATGCTACAGCTCATAAGGTTCATACAGAGTTAAACCCTTAAATATCTGGTCTGTGTTCCTCTGTAAAATCAAAAGATAAAGATGGGACTGAAGTGCAGTTTAGTAGCTTTTCACTCCAACTCACAGAATGAGGCCCCAAAAGACATTAATACCAGTGAAGAACTCTGTCGTTAGGCTGAAAAGGGGCAAAATAAAACTCCTGGAGATACTCGAACTGAACGGTGTTGGTGTGAAAGCAGTCCAGTCTGAGAGGAATTTTATTCCCTTCAGCCTATTGTCAATGGCTATGTGTCTGTGACATCGAACACCAGGAGGAAGAGAGATGAAGGTTAATTATAGACGCCCCCTTACTGTTCTCGTGGTGCATGAAAAGATGGAAAGCTGTGATTGGTCACAGCTGTAGTGTGCCATATATCCGTGTCATGTTCCAGCAATAATCAGCTGATTGTGTCCTTTTTACCCTGGGAGGGTGCTGCCATTGCCCGCAGGGTGGATGGGTGGAGGTACACCTACTAAAAGTCTTTTTGATGGGTTTAAAGTTTTCGGACAAGTTTTCTGAAAGTCTTGTGGACACGATATCTCAAGAAATAGGTGACCTAGTGTTTTCAGATTTGGCTGCAGCTCATTAGGTGCAGCAATGCATCAGTTCATTGGTGCTTCCAACCCTGGCTGCTTCAGTTTGCCTGCCAAAGTATCCTGGGGAGAGATTGTGAACCCTGAGTTGTATGTGAGTGTTAGATAGAAAGAACAAAGTGCTTCTGTGAATGAGGCAAGCTTGGAGTGCTGCGGTGGAGTAGAGAAGCACATAAGAACCCTCCTTTAACTGTTTACCGAACCAGAGGTGATACTACAAAGTAATCAACTGGGAATACTTGGAATGGTGTTATTTGAGCAACACATTATCCTTCTAGCTTCGTGATTATGATGAGGAAATGGTTTCACAATCCTATCTTTGTTATAAACAGACACACAGTGTTTCAGCCTCTAATCCTTTATCTGTAAGTAAGACTGAACTCTGTGGATCATATTTCATGCCTCAGACCATGAGCCACTGCAGCACATCCAGCTGTTTTCCGGCGTGGACGCGAGAGCAGACGAACCAGTTTCTGCTCTGTTTGAACTTGAAACAAGCTTCAGTTTAAGCAAACCAAAGGTCACCATCAAAGGGAAGCGATGCATCGGAAAGGTTCACATGTTTAGTATCGAACTGCATGCTGCTCCACAAATCCAACATCTACCGCTGCTGTTGACAGGAAACAAACAGAGATCTCGGACAAGTGGTGCAGACAGGTGAGTGGCTCAGTGGGCCAATAAGAAGGCGTCACAGAGTTGTGCTGTGGACTCTGGTATGAGTCTGTGTGTCCCGCCTTACCAGCGCAAGAGTGTCTGACACACATTTGTTTCAAGTAGAAAGTGACCCGCTCTGCACGCTGCCTCAGTGTGGGTCACATGATGTCATCATAATGGTGATATCATAATGGTTCATAACTGGCTGTATGTGTAATTACATGTAAATGAAAAGCAGCAGCACCAACCCTGAATGCCCCCCCAGAAATTATTGTTAACACAGATTGCAAAGTGAATCTGTGTTAACGATGCCAATAATCGTCACAATCAGCCTAACTGGTAATAACTCAAACCTGTCCCCCTCTCGTCTCTCAGGTGGGGATGAGCAAAAAGACTTTGACATCCAGAAGAACACTGGGAGGCTCTCCATCGCCCGCCAGCTCGATGCGGCCCGGCGCTCCATCTACAACCTGACTGTGCGGGTCACAGATGGGCACCACAGCGCCATCACACAGGTTAGGAACACAAGTGTCTTCTTCTTCACTAATAAACAGATGTTTCAGCGCGCAGATAACAGCAGCACTTAGTGTTGGTGTGTGGACAGAGGAGATGAGATGGTGAATAAAATAAAGGTTGTTCCACTCATTACCAACGGCTGGAGGGCAGAATTCGATTGTTTTTACCTGCCTGTGTTTGAAACAAGTGACGACCTTTGTCTTTTCTGTTTACTGCTATTAGATATTTATATATTTTGATGTTTAGCATCAGGAAATCCTGAGACTAAATCTGCCTCATCGCACTCACATCACACATTTGGAAGCTGTTTGCGAGAAAGAGATAATGAGGCCAGCTAATTATTAGGCTCAGTTAGGCCTGCAAAGTTTTTAGTTTCATTATAATTATAAAAGTATACTGTTAAAAAGTTACACTTCGAAACACATCAGCTCTCAACAACTTCTGCTGAATATCTGTACTGAGGAACCAAAGGAGCCACATTGATCAGCTTACAGAATTCACCCCAAACATCATATGTGGGTGTTTTTGGGGGTTGTCTCCTTGTTACCCCTGGTCTTAATTTCATTAACACCCAGTTTAACAGCCCCCTCTGATACCTGATGCTGTACTTTGTGAGGAACATGACACTTTTGGCTGATACTGAATTAACAGTTTGGGTCTGTCGTTTATTTAAAGGGCCAGTTCGTCTCATTTAGTCTTCTAAAAATAATCCTTGTCTGTTAAGGAGGCACTTCACACAAATGGAGTCTGGGCTGACTCACAGTGACAGTAACTCACAGCTTTTTCATTTAATGAGACAAATAAAGGACTGAGACAACGAGCCACTTTTCATGTGAATTTATAGATTTCTGTGTTTGTGAAGCCACAGTTTAAACCACTTGTTTAGTCGAACTTAAACAAATACATCAAAGCGTCCAAACGTCATTTTCTCCCTGTTTCTGACATCAGAGGAAACAAACGGCGTGTCTGATGGCAGCACGCTGTGGCAGCAACACATACAAACATCCTACAACTCCATTTGTGTCTTCATTTTCAGTCTCAGGGTTGCTGTAGAATCTAACTCAAGATCCTGCGGGCAGTCACAGATCAGCCGTTTTGAAGCTTGACCTTTCACATTTGATATTGTTCATGCTGAGAATCCATTTTCTCAAACCCTGTGTGTCCCAACTGCAGGTCTACGTCCAGGTGCTGAACATCAATGAGCATCGGCCCGTCTTCCTGGAGCCGCTGTACGAGGTGAGAGAAACGACAGCCCGCTTGCATGTTCTACAAAAAACTGTGCTTTGTTGTGTATCTGACGGACAAACACCAAACCAGTTCCACATCACTGCTTTCCGCTTTCTCCCTTCTCATTCTCCGTTGCCGCCATGCTTTTTTGGCCATGTGCGTATGAAAACAAAGGCACATCTTCTATCGCGATATTTCATTTTCTTATCGTTGCCTAACATTGTACCGGTATTACCATGAACAGTATAATATGGCCCAGCCCTAATGAGAATAGATTCAAGCATACTGGAACCAGTTAGCGTTTGGAGTCCTGATGATGACGTCAGAAAGTGACGTGAACATTTTGAAATGTGTTTAAAATACTTATTCTGTGAGTTTGGATGAAATTTCATCCAATCTGTGGTTTTGGCCCAACAGTGATGGCCCAACTTGCATTTACTTTACATTTTATTTTAGTGTGTTTAAAAAACTCTCACTGCGCTGTTCCTACTGACTAAAATGTCAGGCTTCTCTGGATTCACTCGATAATAGCTGGTTATGAAGTCTCACAGTAAAATGTTTTGGAAGTCCTCTTTCTCTCAGTTGTTTGTCGGTCACAGTAATCAGCCTCCAAATGTTCTCTGTGGGTTTAAGGTGAGGGTTCCTGAGGACACCTCCCCATGGAAGGACATCCTACAGATCAGCGCTCAGGATGGTGACACCAACAGCAAGCTGGTTTACTCCATCCACAGCAGCCTCCACCCGGACAGCACCAAGCTCTTCCACTTGGACCCGAAGAGCGGAGTGCTGGTGATGACGGAGGAGCTGGACTACGAGAAGATCGCCGTTCATACGCTCACCGTCATGGTATTGAAAACTGCTGATTTACTACCACAAACATGTTTATGGAAGAAGAAACTCAGATTGTGTTTTCCATAATGTCCAACAGCGTGAACTTTGAATGCTGATGTTAATTAGAATAATAAGATGAAAAATAATCTCTTCGTCTGATCAGAACAGTAAAGTAAGACTTTTATTTGTCTTTATTCAACCCTTCAGTTTCTTTGTTCCTCCAGCAGTTCATTATCTCCTCGCTCGTCTGCAGGTGCGTGACCAGGGGATACCAGTGAAGAGGAACTTTGCAAAGGTGGTGGTTCACGTGGAGGACTGCAACGACCACTCACCGGCTTTCCTCAGCCCTCGCTATGAGGTCGGTGTCTCTAACCTGGCCCACGCGGGCACCGAGGTCCTCCGGGTCAAGGCCCTAGACAAGGACATGGGAAGCAACGCCCACATCAGCTACTCGCTGCACTCTGGTGAGCAGGCCTCTCTTTTTATTCATGGTGCTCCCTTTTCTCATTTTGAAAGCTGGAAACCTCTGAGTGTCAGGCACTTGAAGTGGAAGGTTTAAGGGCACAGCGATGATATCCGAGAAATCGTCTCTGTGTATTCACAGCTGCAGTTTCCTCCTCTTCGATCTTTTCTTACCTCACAGCTGAAGCCTGCTTTCGGCCTGCTCTGTAGGTTTTTCTCTGATGCTTATCGTGTGTGTTCAGAGCGGTTATGAAAATGCGTGACGGAGCATGGCGCTCGACCCGAGTTGCCGCAGTGGAATCCTTTATGCCTGCTTGCTGTGTTTCAGACAGCAGAGAACATCCATCTTTACAAGTGTTCTGTCTCAGATTCAGCTTTCAACACTTCTTTTTTTCTTTAAAAAAATGGGCAGTGGGCAAGATAAATGTCTCCCAGAGGAGCTTCTGCTTAAATCACTGCAGCAGATCCAAGAAAATCCCTCTTTAATTCAAATTCTTTGAAAATCTTCCTAAAAGTAGATCGTGGAAACAAACAAAGGTAATTTCACATTGAATACTTTAGCTTTTGTTCACCCACCTGTTTTTGAAACAGAGGAGTTTATATGAGAGAAGTGTGTTCAATATCTTGATATCTAGATTGATAACAGTCTTAAATTTGTTTAACCTGAATGGCTTTTCCTTTTTTCCTGAGTTTCTAATAATGATCATTTGGATCTGAGTACATCATGGTCGTCTCAGGCAAACTGTTCCATTTAAGAGGAACAGCCAATCAGAAGAAAACTTTCTTAAAGAGGAAGGGGCTAAAAGATCTTGTTTCAGACATCATTTTGAAAGCTCAGTAATAAAAGGCATGGAGCTGATTTGATTTCTTGGATTGCCAACAATGAAAGGTATTTTTGAGGTATTTTACCAGTGGGATATTTTATTTGTGTCAAACTTCCTTTTCTGTGTCCCTGCAGGTAACATCGACAACGTTTTCAACATAGATCCAGACTTGGGATCCATAAGCGTCTCCAAATCTTTGGATCTGCAGCCTCAGGACCTGTTCCACTTGACTGTGAAGGCCACAGATCAGGGTTTTCCTCAGCGCAGCGACCTCTGCTCTGTCCACATCCACGTCCGGGTCTCTGAACAAACCCCACCCACTTTCCTCTCAGATGATTACCTGACGGAGATCAGCGAGCTGAGCGCTATTGGTACTCCCGTTGTCACCGTGTCAGCCTCAAGCCCAGCTGCGGTGCATTATGAGATAGAAAGCGGTAACCGGAACGGAACATTTTACATCAACTCCTACACGGGGTTGATTTCCACACAGGGGCGCCTCGATTATGAGACCTGCGATTCGTACAAGCTGAGAGTTACAGCTTCCACCACAGCTGGAGCCGTGTCCAGGACGGTCGTTCACATCTACGTGGTCGATGAGAATGATAACGCGCCTGTGTTTGAGCAGAGGGAGTACCAGGGGCAAATAGGTGAGTCCGCTCACATAAACAGCATGGTGATGGGAGAAAGAAACACCCCCCTGGTCATTCGGGCCTCGGATTCAGATCGAGATTCAAATTCCTTGCTGACTTATCAAATCCTTGAACCAGAGGCCCTGAAAGTCTTTAGAATAGACTCGAGTATGGGGACCATCTCCTTAATTTCACTGCTGGACTTTGAAACCAAGGCTGAGTATCACTTCACGGTACAGGTGAAGGACTCAGGGGAGCCATCGCTGTATGCGGCAGAGCCGGCCAAGGTCACTGTTCGCATCCTGGACCTGAATGACTGCCCACCACAATTCACTGCCTCTGTGTATGAGTCATCCATCATCCTCCCAGCTGTCAGAGATGCAGAGGTGGTGTGCATCACAGCTTATGATGCTGACTCAGCAGTGTCATACAGCATCACCGAGGGAAATCTTCATAATGCCTTTTCAATTCACCCCAATACCGGACTCATCACTGTGAACAACGTGTCTGACTTCAGGCCGTTTTATCAGCTGCATGTCAAAGCCTTTGACGGCCTCTACAGAGATTTAGCTATTGTCAACGTAAGCGTAACAAACCTAACGGAGAGTGACCTCAGATTTGAGCACAAAGTCTATTCAGCGAGCGTTTCTGAAAACATAAAGACTGTCAAAACTTTAGCAGCGCTCAAAGTCACAGGATGCTTTTTAAACGAACCTCTTTTATACTCTGTCCTAAACCCAGCAGGCAGGTTCACAATCTGCCCAACAGCAGGCCTACTCGAAACCACAGGAGTCCCTTTTGACCGGGAAGAACAAGACGTTTATGACGTTGTGGTTAAAGTGCAGGACATGAGAACCCCACCGAGAACAGCCATCACCAAGGTCAAGGTTTTCATAGATGATGTCAATGACAACTTGCCACAGTTTTTAAACTTGCCTTTTTCAATGATGATTTCCGAAGACGCGGAACCAGGAGATGTTTTGTATCAAGTGACCGCCATCGACAGAGATCTGGGAGAAAACGGAGCCATTGTGTACAATTTGGAGGAAGACTATGGCCTCTTCAGAATAGATCCAGACATTGGCGACGTGTCCCTTCAAAGACCTCTGGATTTTAATGCCCTGAATAAGTACGTACTAACGGTGTCAGCTATAGATGAGGGCGAGCCCAGTCACAGCATCATGGCTCAGCTCAGCATTCAGGTGAGGAATCGAACCAATCCAGTCTTCCAGACTCTTCTGTATCCGCTAAAAGTCCCTGAAGATGTTCCTCCATTCACCACCATCCTGCACGTCCAGGCGAGGAACCCCGAGGGTTACAGGCTCATCTACAATCTTGAAGAGGAAAACGCTTCAAAACACTTTCACATTGATTTCAAAACTGGTGTGCTGACAGTCACCAACCCCCTCGACTATGAGAGCCAGACCATGCATGTGCTGACAGTCAGAGCTACTGACTCAGTGACCGGAGCTTTCTCAGAGGCCTCAATTGAAATAGAAGTGGAGGATGTCAATGATAATGCCCCGGTTTTCTCTAAGCTAATGCACAATGTGAATATCGCAGAGGGGCTCCCAGTTGACACCTCTGTGATCAAGCTTTCTGCCTCTGATAAAGACTCTGGTAGAAATAAAGATTTGACCTTCCACATGGTGAAAACACACGGAGATGAGAGTGATTTCTTTAAAATAAACTCTCAGACTGGGTTGATTGTTACAAAACAGGTGCTGGATTATGAAAGCAGGAAACATTTTAATTTAAAAATCAAAGCCACAGACAATGGGACCATCCCTCTCAGCAGCGAGACTTTTGTGACTATAAATGTCACCGATGTCAACGATAACCCTCCGGACTTTGACAGCTCCCGGTATAAAGCCACACTTGATGAAATGGCAAAGTGTGGCCACATTGTCATCAAAATCCAAGCTTCAGACCCTGATACTGGTGACCTGAATAACCTCAAGTACAAAATTCTCTCAGGGAATGAAGGCCGGTACTTCAATATAAACGAATCCTCGGGTATCATCTCCTTTTCTAATGTCTGCAGGAGGAATCTCGATCCTCACTATAACCTGACTGTGGCGGTTTCTGATGGCGTGTTTCAGAAAACTGCCCCCGTCAGTATCGATATGATAAACAGCAACAGGCACAATCCATACTTCAAGCAGAGCGTCTATGAAGCAGAGCTGGCCGAAAACGCAGAGGCGGGAACTCGCGTGATCCGGCTAGCTGCAATCGACCCAGATGATGGGCCGTACGGTAGCGTTGACTACACCATCATAAACAAACTTGCTGATGAGAAATTTGCAATCAGCAAAGATGGGCAGATTGTCACAACTCAGCCACTGGACAGAGAAAACCCCTCCCAGAGGGTCATAGCAATCAAAGTCATGGCTAAAGATGGAGGTGGTAAAGTGGCGTTTTGCACTGTCAAGATTATCCTTACAGATGAGAATGATAATGTACCGCAGTTCAAAGCATCTGAATACCAGGTTTCAATCCAGTCGACAGTTAATAAAGGCTCCCCAGTCATTCAAATCATGGCTTATGACGCAGATGATGGCAAAAATGCAGACGTCACCTACCTGGTGGATGAAGCGGAAGAAGTGACCGAAGACATTATTGAGATAAACCCTTTCACCGGAGTTGTGAGTGTCAAAGAGAGCCTTGTGGGCATGGAGAACAAGATCTTCAACTTCAAAGTCAAGGCTCGTGATGGCAGCCTTCCTTTTTATAACTCCACAGTCCCCGTCCAGGTGAAGGTTGTTCCGCCAGAGGTTCCTCTTCCGAAGTTTTCCGAGCCACTTTACACCTTCTCGGCTGCAGAGGACATTCCCATAGGGACTGAAATCGGCGCTGTGAGGGCGGACTCCGACATGCCCCTCATTTACAGCCTGGTGAATGGGAACACCGTTGAAAGCAACAAAGACAAAGTGTTCAGCTTGGACCAGGAAAGTGGAACTTTGTTGTTGCAGAAGAGCATTGACCACGAAAAGACAAAGTGGTACCAGATAGATGTGATTGCCCAGGGGAATCACAACGGGACGGACGTGGCATCTTTGGTTTCTGTCAGCATTCAAGTCCAGGATGTCAACGACAACCAGCCAGTGTTTGATGCAAGTCCATACAGAGCTTTCCTGGCTGAAAACATGCCTGCTGGAACCACTGTTATTCAGGTGAGACACAGGAAGCTTCATTTGATACCCGTCATGGTTTAAGCAAAGTGTGTATAAAAGTCTGAACTGTTATACACACTGAAAAATGCACTATAAACTCGCCCATCCACTCTAGTTACCAGACTGCAGTGTATTATATGTTCTGTCTGAGAAAGGACTGTTTCCTCTGATATCCTTGGGTAAACAGGGAGTTTCCAGCAGGGATTTTCCTTACCTGTTTTTGTAGCAGATCATCATTAGGTTGCTGAGGATGGTCTTACACCCAACGAAGCTGCTTTAGGCGGAAATATTTACCGAAGGTTCAGGAAAGTTAGACTCTGCTTTCAGTGCAACAACTGCATCATTGCATATATAAATATATTCCACACATGTAGCAATTAAAATTTAATGCTATTCTTCCAGCTGCTCTCACAGCGGATTATTTTCAGATTTCATACTATTCATCTTTTTAAACTAGCCCTTTCAATACATTATTGAAAAATGTAAGGGAAACATCACCTGTGATTTTTGGGCGTAGAGCAGACTGAGTAGAAATGGTGTCATTATTGGTTTGCTCTTTCAATAATAGAGTTGAGCAGCCCAAGAGATTTTAAAGCCACTGGAGTCAAGACAAAGCCAAGGCTTTGTTCTCAATTTTTACAGAGGATGACATTTAGGCACGGATGCAAGACTATCACACTTTGGATACCTTGGTTAGCTTACTTCCCCAGGACTTCTACAGTGTGGAAATCCAAATAATACACCATGTGCTGGAGCAACTGCCCCCTCTAAGAAACAACCAGGACAGGAGTTTGTGAGAATCAAAGTTCCTTAAACTGTTCAACACACAAATGAATCCATGATGTGTTTAGGCTGGTTCATAAGTTCAGAGAAAAGCAGTTGGTGCTTCAAATATAACACATACAACATAGTAAACATGGAGTATTTTTCTACTGGCAGTGCCAAAAAATGCACATTAGCATAGATTCAGATACCTGCTAATCAGTGTTCATTACATCCAAATAAAATGCTAGAATTTCACTGTGCACCAAGCCTGGAGCTCAGACAGAGTACAGTAACCTCCCCACAGACATACCATTGGTCAGATAATGTCATTGAAAAGGCTCCAACAGCACAAAAAAATGGTCCAGAGGTCTAGTTCAGGCAGACAGCTAGCTGTTACAACTGCGTGTGTCACCTGTCAGTCAAAGGGGGTGTCCAAATTCATAGGTTGCATGAAGCTGCATTTATACGCCGATTACCTCACAGTGACGCGACGAAGGCTGTCCAAATTTGTAGACTCCGACAAATGCGGCCGACAAATGCGTCCTCCTTTTCCCCAGATTTCAGGATGGGTCGGGTGTATCCTTCGTGGCCCAACCTATCCCTGTGCTTTGACATTTTCAGAAATGTCTGTTACCCACCAGATTGATAGCTAGCTGGCTCACTAGAGCCGTTGAAAACAGCGGACTCCCAGCACATCGTTTTCAAACCCCCACGGTCTTTCGCTACTCAGGTTAACCATGATATACAGGTCACTTAGATAACTTAAAAATGTTATTGTTTGGGTATTTTCTGTGTTTTATTTGTTTCTGAGTAAATCGGTTTGGCTGAGATTAAAGTTATAGTTTTTACACAGCTGAATAAACATCAAACAGAAAACGGATTAAACAGAAGTGTGAGATGGTTGAGAATTTACGCCAGTGTCCTGTTATATTTTAGATAGCAAGGAGCAGACAGCTGAGTTTATTAAACTACACCGAGACAGATCGTGACACAAATCTGAAGGCTACACCGTACAATTTCACAGCTGCTCACTTCTGGGCTACCCGGCCTTCGGAGGACCCAGCCCACATAGACTGCATCCTCCTGAGGCTGGGTCCTCAGGAGAATGCAGCCTATGAATTTGGACACGACTAAAGAGGCCATGCCCCTAATAATGCAGACAGTAAGCCTTAATCCAATTTAATCAGGTCAGTTATAGAATAATTTTCTCCCCGTGTTTTGGTGGGAGAAATTATCTATAGAGACCATTATAGTTTGAGCATCACACTGTAAACGTGTTTATTCCAACATGGGAGTCTGTGGGACTGACTCTCTGCTGGATCATCTGCTGGATGCCAGAAAAACTGCAGGTTTTGGCACTTCGGGTGTCAGTTTTTTTCAGTTATATCAAAGAAGCTGATTTCGAGTTTACAGAAGCTGTGATGACAGGTAAACTCAGTGCATACCTCTGAAAATGCTGAATTATGGATGTTTCCCTGGTTTTCTGTTTATTTAAGCATTAGCTTAGCTTAGTGAAATCCTGCAGCAGTGTATGAGCTAAAGAAACACCTGGATTCTGCAACAGCATCCCATGTTCAGATACAGTCTCAGCACAACTCTCTGCACGTATCCACCTTTAGGTAACGGCCAACGACCCGGACACAGACACCAACGGTGTGGTGACCTACACCTTGGAGCCGCTGCCCGATGACACTGCATTGGACATTACTGAGGTGTTCTCCATCGACGGGGAGAGCGGCTGGATCACCACACTGCGAGAGACCGACTGCGAGGCAACCAGGGTGTACAGGTTCAACGTCGTCGCCACTGACCACGGCGGCAACGCAAAACTGTCATCCAGCGTCCTGGTGGAGGTGATGGTGACGGACGAGAACGACAACCCGCCAAAGTTCACAGAGGAAGTGTACCGCGGCTCGGTGGTGGAGAACAGCACTCCCTACGAACCCATTGTCTACATGACGACCACGGACGCTGATGTGTCGTTGGAGAACCGCCTCATCACGTGTTACATCACAGGTGTGTTCATGGGTGTGTGTGTTTGTAAATTTGAGCCTGTTTGTTTTGCTCTTGCGTGTCTGGGCATTACGTTTGTGTGCGTGTGTCAGCAGTGTTGTTTTGTCCGTGTTTGCGTGTTTATCAGGGTCCCGTTGAAAGAGTGGCCGCTCTGTTACGAAGATGTTAATGTGGTGAAATGAGTTACGTGTTAATCACCCCCAGCAGAGAGTCAATATTATTGAGCCTCAGATTAATCGCACTGCACTGCCAGCTAACGAGGGGAGAATACCAACAGGTTGCCCTGCAGCTAACAACAAAACAAAGCCTCGAATTAATGCAAATCCTGTTTTCCCCCAGACAGTTAAACCGTTCTAAAGGAGCTCTCTGTCACACTGCGGTTTTCCTAACAGACGAGTATTTGCTTTGGAATAATTTATAATAGAAGGTTTGTCTGATGCTGACATTTGCTCTGCTCTAAGAAGCGAAAACAGAAACAAAGCCTGCCCACCTCTGCTGTGATTGATGAGAGGATTTTACTCCCATCACCACAGGACGATTTTCTATTCTGTTTGTTTTTTCCTCCTATATTTAATTCCTTTAACTTTGCAATTGCACAAACATTCACATTGTTGTTCTGGGGGCTGTTTGAGACGCTTCACGCTGTAAAAATGCTAATCTGGCTCCCAGTGAAGGCAGCAAAAGACATAAAGAACGTCCTGTGTAATGAGGACATGACTTCAGCGTCCTCAGCAGCAGTGCAGACTCTCAGCTTTAGTTCAAGCAGGTTAACTAAATGCTAACTGTTCAAGAGTGACAGAGTTCCTCCCTCTTTATTGTAAAATCATTTTAAATGTTAGGAGTTTTTTCCCCCTGCAGTCTCTCTCATGAACACCTCGAAGAATACCCCATTCCTCTGTGTTGAGATGCTCTCAGGTTGCTTTTGCAGTTTACTTTGGGTAATTATCATCTGTTCTGCTGTGAAGCTGTGCAGAAGTCTGTACACGTCACACTTCATCCTGCTGTTTCTATTAGCAGTGAGATCATCATAAATCACCAGAGAGCCAGCTCCACTGCAGCCATACAGGCCCAGGCCATAACACCGCCTCCGCCATGTTAGACAGAGGATTTGGATGCATGCACTTTTCTCTCCATCATTTTGCTTCATCTTCATCCTGTTTTCATCTGTCCAAAGAGTTTTACCAGTACTAAATAATAAAAATAAAAAATATATAATGAAAAGAAGAACGATATAGAGAAAACCTTTCTTCACTTCTGTTTCTTTAAAAAAAGTGACAAAAATATGAGGTAGTGCTGAATTCCTGCCAAAATAGTGCACAGATTATTTTCCAAATACAGAAACAAAAACATCAGAAGATTAATTTAAACTCTTTATTAGTCAGCTGTGTGGAGACCAGTGTTGGGTAAGTTACTTTAAATTAGTAACTTAGTTACATTACTAGTTACTTCTATCAAAAGTAACTCAGTTACTTCAAGTTACTCATTACTTTCAAAGTAACTAGTTATTAGGAAAAAATAACTTTGGTTTTACTCAGAATTCTCTTGTTAATGTGTTGCTTCCGTAACTGGATACCAAGCAAGATTGCCAGTCTTCTAGCTTGCTTACTTGCCACAAGTGCACTGTGCCACCTACCAATAGAAAGGAAAAAATAATGTGCATATTTCCACAAGAGAAATCCCACGCCTGGACCGTCGTTGTCCGCCGCCATGATTCTAGCACAGCGTCATGTGCACTTTTTACATCCAACACAAAAACTGCAGTCGTGGTGCTTTCGATTGTACTCAGAACTCGGGAATTCTGCCTTCTGAATAGGAAGATGTAGGTAACACCAGACTGCATACAGGGCTGGACTGTGACAAAAAATTGGCCCGGGCATTTTGACTGACCGGCCCACCATTATAGGAAAAATCATAAAGCCTTTGAATGAAAATAAACACTGTTGTGAGAGTGATGTACACTGTTTTGATGGTATATATGTATCAATCTAACAATCGTTTGTTGTAAGATTCAGATAATTATTTTTTAAAAGCTAGAAATTTTAAATGAGAATAAGAAAGAAAAGTATGTCTTTGTGCCCCCCTTTCCCTGTTAATGCCCTACATGCCCCCCTGGCAAAACTTTGCTAGACCCGCCCCTGTACATTTCCCAGCTGTCAGCTACCTAAAAAAGGATCCTGGTGTTATTTGTCTCTCAGAAACAGTTCATAACTTCCCTTCAACTCATTCATGTCACCTAAAAGGTAAACCTGTTTCTCCATCACCTGTTCAGCTCTGATGATCCAGTAAGGACATCTCCTGGTTTCATCTTCATGTTTCCCTCTCACCAGATAACCAAACCATATCATGACCAGCAGCTTTTTTACAGCTGTGGCTCCAGCAAACATCAGCTGATACTAGAAAGTAATATTAAATAAATTCTAACAACAGCTGACCAAGCTTAAACGTGCTGCTGTTGTTTAGCGCGACATCCGCTGGTTTCCTCTTTCTGGCACAGAGTGGGAGATAAACAAACAAGAGAGAAAAGCCGATCAGCTGATCACTGATCAGTTTCATGATTGAAGTAGAAACGGGAGAGGGAGGGGAGAGAATGAGAGAAGAAGAGGCAGCTGTGCAGCAAAGACACAGAATAACTCCAGCTTTGTGTCTTTTTCATTGTAGCTGAAGTCCGGGACAAACTGTTCCTTTTCACCTCAATAAGAAACGCGTAATATTTTCTCTGAATACCAGACGATTCCGTTTTTTACGGGATGGTTGGCAATTAGAAACTCCGTCATGCTAGCTAGTACCCAGTACGAAAAAGTCAGCATAACGAAAATAATCTCCACCTAAACTTGGTTTATGTCTGACCCAGATAGACTGCAGACTCCTCTTGCCTCCCCTTTCCTTCATTCACCTGCTGGCCTCCAACACTTGCTAATGTTACTGAATCTGTGGAAGCTCCACGATAGCCACCACATGAAGTAACGACTAACGACCCTATCTAAATCCCAGTAACGATTAACGCGTTCCTGATTTTGGCATAATAACTAGTTACCGTGCTCGTTACCACAATAATAACGTAGTTACTGTAACGCGTTACTTAATAACGCATTAGTCCCAACACTGGTGGAGACAGAGCAAGGCGGTTGTTTCTCAAATCCATAACATGAAGTCTAACACTTTTATCTTCAGACTGAAACGCTGACCCATAAACATCAGGAAAAAGTTTTCAGAGCAGAGTGTGTCTGTGTTTTTAGGTTCTGTCTGTAAAAGTGTTGCTACTCTCACATTATCATGTATTTAATATTTTGGGGGATTGCTCTGAGTATTTGATGCGTGAGTGGAGGGGATTTTTTTTTTTTGACTGAGTTATAGATACTTAATATTAATGCAGAACATTTAAAAACAACAAGCTGACCCGAGGTGCCTTCAAGTCACAGCAGAGGGTATAAAAATAAACAGGACTCAGATAAAATATATTAAAAAGTTAAACTTAAATGAGAACAACAGATTAAAAATGCAGCAGGACGTATTAGACTGAAGTAAGAGTGAAGACTGAGGTCAAACAGCATAAAAACACGATTAAAATAAAAAGACTGGAAAAGAAATAAAAGGAATCAAATCAGAAATTAAATAAATATTCAAACTTCAGCTACAGGGAGTCAGGAAAGAATTAAAAGTTGATTTTCCTTCACACCAAATTGTAAACAGGGATACACAGGAGGGTCTGACTGATCTGATAAGGTTCAAAATGGGACAGGTTAGTCAAAATTCATCCATGCTGACCATGTCGACCCCTTCCAGAGTGAACCGATGAACATTTATCCAAAAGTTTGAGTCACAAAAGAAAAGATCAGAAGAGAAAAGCTGAATTCACGCTCATTAACGTGATGCTTCAGCAGAATGAAGGACAAAGCAAGCTTTTCTGGTAGAAGCCTAAAGCAACAGTGCTCACGGCTTTCTACCTCTGAGAGCATGACGCCAGGCCTCTCTGCTGTCACTCACGTCCTTCTTGCTCCTGCAGCCGGAGACCCGCTGGGTCAGTTCGCCATCGTGCAGGTGGACGAGGGCCAGTGGGGTTTGATTGTGAAGGAGAGTCTGGACCGAGAGGCCAGAGACAGATACGCCTTGAGAGTCACGGCCACCGATGGCAAGTTTGAGGCTCCCATCAGCGTGGACGTCCATGTGCTGGACATCAATGACAACAGCCCGCTGTGTGAGCAGGTGAGTACAGGTTACTTCAGCTCTGCAGTTAGATGCATGGAAGCCACTCAGAGTGAAAATGGTAAGGGGAAGTGGACGCTGGGCTGTTTTTGAACCTTTATTTTTTAAAGCGTTTGTTTTTCCTTTAAAGGTGCTTCTGGGAATATCTCCACATTAAGAGTAAAGACAAAAGCTGCTGCTTCCTGTACAGGCTGTAAAGCCCCCGAGGCTAATTTATGAAACTGAGCTATTAAAAAAAAGATTAGTCTTGACTTCGTGTAACATTTAATATTAAAGATGGTTTCAGTATAAAGCCAGTATTTCTCCCTGTCTGTTTCCTCACAGTCATTACTAGAGTTTAATGGAGACAGATGCATGAAATGTTCACCATCATAGATCACGTATCATCCAGCAGCCAGGAGAAATATTTCTATCATAATAACATATTGTTTAACTGAAACCAGGTAAATAACATTTGCATGAATAATCTTTACTTAACAGTTAATAAAGTCCTTTTAAGTCTTTATAAGCCAGTTATAAAACTGGCTTTGACACAAAGTCTTCTTAAAACAAGACTTTATGGAGTATTGCATCATAAGCAGTTAATAAGTAAAAAATAATTTATTTATTACGCTTGGAAGGTTTGTGGTAGGTTTGTAACATGTATATTAAACAGTTAATTGTGACATAAATCCATCCATCCACCCCCTCCATGTATACATCCATCCATGCATCCACCCATCCATGTATACATCCATCCATGCATCCACCCCCTCCATGTATACATCCATCCATCCATCCATGTATACATCCATCCACCCATCCATGCATCCACCCATCCATGTATACAACCATCCACCCATCCATGCATCCACCCATCCATGTATACATCCATCCACCCATCAACCCATCCATCCATCCATGCATCCACCCATCCACTCACCCATCCATCATGCATACATCCACTTATACATACATCCATTCATCCACTTATCCATGTATACATCCATCCATCCATCGATGCATCCATCCATCGATACATCCATCCATCGATACATCCGTCAGTCCGTCTGTCCCTCCCTTCCTCCTTGTGCCATATGTTATGGTGTCAAAGTTCAGATGTAAGTAACAACTTACTTAACGTGACCTTTTTCTCAGCTCTGTAGGTGTGTTTCTGCTGCTTCCTGTTTTTTCTCTTTAATCCAACGCTGAGTAGCTTAACTGAAACCCACCCAGTAAATGCAGGCCTGATTATTGTTATTATCCTCCTGCTGCAGCTCGTGTACAAAGAGGTGGTGATGGAAAACTCGCCCTCCAGCGTGTTTGTGCTCAAGGTTTCAGCTTCCGATCCAGACGTGGGCACTAATGGCCAGATTTCCTACACACTCCACGGGCCAGATGCCGACAAGTTCCACCTGGAACACAGGACAGGTATGATGGTGTCTGTTTGACGTCAGTGCACGGCATCCCTGTCAGCGCGAGTTTGAGGGTGCAATAGCATGAACTGACATCCATCACCTGATATCTTCACCACCTGCTGAGACATCAGTCAATCTTTTGACCCACTCACAGGTCAAAAGCCGCTCTTGTCATATTGTGTGTAAAACTAGAGGTTGATTTTATACTTGAATATAGAAAAGTAACACGTGCATGGATTTCCAAAAGTTCAAAGCTGCTTTAGATTGAAAGTTGATTGTATCATGATGTGAAATTTGGGCACTTACAGCCCCAGACTGTACAGACTGTTCAAATCTTGTCCAAACAATCCTCCTCTAAGTGTCCACCTCGTGTGGATACTTAGATCATTTAAAATATATATATAATATAATAAAGAAATGAATGTTCTAAGTGGGGCTTTTAAAGTTCAGAAAAGCAAGAACACTACCACAGAAAGTTCTTGGTTGGGCTTGAAGGTAAATCAAAGCTCCTGAACTTCATGGAAGAGTCATTAGAAGAAAAGCTTTCCTCTGGAAGTCTGAACATCAGAAGGATCCCGGTGCCTTCGTGAAACATTTTCAAAAGAAAGTTTTTGTTAGAAAGACGTTTGGAGAACAAAGAGTACAGGATCTATGAAAAGAACTCCTCTCTGTGGGGGTGCATCAGGAAGAAATGGAAAGCCTCCATAAGTGGATGGCTCATAGCAGAGCACAGTGATCCTAAACACACCTTAGCATCCACTGCAGACTAAAAAAACACAACGGGCTCAACCCGAGGCCAAGCTGAAGGCATTAGGATTGAAAACCTAGACTTCAAAAGAGGCGCACCATAACGCCGTAAAGCCCATGAAGATGAGAATGTGCCCAAAAATCCTAAAGCAGGAATTCAAAGACTCTCCGTTCCCTGTAAAGTCTTTACAAGCTGTGATACCTGCAGCAAAATAGAATCCAAAATAATCAATGAGACATGCTCACACCTTCACGGGAGCCAAACTTCAGCAAGGTGTGCATGAAACACTAAAACACCGACGGGGACAAGCTGGTGATGTGTTTAGGTTCCGCTGGAGTTTAGCATCCTGCCATTCACGCGACAAAACACCAAAAAGTTTTAACATTTGACTGAGTAATATAAGTTTATAATACTCGGGCCTAAAACTGTCACCTGTAAATGAGCAGCACCACAGTCACACGATGTTTGTGTCATGGCGATGAATAACGTGTGCGGCCTCTTTAAGCTGCTCGTTAGCGGAGGCCTGTCCTTCGTGGCTGGGGTATTTCCTGAATATTTTATTGCTTATCAAATGTTCATAAAGAACAGGAAATGCAGACACTTTTGTTTAGTGAGGCAAAGCAGTGTGACTTATCTGACTCCATGCAGACCAGTTGGACTTTGTCTTTTTGGAGGGAGTGACTATCAGTTTTAAGCAGGAAACACCATGCTCACCTGCTCACACCTCAAATATTAAAATAACACCTCACAATATTCATCTCAACACGCTACATCTGACCTGAAGATGACTGCTGATACTTTAATTATAAGACATACGTCATCATCTGCATGTGCATCACCAACGTGTGGAGATGTGTTGGCCTTGTTTTGGGGATGTTTGTGTTCCGCGGTTTGATGGTTGTGTGTCGTACACCTGTCCCAGGTGAGCTCTTCACGCTGGCCGTGCTGGACCGTGAGAGGAACGTGGAGTTCAACCTGGTGGCGAAGGCGACGGATGGCGGGGGTCGATCCTGTCAGGCCGACATCCTGCTGATGGTCCAGGACATGAACGACAACCCGCCCCGCTTCTCGTCCAGCCACTATGAGGTCACCGTGTTCGACAACACCACTGTCCGCACGCCGGTCGCTGTGGTGTATGCCAAGGACCCTGACACAGGTGAGCTGCTGCTGCTGAGTTTGACGTGTCGCTGTGGGTGCAGCGAAGGTGGAGTAACTAGACAAACTGAACACGGAGTTGTTTATGTCAGGTCCGAACATGTTGGGACAAACCCTTCATTTTGGTATCAGGTTAAAGCCTGATGCTCAGGCGTGCCTGTGTGTGTGTGTGTGTGTGTGTGTGTGTGTGTGTGTGTGTGTGTGTGTGTGTGTGTGTGTGTGTGTGTGTGTGTGTGTGTGTGGTTTGACTGATCCCAAACATAATAAAGGCAAAGCCGTCCATGAAACACCCACCTGAAGTTCACCTTTGCTGTGTTGTTCCAGCTGTGATGGGAATTATCTGCATCACGTAGCTTTTAACCTTTGACCCCTGCAGCATGAGCACCTCACTCATTTTACATTTTTAGCTTCAGTTATAGCTGACTCTTTCTAAAAACATTGCGCTCTAAAACAAAGAATCCTAATTAATCTGTTTTCATTAGAGTCTGCATTTCAAACCTGAACTTTCACCCTTTAGATTTTTACTGCCACATTTCTGCTTTTAAACATGACATCAGAGCTGCCGCGCTTCCTGCAGTCGGTCGCGTGTCTGCGTGTCCTCATTAATGTGTGAAAATATGTGGGTGTGCCTTAATGACAAAGCAAAACCAAAGGCCACTACAAAAGCAGCTAAAAATAATGTCAGCCATAAAAGCCGTTTAACTTGGCTTTGGTGTCACATTTGGACGTCTGTTATTATTTCATGCAGTGTGGGTAGTCCTGAATTACTGTAAACACTGCCTTTTTTATGTACAGGTGTTGCTTTACCTTTTTAAAATGACAATTAAATCTAGAGAAAACTTTAATAAGACACTTTAATGATAAAAAGTAGTTTTATATGCAGTTTTTGTAGTTATTTTAAGGACAGCCAACGTCTGTGTGAGAGCTCTGATCAGTGTCTGTGGGGTGGGGGGTTTCGGGGGATGGAGGGCAAACACGCCTCTGCTTTGATGTGTAATTTGTGAGTGTAGCGGGAAAAGGTTGGACATGAAACGAAAGACGCTTATTTTTCAGAACCAGCTGCAGGCTGATGGCTCGGTGACGTCATCAGAGTTTCTTAAACATTTAAAGTGTGAACGCATATTCATGCATCACTTAAAACTTTAATGGCATTTCTGCATTGACGCTGCTGTTTACGAGTCGCACGCAAAAGTTTGTCACAAAAGTTTCACTGCTTTTTATTTCCAACACGTAAATATAAAAGAAATACAAAATAACATAGTAGCATTAGTAATATCTCTGTGTGAACAGTTACACACGTATGAATACAGAAACACTTTTTGCATCTTTAGATTCATCGCAGCCTTAAACTGTAGGCCCACTGGTGTCCATCTCACACAATATTCAGAATACTTTCTGGCAACAAATGAATGAACTTCAGACATCAGCTGTGCTTTTTTCAGCTCTACAAAATCCAAGAGTTACAGAGTTTATCTTGAACACGAGTAAAGACTCTTTCTTTGTTAAACCTTCTATTTGTATTTTTTTTCCCAAATACCACAAATTTGGTCTTCTTCATGAGGATTTACTTTTGTCAAACCGTTTTTAAATATTATTCATTTCAAAAATCTGTTAATGCTACACTTGTAGGCCGCTTGCTCTAAATCCCGATAAGAAGAGTAAGAAGCAGCCAGTGTTTCACATTGGTTGGTATTATTTGTGCAGAGGTGGAGCTGCGTGTTCACTTCTGTCTTTGTGGTTTCCTTTGTGCTGCTCCTCCTTCCTGTGATTCATGTAAAGCCTGGGGTTTTGTAATCAGCACACGTATCGCTGATGTACCCCAGCCCTCTCTTACTGAGGCGAGCGGCCACACTTTGCTGCAGATTGCCAGTGCAGTCGTAAACACCTTATTAATTAGTTTGAGTGCTGCATGGGTGAAGTCACATTAAAGAAAAGAGCTCGGTTTGTGCAGGTGTGTGTGGTTTTCGATGTGCCACTGTGATGGTGGATCACAGTGGGACTGCACACACACATTAGTTTGTACAAAGGTGGACAGATTCAGACAGGTAGGACACACACAGCCCCAACAGGCTGGCCACGCCTTCAGATGTGCAGCGGCATGTCCTCTTTCTCAGTGCTGACGACTTTCTCACAGATGCCAGTGACTCACACTCATGTTTCCATTTTTTAATGCTTTATTTGCCAGATAAATGGATAAAACCACTTCAGCACGCAGAGAAAAAAACTGCAGGCATCAAAACAGAGATGTGGAGTCACATGTGACGGTGAAACTGTGCAGCAGAGCTCGAGCAGCAGACAGAAAATAACCGTAGTTGAAGTGCTAATCCTCTGAAAAACCAACACAAAGTGTTTGACCTTTACCCGTAGTGACATCTTTAGGCTGCTTAGTCTGTTCAGCAGGAGATCAGACAACGAATAAAAAGAGTGAGAAAAATAGAGGCGTTATTTCACGAGCTCTGCGGGAATCTGAATGTTCTTCTTATTGCTCTGGAGTTAGTGGTTAACGAGCCTCCTCATGGGGAGGGTCATTTTTATCATCAGTGGTTTTCATTAGAAACACACATGCTGGGCTTTTCACCCACACACTCCCACTGTAAATGTGTAACTGTGCAGAAACAGTGGGATCTCCTGGATGCTTCGTGTTTTTTCATGTTTACAGCCCGGAGAGTTCAAAGCGTGCGCTGATTATTCTTTCTTTTGATTCTTTTAATTGGCGCTATGTGGAAATCCAGATGTGGCTTAGATAACAGTTTCTTGACTAATTCATATTTTTCTGTTTGGATAAAAGGATCAGTCACACCCAACAAACCAAAGTAATAACCTGACTCTGGATGGCCTCCAGTTACACTCTCGAAACAATTTTGGATAACTCAAAACAAACATGTTGGACTTTCATCTCTGCAAAATCAAAGTCCCGTCATCTGGGGTTTCACAAACTTCCTGAAACACCTTCAGTGGATCCAAAACACCTGAACTCAAGGGGAGAACAGCTTCTGTTCATTGGCTCAGGGCCTCATTTACTGTCAGCCAATCACAGCTGGGATCGGCTGACAGTAAAATGGAGACGTATTTGTTTCTTGATGACCTGAGTATATTTATTTATATAGTTACATTTATTTATATTAACATATTGATTAAAGCCGTCTGCTTATACAGTCTGTCTCTATAAGAGATTTCACTGCTTTAGTCTTTATGATTCTAACCTGAGCAGGATAAGGTCGCTATTAAAAGTGATGACCTGATGCAGAGAAGCAGGTGAGACATCCTCACACACCTTACCTGTCCGTGTTCCTGTGCTCAGGTATAAACTCCGAGGTGAAGTACTCCCTCCTGTCCGGCGATGACGGCTACTTCTCTCTGGACGAGTTTTCGGGGATCCTACGGCTGGAACGACCTCTGAACCCTGAAACTCCGACCACATTCGAGCTAAAGGTGAAGGCCACCGACCGCGGCCTGCCTCGTCACCTCCACTCTGTTGCCACGGTGACAGTGGATGTGGTCTCTCTGGACGACTACCAGCCCGTCTTCATGAGCTCCGAGTACACCGCCCAGCTCCCAGAGTCCTCGGCGGTCGGGTCGGAGGTGCTGAGCGTGTCTGCGCTCACCAGAGACAGCAGCTCCCCGGATCCCATCGTGTACCGTATCATCTCTGGGAACGAGGACGGCCGCTTCCAGCTGGACTCACGAACAGGTCAGAACAGCTGATTACACGAAACACTCGGCGTTTCATTATTGCGCTTAGGCAATAGTGAATAGTGGAATTGTAAAGCGCTTTGAGGGTATCGAAAAGCGCTATATAAATGCAATCCATTATTATTTTTATTATTATTATTAGGCGTACAGGTACAGGTGAGCTTTACACCTGAGCGGCATTTACCCGGCCCCCCAGAAACAAGCCACATATCAAATAATAATAATAATAACAACAACAACAACAACAATAATAATAGTTGTTATTATTCTTATTATATAGGTCCTTTCAGCTGGAGAAAAGAAAACAGCAGCAGAAATAATGAGTGAGGGTTAGTCAGCTGAAAACAGACAAGCCAAAACAAAGGGCTGAAAGATGCTAAACCAAATATCAGGTGACCACTCGCTAACAGTAAATATAGACACAAAAAGGATTTCAGAATAAAAGCACAAAGAGAAAATGGGACCGTTGGTTGAGATTAATTTATTGTGACAGAGTTTTCTCCACTTTTGTTACTTTACAACAAAACGATATACAACTTTTATTGCTATGGGTGACTAGAGGCTCACTAATTAGCTGAGTATTTAAATTCATGACAACGGTAATATTTCCTCTGCATTAATATTCAGGTAAAGGAAATGCTTTGGGCTCAGTCTGAATTTAAACAGTTTAATCATTTTGGACAAATAATCACAAGGTTTAAGTTTTTCTACCTGCAGATGTTTTTAAAAAGGATTAAGACTGTTGCCTTGGTGCAGAGAGGCTTTATTAATGCTGCAGATGGTGCAGCGAGCGCTCGCGAGCTTCGCCCTCTGCTGGGTTTAACAGTCGGACTGAACTGCAGTGTGGGACTCACAGCTCGTTGCCAATAAATCATTAAAGGCCAGAAGAGGTGCACTCATCTGTTTATTTTGAAAAGCCAAGACAAGACGATCAGAATCTCAACTAGATGGGATTCACTGAGATTGCAGGTTATTTTTGGTTCGTATGACACTTTAAAGCTGAAATGGAAAAGTGTGAAACTGTTGGCTCGGCCTGCACACCAGAGCAAAGAGACCAGCGAGCAGCACCACAGTTCCAGCAGTTTAGCGATTTCACTGATCGATGCAGCCTCTGCAACAACGCAGGTCACTAACTCACATGTCTTTACTTATTCTCAGTTTGAAGCGCTGTCAGCCTGCAGCACACACTCACGCTTGCATGAGTGTGTGACGGTCCTTCATGCAGCTGCTCTCTGGACAGCAGAAATAGTTCTGTGATTGTTTTGTTTTTTTAACAGCCGGCTGACACTAGTTTCATATTTACCCAGCATACAGGATGTGAGAATATGATTGGTCAGCGTAGTTATTTTTAGTTTGGTGAACTTTGAGCTGGTCGATGCTATGTCAGTGAAGAATTCCAGGCGAGCGGGTTGTGTTTGACCTGAATCGTGTGTTTTATGAATGGATCCTTCCCCCTGCAGAAGAGGGAGTGCTGTTTGTGTGTCGGAAGCTCGCACGCCTCCGGCGGGAATCGCCAACAGGAAGAGTTCAGCTTTCTGTCTGAGATGATTCACAAACAGCAGAAGCTCCAGTTTCTCCTGTTTTTCTCAAAGTTAATTTCCAATCAATACTCATCCATCCACAGCACGATTAGAGATGAGTGACTCACTGGCTTGTGGATAATTTATGATTTGAGTTTTTTGATGTCTGCAGAATGATTCAGAATTGAATCAATTATTGATCCTGTGCATCATCCGTAAACATCTCCGAGCATATTGTGGAGTACGCGGTCGTAAATAGTAAATCTCCCTCCGGCCTCTGATCAAATCAGGGGCGATTTTAGCCCATTTTTTTAGCCCATTTTTGGGGGTGTTTCAGCATACAGTACATAATTGAGATGGAACATTTTAACAACAAAAGTATAGATAACCCCTCCCCCCTCCCATAGTGGTTTGTTCCAGCTCTCCCCTGCTCTGGCTCTAGCGCCGTTGCTGCCAGAGCGATGGTGGCTGAGACGCAGCGGAGCAGAGGTGGAAGTGCCTGGCTTAAAACAGGACATGTTAGCTGCCTTTAACCTTCAGTTACTCTTTATATAGTTAGGTAGGAGTCAGGCCATGTTTCTTTTTAGCTGAAAAATATTACACCAGGTAACCTGCAGTGTTGAAAATGTGTTTTCCGACTATGTTTGCTACCCTACAATCCGTCCTGCTCTGTAGTAAAATCAGCAACATTTGACCGTCCTGTTGCTCCCATTTAAATGTATGCAGCCTATTTAAAATCTAAAACGTAACATTGTCCGCAGCCTACTGTTGTTACCACCGTCCTGTTTCAAATGTAATGAGAGAAACTGGTTATTTTGTCATATGTGCCGATATTGAACCCAAGGTACTAACTAGCTAACTGACTGGATGCCCATTAACCTTATAACTCCTGTTGTGTGTGTGTGTGTGTGTGTTTGTTTGTGTATAGAGAGACAGCCAGGTTCATAATGGATATGAGGTAGTTTTTTCAAAAAAAGGAGCCACATTCAGGTAAAAGTGTAAAATCAAATGATCCATCAATAAAGGATAATGTTGGATCAGTGTTTCAATATTTATATCCTTTATTAGATGTACATGTGGTTTGTTTATTTGCCTTTTGGTTAAAAGTAAACTGAGAGAGGACTTTTTTTATTAGTGATCTTAATAGTATTTTTTAATCTAATTGAATACAATCTATTTGTGTATGATTGTCAGTCCAAAGAGGGAGAGAGGAAAGAGGAGAACATGAGGAGAAAGTACAAGGTCAGGAAGAACCAGGTAAGAAAACAGACAGGGAGTACTAACAGGCACAACAGAAACTGTTAAACTGGCAAAGAAAAACTAATTTTACTCATACAATCTGGAAGTTGTGTTCTCCCTATGTTAAAGCTGCTATACACAGTCTGCAAAACAAACTGGGTTGTCAGCCCTGGCACTGCATTACCATATTGAGCTTCATTCAGAGGAAGTCACGGTTACCAAAGACTTTTTGAAGCTCAAGAGTGAGGCTGGTGCCATCCCAGATATGTTAACATTGTACAATCTTCTGGATAATCAGATCTTCCCCGAACTGAAAACTGTTATTCAGGTTGCCCTAACAAACCCAGTTAGCAGCTGGAGCTGTGAGAGGTCTTTTAGTGTCTTGAGTCAGCTCCATACCTGGCTGAGAAGGACCATGGGTCAAAGCAGACTCCAGCACCTGGCTGTGATGTCAGTTGAGAAAGAGATGCTTGAGAGACTTGAACACCAAAATGTGATAGAAAGATTTGCCAACCTCAAGCTGAGGCGGCAGAGGATAAAAGACAAGAAAAAATCTGCAGAGCCATATTAGTATCTGCAGTAAAGATCTTTTCATACATTGTATACATTGTACCAGAGGCTAAGGTGTCTCAGTTTTTTTACATTTTTTAATAATATTTTGTACATTTCAAGGACTCTTCTATTTTTGGAGTGTATTTTTATGTATCTGTATTGTATTATAATACACTAAAAGTGAATCTCTGTCCAAACAAATGCACTCAGCTTACTTTTTACTCACAGTGAGCATCATTCATTATTATCCCGCAGTAATTAAGGTTAGGAAACTGCGATCGTGGCTCAAAGAGTTGGCAGTTCGTCTTGTAACCGGCAGGTTGTCGGTTCGAGCCCTGGCTCGGACGGTCTCGGTCGTTGTGTCCTTGGGCAAGACACTTCACCTGCCGCCTACTGGTGAGGCCAGAGGGGCCGATGGCGCGATATGGCAGCCTCGCTTCTGTCACCAACTGTAGCTGCCTCCACCAGTGAGTGAATGAATAGTGGAATTGTAAAGCACTTTGAGGGCCCCGCAAAGTGCTATATGAATGCAATCCATTATTAGTATATGTATTTTTTAAAAATTCCAATCCATTCTTCTTTTGCAGCATTTAAATAACCTTGATCAGATTTGATGGTTTTGTTACAGACTTTTCAAAAAAGTGTTTTGCTTTTCTTTCACAAATGTGGGGATTAAATTGTGTTAAAATGTACAAAACAGTGATGTCATGTTTTGTGACGAGGACCCAGGCACAGAGAGACTTGATGAATTTAAGAATCTTATGATTTAATAAAGAAATTTGCAGACTTGCACAGAGATGGTAAAATTATGATGACTGATAATGGAGATGAAGACAACAGAGGACGAGGACAGGGAGGACCAGGGGTTTAAATGCACCAAGGGGACAGTCAGAGGGAACTCGGGACAACGGGAGACATTTAAGGATACAGGGACTGACAGAGACAGGGAAGAAGTCTCATCGTGACAAGGAAAGTTTACCTTGCCTGGATGGGCAGCTCTCTGGGTGCTCAGCACCCCAAAGCTCTGATCCTAGAATCGCCCCTGGATCAAATGCTGTTTGTCACACACCGGACACACAGCACTTTTTCTCTCTTACTGCAGCTCTGTACTGTGAGCCAGAGCGCACAAATCTCTGCGAGCTGTGTAAGCTCCAGAACCAAAAGACAGCGCCATCACACAAATGAGGAAAACCTCAGTGACGTGTCACTTCACGCTTCTGCTCAGGCAAAAACACAACGTCAAGCTGGAAACAAAAGTCTTCCATGCATCATCGTTTCAGTTATAGGATTTGAGATGAACAGTTTATAGCATCACAGTTTGATTCTTGGGCTGGATTAGAGCAGCTTCACATGAGTCACAGTTCAAAATAATCCTTCTTTTTCTCGCACTGGACCTCAGTTCATCCTCTGTCTGAAACAAGCTGTTTAAGCCCTTGAAGCTGGCTTTGTTCTGATTGGCTGACCATTATAAACAGACAGTCTAACAGCTTCCTCTCTGTGATGTAATCCTAATCTAAAGAGTGTTTAGAGCACTCAGGCTTCCCTGGCAGCATGGGGAGGTGATGGGGGAGAGGGAGGGCTTTGCTGCTCAGGGCCCAGATGATAAGTGAAAGAAAATGGATGAATGGATCTATTGGTCTTTATTTTCTTTATTTTCTTGTACTTTTGTCTTGTTTGCCTGACTTTTAGGATTTCTAGGGCCTCCTCCACCTTCTGATAAATATATGAGTTGACTCTGCCCTCCATGGAGACACTCGTGATCAGCATCTTTTGATGCTTCGTGGCCGAGTTGTTGGGGGGTTGTTGGGACCAGAATGAAGACTCTACTGAGCTTGAAGCTGAGCTTGCTGCTTCCAACAGTGCGAGAAAAGCTGCTGTAGAAAACCCCGATGATCCGAGCTGCCTTTCACCTGATTCCGGATGATCCAAGAATTTTCCAGAGGCTTTAATGTTTAGCAGCGTTTGTCTTTCAGGGCTGTGCTCAGTAATGTGGGTGGAGATCTGAAACCAAGCTTCGAGGCGGGCTGCTCTGTTAGTGTTCCGCACATTTCCTCTTAGACTTTATGTCTTTTTTAGTAGTTGTTGGGAAACATTACCATGCACTGAAAGTTAGTTAATGGCACAGAATTGTAGCGGTGACACAAAGGGAGGAAAAAAATAGTAAATCTGCAGAGTAAAAAGTGAAATCGCGGACTTCCTGCCAAGTTTGTAAAATGTGTTTCTGTTACTTCACTGAACGTTACTGATCTTTCACAGGCTGCGAACTTGAGGAATGTGTGAGCTGAAAACGCTCCAAAATCCCTCCTTTGACATTTGCCGGTAATGCGCCATTACGCCCAGAGGTCATTTGTGTCACCAAATCATGTGGGTGAGATCAGAGATGTTAATGAAGAGGGAGACGCACCGTGGCAGCTTCCAGTGAAACGAGTCGTGAATGACAGGACTCGTCAAAAGCAAGCTAGCCTGGACTTGATGTCTTGGCTCTCTGATTATTTTCTTTGAGCCCATACACACCAGCGCACATTAGCGCAGATGTGAATCAACCCGTCAGGAGCTGCTGTCACGCTCTCACATTCTTCATGGTTTTTCTGCTTTTTGCTGTGAATAAAATTCATAATTGTAAAGATTTCATTTTTCACAAAGAAGCTTGGTTTATTTTATTAAAGTCATCAGTTTAAGCTTTTAAATCACGGGTGTCAAACATTTGTCCCGGGGACCAGTGCCGGCCCCTGAGAGGTGCAGCTTTGGTCCCGTGGAGGGTCAGTGTGGATGGAGGGTTGAACTGAAAATGAGCTCTTCATTTAGGGTTGAGTCCAAAGAGGGCAAAACTATGACCCACTGGGAGACTAACTGGAATTATAAGAAACCCACAGTGAGGCTGAGAAACACTAAAAAGGTTATCAGGGAAGTGTAAGCAGCTGGGCAGAATGAGACACCGAACACGACACGGGGGAAACAAAAACAGACGCAAAGCACAAGGAACAGCTTTCAAAATAAAACAGGAAGTGAGGTCCGAGATAAAGGATGTGGTGTAGGAGCAGAGTGGGTGTGAGGAGCGTTAAAAATGTGTCCAAACTCCTGGAGTCGGTTGGTCACACAGGGACTAAATACATACAGACTTTGTGGGGCCGCTTGTGGCTCATGGTGCACATTGAATCGTGGGAAGTCGAGCTCACAAAGCAACCTTCTGATTAGCAGGCCGCCTGCTCTGAGCCACCAGATACAACAGATCAACAGTGAGGAGAGTGAGGGCTCCATCCAGGTGATGTGACCCAGTTACCTGCACCACTTAATTAAAATTGAAAGAGATGTAAAAAGGTTGAGTCCAGTTTACTTTATCTGCCTTTTGGCAGCGCCATTAAAAAGGCCTATCATCCCCAGTTTCTGATTGGTCGAAGGGCTTCATCAAAACAGTAATTCTGAAAGAATTCATGTGCCGGTTTCGGTCTTGTACCCACTTGTGAGCGTTTCCCTGTAATGTGTTTGTAACTGCACAGTGTGCGTGCCTCCGCAAACCCTCAGAAATATGAGCAGTGTTTGATCTAATGTACGAGGTGTTCACTTCTCCACTATCAGCTACGATCAGCGCTCTTAAGCAAGGCATTCAGCTTATTGCTTTAACACATTGGCTGCAGAGCTGCTGAGTGGTGATAAAAGCTGTGCAGTGGACTTACTGTCCAGGTGAGAATGCACAGAGGCGTGTCACATGATACCATACACAGAAGGAGGGAAGTTTGTACTGCAGGGAAAGAGGAAGGAAGCGAGGGCACTCTGATTTACTGAGCTCAACTCTTCTCTCCTGTCCCGTGTCTCCTGCTTCTCGAGGCGAGGATGGAATTTTGAGCAAATTTAGCACCAGTGTCGGAGGACGTGATCAAACCAGCCGTTTCCCTTCATGCAGGCCTCGTGACCCTCGTGGCCCCGCTGGATTTTGAGGTTTCCCGGGAGTACTACCTGTCTGTGGAGGGGAGCCGTGGGAAGTCGCCACTCAGTGACATCGCCACGGTCATCATTAACGTGACAGACGTGAACGACAACCCGCCGGTGTTTGGGCGCAGTGACTACAGTGCCGAGGTGTTGGAGGATCTATCACCTGGGCGCCTAGTGATGAAGGTGAGAGGTGTGACTCACACGAGGTCGGTCGTTGTTCTGTATGGAGTCCGCATGCTGGGTTTATGTAGCACATGCTCAAGCTTTTAATTAACAATGTTCCCCAGGTCGTACACAGAGACGCACTGACAGCTTCACAGCTGAGGGGCAATCTGCATGTATTTAGTGCTCATGCAAGCTGATGATCTCATAACACGTGCTAATGTAAAGAAAACAAGTGATGAAAAACATCATTCACACACATTAATAACAGCACGGGAGGAGCACGCACACACATGCAGTTGTTCAGCAGCACGTCAGCGTCATCCTTTCAGGCCAGCAGCAGAGATAACACAGCTCACCGCCTCCCGACGGTCACAGCTGGGCTGCGCGATTCTCTCCTCCTCGTTTTTCTTGTCATTTGTTCCCACGTCGTCAGGCTCACCTTTAAATAACGAGACAGAGGTTCTGGTAGCGGAATGAAAGGATTCGTTAGTTGCAGTCACAGAGGAGGAGAAGTCGGGCGGGACAACTTCAAAACACGGCATTATTCATTTTCAGTCTTTTTTTAATCTATTATCAAGTTTTGACTTTTAATAATAATGTTACAGTCGAACCAACCCAGATTAACTGGATGACTCATTGAAGTTATTATGTTAGAGAGAACAAAAGTATGATAATGATACTGAAGCTGAAGAGGCAAAAATCCAAGTCCAATCTAATCCTCATTTAAATGAAGGTGAGAATGAGTGCGCTGTTGTGAGGAAGATGCACGCTGTGCGGACGCAGCTGCTGAAAGCTTGAGAGGCTGGATGTGAAGAGTCCTCCAGCCAAGGAGCCACATTCAGACCTTCGCACAGAGCTCAGCTCTCCGTGACCTTTGACCCACTCGCAACTCAATTTGTCGGTGTGTCGTGGGGATGTTTTGTGTGACCCCTGACCTCCAAAGAGGTAGGCGCAGTTATTCCTCTCCCGATTTTCATCCTTGCTTTTTCTCCATGTCCAGGTAACTGCCACAGATGAGGATGGCCCAGTCAATAACCTGCTGCGCTACTCGATTGTGAGCGGCGACCTTCTGCAACAGTTCTCCGTCGACGCTCGCAGCGGTGACATCACTGTCCGCACTGCGCTGGACAGAGAGGAGGTGAGCGTGCTCAGGAGCAATGTGAGCTGCGTCGCACTAAAGAAGCAGCAGGTCACGTGAAAACTCTCTCCTCATCTGCAGATCCCTCACTACTCCCTAACGGTGCAGGCAGCAGACGAAGGCAGCCCACCTCTGTCCTCGGCCGTCCTCGTCGCCGTCACCGTCAACGACGTCAACGACAACCCGCCCGTCTTCTCTCAGGTCAACCACAGTCTGCTGCTGCAGGTACAACGACCCGAGCGTCACCCACCCAGGCTGGAAGCCTTTATTCATTTAAAATATTAATGTTATTATTATGCTGACAGATATTCCCCAGATTCCAACTCGTGTTCCTGCTGCTGTTCGAGTTGACCTAGAAAACAAGCTTTAAAATGAGCTGCAATGAGCCCAATACACCACATTTGACGGGTAATGAGAGAGTCTCACCATGTTCTGTAAATATTCAGACTTTATATTCTCAGGTCAAAGGTTTGCTTCTTAAGTAGTGATTTTAATCTCGGAGAAGTTCTCCGCTGTTTTATCCCTTATGTGTAACTTTCTAAGAAAAACATCCCCATTTTTTTTGTACATTTGTTGTTTTTTGATCCAAGCTCAGTGGTCCATATATTCCCCCACCTCATGCCCAGGTTTATAATCACTCTGTCACCCTGCAGATATGTAATGTGGCTCTGCAGCTTTAAAAAGACACAATCATGACTGCACCACACGCCTGCGTCAGGAAAAAGAGAGTTATGTCGAGGGAAAGAAATACGTGTGTGTACCCAGAACCGGCCAGAATGAATCACCTGTCATTAATAAGCTCGGCTGTCCTCAGGGAGGGCGCCACAGTTACAGTCCTGTGTGACTTTTGACACCTGTGGATAAACACAGACAGAGACAAGCGGTTAAGGCGTCCCCGTAAAGCAGCTGCTCGGCCTAACAAGGTGATAATGGAGACAGATGACCTGATGGCTGCAGGTAATTAAAGAGAGCTCACTACAGGTGACCGTTTATCCACCTGTCAGTACTCTCTGTGACAGGTGGATATATGCTGCTCCGTCATCAGAGCGGTTTCTGAGCTTTCAGGGATCAAAGCGGCAGAAAGACGTCAGCGTTTCGCTCTCACCTGAAACTCCTAATTACGTTGCAAAGTCAAAGCTTTCGCTCCAGTGTGTATTTTTGGATGCTTCATTGGGATGTGGATGCCCACATGCCTGCGTGCGTGGACATGAATTCACGCTGCTGGCAGTCCCATCGCAGCGCCTCACTGACAGTTACTTTTTCCCCCGCCAGCTCGCAAACTTCCATCGAGTCACTGATCCAGGACCGAAACACTGCCAAACCCAGTGTGAGGACAAATCCGGACTCTGGGTTATTGTCCCATCTGCCGACAGCTCCGCAGCCAGCTCTGCCTGATGAAGAAACTCAGAAAGAATGCAGCTTTAAGATAATTGCACGTTCCACCTGCACATTGGTCTCGCTATCATGAAGCTGAGCTTCGTCTCTCCTGCGTCCTGTGAGGCGTGCTGTAGTTGGAAGTTTAAAGGTCCTCTCTCGGAGGTGTTGCACATTTTAGTCCATTAACTCTGATGCATCCTCTCCCAAAGCACGCCGCATGTTTTTAGATTGATAACCTATTTTTCCAGGAAGCTCTGGTTTCTATTAATTCCCTACAATATGAAAATCAGCATGCAAAGCCTCTTAAATTAGTTGAGATAGTAGGTAATCCATCACAGCAAACAGCTGAAGGTCTTCATTATTTTCTGGCACAGTCAGTGGAAACAGGAGGGAGTCACTCTACAAACAGCTTCCATGAAACGACGCCGAAGTGTCTCTGAGCTGTACAGACATGCCAGCTGTTCTTTAAATGACCAGTAAACACGGATGGAGTGCTAAACAGGAAGAGTGTGATCAGTGTGGCTCTGTCCAGCACACATAAGATATTTGACATCCATCCATCCACCCACCACGCTATCAATCCACCAATTCATTCAATCATTCATTTATCCATCCATCTATCCATCCATTCACCCACCAGCAGAGATGGGCAGTAACGCGTTACTTGTAACGTGTAATCTGATTACTTTTTTCAGGTAACGAGTAAAGTAAGGGATTACTATTGCAAAAACGGTAATTAGATTACCGTTACTTTCCCGTAGGAACGCTGCGTTACTGCGTTACTAAAACCGTGATTTCTTTTTTGCGAGAACATCTCATGACAGTGACGTAAGCGAGTGCGACGTTCGTGACAACAGCTGTGTGCAGATCAACAATGGATCATATATCGAATCAGAACCAGAATCAGAAAGGGTTTTATTGCCAAATGTTGAGCGGGTTTACAACATTAGGAAATTGCTTCAGTGCAAACATACTGTTATAAATACTGTTATAAATTAAGCTTAAATAGACATGAAAATAAAAATGAGAATAAGAATTAAAAGTGCTAAGTAGATAGAAGGATAGAAAGATATATACATGATATATACATGTATGAATGCGGGAGAGAGTATGAGCGTGCAGCGTTTAAAGTGTGGAAGTACTGACCTTACTTTGAGTTTGATTCCATAAAAAGTGACAAAAACATTAGCGTCCGTTGTGCGTGGGAAGAAAACTTCTTTTTACAGCGAAAAAAACCCCTAAACTTCCAAGCAAATACCGAGTGCGCAACGACGTAATGGGAAACTCACAGAGAAACTCGCGGATTCTTCCACTGACCGCTGCCGCACACCTGCACCAGAGCACACCTCCGCCTACCCTACTACTGCTTTACAGGTGAAAATAGAGCAACAGAACCGCTAGTCTTTGACTTTATTTATTTTCTGCTGTGTTTTACTTGCATCTATGTGAAAGAGTGAGTGTAAACACACACAAAAAAATATTTTAGAATTTTTGGAATGTGCAGAAAATAGGTTTAAATATTAAACAAATTTCTTCTAGTCAGAGAATGTTGCAGATAATTTAATTTTTGCTTGATGCATAAAGTTAAAACTAATAAAACAAGTTTTAAAAAGAGACTTTTCCATTTGATTACATTTTGTATGATGAATTATGCAGAAAAAGTAGAATTGGGCTGAAAGATCTATCGCTTTATCACCTATTCAGGTTGCAAATCGTGTTTTTAAAAAGTAACTAAGTAACTAAGTAATTAATTACTTTTGAAATTAAGTAATCAGTAAAGTAACGGGATTACTTTTTGGGGGGAGTAATCTGTAATTAGTTACTGATTACTTTTTTCAAGTAACTTGACCAACACTGCCCACCAGTCACTGAGCCTAAACAGGCCAGTGTGAGTGAAATGGATGTGAGCCGAGTGTGTTTGAGTATAATCAATGCTTCACATGTTCCTGCAGACAGAACATTTCTAACTGTCAGATTAAATCCTGCAGAATGAGCTGGATGACGTTGCAGTGTATCTCCCATCACATGCTTGATGTCATGAAATAGGCAGAGCAACTATACAGGCAGTGTTGCATGTGAATGATTTAACATGAGGTAGAACATACTAAATCTCTGGTTAATGGGAGCTCTGAGGTCGATGTTGGAGCTCTGTGGTGCTGGGATAACGAGAACATCCTTAGAAGCACAAAACTGAATAAAAATGTGTCCCGCAGGAGGGCGAGGCGGTTGGCAGCAGCATCCTCCAGCTGGTGGTGACGGACAAAGACACCCCAAGGAACGGCCCGCCTTTCTCCTTCCACATTGTCAGCGGGAACGAGGACCGCCGTTTCCATGTGGACCAGGGCGGCCTGCTGTCGCTCTCTGCTCCGCTCAGGAAGAAGGTGAAAGCTCACCATCAGCTCAAGATACAGGTGAGAAGCTCTTGTCTTTCTCTCACAAACTCTCACTGCAGGAAAGACATCTTAGAAAGTTTGTCTCAGCTTTGGAAGTGCTGAGCGTCGCTCCCGGCCTCAGCCACTGTGCTGTCCAGAGAGGTGAAGAAAAGTTAGAACAAAGTCGTCTTTATGGTTTTCTGTGGTTCTGAACTGTCAAGACTGACCCTGCACACCCAGTAACGATGACTGAGTTTGAATACAGGAATTATTTAAGCTGGTAAAATGAAAGTCAGAAGAATGACCCTGCTTCAACTCTTCACTATAATCCATTTACAGAAGGGGTTATTCTGAGGGTTCAGGCTGTTTCAGGTTGCAGCTGATGGTGCATATTCGTGTCCTGCACTGTATGGATTTTGTTGGCTGGAACAAATATATTTTGGGATGCTGAGAGATGATACTTTAGTCCAAAATGCTCCATTTTTCATTTTGTTCTCTGCTGTCAGAGGGAGAAAAAAAATAAATCACAGTGGTTGGACAGTGTTTGGTTGATCACAACAAAGAAACAAAAGGATTAATATGAAATGTGAAATACAAATGTTTTTGCTTTGATTGCAAGTGAGAAAAAAGTTTATTAGAAAGCATTAGAGAGGAGGGAGACACACACCTGCACACCTGTAAATGCATAAGGAGAAACAGACATGTTACCTGTCCCAGCTTTTACATTTCAATGATATTTCATAAGAACAAATCAAATCATTTAATTTTTTGTGCTCCACCTTTGCCCAGGTGACAGACAGCGGCCACCCTCCCCTGTCCTCCATCTGCGTGGTCAACATCAATGTCACCGAGGAGAGCAAGTATCCTCCGTCTGTGGTGCCGCTTGAGGTCTCCATCACCACCTCCGGAGGGCTGTTTGCAAACCGGGTTGTCGGCAGGCTCCACGCCTCAGACCAGGATGTGCCGGACGTCCTGACCTACAGCCTGGTCTCGCAGAGTCCCGACGGCAGGAGCTTCTCCGTAGACCAGGCTGACGGCAAAATCTGGGCAGACGAACACCTGGAGGAGGGCTCGTACGCGCTCAATATCAGCGTGAGCGACGGGAAGTTCACCGTCTGGACCGGGGTCAAAGTTCACGTGTGGGTGGCCACTCAGCAAGCGTTGGACTCTGGACTGACTCTGCAGCTGGTCGGGATGTCGCCGGAGGAGTTCCTGGGCGATCACTGGAGAGGCCTCCAGCGCAGCCTGGGACAAGAGCTGGATCTCCCCCGGCAGGAGCTCCACCTGGCCAGCCTACAGCAGCGGCCTGACCCCCGGGCCCTGGAGGCCCTGCTCATCTGGAGGCCTCAGGGCGGCCCCGTTCGGCCCCTGCCCACCAGCAGGCTCGCAGGTGAAAGTGCTGCATGATCACACGTGGTCAGTGAGGTCAGTGTTCAGTATGTGTGCCATCTGACATGTTGGACTCTTTGGTACAGGAATTATATCGGACATCGAGGACTCTCTAGGCCTCAGCATCCTCAGAGTGAGTCACAACGGCTGTCTGGGCAGCGGATGCCCACCGCGAGGCTGCAGGAACTCCGTGCGGCTGTCGGGAGAGAGGCTGGGCCATTTCACCACCGCCAGAGCTACTTACATCACCCCGCAGCACACCTGGGAGAGCGCCTGCCCCTGCAACCGTACGTCCACCTGTCTGTCTGTACTCAGAGCATATGTACGTATGAGTGAGCTGACAGGGTGCAGCAGCTGTTTCTGACATCTTCTGAAGAGCAGCATGTTTGAATCGTAAAGTTCGGGCCTGCAGGTTTGCAGGATAAGTGTGCTGCAGTAGAGTCATGTGACTGAACACCCACAGAGGGCACAGCGTCCTCCTGGGTTATTCAGCTGTGGTGTAACTGAGCGAACCTGACATGAGGCCGGTTCAGCTCTTTATCGAGTCCTCTGTCACACGTGTAGGACTAGGCTTCTAAGCGAGCTTTCTGTTCGTGGAGGCTGGTGACTTTAAAGTGAACATCGTTGTAGGGTCTCTACCTGGAAAACGATATATACTGCATGCTTACATGCTGTGTTATGATGACGAGTACACTGACCTCCTAACCCCTGACGTCACTCCATATTCAAAGAGCTGCAGAGAAAATGATCTTTTCATGCTTCAGTGTGTGCAGCCGGAATTTCGTCCTTTTCTTCCTGAGATCTGAGGATGAGGAGGGTAAATATTCTCACCAGTGTCAGCCTGTTCTGGTGCATCATGTCGTTCAGGTTAACCTCCCTGCGGTTACACAAACTGAACTGAGGGAGTAAATCCCCGGATTTCATGAATGGCTGTCAGTATTCCCTCAGCGGGCCACATTGGGATTTGTGCAGGCATTCCTGTATGGATTATAGCTGCAGGGGGTTTTCCTCTGGCTCTTCTTGTCACCAACATGTCTGACTCTACTTTACTTTTTAACCCTCTGCTCTTAAAACCAGTAAAGGCTGAGTTTTGTGCCAGATGTGCCACACTGCAGGTCCAAATGAAACTGCTGCCACGTGTTTCTTCTGCAGCTCAAAATTCACAAGTTCAGTTTAGAAAAAAGGTAAAAATCAGAGTTCCTGGGCTCTGATCGACTTTGGTGTTGTTAGTAAACCTCCCCACAGGCATCATCAAAGTTTAATCTTAGACCAACTAAAAAACAAAAGCAGAAGAGAAATTTGCTCATGGCTCTTATTTGCTCTGGGTTGCCAGACTGGACTCGTGGTTGCCGTCTGTGCCTGACTCTTTGCTCCGTTTTTTTCCTTTTCCAGTAACAACATCAAATAAATTTTCTCTCAGATCAGAGATCACACATTACAGGTTACCACCTCGTTTCATCTGAAGGTGTAAAAACATCAAAAGAGCCGCGCCTTTTAACACAGATTAGGATTATTAAAGATAAGTGGATGCCTAGCTGATTTGGTGAGAACTGCTCTGCAGGTATTTAGTGAGACAAACATAAGATTCCTGATCTCAGAAGCTCGCCGCGGTGGCACCCTCATGGTTGACGCGGTTAAAGTCCGAAAGACAGAATACGTAGAAGTCATCCAAAAATAAAAATCAGATGATTAGCACATTTACTCAGGAGAGGATAAACCAGGCAAACACCTGGCCAGCTCATTCTTCTGTGTGTGACCTCTGCTTGTGTTTCCTCTGTTTGTGTCTCAGAGTCGGCGCTGAGGTTCGACAGTAGGTCCTACCTGAGGTACCTTCACCGTAAGGACGAGGACAACCAGGACTTCAAACTGTCACTGAGGTTCAAGACGATCGAGAAGCAGGGCGTCATTGTGTCCACCAACAGCAGCACCGGCTGGGGAGCTTTACAGGTATGGATGCATCTGCGGTGCTGTCATCAGAGAGCCGGACATCTTTGGTTTTACAACTGATGTAGTCTTCCTGAGAACACATCAGAGCTCTCACTGTTTCAGAAGTGTGCAATGAACTATGTCTGCCTGATCCTGTTGAACACTGTTGCAGTGTAGGGGTTTGTGTGAGAGGTTACCCAGAATGCACTTCGTTCCAGTTTATTCCGACTCTGAGAGAAGCTCACAGAAAGGCTTGAGTGGCTTCGTTAAATACACTAAAGTCATTGCTGCGGATTAGAGGGGTCACATGACCAGATCAAACCGGGCCCTGCGTCATGCGCCTCCTCAGCCAGCGTAGAAGCTTCATGCAGGTCTGCGATTCAGAACCGCTTCTGAAATTCAATCAGGCATTTAGGACATGAGCACATGAAAGTACCTGTCACGCAGAGATACAAGAAAGGAATACCCGATATGCTCTCGATTTGTCGGGAGAACCAGCATGATGGTGAGGAGTTTTATTTCAAAGCAGTGACTAAAGAAAGCTGAACATCTCTACAACAAACTCCACTCTCACGCTGGCCTGCCTCGTCAGCTCACAGAGGTCCGGGACATCGCTGGAATTTCACACCGAAGAAGGCAACGTCGTCTAAAAACAGGCGGACTGACCCAGATTCACCACAGTGAGAAGAACACAGACCAGCAGCTCGGCGGGTATCAGATACTTCACACACACACACGGCGGCCGGCAAACAGGAGCAAATCAAATATCGGTATTTACGATGATGTGAGTGGGGATGAAGTGAAGCACCAGGTCATATCTGTGAATCATAGCTGGAAACTTTCAGGGTAGGTGTAGAAAAGAGGACTCGTATGCAGGACTCCTTTGGGAGAAGACAGTGGATGTATTTACAGTGCGGTAAAGGTGTAACAGTATATAAGTGAAAACACACGTAGTGACTCCTTCCAAACAGTAATCCCGAGTGGCGGTCCAGCTCCCGTGATCTCTCTCTCCGTTTCCCTCCTGGTGGCAAACACACAAACACACACGGAGTAACTAAACAATCCTCAGATCAACGTAAACTGCCACAAAAACCATCCGCGCTGCTCTACCGTGCTTCACACAATGATCCAGCGCTGACCGAAGCTCGATCGCCCTGTTAAGTAGGCAGCCCGGGAGATGGCGGATAATTGGCTACAGCTGGTCGGCTCCGATCAACAACAGGTGCGGCCAGTCTCTGCGCAGGAATGCCGTCACAGCTCGGAGGTAAACAATCCCGTTACGAGAGAGAGAGAGAGTGGGAGAGAGGGGAAGGGAGCGACATGCACACAATAACACATGGGCAGGCATCCAGGCGAGGGCTGTCGGACCATGACAGAAACATTTTGGGATGAAAAGCCTCACTCGACGGTCCCCACAGAGACCCGCCTTAAATCAACTCAGCGGCTCTGCTGCTAAATTAGTGTCAAACAACGTTATTAAACATTTGCCAGCTGAGATGCCCAGCTCAGGGGAAACTTCCTGTGAATGAAGGAATCAGAAATCCTTGTTCCGCCAAATGCTGCAGTTTTCTTTCTTTGTGTCTCAGGAGAGCAGCAATAGAGACACACACGTCTTCTTACCTGCTTGACTTTGTAAAAGAGGAAAATGCGAGCACGCTGCTTATCGTGCACGTCTGTGTAGGAACTGTATTTCATCTCGATGTGTGAGTGTGGAGCAGGAATCAGTTCACATCCAGATCACAACAACACTCACCTTGGGTAACTCTACAAATGCAAAAACTGAGCGAGAGGGGCTGCTATTGTGTGTGTGTGTGTGTGTGTGTGTGTGTGTGTGTGTGTGTGTGTGTGTGTGTGTGTGGATAATAGCAAACACTGAAATACATTTTTGCACGCAGGAATGAATTTTGTTCACTCAAATTTAGCTTTTCTTCGCTAAATTTCTCCTCAAAATGCAACACTTGCACCTGCAAACTTTTTTTTACGTGCGCTCAAATTTTTTTTACGTGCGCTCAGGATAGTGGCACAAAAGTATCACCATAAACCTGCAGAGTTTCACAGGCTGTAAGTTTCTGAACTTAAAAAAAGAAAAATCTCCAACATTTATTGCCTCGTTTCGTGGAGCAGTACAGGAAGCTTTATTAAGCTGACTGAAAACAATGAGACCTGAACAGATAACTCATGACCCAAACCTGGTTTGATGATGTTTCCCCTCCTGGGCTTTCCTCCTCTATGAGCTCTCCGGCTCAATATTCACTCGCTCTGATTCTCAGGAAATTTCAAAAGCACCATTCAGCCTTTCCCAGCGTTCTCCCTCCTGGGCTTTGGATCTCGGTCCCTGCCCGCTTCATTATGAGCAGAAATGGCTTCAAAAGGAATTTCTGAGCAGCGAGAGCTCCCTCACCTGGGTTTGGTTCAGAGAAACTTCCTGAACATACGAGGCGCTATTCATACACCTGATTACCCGGGAGGACTGAGCGGACTGTATGAGTGTACTCTTCCACACCTCATCAGTATTCTCTGTCAGCTTTCACACCTGTGGGACAGGAAATGCGTGCTCACCTTCAGACCTGTTTGCTGCCATTAATTTCTTTGCTTCTGCATGCATGCGCTTGGAATCGGCTCCTTTCAAATGAAAATGTGTGAGCATGTGGATGAAAAGCTGCCAGGGTGAGAAGTGTAGAATAGGAAGAGGTGATTTGTCACTCCTGTGTGATGAGGAGTGTCAGTGAACACACTCCATACACAGTTGGTGTTTCTGCAGTGACACAAAATGCCTGAAATGTCAGTTTAGGCTTTTATCGCGGTGAGAGAGCAGCAGGGAATCCTGCTCACAGTCTCATTCAGCAGTCGTCCCTTTGTTTTATTAAATTCCACCAGTGTGGGTCTGCGGCGGGCGAGGCTCTGAGGTTTCTGTTGCTCACTTTGCTCCACAATCAGAGCGGAGGAGGCGATTTACAGAACTGAAGAAAAGGAGAGCTAAGCTGTCTGCGTTCCAACCTGCAGAATGAGCTGGTGGTGGCATTTGATCACTCTGGAGCCTCTTAGACGAGGTGTTTTCTGTCCAGCTGGGAGGAGCCTGGGCCGTGCTCAGGAAACTCTGGGGAGATTATATTTATTTAGGAACAACTGAGAATTGAGAAGGCTGTGATGTAGGGTTAGCAAGCCTACCCCATAAAACCCAAATTCCTACGGAAACATTGAAGAGGCTTGGTTTAGAAGGAGGACCTTCACACTGAAGACTAAGGACTTCATATGGTGAGGAAGCAACAGGACTGAAAATCCTTCTTTAAGGAAGATCAACATCAGTGCATGGGAGGAGGAAAGGCAGGCCACAGAAAACATCCGTGGGGTGTCCTGGTTTGTGTGTGTCTTTGTCCATTTCATCACAAAGACTCACACACACATGCGTGAGTAAGTAGGTGTAGGGACAGCTGCCCAGAGGAGCTGGATGGAGGTGCCGCCACCCAGCTGTCAGGCACAGAGGGAACTGTTATGAAGGGGGAAACTATTAACAGGGACCAGAACAGTTTCTCTGTCATGCTGTAAACGTGTTTATTTTAACAGTCGGTGGGAGCTCTTGCTTGGATGGTCTTCGTGTGTTTTAGTGTTTGAGCAAATGCTCACGAACACTGAATGGATGATTATTAATTTTCATATTTGGAAAACAGTCGCGTCTCCCTCAGGAGGAGTTTGCAGCTTTTTCTCAGTGCTGCTGAATTTTGATCAGGTGCAGGGCAGACAGTGATGAATATGTCCAATACTCTGAGGACGACATGAGTGAAAATGTAATTACATGTCTCCCAGGTTGAGTCACTATTTATCCCCAAAGAGAGTAAACAAAAGTTAATGCACTTTTATGCTAAATGTGAGAGCATTGCTCCTGATAAACATCGCGTTAGTGACATCAGCTTTTAGCCTCTCAGACTCTTGGCCCGTTTAGCCAGCCTGATTCTGAGCAGTCTGAACTGCTGCCTGTCATCCTCCCAAAATTCTCTCCCAGGTGCTGAAACATCACCTGCAATCTGCAGACTGTTAAAGACCAGCGTTCCTTAAAAACACTGGATTTATATCCAGGATGTGAGGATGCACACTCTCTGTCAAGTAGCTCAATTGGACAGGTATGCAGTTTCCTGGCTGTGCAGCTCTTCTCAAAGCCAAGAGTCAGTCCTGATGCAAGGAGCCTCTTTGAGTTTCATACATACCTCTGTTGTCCCCGTCCAAGTGAAGACACGCAGGATCACAAGTGTGAGCAAAGCTGAAATCCAGCCCCGATTCACTCACTTTAATTAACATAGCTCCAAATCACAACAGCAGTCATCTCAAGGCACTTTGTATTGTAAGTTAAAGACCCCACAATACTACACAAAACCTCCACAATCAGACCACTCCCTTTCAGCAAGCACTTGGCAACTGTGGGAAGGAAGAACCATACAGGGAAAGGGGTGTGTCCAAGGGTTTTTCCTTTTTTTTTAAATTGGAAACTTCTATTTTAATGTTTGAAGCGCGTCAGATTGCTGAGTTTTCCTTCTTTGGCCTGAGCTCGGCCTTCTCCCTCTCTGTCTCGGTTTGACACCAGCGCTGTAGTTTGCCTGCGTGCAGTCGCAACACACATCACACGCTGCGGGCACTCTCCAGTTTATCAGCAGCACTGACAGGATGTGATATATAGAGGCGTGAAGCACTGATGCTGCAGAGCTGAAGTCTCTGAGGAGCGGGATTCGACTTATGCTGCGCTGGTGCTGTAAAAGCCCGAGTGCATCATCTCCCTCACACGGCTGCCATAAATCACACCCAGAGTCACAGGAACGTACATGATACAGAATAAAGACGAGCAGCACAATTCAGCCCTCAGCTCCCTCCTTCAGCCCCGTGGGCTGTCATTAATCCATGAGAAGAGTCCTGCAGGTCCGGCCCCTCCGATATGAATCACTGCTGAAGCTTTTTACTGCCACAAGAAAGCAGAGAGAACATGCGGCAGCGATAGAGAGCAGTGCAGCATCACCCAGAGGACGGCCTGAACGCTCTAGAGGGCTGCAAATAAAGACAGGAGCACGCCGAAACAGACACAGCAGCTATCAATAATGCCTCCGGTGACCAGCGAGGCCAAAACATCCATGCTCCTTGGAAGTTGGAGTAGCATGGTGTTACATGTAGAAAACATGACCTGGCTTTGGGAACGCTGAGCGTGCAGAAACTCTGAGAGGACGCTGAGTGCACAGCATGACACAGTGAAGGACCTTTGACCCAATATTTTTGGCATTCATTCAAAATCTGAAACATAAGTCACAGCACGAGCGCCTAAACGAAGGAAGATGAATTTAAAGCATTTTGAGACTTTTTTCTAACAAACTACAAAACACTAAGTGATGGAACCACTGAAACGAATCTGAAAGGAGCATTAAATGTCAGAGCTGCTTCCAAGCAGGATGTCGGTGGTTAAATAATGTTAAATAATGTTGTTTCTTCATTTAACAGTTTCTTCTCCCCAGAAAGAAAGAAAATAACAAGTCAAAGGCTTACACTCAAAAACTGAGTCGGACGTATTCTTCTCTGGTTTTCGTGCATGTGTCTCACTGACCTTTGTCTTCCTCCCTCAGTTGGCCGGCGGAGACCTGCTCTTCAGGTACAGATGTGGAACCACCACCCCTGCCTCACTGCCGATTGGCTCTCATATGGTGTCAGACGGTCGCTGGCACAGCGTCCTGCTGGAGGTCAACTCCTCCTCGTTGAGGCTGACCCTGGACGGGCAGCATCCGGTGTCCGCCTCCTCAGTTGAGCCGTGCCAGATGCTGCGCTCCCATGGAGCGTTGCTCTTTGGTTCTCCTCCAGAGCTCCACCAACAGCCACATAATTTCAGCGGCTGCCTTGAGGGCCTGGAGCTCAATGGGGAGCCAATCAGAACAGGCGACTCGGCGGAATGGAGGGGGTCAGGGAGCAGGAGGGTGTTTGGGGTGTACCAGTGTTGCAGCGGGGGAGGAGCCTGCGACAGCAGCCCTTGCAAGAACGGAGGTGTCTGTGAGGAGGACGCCACGGGGGGTGAGTCGCCAAAAACTAGATTTTATTGAAAGTAAAAAAATAAAACAGAGATTTCGAGATTGTGCACAGAACTTCCTGAAACAGACAAATGTCCACACTTCAGGGCCAAAGTCCCGAGTCCAGCTCAGGGCTCTTACATCATTTAGTTTCCTCTCAGCCTCCAGTTTAGCCCGCCAAAATAAAAGCAGGAAAAATGTGCCAAAACATAAGGAAATACCACACAGTGTGTGTTCCTTTATCATAGTTTAATTAGTGTTTTTGTTATGATGACTTAATAAAATTAGATTAAAGCAAACAAACAAACAATGTGAGCTCAGTAACTAAAGTACTAAAGGAGAACAAGTGAAGTACCACAGGAGGAGGAGATGGACCGACGTGCGGATTCAGCAGGAACCCACACCCATTGGAGCTGAGGTTCTCCTCAGGAGGTTCAGCTCCATGTGTCCTCCTCTGCTCCTCCTCTGAGGAGGATTCGAACTTAAAAAAGTTGCTGTTTTTGCCCCTGCAGTCATTTTTATCTCATCACTAGAAGGAAAAAACAAAAATTTAGTGCCTGCAGGTGGTGGAAGTTAAGCTTTTAATGAAGAATCAGCCTCAGTACAGCTGCAGGGCAACGTTCAGTTTGCAACATTTTATGAAACTGTTGAAACAAATATGATTTTTTGTCTGTCCCCATCTCACAGCGTCGTAGCAACAGTCGTCTCAAGGCACTTTATATTGTAAGGTAAACACAACATTAAGGAGAAAACCCCAACAATCAGGTGACCCCATCTGAGAGACCGGTTGGGTAAAAACGAGTGTATCAACATGTCAATCATAGCATAGCCCCACCCTAAATCCTCCCCTGCTTCCTGTCGTTTACAAATCAGGAAAGCTTTATTTTTATGACTCGCAGATTAAGACAAATACAGGTGTATGTGCAGAAGTCAGTTTAGATTGTAGATTAGACACATGATAATGGAAGAGTCGTGATCTCAGCCTGTGTCCTTGATCCCTGCTTCCTCATCCTGGTGGCTTCCCTCTCTGATTCTGGCTGATGAAACATGATTTTTGCTGCCTTCTCAATTCCACGTGCTATTTTCTGCCAGTTATCCGTGGGAGAATAAAGCTTGCACGATTTTTCCCTTTAAACATCAACAAGGTGCTGCACTCTCCGGCCGGACCTTGCTGACCTTTGCTTTGATTATTTCGTGCCTGTAGGGGAGACTCGCTGTGGCTTTGATCAGTTGCTCTTGTCTCAGATGTCTGGGTGTTTTATTTGCTCTGCAGAGCCGCGCTGCAGGTGTGCAGGACTCTTCCACGGCGCCCGATGCGAGCTGACCGACAACCCATGCGCCTCCCAGCCGTGCACCCACGGCAGGGTGTGCATGCCCATGGATCAAGGTTACCTGTGCAACTGCTCGCGTGAGAACCCTGAGGCAAGGTAGGCACATGTCCACACACACACCTCATTCACCGATGCTTTTAACCATCACAGCCACTTTATTAGGTACAGTGGAGCCTGCCTTTGCCGTTCAAATCAATGTAAGCACAGAGTGTATCCTTATTCTTCATAACTTCTTCATCTGGCCCCAGCCCTGAGTGATGGAGATCCATTCCTGTCGAATCATCCTCTTTATAGTGTGCAGGTTTGTGATCTTCTACTTGACTTTTAAGGACTGACCAAACTAAAAATGTCCTCAAAGACCAAACAAACAGGCAAAAGTGATAACTACTTAACTCAGACAAAGGGTGGAAACCAAAAAGAGAGACCAAGACTCAAGTGCATGAACTAAGATCCTGCAACAATAATCCAGAAGAGGAAAGAGAAAATTCAACATCAAGGTCCTGAGACCATGGCAACAAGCTCTTTGAGCATTAAAACGTGATTGGCTGATTAGATATTTGCTTTAGAGAGCAGCTGCTGCACATGTGCCACTGTGCAAAAAGCATTGTGTTTTGGGTGATATATGCTCCAGTGATAACAAACTAGTGTTGTCACACAGCAAGTCACTGAAACTAAACTGAAAACTAAACCTTTGTAATGGTCACTTCAGAGTTGGAGACCAGGTCTGCAACCACTCACAGTCAGCCGCCGTCTTCAAAGTGACTTCGGTGCATCGAGACCTTCATTTTTACCCTCGAGTTCAATCAGGTTACACCCAGTCTGCAACCCGCTGAGTCGAACCCCTGATTGCATTGCGACGGGGTGCAGACTGACTGCAACATGTTGGTAAATGTCTGCATTTATAAGTTAGATGATGATTATTTGCAAACCTTCAAATTTGCCAATCTGTCTGAGAGCGACTGCAGTCACACTGCAACTGATCTACTTCTGGGCTTTTTTTTTTTTTTTTATAGAGCAGTGAAACTAATAAAAAAAACAACTAAAATTGACATTTTGAGGGTAAACTGAAACTAAAGATATAAACACGAACCAAAAAACCCAGTCTGACACACACAAGCTCACCCCCCCCCCCACAGAGTTACGGCCATATTTGCATCTCCTTCCTTTCATTAAAGCTGCTTCGATCCCCGCGGCTCTGAGCCACCGTCCCTCTTCCAGGTGGGTTTGGTTTAATTCGCTGAATGAAAAATGGCTACTGCTGGATGGTAGTTGCAGGCGGCGTACTTTTGCTTTAGGAAAACATGCAGAGATATTTTATCAAGCTGTCACCAGCGTGTGTGGTGGACAGCAGCACACAACAGGACATTTTATTTAGAGTGTCCAAAGACATTCAGAAACGTTCCTCTGGTCTCCAAAGCAAAGTCTTCCTTCAGATAATAACAGGAAACATGTTTTTCTCTGCAAAGCGCTGCCGGGATACACTCTGAGTGAAGTAAAGCGGGGGACCTGAGCACCGGGGAAATAAACTGAGCTGCGGGCACATTTATGGAAAACAGAGTGCTGGCTTTGTGTGAGTGCTTCCGCTCCAGCACTCAGCAATCAGATCTGTGCCAGCAGGGTCTCAGGGTGGTGTTTCGTGCCCATGCCAGCTTTGAAGCTTATAGGATCATCACTGATTTAACCTCCACCTCTGTGCTCCTCTCCGCTAATGAGCGCTTGTTCAGACAGGCTTCAGGACCAAAGAGTAACCTCTGGAGTTTGGGCAGTCTCATCAGCAGAGAAGTCCAACTGAGGAGGGACAGGAGCTGCTGTGTGTGCGGCTATCACCGGAATCTTTTATCATTTTTTCATTTCATTTCCAACATAAATTCTTTTTACAAAGTTAAAAACTGTGGACACAGTCACATGAAATTCAGGTCCTTCTGAAACTAAAGCTGATATTTGCTCTGTGAGCTTTTGGGATGTAAAAGATCAGAACAGGACTGAAAATCAGTCCAGAGGTGCCCGAGGAGACGAAACTGAATGTGAGGTGTGCAAAGTTTAAATGAGAGTTTTGGTTCTTTTCACTCACAGTTTGCTGTTTTTTGGAATATTTTAGTTTTCCATCCTCTGAAAGTGCTTTAATGTTCCTCCCTTTAACCTTTTAGGTGCCAAGACACCGGCTGTTCACCCAACGAGTGTCCTCAAGGGTTCGGCTGTAAAGTCACTAATGGTGCCATCTACTGCGAGCCACTGCCTCTGGTCAGTCATGACGACAGACACACATGACCTTAATGTTCTTTCTTCTTCAGTGGCAGCAGATCAAACTTTAATCATTTTCCCGTTCTTCAGGTCAATCCATCGTTTGGATACATGGAGATCATACAGATTGGTGCCGGTGTGCTCGGATTAGTCTTCTTGGTCGGCGTCTTTGTTTGCATCAGGAAACAACATGTTCAGCAGAAGAAGAAAAAACCCATCTGCGTCCAGGACTCCAACGGGTAAGAGTTTTTATTTCTGAAGTTATTCGTCAACATATTCCATCAGATCTTATTAAATCTCTAACGTCAGCTGCTTCACCTGCAGGTACTTACAGTCCAGTCTGGCCAAGAGCCTGAAAGCAAACTCCCAGGAAGTCAACCCCATTGAGATGAGCTCGCTGGTTGGTCCAACCAATGACCTCGACCACACACCGTTCAGATCGCTACGGCCACGCAGCCAGATCGGTTCGTCGGCGGGTGGGTCTCCAAAGACGCAGGGGCCGGTCGTGTGCAGCGTTGCTCCCAACCTTCCTGTCAGGCCGCCATCGAGCTCTGATAACGACTCCATCAGGAAAAACCACTGGGACCTGGACTATGAGGGTGAGTGTTGGTTTGAATTGGGGGACTGGGAGACTTTCTGATGAAACCTCAGCATGCTCTTGGACATCTGATTGTGAGCATTAATAATGAGAATAAAGCAGGACTATCAGCAGCACTCATGCAGTGCAGAATGTCATTAGATCCGACGCTCCTGGGGTTTATCGAAGTGATTTCTGTGTGGAGTTTGCATGTTCTCCCCGTGTTTGCGTGGGTTCCCTCCGGGTACTCTGGCTTCCTCCCACCGTCCAAAGACATGCAGCTTGTGGGGATAGGTTAATCGGATAATCCAAATTGTCACTAGGTGTGAATGTGCGAATGAATGTGAGTGCGAATGGTTGTCTGTCCCTGTGTGTTGGCCCTGCGACAGACTGGCGACCTGTCCAGGCTGTACCCTGCGTCTCGCCCTATGACAGCTGGGATAGGCTCCAGCGCCCCCCGCGACCCTGGAAAGGATAAGCGGAAGCGAATGGATGGATGTTATTGATTAGCAGGTATCTGTTTCTGAGTGATGTTTGACGACCAGTCTAAGTGGAAATCACATGAAGATGTGATGTGCCAACTTAACCCCACCATCAGTGTCACACAGACTGATATTCGATGATGTTTAATCTGCGCCTGGTTTTAGTTCAGAGAGTCCGCGTTGGTTCTGTCCCGTTTGCACACCTGAGCTCAGGTGTGGAGCTGTCGTTGTCCTCTTCTGAACTTTTTCATGAAGCAGTTTGAGTAATTCAGCCTGTGAACAGCTCAAACAGGTGGCCTTTATTCTACTATGAAAAGGATTTTCATAGTAGTGCAGGTCTTTATTTTCCTGCTTTGTCGCCGTGAGGCTGGCCGATAAGATAACGCTCCTGTGTGAGGCCAACGTCTGCTTCCATGTTTGTCTCCCTCTCCTGCTGTCGTGCTCATCTGTCTGTAAGCGATCCATACCACCGAGCTGTGAGTCCTGCGTCCGTGGTCGTGTTGCTCAGACAGATGAAGAGGCAGATTGGGTGTTTGTCATGCCATCGCTCCTCAGGCAGCACCCGGCTGGCAGGTCGTTCGTCTGTTCAACCTTACGAGCACAGGAAAGGACACGTTTCTGTGTGAGCCGCTTCATTCGTTGTAAGACTTATTGTTAATGGTGACGCCACCCGAGGCTGCCGAGTGACCTCCATATCAAACTCTTCACAGGATGATAACATGATTTCTGAACTGAGTCAGGCCTGGCTTTAGAACAAAAGGACTGGCTGTGCATCCGTGAGGGAGGTCTCTGCCTCACCCTTGGAAAAACCTGGAAATTGTTCTAATGATCATCAAACCACGACTTTATGGGCATATACTCAGGTGTCAGAGCTCATCATTAAGGGTGCTGGAGAGGTCATCGAATGTTGTCTTTAAGGGGTAAGAGTCCAGTCTGGTCCTAAAGATGGTCAGCATGTGTTCGCGAGGACTGCTTCAGGTTTAAGCAGCACTAATGTTTGAGTTGATACTTCATTTTAATTCTCCATCAAGATTTTATGCTTGAATGAGGATTAAAGCCGCCACTGCTGGTGTGAACACAGCGCCGTAATCTTCCAAACATCATGAGCTCGCTGCTGATATTTGATGTTTTCATTTGTTTTCTGTGTTTCTGGATAAAATCTCAGTGAAAGTTTCCAGCAACACTGATCTGTAGTTAAATCATGCACACAGTGGTAGATGGCAGCCCATTCAGCCCTGAGATGGGATTACCTGTCACGGAGGAGCAGGGAGGACTCGGCGCAGACTGAAGTCTCAGAAAAACAGGTTTATTTACACACTCCAGGTGCACTATATACAGGTGAGGGAGAAGGGGGCCAGGGTTCCCAGGGGTGCAGAGCGGGGTCGGGAAAAGCGTCCAGAGTCTCCAAACCAAAACACGAGAAATCTGCATACAGAGAACAAGGGTTAGCTCAAAACTGGCTGAGGCTAAAGTAGCACTGACGAGCGTTATTCAATAGTCCAGCGGCGAGGTGCTCTCAGTCACTGCCTTAAGTAGCGGGAGCAAACAGGGTGAGGAGCCACAGGTGATTGCCTACAGGTGGTGGAGGCCGGGAGCTCACAATGAGCTCCGCCCAGGCAGCGAGCAGAGAGAGAGGAGAGAGAGAAAAGACAAAACATAACATGTAGCCACACAGGGCCAGCCGAGCAGGCACGGGGACCGTGACATTACCGCCTTGCCCTTGGTCAGCCTTTCTTAAACATTTGTGTGATTTGGAAGCCTCACAGAAAGCCTCCAAAGGGGAATTTCATTACTTTTAATGGTCTTTTCAAGGCTGTTTGAATATCAGACTTTACAAAAACAGCTACAGGGAAACTTTTTGTCCCCAGTTCTCGAATCTTTCCAGCTCAGCAGCAGCTAACCCTAAACCAACATGATCTGCCCACTTCAGGCACAAATACCCATGGCGGTGAATTCTAACACCAATTACAATTTTTGCTTTTACACGTCATTTCACTGATTATAAATAAGGCCCAGAGGCTCTGGACTTTCATCACACATGTGTAAAGAAAAATGATGCAACTCCCCAACAGGACTTTAGTCTGAAAACATTTTCAGATAGAAAGCTTCCTCTAATTCTACCGCAGTAGGAAACAGAAAGACAAAGAGGGAGCTTTAAAGTGACCTGCCGTCTAAATACAACATCATTTATTAATTTGTCAGTAAGCATCCTAAATTTCAGAAAGTCATCCGTGTGAACCATCCTGTTTATCTTTATACATACAGACATTGTTTCAGTTTCTACAAATCCCAGGCCCTTTGGAGCAGCTCGTGCTGTTAGCCTGAGCCACCGATCGGAGTTACTGAACAAAGACTGTTGGTGTGGGTGAACCGTTAAAGATGCTGTCAGGCTTTCATCGCCGAGCTGTGTTTACTTCATCCTCTCATCAGTCACGTCTCTCCTCTCTCACCTTCCATCTGTCCTTTTCATTTCATCTTCCACCCCCTTTCCCCCTCATCTCCTCGGCTTCTCTCCAGCGTTTCCCTTTTGTCTCCTTTGCATTTCCCTCGCTCCTCTTTTGTCTCATTTTGTCTCTGTGTCTACATACCAAGCAGCCGGGAGTCTGCTTGGTATTCTCAGAGACCAAACTAACAGCAGGAAATCCTCTAAAGTTTGTCTGAGCAAAGTGCCGAACACGTCTGCTCTGTTACTTTGAGATTTGGGGATGAAGGGCAGGAATATGAAGTGATAATCCTCGGGAAGCAACTTTGTTTTCTGCTGAGCCCTCGAGTCTGCGGGGGTCTCTTCTGGGACGTTTTGGGACCATTTCCTCGTGATGATGATGATGATGATTAGTGTGTTGGTATCACTGTTCAGAGGTTTTAGGCACAGACTGGCTTTACAGGTTTCCACTTGACTGCAAGGGATGATTTTCTACCTGTTTTCATGACTGTAACTCCTGAGTAAGGATTGACTGTTTTAAGCTATTTAGAAAGCACAAAGGCAGCCCTGTTGAGTTTGTGTTCTTTGATATTTTCTCATTTTTCGTATTGTATGACAGTATGGGCCCAAGCATCTGCTGAAGGCTTCGTCCAGCGAGGCTCAGGAACCCGGGATCAAGAGCCTGTTTGATGGCAGCACTGTCACATCTGACAGTGTGGGCTACTTTAGCTGTCATCAATCAGCTTTCAAATCAATAAACGTGATGTCACGGCGGCTTTGCTGATGTCACTGGTGTCGGGATGATATCACGGCAGCTGTGATGTTGTCACGGCAGCTGTAAAATGTCAGTCATGTTTAGGGGTAAAGGTCAAAGGTCAGGCAAAAGCAAATAAGAGCTGCAACTCTTTAATTCATTATATGATACATTTATACTATTATTATGTGTAAGCAAATTTAATTAATATGTACTCTGTAGTCTATTTCACTGTGTGTATGTGAGTAAGGACACAAGAAAATAATTATTGCATCATATTGATTTTTATTTTTTTTGTATTTTTAGTGTCCCATTTTATGGCTATTTACTTATTATTTTATTTTTTCTAATGAGTTGAGCTCTTTCTGATAAAATGTTAACCTTAATGAACTTTTTTATTAAAATTAATAACATTTTTTTATTATTTATTGTTGAATTAATGATCAAATTCAAGTTACAACTTTTAAAAACTTATCAGTGATTACTGTAAAAATGCAGAGCACATCCAGAGCTACAACAGATTTTTATGGATTTACAGACTTTTAGTTTTTACGGTAATTATTATTATTGATGTTTAATATTAATAATAATAATTATGTGATAATATTATAATTAATAATAAATATGAGGTTTGAGGGCGGTGTTTCGTAGCTGAATTATAGAATGCTTTTTACACATATGACTATGTCTGTGATGCTCTGATGAGTGAACTCCTCTTTGTGGAAGTGACGCCGTGCGTGTGCTCATAACCAGATGTGTGTTCAGAGCGGTGACCTCTGACATGACAGATTAAATGTCACCGAGTCACCGCTAAGGTTACGTAAGCGGCACGTTTTCCTCTCTCCTCACCGACTTCCTGCTTGTTTAATAACTAAAGTCTGAAGCAGCTGCTGCACATGATTAAAAATCCTCCTGACGGTCACTTTTGCTTGGGATGAGCAACCTGAAATCACCAAATTAGTATTTCAAGGTTGAGACGTAGCTCGAGATTACAGCGCAGAAAGATGGAGGAGCTAATCTTTAAGGTTGCCCTTGAATTGTTTTAATCTTGGCCATAGAGAAGTAAGGAGGATTATTCTACTAAGGAAGTCATTAGACATGTTTCTGGATCAGTCGCCTGCCTCTAAGTGAAATACGGTGACCTGGGGACGCGGAGCTATTCTCACACACACCCACTGAGTGTTTAATATGCAGATTGTTAAAGCTTTTGAAACCCACTTTCAGCCCTGTGTTCAGTGTCAGTAGATGTGGAGAAGTTTCACTTTGATTTCAGCGTAGTAAAGTTCTGACTCCATCCCGGTGGGTGGGGATTTTCAATCCCTCGTTTCCAGCGAGTTGCTGTCGCTGATGATAGACGACATTGCAGTAAATCAAATGTAAGAGCAGGAGTGGCCTGGGTAGTGTTTGCCTGGGACATTTTAGGTGAAAGTTGGAAGTAAGTGATGATTTTCTGAGCTGATTGTTTGAGTGCGAAACCATCAGTAACCAGAGCTCTTCCTCTGCTTCCTGTCCTCAGTCTACCCCGCAGACCCGGACTATTACGGCCGTCCGGCAGTCCAGGATTTCCCTCAGTTTGACATCGTAGAAGACACTTACTCCACCTCCACCATGGACTCCCGCAGGAACTCTAGGTTTGGTGGCTTCCCGTTCCCGCTGGACCGCTGCGACCGCCGTGCACCCCTGCCACCGTGCTACAGCAACCAGAACCTGGATGATTTCCTGGGTCCAGACGGTCTTCCTCTTCCGAGCTCTCAGTGCCCCAACGAGTACACCGCCATCAGCTACTACCCGACCCAGCACACCCGCAGCCTCGACAACGTCACGGGCTACAAGAGACTCAGCATGCGCCTCAGCGTCGCCATGCCCTCATACGCTGAGCAGGCCAGCCCGCCGCCGGCACCGAACCTGAACCAGGCCCAGCCTCAAACCCGAAAAGCACGACAGAACCCACGCAGCTGCGATGGGTCAAGCATGGTGGAGAGTGACTACGGGAGCTGCGAGGAGGTGATGTTTTAAGGTGGTGACATGTGGGCGTGGTCCTCACACGGCAATCAGAAGAGATCAGATCTCTTCGTCGCTCTGTGGGAGATGATCACAGCATGTGGAATGATTCTTCACACACCTCTGATTTGTTAGACTCTTTAAAGTGTTGCAGTCTTGCTGCGCCAGATTAGACAGAGCATCTCAGGATGGCTCGCTCACCTCCGCAGAACAAGTTCAGCACAAGTTCATCTTCTGTTGTTGGGACACCACCCAGGGTGTTCGCTGTCTCGACAGGGCTGTGAAATCATGGACAATATTACCCAGCGGGCTGTGAACTGCTCAGACTTTTGAAAGCTTCAAAGCGGAAAAGTCTGCCTCTCTGCACTCCAAACACACCTCCCACATTTCACCGTTCACACACACTCGTCTGATCAGCCACACAGCTGGAGCTGTGCTGAACACGGACAGCACATCCTGCTGGGTGTGTTCGCTCATATCTGCTCCTAGAAACAGGTTTATGGTATGTCTAAGGATTTCAAATCTCAGCGTATTAAAGCACATTTCATACAGGAGAAAGGTGTCGGTGTTTGTTGTTAGCATTCAGAGGGCTGGATCCTCGTTAGAAACATGAAAGCGATTAAAAAAGTGACGTTATTGTGAAGTGGACTTTGTATTTTTAGCTGTAAGAACTCTGTAAACATCTCTTTGTGGATTTCAATGAGTGAATTTGATGACAGTATTTTCCGTGTTTGTGTATCGCTGCCCTGCATGATAAAGGGAACTCTTAAAGTGCAGCAGGAGAGAATCGTCCATGCAGCCATTTTAAATGGATTGAATGAGCAGAGAAGCTCGGAGTGCACGATGCAGCGTTTTTATAAGTGACTGTTAGATAGTGAAGAGTCGATGTTTAGTTTAGTTTTGTCAAATCAACAGTTTGACCTTTTCTTTTTCCCAAAGAACTGAGCAGAGACGACTTGTTTCTAATAACACATAGAGTTGGTCAGTTCATTGTCAAACTCCCTCCTGCCAAATTACGTGTGAAGGTTATGATCTGAACTGCAGGAAATTACAGAGGAATATTTGGATGTGAGCAGCTTCAGTTAAAAGCTGAAATAATTGTTAATTGTGACTCACAGACTGGTTGTTTCAGTGTTTCTGCTTAGTTTTCAACTCTGTGGTAGCCGTGGCACTTTGTGAAGATAAAACTCTCAGGATTCGCACTGTCCTCCTGCTACCTGCTGGTGCACCGACCACTTCTTTGATCCCCAAAACTCCTAAGTGGTCATCCTCAGCCTCTCCTCTCAGCTGTGTGCAGTGTGTCTGTAAGCTCAGGTTTTAAAAACTCAGTGTACCTACAGCACACGGGGAGCTCATGGTGTCCCAGAGACCAAATATTTGAAGGCTTCAGAAAAGGCGAGCTCACTTTGTTGCGACAGCTGGAAGAAGATCCTCATGGATCATTTTATTGGAGCTGAAAGAATCTGGATCTTTTGTTTGATTTCAGGGATGGAAGGACAGAGTAGAGCAGGTTAAACGATGTCCAAGCCTGAAGTTTTTTTCAATGAGCTCCTCCAGGCGGTTTGTGGATTCCAGGACAGAAGATCATGTTTCTGTAAACGATGAAGTGCCGGCTGAATATGAGCGCTGTGTTTACCGCTGCCTCCAAAACGTGCCAAGGCTGCAGATGTAAAAATCAAAGCCTGCATAAGCGGCGTATGTGGTGAGCTCTCGGAGGCTGGGGAGATAAACAGTGCACGAGAGCAGCACTTGTATCTGGAACACGGCATTTGTAGTAACGTGAAGGCGTTAGCAGACGGTGATTCGGGCAGGGCTGGTTCTTAATGTCCTGACTGTCCAACCTGTCCCATCTGGCACCATAATGTCAAATTGCCAAATCAAAGCACGCACACTCCACATATGATTACATATTACTCCTGCTCAGCTTTGGCTTTTGGAAGAATTCGGGTTGAAACAGAGACATGGCTACCACAGTGTGATTGTCTCATACTTTTGTTTATGTTACGCACAAAAACCAGGGGCAACCTAAGGGCCAGCCGTGGCTAAGGCTGAGGATGTGTGTGTAGATGTGTTATGGACATGATCCTTCTCTCACTGGTGGTTCCACTGTGAGCTCTTTCCCTTTGTTTTGAGTCCTTTGTACAAAAGAGATCCCATAATCCGCTCGTGTCGTGCTGTACAGTCTGTGCCTGTGTGTTGCTGTGCTGAATATGAATCACTTGAATGTATTGACATGTGTTGTTTGTATTCATTTCATCCATAAAGTTTATTTTTGTACCAATGTGGGCATCCCCATGTTTTGCCCTGATGTTTTTCTCTGAGAGATTTTATTAAGATGCTGTCTGTCCATTTGTTTTCCAATATTGTAAAGAGAATATGAATAAAGATATTATCTTCTGTAAACACCGACCATATCACGCTCTGTTCCGGTCAGAACAGGCCAGGTGGAAAAACAGCCCTCATCAGACAGGATTAGTGTTATCACAGGAATTTGATCTTCACATCTGGAATGCAGCACGATGATAAACTTTTACTGTTAAAACTACTAAAATCTCCCCATTCCTCTTTAACAGGGCAAGTGGTGTCCCCCAGAGGTCTGTTCTAGGACCTTAAACCTGTAGTCAAGTTATCAGTTCAATTATATTTTGTTTAAATAGCAGCAAATTGCAACACCAGTTGTCTTAAGGGACTTTATAATGACTTTATAATGTAGGGTAAAGTCTCAATAATATCCTGATGCATGCTCAATCATCCAGGTAAGGATGATTCTGTTCATCTGGACGTTTTCAGTGGGAGAAACATTTCGTCACTCGTCCAGGTGACTTCTTCAGTCTCAGCTGACTGCAGTTTTCCCCAACCTTATAAACAGTGCTTTTGCACAATGACTAAACTAGCACCACTGAATGAACAATGGGCTGGGAGGTCATTTCCATGATCATTAATATGCAAATTGTCATGACCATTGATCAACAACCACTGATCAAAGACCAACGCTGAGGAACGCTGGTTTGAGCGGGCAGTCAAGGTCATTTACGGGAAAAGGGAAAGACTGAATTGAGGAGGAGGCCTAAGGGTACATCTGTCACCATCTGTCACAATGCTGTGATTGCAGCCATTCCCCAACTCTCTGTGAATGTAACTCATGGACATTGATCAACGGGCTTTGATCAGTGCGAAAACCTAATTGTCTCTCAGCAGTTTGTGAAATACCTGTTCAGTTCAGCTTGAGCCAAGATGACTAAAGCTGGGCATACACTGTGCGATTTGTGGCCCATTTTGAGACATTTTTCAGTCATGCGACCATTTTGGGGATCGGCCTGAGTTTTGCCTTAATCGTGTGTCGTGCATTGTGTAGTATACATGGGGTAATGAGAAGCGATTAACACCTCACAACCAGCTCCCGATCAGCAATTGTACGGTCATAAGAAAATCAAACCTGTTTGAAATCCTGGGTGCCCCTCGTGAGGGTATCGCACTGTTGAAGCAGTGCCATGAGCCGATTTAACGCAACCTCTCACGCTGTGCATGCGCAAACAGAAATGGAAGTGAGAAAGATGGAGTAGCACGGCAGTGCAGCGTGTGATCTGGACACAAGCGATGGAGGCCCAACTTGTAGAACTTTGGCAAGCTCATCCGTGCCTTTTTGATGTGGTCTCACAAAATTATCACGACTGCAACAACCGTGAAAAGAGTTGGATGGATGATTGTAATGACCACGGCAGACCCAACAACATGAACATGCTTTTAAGCATCACTTTATTGCACACACTATTTAGTCAAAGGAGCTTGCAAAGAAAAGCGTCTGGACTTCTTTAAGTTGCTTGAAGACGTTTCACCTCTCAGAGAGGTACGATGACCTGGATGACTGAGAACCTTCACAGACGCACGCTATTTACACTTTTCTCACGGATGCTGTGCACACTCGGCTGCAGTTCTCCTGCTGCCAGCCACACACATCAATAACAACAACATGATAGGACTCAGTTCAGCCTTTTAACCCAGCGCCTACCCTGCAGCGGCACCGCTGTTCACACCCCGCCGCATAATTGCTGCTCGATTGCAGCTGCCTGGTCAATGTTTTTCCTTAGCAGTTTAGCAAAGTTGGTGGTGTGAGTGTGTGTGTCTGTGTGAGTGAAAGACAGAGAGGGAGAGAGAGGGAGAACGAGAGACAGATTTTGTGTTAGAAGATTTTGTAACACTTCATGTTACCACTTCATGTTATTATGCACGCACAGAGTGAGCAATCAGGTCACGTCAGAGCATCAGGCCGTATAGTATGAGACTATGCATTGTGACCTATGAACTTCTAACCCCTGCGATTCAGTTGTACAGTTTGAGCAGGAGCTGAATAACGTGACTAAAAAAATTGCAGTGTAGGCCCAGCTTTAGATAAACAAGATCACTGCACAGGAAGCAGAACTGTCAGTTTCTCTAGTCTAACCTGTGGAGGGATCATGGACTGCCTGCAGTTTGCTTACAAGAAGGTGCTCTTCACAGGTTCACCTACAGGAACCATCGCCCAGCACATCCAATCATATTCCTCGTGGAGGCGTCACACCACACACCAAAGAAGAAAGTGCAACAGGGCTCGCTTTGTGAAGAATTAGAGTAGTTTCCCGGAATGAAAAGTGCATTCATCTAGATTGTTAATGGAGCGTGTTTAAAGACATGAAACGCTGCAAAAACAAGCAGAAGCTGCAATATGATGATGATGAATGATTCCCCACAGACTCAGTCATGTTCCTGAAATGATTAAAGACACGTAGTGAAGAGCAAACGAGATACGAGCACCTTCGTCTGCAGACTGAGGCTGTGAGAGTGTGATGGGACGACAGCACGTTGAGAGATAAATGCAAGACAGCATGTGCATGTTTTAAACTCCCCTTTTAAAACAAATGCTCTTATCTGGCCGAGTCTTGACATTACCTGATAAGGTGTGTCTGATTTGGGTGAACCTGCTTTCAGCTACTTCCACTTCAAGTTAGTGACTCCTGTTTTCTAAAACTACAGGTGAAACTTCAGCTGATATTGTGTGCACTCATTATCCATCTATGTCTGTCCATCCGTCCATCCGTCTGTCCATCTGTCCATCCATCATTTAATCTGTCTGTCCATCCATCCATCCATCCATCAGTCCGTCCATCCATCAATCCAACCGTCCATCCATTCATCCAACGTCCGTCTATCCATCCAATGACCATTCATCCAACCATCCTTCTCCAGTCCTGAGCACTCATGAGCTGAGGCGTGTGTTCCGGAGCATTAACACCAGGAAGGCGGCCGGGCCAGATGGAGTGCTGGGCCGGGTGCTAAAAGACTGTGCTGCGGACCTGGCGGACGTCTTCACCTCTATATATAACACCTCGTTGTCCTGTTCACTGGTACCATCCTGTTTCAAAGCAGCAACCATCGTTCCCATCCCAAAACAGTCAAATGTCACATGTCTGAACGATTTCAGACCTGTGGCACTCACCCCCATTCCCGCCAAATGCCTGGAGAGACTGGTCATTAAACACATCAGAGCTGCTTTTCCACCATCCCTGGACTCGCACCAGTTTGCATACAGGGAGAACCGGTCAACCGAGGATGCGATCGCCACAGTGCTGCACACATTACTGAAGCACTTGGAACACAGGAACACCTATGCACGGCTCCTCTTTGTAGACTACAGCTCGGCTTTTAATACCATCCGGCCATACAAACTCCGTCCCAAACTCCACCAACTGGGACTTAACTCCTCTCTGTGCAACTGGATTGTGGACTTCCTCACTAACCGTAGACAGAGTGTCAGAGTGGGTAAGAACACCTCTTCCACCCTTGTGGTCAACACCGGTGCCCCTCAGGGGTGTGTTCTGAGCCCTCTGCTATACACTCTCTTCACCCATGACTGTATTTCCTCCTGCGCGTCCAATCTCATTGTTAAGTTTGCAGATGACACTACAGTGCTCGGACTTATATCCAACAATGATGAGACAAACTATAGGACAGAGGTGCAACAACTAGAGTCATGGTGCCACGACAATAACTTGGTCTTAAACACCAAAAAGACCAAGGAGATCATTGTAGATTTCCGGAAGAGGGGTCATAACAACCATCTGCCTCTCTTCATTGGCAGTGAGGCGGTGGAGAGGGTGAGCAGTTTTAAATTCTTGGGGGTAACTGTGACCGAGGACCTGTCCTGGGGCAACCATATCACCTCAGTTGCACGGAAGGCCCAACAGCGCCTCTACTACCTGAGGAGACTGCGGAGCGCACACATTCCCAGATCTCTGATGTTGAACTTCTACAACTGTGCCATCAGCAGCGTTCTGACGTATGGATTTCTAGTGTGGTTCCCCAGCTGCACCAAGGCCGATCAGCAAGCACTCCAGCGGGTGGTGAAAGAAGCTGGCAGAATTATTGGAACAAGTCTGCCAGAGATCAGTAATATCTTCCCCACTCGCTGTCTGAGGAGGGTGCACAGTATCCTGCGGGACCAACATCACCCTGCGCGCCACCTTTTCCATCTGCTGCCCTCAGGGAGAAGGTACAGGTCTATACAGGCCAGAACATCCAGACTGGCCAACAGCCTGTATCCACAGGCTGTGAGGCTCCTGAACTCTCTGCCCCTCTCTCACGGACAATAACCATATCCAACTTCTTAATAGCAATGAACTGGTCTGCATTGGTGCATCATATCTTCATTCTCTTCCCCCTCCTGCCCCCCCCCCCTCTTTCTTAAATAGATAACTATCATATCTGATATCATATCTCACAGTACAATAATATTGAATGGGTTGCATTGTTGTATTTCTGTCATGTTTCTCAGGTCTTTGTCTGAATTTCTACGAACATTATTGCTAAGGATTGTCTTATTGCATTGGAGTCACACTGGGTTAAATATGTACACTTGGGTTTTAAGGGGTATTTATTATTTTCTTCTTTTTTTGGGTTGTATGGAAGCCCCAAACGCAATTTCATTGTTCTTGACAATGACAATAAATAAATACTACTACTTTTTCCAGCCGTCCATCTATCCAACTTTCCATCCATCTGTCAATCTGTCTATCCGTCCGTTCATTTATCTGTGCATCCATCTATCCGTCCATCAGTCTGTCCATCATCCATCTGCCCGTCCGTCCATCCATCATTTAATCCATCTGTTCATCCATTCATCCAACCGTCCATCCATCAATCCAACCTTCCATTCATTCATCCAATGTCCGTCCATCCATCCAACTGTCCATCTGTCCACCCATCCATCCATCCATCCATCCATCTGTCAATACGTCTATCCATCCGTCCATTTATCCATCCATCCATTTATCCGTCCATCAGTCTGTCCATCATCCATCTGCCCGTCCGTCTATCCATCATTTAATCCATCTTCTGTCCATCCATCCAACTGTCCATCTATCGTCTATCTGTCTGTCCATCCATCATTCAATCTGTCCATCCATCCATCCATTCGTCAATCCACCCATCCATTCATCTGTCAATTCTTCTATCCGTCCATCCGCCCATCCATCCATTAATCATTCAATCAGTCCATCCATCCATCCATCCATCCATCTGTTATTAAGTCCTTCCACCTGTCAGTCAGTCCATCTGTCCATCTCTCCATCCATCCCTCCATACTCAGGGCAGACTGCACAAATCACAGCAGCTGCATTCTGTGGAAGGTTTTATTTCCGTGGTTAATTCTTTCTACAAAGAGTAATCTTACATTTAACCTCCACACATCAAGCTGCTCCGTCTGCAGTGCAGCAGAGGCTTTCCCACCAGCTGTTTGATGCCCACAGTTTCCTGATTATGTCATCATCCTGACAGCCTGACATGATCTGACTGATTACAATGATGATGTTTCAGCGCCAAATCACACAGACCCCGAAACACTTGCTAATGACTAAGTATCTCCTCAGCCAACAATTTACCCTGCTTCCTTAGCATAATGAGTGCGATATAATACTTCATATAAGAATATGACTCTCATTATTCCTGGTGAGGAAGGCCACACCCTTCCTGCACAGGACACTGCAGGAAACCTGGGAATAGGCTGATTGTTCCTGAACAGTGCAGCAATGTGAGAGGAGGTAAAAATGCTGAAAATCTGCTGGTTAAAATTTTATATTATACAGTGGGGCAAAAAAGTATTTAGTCAGCCACCGATTGTGCAAGTTCCCCCACTTAAAATGATGACAGAGGTCAGTAATTTGCACCAGAGGTACACTTCAACTGTGAGAGACAGAATGTGAAAAAAAAATCCATGAATTCACATGGTAGGATTTGTAAAGAATTTATTCGTAAATCAGGGTGGAAAATAAGTATTTGGTCACCTCAAACAAGGAAAATCTCTGGCTCTCACAGACCTGTAACGTCTTCTGTAAGAAGCTTTTCTGTCCCCCACTCGTTACCTGTATGAATGGCACCTGTTTGAACTCATCATCTGTATAAAAGACACCTGTCCACAGCCTCAAACAGTCAGACTCCAAACTCCGCCATGGCCAAGACCAAAGAGCTTTCGAAGGACACCAGGAAAAGTATTGTAGACCTGCACCAGACTGGGAAGAGTGAATCTACAATAGGCAAGCAGCTTGGTGTGAAAAAATCAACTGTGGGAGCAATCATCAGAAAATGGAAGACATACAAGACCACTGATAATCTCCCTCGATCTGGTGCTCCACGCAAGATCTCATCCCGTGGGGTCAAAATGATCATGAGAACGGTGAGCAAAGATCCCAGAACCACACGGGGGGACCTGGTGAATGACCTGCAGAGAGCTGGGACCAAAGTAACAAAGGTCACCATCAGTAACACACTACAACGGCAGGGAATCAAATCCCGCAGTGCCAGACGTGTTCCGCTGCTGAAGCCAGTGCATGTCCAGGCCCGTCTGAAGTTTGCCAGAGAGCGCATGGATGATACAGCAGAGGATTGGGAGAATGTCATGTGGTCAGATGAAACCAAAGTAGAACTTTTTGGTATAAACTCAACTCGTCGTGTTTGGAGGAAGAAGAATACTGAGTTGCATCCCAAGAACACCATACCTACTGTGAAGCATGGGGGTGGAAACATCATGCTATGGGGCTGTTTTTCTGCCAAGGGGACAGGACGACTGATCCGTGTTAAGGACAGAATGAATGGGGCCATGTATCGTGAGATTTTGAGCCAAAACCTCCTTCCATCAGTGAGAACTTTGAAGATGAAACGAGGCTGGGTCTTCCAACATGACAATGATCCAAAACACACCGCCCGGGCAACAAAGGAGTGGCTCTGTAAGAAGCATTTGAAAGTCCTGGAGTGGCCTAGCCAGTCTCCAGACCTCAACCCCATAGAAAATCTGTGGCTGGAGTTGAAAGTCCGTGTTGCTCGGCGACAGCCCCAAAACATCACTGCTCTCGAGAAGATCTGCATGGAGGAATGGGCCAAAATACCAGCTACTGTGTGTGCAAACCTGGTAAAGACCTATAGTAAACGTTTGACCTCTGTTATTGCCAACAAAGGTTATGTTACAAAGTATTGAGTTGTATTTTTGTTATTGACCAAATACTTATTTTCCACCCTGATTTACGAATAAATTCTTTACAAATCCTACCATGTGGATTCATGGATTTTTTTTTCACATTCTGTCTCTCACAGTTGAAGTGTACCTCTGGTGCAAATTACCGACCCTTGTCATCATTTTAGGTGGGGGAACTTGCACAATCGGTGGCTGACTAAATACTTTTTTGCCCCACTGTATGTCTTGTAGAAAGACATAACCGGTGGACATATGACCCAGAGCCAGTAAAAATATGTCAGCCAGGTAGGTTAGCCAGCTGCTTCTCTAGTTTCTCAGCTACGAATCACAGCTTTGAGCTGGTGAAATACACTGACTGTGGAAGTGTGACGGGCCCGGGCAAGGGGAGGTAACATGTAGAGAGAAGAATGATGGGATTTTGTCAACGATCCACATCACTTCACTTTTCATGGTTAAGTTGGAAAGAAATTCACATATTTGAGCTGCGGTGATCAATAACTCATAAGAAGCATTATTAGAGCATTATTAAAGGACCAGCAACAGCTCTGAATCTTCCTCTGAGCTGGACCGACAGCACTGGAAAAGAGCACAGACACAATCGGTGATAACTTTGTGTTGATACATTCTTACATTTGGTCCCATCAGTTTCTACTGTAGTCACTGAGTTTTTAATTTTTTGTTCCAATTTTTTTTTTAAATGACCAGACAAAAGAGTGATGTCCCGCTAACTCACCGTGAGGAGGAGATGTGCCCTCTCTGCATGGATACATTCAGTCTCTGGACTGAAGTTTCCAAACTAAGTTATTCTTCTTTTCTGTTTTAACTGACGAGAACTCTCCTACAGCAACATGAAACACATCTTCCTAACGTATGTATTTTGGCTGACACTTTTCACAGTACTGAAATAATACTTTGAGCACTGTATAGCTTTCAGTGGTTAACTGAAATACAAATACTGACAAAATAACCATCATGCAATATGGCGGGACGATAGCGAAAGCTAGCTTACACAGCAAAATAAACAGCGCACAGTTCACCTCTTACAGTGAACAATGACGGACTAAAAGTAACACGAGTTTTGTGCATTGTAATAACCTTAAACAGGAGAAATAGTAGTGGGGGGGGGGATAAATGAACATACTTGACACACAGCTTTCGCTTTCACTCGTCTGTATTGAATCCCTCTACTGGAGACTTGAGGTATTGCCAATGGATCAACACCTAAAAACCTCAATGAATCGAAGTAATGTAAAGAACAGTGACCAAAGTTCCTCCACAGTGAAGCAACAGACTGGAAACATCACTGAACTTATCATGAGGTGGACTCTTCTCTGCCCGGAGTGAGGTACAAACTCTCTGTCACATGACTGTATGAGCATGTGTGTGGAAACAAAATCATATACACTATACTGCCAAAAGTATTTTATTATTTTATGTATTATTAGAGCTGGGCGATAGAACGATAACGATATGTATCGCGATATAACTTTTACTCGATAGAGAAATTAAGCTATCGCGATAGACCTCGCCGCTCTTGTCCTCTTTAAAAAAAAAAAAAAAAGGTCAGCCAATCCAAATTAAGTAGTGCAGAGCCGAACCAATCACAGCCGCAGCGTCACGTCGCGTGACTTGTTACATACAGCACAAGTGCCAAGCCGCACGTGTGTTTGTTTGGGAAGCAGCCAGCGGGTAATGGAGCCAGTGGGTAATGGAGGAAATGAGTGTGCCGACTAGAAAAATCAACCGAGCGTGACCGAAGAGAAAACAGATGATGGTTCCAATGCCGGAGAGATTGTCGAACGGAAGAGCCATAGAAGCTCCGTAGTGTGAAGGTATTTCGGCTATTTCAAGTCTGACAAAAAACAGAGTAGCGCGCACTGTAAATTGTGCCGAAAGCAAGTCTGGAAATACAATAAACTGGTGCATGCGTCACACTGTGCGCCACGTTATTGTTTCGGTGAAATGAATTTCTACAATACTGTTACTGTTAATTCTACTCTCTGCAGTGTTTAAATGCTTACACATACACACAGTTACTGTCCCTCCACACATACGACTCGGTTCTGCTTCTATGCCCCAGCTTTGTTTACTTTTTCCCACCGAGGCTTCTAGACTTCTGATTGGCCAACATTTCTGCACGGTTAGGAATCTAGCGCCACCTGCTGCTTTGGCATGTTCATAGCAGCGTTTTCCTTCATTTCTGCCTTTATGTGTGGACGGGATTATTTTTCAAAACGAAAACGGAAAATCTCCGTTTTCAAAAATACCCGTGTACGTGTGGACGTAGCCTCAGTCTCTGAATGGAAGCGCTAATTCGTCATTCGGCTTTTGTCAGACTAAAGTAACTGTTAAAACTGTTTGAAAAGCTAAGCTATACAACAAGGAGAGATTGAGAATTTCCTTTTAGTTCTCAGTTTATTTGATATTGACAAAAGTTAGTCAATTTTGTCTGTTCTTCTGTAAAACAAACTAAGATTTATTTTTAGAATTAATATTTTGTTTCTAAGTGGAATTGACAATTTAGTAGTTTGTTTCGTTTGTTCTATTTTGAAATTTAAACGCTTTAGCGGCTGCCTTTTGTGTAGTTTGCAATATTTGCCTTTATTTATCTGAAAAAGTCTCATGTTCCTTAAGTACATCTACCCTGTTGAATTTATTATGGGAAATAAATATTTAAATAAAAACAAGCTGCTGATTATTTCACATTTTACTTGTGAGCAACGGCACATTTAAATCTTACAAATATAGTTATTTGGCTTATATCGTGATAGATATCGTTATCGCCTGAAATGAAAAAAACATATCGTGATATGAAAAAATCTCATATCGCCCAGCTCTATGTATTATATATTATATTATAATAAGAGTATTTGCTTGTCTACCTTCACTTACAGTCTTTATGGCCCATGCTTTGTTCACTGGTGTGAAGTCATGTTGGAATAGGAAGGGACAAACAGGGCAAAGGTGTAAACCCCAGCAGAGCAAACCTGCCATAGTCTGCACACACGCACACGCACACGCACACACACACACACACACTCAAACCATATTAGACGGTGGCCTGCTGGATTTTAGAATCAAGGATCAAATATATAGGGAGTTCATATTTATGTGCACAGGTGTGTGTGTGTGTGTGTGTGTGTGTGTGTGTGTGTGTGTGTGTGTGTGTGTGTGTGTGTGTGTGTGTTTGGAAAGACATCAAACATCTTCAATTATTTCAGCACCTCGGGTGTCATTCTCATTATCTACGACCAGTGTGAGAGGGTGTGTTTTCTTTTTTTTCTGTCCCGTTTGGATCTTTAGCCATCAGAATTGTTGTCTTAAGGCCAAGAAAGATGCCAAGCGGATTTATTTTACCAAGTGGATCATCATGGCCTTGCCATATTGGTCCATTTGATTGACCTTTATTATAATTATGAATTTATTTTATTTTCAGTTGCTACAAACGGGACAGACATGACTGGGGGATAGGACAGGGAGAAAGAATGAAAGAAAGAGAGGGAGAGAAAGAAAGAAAAACAGAGGGGAGAAGAGACGGTGAGAAGGGGGGGAAGAAAGAAAAAACAAAAACAAAAACAAAAACAAAAAAAACACCTGGATCACCTGTATGGAGAAAAAAAAACAGAAGAGAAAGCAAACAACAAAGAGCAACATAATAAAAAAAACTGCACCATCACAATAAACTAGCTAGCAGTAGATAACAGTAGATACTAAATAATAAATGATATTGTGCAGCACGCAAGATAGACAGCGCACAATGTGCTTTGAGGCAGCAGCCAAGAAAGCTGTTTGTCTGTGAACACCCGTGTGTACATCTGTGTGCATACCTGTGTGGATCAGCATGCTTGTATGAGTGGGTGTGTTTTCATGAGCAGCGAGTTGAACAGCTGAGGAGTAACACAAACGTCCCAGAGATACACACACCTGTGCTGCTTTATGGAGCACGTGATGCAGAAAAACATTGATGGCAATGAAGAACAAGTCAGCGCTGGAGTCAGCAGACTTTCACTGAAACGTCTCCACTCAGACATCTGACCTTAGAGATGGACCCCAAAATGACTGCAAGATTCCACTCAGTTGTGAGCAAAACTTCAACCCTGCACAACTCACATATAATAAGCCACAGAAGTAATTTTAAATCGAGCACTATTACTGAATGTTTGTGGAACTGCTTCATTAATCGTTCATTGCTGTTAGTACAGAAAATAAATGATTGCCTTAATCTTCCACCTCCTGAGGCTTTATGGAGTTTTACAGTAAGTTTCAGCCCTTTGTTGTTTACTTGGTGTTGTATTTTTCAACCACAGCAGGGGACCGTTCAGCAAGAAAAGGCTCGGAAAGCCCACATCGGAATATAGAGAACAAACCATTTGAGAGCTACACATTTCATTTTAATGCCAGAAAGATCATTGTGTATTTAAAAGTGTCTTTACGACGGCTGCTGCAGGTTTGATATGGGACTGAGAAAGAGCATGTGGTACTCACAAATACAGTGATTACCTGCTGATGCCAGGGTGTGAGGATTCATACCTCAGCTCAGGCAACCTTTTCCAATCCACACGGTGACAGGGTGGGTCAGTGAGTGACCTCCTCCATGGTGACGGATTAAAGAGCCTCTCGGATGAGCGCTTACGACTGACACAGCAACTCTAAAACCTAAACTCAAGTCGAACATTTTTAACGAATAAAAAGTAAATTGTCACCATCCATCTGCCAGTCAAAGAGGCCACACCCCTAATAATGCAAACTTTAAGCCTTAATATAATGAACGATATTTGGAGACCAGAGCAGTTTTTATATCAGGCTGTGAACATGCTCCCTCCTGGGAGTCTATGGGACTGGCTCAGTGCTGCCTCTGCAGGAGGTTTGGGTGCCTCAGGCTTCAGCCGTGGCTGCTGATGCTTGTTTGCAGCTAAATATTTGCTTTCATCACGCAGATGAAACCAGTTCTGTATGATCTGTACGAGTTGTTTTTCTGACCTGAGTGGGCATTCATGAGAAATTTCTCTGCTCTGCAGGCACTCAGAGTGACTCAGCAGATTCATTTTTTTCATTCCTTGACCTGAGAGTAGACTTTACAATTGGCCCAGACATTTGTTGCTTTTCCCCCCGCCTGCTGGTCATCATGCATAAATTCCTTATTTCCAGGAGAGCTTCTGTGCTTCTTCTTGATTGAATTTGGCGAGCGGATGCCTCGGGGTCTGAATAAATGCACCCTGAAATCACTGACAGGAATTTGTGCGTGATGCACTGATGCATAGAAGATGTAAATAAGAAGCAACCGATCCCTGGTTGTATCTCTTTCTCTGTGTTTTTCTTGACATATGAGGCTTTCTGTGCCTCGTACAGCAGAGCGACTCTCGCTCATCAATAATAATGTACAGTATAAAGCATGTTTCAGCTATCATCTCAAAGATGCAGGTGTATTTGCATACATAGATGTGTGCATCAAAAGCACTGAATCACATTATTCACAGTGGAGACTCGGGCACCAACAAAGTGCATGTGAGATGAGGCAGACGAGTATTTGGCCTGTTTGGATGAAAATCCAAAGACTTAGTGAGCGTTATGTTTGATGTGGAAATGAAAGATTCAGATTCTCAGGGCGCCATCTTGTCTTCTCACACCTCAGCCTCCACCCTCTTCTTCCTCTGCTCTTGTTTTGGGGGAAGGCGCATGATCCAGATCTGTCTCCTCATTCAGTCTGTACTGTACTTCATTCAAAAACAGGTGAGCTTCTGTTTTTGCTTCTGGTCCTTTATATTTAGTCTGCACCAGTGTTGGGTGTTACGTGTTACTAAGTAACGCGTTACTGTATTTAAATTACTTTTCCACTGAAAAAGTAGAGAAACTAATTACTGTTCATTTTTAGGTATTTTAAATACAATTACTTACAATGTACTTGCGTTACATTGTAAAATAACTAAACTCGCTGAAAATCATTATGTAATTTCAATAATTTATCTTCTAAAGGTAAAAATAAACTCTGCCGCTTTAACATCGCTGTAGTACAGCTGTACGTCATTTCGCGCCAGTTTGTCGCATAGTCGTATTCTACAGCGGAAGATGTCGGACTCGGCTGAAGCGAGGGCCTGTTTTATGAAATATTCCCGTCACTTCACTTTTCTAAAACAAGCAGACAAGAACATTACGGTAATATGTAAGCTATGTCCTGGGGAGAAAAAATTATCGTCCGCTGTCAATAGCACGAGTAATCTCCTGAAGCACCTGACACGGCAGCACAGACAGAGTGAGCCATCTTCATCATCCATGGATAACACCGCGGCAACTCCTGCTAAGCAGACGAAACTTGATTTCACTTCAGCAACACAGAAAGTGTCTGAAGGTGAGCTTAAGAAAATGATTGCAGGCTACGTTGTGGAAGAGATGCTACCGCTGCGTACTGTGGAGTCTCCGTCTTTTAGGTGCATATTAAACAAAATACCTGCGTGTGGCAAAAAAGCAGCACTGCATGATCGAAAAACGTTTTCTACTTACTTCGATAAGTGTTATGCTGACATGGAAATGGAGCTTAAAGAGACATTCGAGAGTTTGGAATATATTTCCACGACTGCTGACATTTAGACCAGCCATAACAAAAGTTTTCTCGGAATGACGGCACACTGGATTGATCCTTCTACTTTTGTACGAGGACATGCAGCGCTAGCATGTAAAAGAGTTTGAGGGAGACACACATATGATGTCATCGGCAATGAAATCGAGCAAGTACATTCGGCTTATGGACTGAACTCTAAAGTGACAGCCACCGTGACAGACAACGGGTCCAATTTTATCAAAGCTTTTAGAATGTTCCAAAAATCAGACTCTGATGAGGAATCGGAAGAAGATGAAGAGGTGACATTTACTGATGTCACCTCTTCAGTAAGATCCTCTCCACAGAATCTGAAGGACAGTTTTCTCTCCCTCCACACTTAAGGTGTGCATCACACACACTGAACTTAATTTTTCATGATTTTGAGAAATGGCTTCAAGCAAATGAGGCAAAATTAATCTACAGAAGTGCAACTTCAAAGTGTTCTGCAATGTGGACAAAAGCAAACCGTTCTTCTGTTGGTTGGAGTTGGTAGATAATTTTTTCAAGAAAAAACTCGTAGTACCTGTTTCAACACGATGGAATTCATTTCACGACGCTCTGTCCAGGATCACTGACATTCCCCTTGCTGAATTAAATACTGTCTGCACTCAGTTTGGAATCAAATGCTTCACTGATCGGGAGTATCTGTTCCTAAAGGAGTATTGTATCGTGTTGAAGCCACTCACTGTTGCATTAGACATATTGCAAGGAGAAGAGAACAGCTATTTTGGAATCCTTCTTCCAACTCTGGAGATTCTAATGTCCAGGATGCTGGCACTGCAGGACGAGCTTAAGCTGACAGCATCCCTCCCTGATATCATTGTTAAGGTAATATATATATAGCCTTACCCTAAAATTAATTTTTGTTTTATTTATCATGCTCTTATGTGAAGTGTCTGATGTATTTTTTTCTCATAGGCGATCAAGGTGCGCTTTTCCTCAATGATGGACAATAAAGAAGCTCTCCTGGCTGCAGTCACTTTGCCTAAATTTAAGTTACGCTGGATCAGAGAAGAAGAGAAAAAAGACATGGTTAGGGCAATGCTTACTACAGAGTGCCGTGGGTTGTCTCTTGAAGACCAACAACCTGCTCAAGATCACAAGAACCCTGCTAACTCCACTTATGACTTTTTTTCATTTGAGGAGGACGACTGTACCTACTTTGCTGAAACAGAGGTGATGGAATATTTGAAATCTGCTGGGTCTGAGCTGGGTGGTCTTAGCCAGTTTCCCAGGATTAAGGCCATTTCACTGAGGTACAACACAGCCACACCATCAAGCGCACCAGTCGAAAGGCTTTTTAGCCTCGGCAATCTTGTGCTTACACCCAGAAGGAACAGACTGTCAAGTGAACGCTTTGAGAGACTTACATTAATGAGATACAACAACTTTTTCAAAAACAACACAGCTAAGTAGTACAAAAAATGTTTTGGAAAACATGAGTGCATACAGCATGCAGGAAATATGGTGCTCATTGGTTTGAGGAAGTTTCAGAGGAATTCTGTTTGTTAACCAAAGTTCAGAGTTAACTTCACTTTGATGAATCACATGACATGATTACATACATTATGTATGAATATGTTACTCATTGCATTGAAAATGTAAAAATTTTAATGTTCATTGCGTGAAATATGTCATGTTTAACATTTTTTAAGTTAAGCTTTTTTGTTATTCAGATATGTTGCAGAAAAATATATTTGTTATTCTGGAATTGTGTTTCTTAGCTAAAGAAAGTGTCACGGTTCTGGGTCCGTTGGACCCAGTATTTTGAGTTTATTGTGTTTTGATTTAAGTTTTCATCAGGGATTGTGTTCTTGTTCTCTTGTCGTGTTATGGTGATGATTATGATTTCTATTATTAGAGTTCCATGTTTCTGTTTATCTGGGTTTACGATGTGAGTTTAGTTTCATATGTCATTTCCTGTCTGTCTCTCAGTGTCAGGTCTGCGTCTTGGTGTGGTGTTCTCATTTCCTGTTTTATTGTGAAGGTCTGGGTCTCATGTGAGTGTGTTCAGTTTTACCTTTGTCTCGTCTTGTTGATTATTCCCAGCTGTGTCCACCACCTGTGTGTAATTCCCATGTGGTTCTCTGTGTATTTAAGTCATGTCTTCCGTCATTGTTGTTGCTGGTCCGTCTGTGTATTCCACCCTGCGTCATCTGTGTATCTACCATGACACATCCGTGTGCTCTCCCTGCTGTCCATCGTCATTCTCCTCTGCTTGTTCTCATTCAGGTTTGTGCTTTGTAGTTTAGTTGTTTCCCAGTATAGTTTAGTTCCAGCTCCATTTGCCGTTTGTATTTACTTTCATGTTCAATAAACCACCTTTACACCTTCACGACTGCCTGCACTTGGATCCTCCTTCATTTCCTCCACACGGCTCACCTCACTCGCCGTGACAGAAAGTTACATTCCTTACTAAAAAATGTAATTATTAAAGAATGTTTTTTTATAGAATGTAATAAAGATGATTCAGGAAGCAAAAAGGCTAAACTATTTCATGTTAACTCGTATTTTTTTTTAAATTATTTATTATTTAAAGAGTTTAATTTCTATTGTTTGTCCACTCAAGGTTTATGGGGATTTTAATAAGTATTTAGTTAAATTACTTATTGAGTAATTAAGTTACTTTTCAGACACAGTAATTAGATAAGTATTTTAAATACAATATTGATTAAGTAATTAGTAATAGCAGTGGCGGTCCTAGCCTGTTTGGCGCCCTGGGCGAACACTCCCTCTGCCCCCCCCCCCCCCCCCCCCCCCCACACACACACACACACAGACAAAACATATTAAGGATTGTACATTAACATAACACTATTGTACACACACACACACACACATATGAAGAGAGAGAGAGTATGCATAGTATGCAAACGGCTAACAGACAGCCATCATAATTCATCATACAATGAGAACAGGACAAATCAACAATTGACAATGACTAATTAATATTAAAATCTGTAACATAATGTATTGTTTGCAGTTTAGTCTGTTACTGTTGCTATTTTTACCATTTCTTCTTGGAGCAATTGTAACACACATAATTTCCTTAGGGATTAATAAAGTATTCTGATTCTGATTGTTTCAGGATATATGCCTTTATCCAATGACACATCTGCTTACCTGATAAACGACAGCATTCGCTGTTTAAAGCATGTCTGTCGTAAAGCTGAGTGTTTGTGGAGAAAGACTCGTTTACAGGTTCATCTCTTTCATTTAAAAGACCTTGTAGTTTCTTTTAACGCTTCAATTCGTGATGCAAGGGCTGCTTATTTTTCAAACCTAGTCTCTAGAAGCAGAGGTAACCCTAAGGTTTTATTTGATACAATTAGGGATATTGTTGCTCCGGCTTCTGCTGCTGTCCCTATTTATTTGAATGAAGACTGTGAAAATTTTCTTTCCTTCTTTGTTGAAAAGGTTAGCAATGTAAGGAGCAACATCTCTCCCTCCATGTACCATTTGCCTGTTCCGATTTTACTTAAGTGAGCGACTGTGGCTAAGGGGGTTGGGAAGCGCATCCATAACTGGAAGGTCGCCGGTTCGATCCCCAAGCTCTCTGTCCTGTCGTTGTGTCCTTGGGCAAGACATTTACCACCTACTGGTGTTGGCCGATGGCACGATATGGCAGCCTTGCTTCTGTCAGTCTGCCCCAGGGCAGCTGTGGGTACAACTGTAGCTTGCCTCCACCAGTGTGTGAATGTGAGAGTGAATGAATAGTAGCATTGTAAAGCGCTTTGGGTGCCTTGAAAAGCGCTATATAGATCCAATCCATCATTATTATTATTATTAAGCCTGTCAGATTTGAAAGATTTTCACCTGACCTATCAATGAGATCCTTGATATTTTATCCGGGTCTTTACTTAAAAATGTTTTTAAGTCTATTGGTCCTAGTGTTCTTAAAATTCTTAATGCATCTCTACTCTCTGGTCAGGTCCCTGTTTACTGTAAAAGTGCTGTCATTCACCCACTTTTAAAAAACCTAAACTTGATCCTTCTTTGCTTTCCAGCTACAGACCTATCTCAAAATTGCCTTTTATTGCCAAGATTTTAGAAAAGGTTGTGGCCAAGCAACTCACAGTTGTTCTAGGTGAACATAACATTCTTGATAAATTTCAATCTGGCTTTCGTAAGGCTCACTCTACCGAAACTGCACTTCTTAGAGTGTCTAATGATATTTTGATGATTTATGATGCTGGAGAGTGCACTGTTTTGATGTTGCTGGATCTGACCTCTGCTTTTGACACTGTTGATCATCTTATTTTGTTAGATAGATTAAACCACTGGGTGGGTGTATCTGGTACCGCATTGGAATGGTTTAAATCCTATTTGTCAAATTGATCTTTCTCTGTGGCTACCTCTAAGTTCAGATCCTCCGTCAGCTCTCTTGCCTATGGGGTGCCTCAGGGCTCTGTCTTGGGACCAGTATTGTTTTTGTTGTATTTACTCCCTCTTCTGCAACTTCTTAGCTCTTACTCTGATATTTCATATCATTGTTATGCAGATGATATTCAGTTATATAACTCTTTTAGGCCACCTGATGTTTCTAAGCTCCAAATCCTGCAGTCCTGCTTAGATTCCGTTAGAGATTGGCTGGCTGGTAATTACCTTCAACTAAATGCTGATAAAATGGAAGTCATTATTTTTTGCCCCTGAGAAATTTGTTCCCCTCGTGGTTAAAAATCTAGGCCCTCTTGCTTCTTATATTAAATCATCCATTAGGAATTAGGAACCTTGGTGTTACATTTGATCCAGCTCTGACGCTGGACACACACGTTAAATCTTTGGTTCGCTCTTGTTTTTACCATCTAAGAAATATCGCTAAGCTGAGTCCCATTGTGTCACGTTCCGAATTGGAAATGATTATTCATGTTTTTGTTTCATCTCGCTTAGACTATTGTAATTCCTGGTTTACTTGCTTAAGTAATGCCTCCCTGGAACGACTGCAGGGTGTTCAGAATGCTGCTGCTAGGCTTCTGACAAAGCATCACAAATACTCCCATGCCACTCCCCTGCTGATTCAGCTCCATTGGCTCCCTGTCAAGTTCAGGGTCCAATTTAAGATCATAATCATGACTTATAGGGCCCTGCACGGTGTAGCTCCAACTTACTTAAGTGATCTTCTTCTTTCTTATCACCCCAGCAGGTCCCTGAGGTCTTGTGACCAGGGGTTGCTGGTTGTCCCGCATACAAGGTTAAAAACAAAAGGTGACAGAGCATTTGTATCAGTGGCTCCCAGACTCTGGAACTCGCTCCCTTTGAGTTTGAGATCTGTGGACTCAGTCATGTCTGTTTTCTGCCTCTGTAAAGCACTTTGTGATTTTATCTTGAAAGGTGCTATATAAATAAAATTTTACTTTACTTTACTGTATCTTTTGCTCGTTTCTCTTCCTCTTCTTTTCTCTTTTTTCTAAACTGTAGTGATGGGTCGGTCGCAAACGAAATGGCTCTTAGAGCCGGGTCTTTGACGTGAACGACACGAGCCGGCTCCTTATCGCGAGCCGTGGGGTTTTTATTCTTTCTCTCACCCTCTCTCTCGCACTTTTTTTCCGCTTCACTCCGCATGCGAGCCTTGTGCTTTACGCTGGGAAGAGGGGGGAGGGGCGGTAGTTACACTCAGTAGCACACGAACAGAGCCAGAGGGAGAGAGAGAAAGAGAGCCAGGGACAACAACGTGACATTAGAAAGGTATAGTAATCATCCACAACTATTTTCAGTTGCAGATGATAAAGGATTCAGAAAGTGACAGAGAATATGCATCTTCTTTTTGTTTTCATATTATAATTTATATTTAATTGTGTTGTGGTTTGCAGTGTTTTGTGTTGTTTCACTTTAAATTTGTAAAAGGAAAAAGCTGAAAATTTAAGTAGTTAAAAGTTGAAATGTGAATAGTTGGTTTTTGTATTATATGATTTATTTATTACATTTTATGTGGAGTGAATAAATAAAAGTATATTTACGGTGGCCCCTACAGACAAAGCACATACAAGCTCCAAAACACGTACAAACCCCGAAGCACGTACAAACTCCAAAACACGCAAAAACTCCAAAACGCGTAAAAACTCAGAAGCACATAAAAACTCAAAACATGTACAAAACACAACAGAAGTGCTCCAGGATGCTAGGGGCAGTGTTGAACTTTTGTTACCTAGTGGCTACACAAGCCAGCAAGTACCAACGACCAGATTTGGTGTGTGGTAATAACAGGTAAATGAACTAAATGAACTATATATGAATGCTTGTGTATAAATACACAAACAATACACATATGCTTTCATGCTTTGAATTGTGTAATTTAAGTGATCTAGGTAGCTCTGTTTTGGAAGTTCAGTTCATGCTAGGAAAATGTGTTTTGGAGTTTGTACGTGCTTTTTGGAGTTTGTACGTGTTTTGTCTCTAGGGGCCACCGCATATATATAAATAAAACCACTTTTTTTTTACATTAGTAATTCCTTTTGTGCATAATTTTATATTATTGTTAATAATAAATTAATTAAAGCAACAAAACAACCTGAAGAGCCGGTTCGGACCGTTAGAGAGCCGGCTCTTTTTAGTGAGCCGAACCGAAAGAGCCGGTTCTCTAAAAAGAGCCGGAAATCCCATCACTACTAAACTGAGGACCTGATGGGTTTGAACTTTTCTTGTCCATCTTCCATCGGTTTTAATTTTGCACTCCAGTACAAACACCCATCCTTCAACCCGAGGATCACCACAACATAACCTAATAGACCTACACCTTAGTTCACAGATTCACTTTGTCTAGGGTGCATTTCTGAGATTTCACACAACCCAGGATTCAAATCATGAATTCATAATGGACTTGGATCTACAGCATCATGAATGGAATGTGCTCTATTTGGAAGCAGCATGGCCCCCCTCCCCTTTCGACGGGTTATGTGTGAGACTTTAAATCATCAAACTGTAAATTTTAAATTGTTATTGATCCCTTTACCCCTAGCCCTAAAGTTTATATTTATTTTCTTACTCTTCTTATATATATTGTTTGTTTACTTGCACTACTGTAACTGGAGCCTTGTCGTCTTGTCTCTCTATGTACTGGACTGTAGCGGAGATGACAATAAAGTTTACTTTGACTTCAGCTCTGACGCTGGACACACACGTTAAATCTTTGGTTCGCTCTTGTTTTTACCATCTAAGAAATATCGCTAAGCTGAGTCCCATTGTGTCACGTTCCGAATTGGAAATGATTATTCATGTTTTTGTTTCATCTCGCTTAGACTATTGTAATTCCTGGTTTACTTGCTTAAGTAATGCCTCCCTGGAACGACTGCAGGGTGTTCAGAATGCTGCTGCTAGGCTTCTGACAAAGCATCACAAATACTCCCATGCCACTCCCCTGCTGATTCAGCTCCATTGGCTCCCTGTCAAGTTCAGGGTCCAATTTAAGATCATAATCATGACTTATAGGGCCCTGCACGGTGTAGCTCCAACTTACTTAAGTGATCTTCTTCTTTCTTATCACCCCAGCAGGTCCCTGAGGTCTTGTGACCAGGGGTTGCTGGTTGTCCCGCATACAAGGTTAAAAACAAAAGGTGACAGAGCATTTGTATCAGTGGCTCCCAGACTCTGGAACTCGCTCCCTTTGAGTTTGAGATCTGTGGACTCAGTCATGTCTGTTTTCTGCCTCTGTAAAGCACTTTGTGATTTTATCTTGAAAGGTGCTATATAAATAAAATTTTACTTTACTTTACTGTATCTTTTGCTCGTTTCTCTTCCTCTTCTTTTCTCTTTTTTCTAAACTGTAGTGATGGGTCGGTCGCAAACGAAATGGCTCTTAGAGCCGGGTCTTTGACGTGAACGACACGAGCCGGCTCCTTATCGCGAGCCGTGGGGTTTTTATTCTTTCTCTCACCCTCTCTCTCGCACTTTTTTTCCGCTTCACTCCGCATGCGAGCCTTGTGCTTTACGCTGGGAAGAGGGGGGAGGGGCGGTAGTTACACTCAGTAGCACACGAACAGAGCCAGAGGGAGAGAGAGAAAGAGAGCCAGGGACAACAACGTGACATTAGAAAGGTATAGTAATCATCCACAACTATTTTCAGTTGCAGATGATAAAGGATTCAGAAAGTGACAGAGAATATGCATCTTCTTTTTGTTTTCATATTATAATTTATATTTAATTGTGTTGTGGTTTGCAGTGTTTTGTGTTGTTTCACTTTAAATTTGTAAAAGGAAAAAGCTGAAAATTTAAGTAGTTAAAAGTTGAAATGTGAATAGTTGGTTTTTGTATTATATGATTTATTTATTACATTTTATGTGGAGTGAATAAATAAAAGTATATTTACGGTGGCCCCTACAGACAAAGCACATACAAGCTCCAAAACACGTACAAACCCCGAAGCACGTACAAACTCCAAAACACGCAAAAACTCCAAAACGCGTAAAAACTCAGAAGCACATAAAAACTCAAAACATGTACAAAACACAACAGAAGTGCTCCAGGATGCTAGGGGCAGTGTTGAACTTTTGTTACCTAGTGGCTACACAAGCCAGCAAGTACCAACGACCAGATTTGGTGTGTGGTAATAACAGGTAAATGAACTAAATGAACTATATATGAATGCTTGTGTATAAATACACAAACAATACACATATGCTTTCATGCTTTGAATTGTGTAATTTAAGTGATCTAGGTAGCTCTGTTTTGGAAGTTCAGTTCATGCTAGGAAAATGTGTTTTGGAGTTTGTACGTGCTTTTTGGAGTTTGTACGTGTTTTGTCTCTAGGGGCCACCGCATATATATAAATAAAACCACTTTTTTTTTACATTAGTAATTCCTTTTGTGCATAATTTTATATTATTGTTAATAATAAATTAATTAAAGCAACAAAACAACCTGAAGAGCCGGTTCGGACCGTTAGAGAGCCGGCTCTTTTTAGTGAGCCGAACCGAAAGAGCCGGTTCTCTAAAAAGAGCCGGAAATCCCATCACTACTAAACTGAGGACCTGATGGGTTTGAACTTTTCTTGTCCATCTTCCATCGGTTTTAATTTTGCACTCCAGTACAAACACCCATCCTTCAACCCGAGGATCACCACAACATAACCTAATAGACCTACACCTTAGTTCACAGATTCACTTTGTCTAGGGTGCATTTCTGAGATTTCACACAACCCAGGATTCAAATCATGAATTCATAATGGACTTGGATCTACAGCATCATGAATGGAATGTGCTCTATTTGGAAGCAGCATGGCCCCCCTCCCCTTTCGACGGGTTATGTGTGAGACTTTAAATCATCAAACTGTAAATTTTAAATTGTTATTGATCCCTTTACCCCTAGCCCTAAAGTTTATATTTATTTTCTTACTCTTCTTATATATATTGTTTGTTTACTTGCACTACTGTAACTGGAGCCTCGTCGTCTTGTCTCTCTATGTACTGGACTGTAGCGGAGATGACAATAAAGTTTACTTTGACTTCAGCAGCAAGCAGGTGCACTGAGGGCTCTCGCGCTCACTTTATAGAATTTCAAAAAACCATCGGTCCAAATTATAAGTCTGTATTATAATGTCTGGTGTTTTTGTGTTTGTTGGTTTGCTTTTATTTTGTTTTATTTTGTGAGTTGGTTATTAGATGTAGCTCCAGCCGGTCAGAGAATCCCCCGCCGCCCCGCCCTCTCCTCCCTGCGCCGCAAGCAGCAGGTGCACCTCGCAAACGAAGAGCGCCCTTACTCCCAGCAAATGGGCGATAGAAAATCGATCGGTGCCTATGCCATTCACAATATGCACTGGCTAACGTCGGGGCAGCATGAGTACGAGTGTGAGTACAAATATAACCTTGGAACAAAATATCATCCAACAATCAGTTTGTTCAGACTCATGTCTGATTGACCGTTTCAAGTCAAAAGGCTTTCTTGTTTCAGGAATGTGGATCTATGATAAATCACACTGCACTTATCACAGGTAGGCACCTTGTTTCCAGGGGTTCTTTTAATTACAGCAGTCTCTTTGAGCCGAACAACACAGACGAATCAGCAACTACTAAGACAGAAGACACAATTTAAATACACTCAGAGAAACACAGGGAGATTACACAGGGACACAGCTGGGAGTGATTAACGTGACGAGACCAGGGAGGCAAACTGAAAACACTCACATAAGACCGAGACCTTCACAATAAAACAGGAAACACATACACGTAATGACACAACACACAAACTTAACACAGACTGGGGGACTCAGAACATAGGAACATGAAACGTGAAAAAGGAACACAAAAACCCAGAATAATAATAAACTGAAACATAAACACTGAGTCACAAACTCCGGACCATGACAGGCAAAGCTTCACACAGACACACAGCTCCTCCCCTCACTAACAGCTGAAGTCGTTAACGCTCATAACACCGAACAACCTTTTAGGAGGAAGAAAATGTCCTTTATCAATGACACTGAAGTATCAAACAGTTACATAAATGCTAAGCTGGTCAGTGCACATGTTAGCATTAGCCATTTGACTATTAGTTACACAATAGTTAGCAGTTACAGAAGACGGTCCAGAGCTTGGCAAACTAATCAGAGCAAATAAACAGCGAAACAGTGATAAATCCCTCAACCTCTACAATAATTATATCACTCATAACCAGTGTTGGTCAAGTTACTTGAAAGTAATCAGTAACTAATTACTGATTACTTCCCCCAAAAAGTAATCCTGTTACTTTACTGATTACTTATTTTCAAAAGTAATTAATTACTGAGTTACTTAGTTACTTAGTTACTTTTTAAAAACACGATTTACAACCTGAATAGGTGATAAAGCAATAGATCTGAGAGCCCAATTCTACTTTTTCTGCATAATCCATCATACAAAATGTAATCAAATGGAAAAGTCTCTTTTTAAAACTTGTTTTATTAGTTTTAATATTTTAATTTTATGCAGCAAGCAAAATTTTAATTATATGCAACATTCTTTGACTGGAAGAAATTAGTTTAACATTTAAACCTATTTTCTGCACATTCCAGCACATGAAATAAAATATATTTTTTGTGTTTACACCAGGGGCGATTTTAGCCCATTTTTTAAAAAAATGAATCAAAGCACCCCCAAACATTTCTTACTTTTTTGACAATATTTGCTGTTTGTGGGACACACTACTAAAAATATAAAAAGCATCCAGTACGTAATTGAGATGGAACATTTTAACAACAAAAGTATAGATAACCCCTCCCCCCTCCCAAAGTGGTTTGTTCCAGCTCTCCCCTGCTCTGGCTCTAGCGCCGTTGCTGCCAGAGCGATGGTGGCTGAGACGCAGCGGAGCAGAGGTGTAAGTGCCTGGCTTAAAACAGGACATGTTAGCTGCCTTTAACCTTCAGTTACTCTTTATATAGTTAGGTAGGAGTCAGGCCATGTTTCTTTTTAGCTGAAAAATATTACACCAGGTAACCTGCAGTGTTGAAAACGTGTTTTCCGACTGTGTTTGCTACCCTACAATCCGTCCTGCTCTGTAGTAAAATCAGCAACATTTGACCGTCCTGTTGCTCCCATTTAAATGTATGCAGCCTATTTAAAATCTAAAACGTAACATTGTCCGCAGCCTACTGTTGTTACCACCGTCCTGTTTTAAATGTAATGAGAGAAACTGGTTATTTTGTCATATGTGCCGATATTGAACCCAAGGTACTAACTAGCTAACTGACTGGATGCCCATTAACCTTATAACTCCTGTTGTGTGTGTGTGTTTGTTTGTGTATAGAGAGACAGCCAGGTTCATAATGGATATGAGGTAGTTTTTTCAAAAAAAGGAGCCACATTCAGGTAAAAGTGTAAAATCAAATGATCCATCAATAAAGGATAATGTTGGATCAGTGTTTCAATATTTATATCCTTTATTAGATGTACATGTGGTTTGGTTATTTGCCTTTTGGTTAAAAGTAAACTGAGAGAGGACTTTTTTTTATTAGTGATCTTAATAGTATTTTTTAATCTAATTGAATACAATCTATTTGTGTATGATTGTCAGTCCAAAGAGGGAGAGAGGAAAGAGGAGAACATGAGGAGAAAGTACAAGGTCAGGAAGAACCAGGTAAGAAAACAGACAGGGAGTACTAACAGGCACAACAGAAACTGTTAAACTGGCAAAGAAAAACTAATTTTACTCGTACAATCTGGAAGTTGTGTTCTCCCTATGTTAAAGCTGCTATACACAGTCTGCAAAACAAACTGGGTTGTCAGCCCTGGCACTGCATTACCATATTGAGCTTCAGTCAGAGGAAGTCACGGTTGCCAGAGACTTTTTGAAGCTCAAGAGTGAGGCTGGTGCCATTCCAGATATGTTAACATTGTACAATCTTCTGGATAATCAGATCTTCCCCGAACTGAAAACTGTTATTCAGGTTGCCCTAACAAACCCAGTTTGCAGCTGGAGCTGTGAGAGGTCTTTTAGTGTCTTGAGTCAGCTCCATACCTGGCTGAGAAGGACCATGGGTCAAAGCAGACTCCAGCACCTGGCTGTGATGTCAGTTGAGAAAGAAATGCTTGAGAGACTTGAACACCAAAATGTGATAGACAGATTTGCCAACCTCAAGCTGAGGCGGCAGAGGATAAAAGACAAGAAAAAATCTGCAGAGCCATATTAGTATCTGCAGTAAAGATCTTTTCATACATTGTATACATTGTACCAGAGGCTAAGGTGTCTCAGTTTTTTTACATTTTTTAATAATATTTTGTACATTTCAAGGACTCTTCTATTTTTGGAGTGTATTTTTATGTATCTGTATTGTATTATAATACACTAAAAGTGAATCTCTGTCCAAACAAATGCACTCAGCTTACTTTTTACTCACAGTGAGCATCATTCATTATTATCCCGCAGTAATTAAGGTTAGGAAACTGCGATCGTGGCTCAAAGAGTTGGCAGTTCGTCTTGTAACCGAAAGCTTGTCGGTTCGAGCCCTGGCTCGGACAGTCTCGGTCGTTGTGTCCTTGGGCAAGACACTTCACCTGCCGCCTACTGGTGAGGGGCCGATGGCGCGATATGGCAGCCTCGCTTCTGTCACCAACTGTAGCTACCTCCACCAGTGAGTGAATGAATAGTGGAATTGTAAAGCACTTTGAGGGCCCCGCAAAGTGCTATATGAATGCAATCCATTATTAGTATATGTATTTTTTAAAAATTCCAATCCATTCTTCTTTTGCAGCATTTAAATAACCTTGCTCAGATTTGATGGTTTTGTTACAGACTTTTCAAAAAAGTGTTTTGCTTTTCTTTCACAAATGTGGGGATTAAATTGTGTTAAAATGTACAAAACAGTGATGTCATGTTTTGTGACGAGGACCCAGGCACAGAGAGACTTGATGAATTTAAGAATCTTATGATTTAATAAAGAAATTTGCAGACTTGCACAGAGATGGTAAAATTATGATGACTGATAATGGAGATGAAGACAACAGAGGACGAGGACAGGGAGGACCAGGGGTTTAAATGCACCAAGGGGACAGTCAGAGGGAACTCGGGACAACGGGAGACATTTAAGGATGCAGGGACTGACAGAGACAGGGAAGAAGTCTCATCGTGACGAGGAAAGTTTACCTTGCCTGGATGGGCAGCTCTCTGGGTGTTCAGCACCCCCAAAGCTCTGATCCTAGAATCGCCCCTGGTTTACACTCACTCTTTCAAATAGATGCAAGTAAACCACAGCAGAAAATAAATAAAATCAAAGACTAGCGGTCCTGTTGCTCTATTTTCACCTGTAAAGCAGGAGTGGGGTAGGCAGAGGTTTACCCTGGTGCAGATGTGCCGCAGCGGTGAGTTGAAGAATCCATGAGTTTCTCTGTGAATTTCCCATTACGTGGTAGCGCACTCTGTGCTACGTTTTCTTCCCACGCACAACGGACACTAATGTTTTTGTCACTTTTTATGGAATCAAACTCAAAGTAAGGTCAGTACTTCCACGCTTTAAACGCTGCACGCTCAAACTCTCTCCCGCACTCGATATATTATCCATTGATGATCTGCACACAGCTGTTGTCACTAACGTGCGACGTTAATGAGACATTCTCGCAAAAAAATCACGGTTTTAGTAAAGCAGCGTTCCTACGGGAAAGTAACAGTAATCTAATTACCGTTTTTGCAATAGTAATCCCTTACTTTACTCATTACTTGAAAAAAGTAATCGGATTACAGTAACGCATTACAAGTAACACGTTACTGACCATCTCTGCTCATAACATCTCTGACTGGAGCACGTGGCGCTCACACGGATCATTTTGTTAAAGAAGCCACGTACATTTTTTTGCCTTCATACTGTGAATGCTTTCAGAGGCTGTTGAAGTGCACAGGCATGGCTCCAGTTTCACTGTTTCTTCCCTCAGATCTTCATGAGGATTTCACAAGATATCTACATGAAATCTTTGGGAGTGAGAAACATTTAAGCTCTGTTAAAGTTTTTACATCGTCCAGACATGATTCCCTCTGCCTCTGAATTTTTTAATTGTTAACGGGAGGATTTGGTGGAGAGACTGTATAACAAAGAAATCAGCGGATTCTGAGGTGGTCAGGTTGGACTGATTTTAGATGGAGTGACCAGGGATGGAACATAGATCTGAGTAATCCAGTTTTCATCCATGTTTGGCCTTAGCAGCAGCAGCAGCAGCGGGATGATGTGTGAGCATACCAAACCCTCTAAGGAAGACAAATTATTTTTATCTTGTGAACGCAGGATAATTATGGATGGGAATGCATTCTAATCTTCTGCATGAAGATAAAAATATAGAGAATATTTTGGTACTTCAGAAGCTCAGCAGCAGATTTTTCATCAAAATCAGGAAATGAGGCCTGTAGCTACATGTTTCACAAACAGCTGTCACCCCAAATCTGCTTTTATACTCCAAAGTTAAATTTGGAACTCTTTGTTCATTTTGGCGACTGTGACAGCTTACAGGAAGTTACAGGACGTGAAGCACCGCCATGACACGGAGCTTCACCCACTCTGTCATTTCTTTGTGAGATTTCTAACTTATAATGTGGGCATTCTTTGCTAAAGGATTTTTAAAAATCAAACATCACTCAGCACATTTAAAGGAGTCATGTTCATCTCCCCTCTGCTATTCGTTCCCCTTCTTATTCAGCATATGGAGATATGACAGATACGGCACAAACTATGTGTGTTTAACAGCCGAGCATCCTGGCCTCATTAAACACACCAAACATGTTTTATTACATTACTGAACGACACAGTATTTGCCATATCAAGAAAAAATGATGGACTCACCTTTCAAAACCTACACAAATCTAAATATGCAAAATAAGTCTGTCTGTAGAAGGAAACCTGACAGAGCACACGCTCAGCCAACTTTTCTCAAATTTGGAGCAAGTGCAACCAAAATAGGAAGCTTACGTGGAGACGGTGTAAGAGGTCAGAACATCAGGACAGAAACTCCAATCAGTATAGCTTAGAATACAAAATGTAGTAGAAACAAAGGAAACACAGACGGGACAGAGCAGGAACCGGTGTTTGAGACACAACTGTCTGAAAGTGGATGACTCAAACACAGAAAAGACAAAAACAAACCAGCACGACGCTAAAGACGAGTAATCGACCGCATGACGCTGGAATTTTTCTCTGACGTCTTTCCAAACAAACAAAGATGACTGAAGATGACTTCCGGTAATGGCGGCAAAGTGAGGAGACCCGTGCTTCGCGAGCTCAGTTGTCTTTTTCGTTAAATACTCTCTGTAAATCCAAAATAGAACTTACATTTTGACATAGTTCGTTTGGGAACATATGAGAACGCTAACATGCCTAAAAAACTGAACAAGGACAAACAAAAAACTACGTCTGAGGCACAAGACGAAAGCGGGGTGGAGGAAGGGCAGAAAGACGCTATGCATGAACACGAACAAGAAAATGCCAGAAATGCCTTCTACCTTGGACCTTTTAAACGCTATTCGATTGTTCAAGCAAGAGTTCCATACTGAAATGGGTGGTATTATGTCAGCAATAGGAGCTGTTCAAGCTGATATACAAAAATGTGGACGAGGCTGAAAAAAGAATCTCCAACGCGGAGGACGAAATCACCTTATTGAAAAATGATATGGAATGCCTTGAAAGACAAGCCAAATTTCTATCTAAAAAGGTGGAAGATTTGGAAGGAAGAGGTCGGCGTAATAACATCCGAATCCTCGGCATCCCTGAGAAAGAAGAAGGTACAGATCCACGTACTTTCATGGAGAAGTTTATATCGGACATTTTGAAAATCCCCCCTCCTGTCCTGGAGAGAGCGCACAGGATAATCACAAGGCAAAGCTCCATTGCAAACCGATCGAGAACTTTTATAATTAAGTGCTTAAGTTACAGAGATCGAGAAGGCATCATGAAAGCCGCTAGGACGACAAAAGAACTGACGTATAAGGACAATAAGATAGCCTTCCTGCCGGACCTGCCTGCAGAGACATATAGACAGCAGCGTCAGTACGATGGTGTGAGGAAGAAGCTGCGGGAGATTGGATTGTGGAAACATCGGATCATTTATCCAGCGAGGCTGCTTTTGACCAACGAGGAACGTACGCATGTATTCGATACACCAGCGGACGTGGACGCCTACATTAAGAGCCTCAATCAAGTACAAGATGTTTGATAAGGTATATGATGGTAGATTACTAACTCTGTTCTAACTGTATTTACGAACCATAATGGACAGAACAATTTATTATATTGCCAAAGGGTTGTTATACAATGCTGGGTTAGACATTGGTTGTTTTGTTCTCTTAATAAGAGTTACTAGTAATTTCACTTATTGTGTCAAATGTGTGAGAGTAAAAACTTGACAAGGTGGATTTATTTCTATTGTTATTATCTTTTTTTTTCTTTAGTTAAATTCTTTTAATCAATTGTAATTACTTTAACAACTGTTGCTAAACGCGGGTGAATAGTTCCTCGGTGTAGGGTGGACATGCTCCAAGAAGAGGGCGGAAGTAGTTTTGGGGTTAAGGGATGCCTGTATGTTCTTACACAGGCTGGGGTGTGGGAAGGGTTGCTCTCTCAAATCGGTAAATTCTCAACATGGTACAATACTTTTCTTTTGTGTATATATATGTGTGTATCTATTTAATAGTACAGTTTTAACATAAATGAATATATATGGCAGAAGTCTTGATTGACTGTGTTTCTTGGAACTGCAGAGGTCTGCGTAAGTTAGTAAAAATAAAACAAGTCATTGGTAGGATTAAGAAATTAAAAGCCAAAATTGTGTTCCTACAAGAAACTCATCTGCTAGGCAGTGAGACAAATAGAATGAAACGTAGATGGCCAGGTCAAATCTTTTCAGCGCCTTACTCCTCCAATTCCAGGGGCGTCATGATAATGAATCACAAATCTATACCTTTTCACGTTGAGCATGTGCTTAAGGATTGTAATGGACGTTTTCTAATACTACAAGGTAATCTACTATCTACTAGACTAAATTTAATTAATATTTATGGCCCAAATGAAGATAATCCAAACTTTTATAGCAATTTATTTCTTAAAATTTCAGACTTGCAAGGTAAATGTATAATTGCTGGGGACTTAAATTGTGCTTTGAACCCACAGAAGGATAAATTTTCAGGCATGGGTAATACTCATAATAGAACACGAAAGGTGATCAGACAATTTATGAAGGAGTTAAATTTAATTGATATATGGCGAGATCAAAATCCAACTAATTTACTATATTCTTGCCGGTCAGGTACACACAAAGAATAGATTACTTTTTGGTATCAACTGAGCTGGCTCATTATATAAAAGATTGCCAGTATAAGGAAATAATAATATCTGACCATGCAGCCGTTATTTTGACTTTCATAGAGCCAAAACTGATTAAAACTCTAATTGAATGGAGGTTTCAATTGAAGTGGATGCAGGACAAACAGTTTCCTGAGTATTTAGGCAAGCAAATTAATGAATATTTTGAGCACAATTCAGATCAAACATCGGCAAGTGTGAGATGGGAAGCCTTTAAGGCATACTTAAGAGGGCAAATTATAAGCTATTCTAGTAAGAAAACAAGAGAAAGAAACCAAAGGATAAAATATCTGGAAGAAAAAATAAAAATGTTAGAAGAGATCAGCTTTCAATCAGGTCAAAAATAATGAGCACATTGTAAAAGAATTATTACTATTGAGAACGCAATATAATGAAATGACAAGTGAAAAAGCAGCTGCAAATTTATTGAGATTAAAGCAACAATTCTATGACCAAGGTGAAAAACCCAGCAAACTCCTGGCTTGGCGTATAAAAAAGCAGGAATCTGAAAAGGCAATTACAAAACTTGAAACTTCAAATGGAAATATCATAGTAGACCCATTAGAGATAAATAATGCATTTAAAATGTTTTATGAAACGTTATATAACTCTGAATTCAACAATGCAACTAGAATTCAATCTTTATTTCTAGATAAACTTGATATACCAAAAATTTCAGACAAAGACAAAGAAAATGTTGACAGGCAAATTAATATATATGAAATTATAGAGTCTATAAACTCTCTAAATGCTGGTAAAACAGCTGGCCCAGACGGATTGCCAATTGACCTTTATAAATACTTCAAAGATAAATTAGCACAGCCCCTCTTAGACATGTATATAGAATGTTTTAATACTGGTAATCTTACTGACTCATTAAGGGAATCCCTGATAATATTGCTTCCTAAACCTGGAAAACTAAATAACAAGTGTGAAAATATGCGTCCTATAAGCTTAATTAACACAGACACTAAAATTATTTGTAAAATTCTTGCCAAAAGATTAAAAAGTATTCTTCCAGTTATTATAGGAGATGATCAAAATGGATTTGTTAAACATAGACAGGGTTTTCATAATGTAAGACGAGTCCTCAACATTCTTCATAATCAAAGTGAACAGGAAGATACAGCCATTCTTTCGCTTGACGCGGAGAAGGCCTTTGATAGAATTGAACGGTCATATCTCTTTGATGTCATTGTTAGATTTGGGTTTGGTAATTTATTTCTGCATTGGATTAAGCTACTACACTGTCAATCTGTGGCTCAGGTTAAGACAAATGAGATAATTTCTGAACCATTTGACATTAAAAGAGGGTGCCCGCAGGGTTCACCTTTATCTCCACTTTTATTCCTTTTAGCTATTGAACCGCTGGCAATAGCTGTTAGAACCAGCGGACAAATACAAGGTGTTAGGATTGGTAGAAAGGAGCATAGAATTGCTTTATTTGCTGATGATGTCATATTATTTTTAAAGCAACTAAAAATTTCTGTGCCCGCTATAAAGGATTTAATAGACCAGTTTGGGGCCTTCTCAGGGTATAAAGTAAATGTAACAAAATCATCATTAATGTTACTTAAACAAGGGTATAATCAAAACGTAAGTCAGAATATATCTGGCTTTACTGTTAATTCTGAACTCACTTATCTAGGCATTAAAATAGTTCCTTCATTAAAAGATGTGGTGGTACTTAACTATAATATAATTCTACAGAAAATTTCCAAAGATTTGGAGCGTTGGATAAGTTTACCACTATCTATTATTGGAAGGATAAGTGTTCTTAAAATGAATGTATTACCTAAACTGTTGTATATGTTTCAAAATGTCCCACTGGCTCCTCCTGCTGGATTGTTTACTAAATTAGCATCATTAGTCAGAGAGTTTATCTGGAACAAGAAGCATCCCCGCATTCGCTTGTCTTTGTTGTATCTTCCCTTTGATACAGGGGGGTTGAAATGCCCCAATTTTTACTGGTACTATCTGGCTATTCAATTAAGGACAATAATGTTTTATTTTGGTGGGGATGGAAGCAAATTCTCTTAAAATGCCATTAAATTTGTACTTATACTCTGCAAAGCCAAAACAGTTAAAGAAAGAAACAAATAATCCTATAGTCCAAAATATGATTGAAGTTTGGTTTACAATTAAAGAAATGATGAATATTAAGAATAATCTCTCTCAGTTTAGTCCTATTTGGGGAAATGCCTTATTTGTACCAGGAAATCTGGACGCAGGGTTCCAGGGTTGGGCAGAAAAAGGTGTTAAGAAAGTGGGTGATCTGTTTTGTGATGGAGTAATGGTTTCATTTGAGGATTTAGTCTCAAAATTTCAAATCCCCCAAAAACACTTTTTTAAGTATTTACAAATTAGAAGCTTCATTTCTTCCATGCAAAATCAGTCTCTCAACATTCCCCAGTTAAGTAAGTTAGAGGAGTTAATGATGAAAAAAGGTGGTAATAAAGGTTTAATTTCAACATTTTATAACTGGATTGTCTCTGCCTCTCCAGATACATCAGTTTCTAAGTTAGAAGCTTGGAGAAAGGACCTAAATATTAATATTTCTGAGGAGACATGGAAGTTAATTTGCTTAAAATCACAAAAACAATCAATTAATAATAACTTAAAGTTATTACAATACAATTGGATCATGCAAACATATGTAACACCAGTGAAATTGAATAAATATAATAACAGAATTCCAGATACATGTTTTAAATGTGGAGAAGCCCGTGGAACATTTTTCCACTGTATATGGGAATGCAGAATTGTCCGTGCATTTTGGCAGGAGGTGATGAACAAAATAAACCAAATTTTGAATAAAAAGATTGCTTTAGATGTAGAAATGTTGCTATTACAAGTGTATTCTAAAAATCTTAAACTAAGAGCCCATCAAATTAAGTTTATGGATTAATGTACATTACAGGCAAAACGTATGATTGCATTAAATTGGAAAACATCAGATCCTCCTGCTATTGGTGCTTGGATAAATTCTTTGGCACAGTGTATGGCAATGGAAACGATAACGTACTTTCTCAAAAACAAGTTAACATATTTTGATGAAATTTGGAAGCCATTTAAAAACTTTATAAAAGAAGTGAACATCGGACAACTCCTGCAGGAGTGTGGATGAGGAGAAAATTGTTTAGTATGTGCTAGCTATTTCTATTGTCTACTTTTTTTTTCTCTCCTTTCTTTTTTGTTTCCTTGAATATGTATAAATGCCACATATTGTACAAATGTATACATATTCTATGTGGGGTTTTTTTTTTTTTTTTTTTTTGTAGGTTTGGAAGAGAGCAGGGTGGGGGGTGGGGGAAAAGGGTTCCTATTACAGCAGCATATTATTGGGAAAACAAACCTTTGTATGTTGTTGCAAAAAGCAATAAAATTTATATTTAAAGAAATGACTGAAGATGAGAAGCACATTTCCTGCTCATGTAAGAAGCCGGATGACAATGAATTTGGCCACAGAGCAGGTGCAGCACGGCAGCAGCTGATGTGTTTTTAATGAGTCCATCTTTTTTCTTCCACTTCATCTGAAAAAACATGATTTCATTTTTGGTCTCATCTCTGTGAAGCGAGGTGATTCCATCATTGTTCCCATGTCTAAGATGATTAGTTCAGTCAAATCTGTGGGTGATTAAGTAAAACACTGCATTAGTCCCGCAGATCGTGAAAACCTTCGCCCATCTGTGGGCCACTAATGTTACTCATGCCGTCTTTCTCCTCCTGTCTGTGGCCTGGATATTCACCTCTCTACACTCCCTGGAAGAACAAAAATCAGCTCAGAGTAAAATGGGTCACTTTGTGAATTTAAGATACGAAAAGTTGTGCTCAGACTCAGAGATGAGTGCTGTTGTAAATGACCTGTTGGAGCACCTCCTTACATGAGTCCTTTTCGTGGATCTGTGGTGGTGGTGGTGAGTGTGTGTGTGTGTGTGTGTGTGTGTGTGTGTGTGTGTGTGTGTGTGTGTGTGTGAGGGGGGGGGGGGGGGGGGGGGGTTAAGGGATTTATGTTTTCTTGTGCCAATGGGAGAAATTTGCCCTCGGGGCTTCCTGCCACAAACTTTGAGATTTTGGAAGCATCTGGGTTTAGCAAGGAGAGAGATCACGGGGTCAGGGTTCAAATATTCCACTTCAAGAGCATTAACCACACTTCTTCTACCTTCCTGATTTATTTCCTCTTTCTCACAATACAGTACAATAGAAAATAATAGAATGGGCATTTGTTATCATTTAGAACATTAACCATTAGAATGGTTCAAACAGCACAACAGAGGAGAAGATGGAGATGCAGCAGGAGAGGAAGGAGAGGAGGCAGGGGAAGAGGGAGGAAAGAGGGGAAGAAGAGATGTGAAATAGTAAAAGAAGAAGAGAGAGGGGAGGGAGGAGGAAAGGGAGGAGGGAGGAGCAGAGGAGACAGTGCTAGAGTTGTCTTCCTCTCCTCAGACGGAGACGTAGAGCGGCTGCGGGCAGGCTGGGCGCTATAAGCGCGCGGAATTGCTGCGCGCGGACAGAGGCGTCTGTGCGCACGTGAGTGTGACAACAGCGGCGCGGAGCTGTGACTGTAACTGAACCGTGAGGCGGGAAAAGTCCTGCGCAGACGCATCGGCATGCTTCACCCGGACAACCGCACGCCCGAAGGCGGCGTCGCGCGCAGCTCTGACCCCCTCGCGTGACGCTGAATGGACCCGATGCGACTCGTCGACCCCCGGCACCTCCCGCAGCTGATGCCCCTGAAGGACCGGGAGCCCACCGCGGCGACGGGCACCCTGGGGCCCCGCAACTCCACGCCGGCCGCGGGAGGAGAGGCCCCGCAGCACCACGCCGTGCCCTGGGTGGCCACCCTGCTGGCCGGCGTCCTCATCGCGACCATCGTGGTGGATGTTATCGGGAACCTGCTGGTCATCGTCTCCGTGTTCAGGAACAGGAAGCTCAGGAAAGCAGGTACACTTGACCTCCCGGTAGATGCTCGTCAGCAGGATTTCTTTGAGTTTTTGGAACTTTGTGATTCCAGAACAGATGTGACCAGATGTTAGGTTACATCAGTGAATGTCTCTCTAAGAGTCCCCAGCATGAATCGTTTTATTTCTGTTCAATTTTATTGATTTCATTTATTGAACTCTTTTCTGCTTGAATAATACTACTTTTCTTTGCAAGTTGGTTGTTTTATATTTTTGTGCTGCAGGCATTTTCCAAGTTTTCCAAGATAAATAAACTCTAGCTTTGCATTTTGCATGTATTTCTTTTGATTTAAAATCATCTTTTTGTGTCCTTTGTTCTGTTTTATTAGATATTTCAGTCACCTGTGAAGCGCCTATAACCTGCATGAAAAGCTAATAAAGTTTAATTGGCTGATGGATCCAATGATGAGATGAAAGCACTTCTCTTTGCTCCTGTGTTTGTCTGTGAGCACATAGGAATTTAATCATTTGGGAGTTAAAAATGAGTGGATTGATCCATTGGTCCATTTTTCTGAGGGCGATGGCTCAGACATGCTTTCATGTTTGTGTATTTCAGTATGTTTGCGTGATATTTTGATGATATCCTAACTGAGAAATCTTATAAAAACCATAAAACAGTCATAATCGTGCAGTTACTTGGTTATTGTAATAGACCTGCAAGAATATTTAGAGAAATAAAAAGAGTATGTGGTACCCCAGAGTCCTCACAGAAGCCACTCTAACATCAGCCTGACAGGTTGATGAGTTCCTTTAATAGCTCTTTTGTTGTGAAAGTCTTGAAGAGTCTGAAGTTTGGCTCTCAGGCACTGATGAGCTGTTGGCTCGTGCAGAGGATCAAACTCTCCGAGACTCCCCGACACGTTTGAGGTGTGAGAAAAACGAAGCGCTGGCAGCCTGACAGCTGACTCACTGTGATCGATGAGTAAAACTCTGACAGCGACACACACTTCAGAAGCACCTGAGCACCTCCTGCTCATCAAACACATCATCATCACAGGTTCTGATAAAGCACTCACACTCCTTCACTGCACTTTTCAATACTCACATATTTCCCCATGAGTTATTTGGCAGTTTTCACATTCTGGTGATGCATGACGTCCAGCAAGACCTCAGAAGAATTAGTCCAGGCAGGAAAATCAATTCATCGGGGTTTCAGACTTGCTGCACCTGCTCGTAGTCTCTCCTCACAGCAATACGCAGCACAGGTCAGGGTGCTGGAGATCAACACATTTTACACAAACTGCGCCGCGCCGCTGTTTAACCTCCAGAAAAATAAATTATGAAGAAAGTAATGCATACTTTACTTAGTCATTGCAGAAAGTAATTAGATTACTTTTGCAGTAACAGTCTAACACTGAACTTTTTGCTTGTGGCCACATGTCCTGCTGCGTTTGTACGGCTCTGATGTCGTGTTGATGGACTGTTCTTTCAGGCCTGAGCTCAGTTAAATCTCCAGTGTCACATTTTTCTCCCTTGGTGCAAAAAACCAGAAGCAGTCATCACTCCAGTTAAAAAATGTGCATTGTTTTTGTCTGAAATGTGGCATGAAACAGCTCGCTTCATCATTTCCACCATCATTTCTTAATGTCTGGTACTAAAAGGCATTTATCACAGCAGCATTTCTATGGATGAGGCTCCACGTGGACGTCCTCAATCTTTAAAATGTAATCTAAACTAATCAAAACCTGTCTTTGAACCTTCGATCTGCATCGTCTCTCAAGTCGGCCGATTTCGTGATTTCGTTTAGCAGTTTTCATGGTGCTGTTCAAACTGTCAGCTGATCTGAGAGAGCATTACTACCTTTTTGTTAGTATTATCATGGACACCGTATCATTACTACTCGATCACACAGGAAGACTGGAACAGATGAAGAGTTTAGTTTGAGATGGTTGAAGTAACCTGCTGCATCTGAGGTTTTTTTCTCTTTGTTGAAGGATCAGAGTGCTTAAAGTGTGAGCACTGACACTGTAGTGGGTTTACATCCTGCTGAGAAACTCCAGATAACAGAAAGACTTTCTTTTTCCAGTCTTTTTAAAATTCACATGAAGGTTGGTATAATTGCACATTTGAGAAATTATACCTTATAGAAGCTGGTAGATCTATAATATCCACTTTACACTGTATAGCTAATTGATTACAAGATCATTTTGTACCCTCATCTTGTTTTTCTGTACTTCAAATAAGACCTCTGCACTGATCTTCTTCTTTTAGAGAGTTATGATAAAATAATGCGACAAAATGCAGAAAAAGAGAGCGTTGTCTACAGATGTGAGCACACCTGTTAATGAACATCATTAACCCTCCAAACAGAACAAGTGTATCTGCTATGCAGCAAATATGAAAACAAAGAGCTACAGTTCCTCTAGTGTCCAGCAGAGGCAGCAGCAGAGAGTCAGTCCCATCTGGTGTTTAAGTCTGACGTCATTAGCTGTTTCTGGGTCCAAACTTTGCTTCAGGTCCCTAAATCAAACGAACACTGCAGCATCACTGAGAGTGAGATCACTGTATAAATTCTTGACTGTTTAAATGATCGGTGTGGCTGCTCTACCAGGTGTAACAGTAAAGTTTAACATCCAAGCATCCATGAAAACAGAATTTCTGAAATTTAACGGAGTTAGAATTTAGCAGGACGTTAGCTCACTAGTTTCCATCTAAAGATGATATACCATGTTCTGACTGAGGGATTTCTGTAAGATTAAAACGTACAGCTCTGTTATCACTTCAGACATAAATGAAGACAGAAAACTAAACAGCAGTGACGTTAGTAGGGTTACTGAAGCTGCACTAGCTGGTATATAATGATGTGCTATGCGGTGGCTAGCTACACAGCTATGTTAGCATAATATAAACAGACCGAAGCTGGAGGATGAACGCTAACTTTTTTCCACTCGATAAAAGTTAACGTGAGTGTTCCCAATGGTTAGGGACAAATGCATTCACATGGCAGGATGCTGTAAAGAGACCAAACTTCAGTCAGGAGAAACAACTGAGATAATTCATCCACAATACGAGGTTAGCCATTAATATACTTCTGCATGGGCTGGGATGTAGTTACATCGTAAGGGTTTAAAAACTGAGCTTTAAAATGAATAGTGGTAATAAAACCCGAGAAAGGTAAACAGTGATTACTGACTTCAAGATACAAATCATTAAAACATGTTAAAAACACAACAGCCTTAATAAACGTAGAGTAGTCTGGACTCGGAAGCAGGATTCATACGTCATCACTTAAAAAACGGATAGACTCCCATGTAAAAATAAACGTATTTACAGCCTGATACACAAACTGTTTTAGTTTCTATAGATAATTTCCCCTTTCATAACACCTGTATGAGGAAGGATGTTTTTAAAATTCCCCTTTTGCATTATTAGGGGTGTGGCCTCTTTTTTACTTACAGGTAAAAGGCAATACAGAAAGCAGTAGCTGCTCCATTCTTGGGCCAATTTAGGCTTTTTTAACAACCAGCATGATAAAAAAAATGCTTTATTCTCTCTCTCAAAAGTCAATGTTAGTAATTTTCATTTAAAGACCCTCCCATTTCACATACACCAACATCCAAAAAGTGCCAACCCAAAAGTTGGCTTCATTAACCTCAAGAGTTATTCCTTCTGTCTATCCCTAAAGCTTGCACTCAAACTGAAACTGGGTGTTTCCTCCACCTGGAATTATCTCTGTGAGCTGCTTGTGCCAAATGTTCATTTTAAGTGACCTGTAGTCTGTAAATATTCTGTCTGATCTTTTGATGCATGCTCAATCATCAAGGTAAGGAAGTCCCAAAAGGTTGATTCTGTTCATCTGGACGTTTTAGTGGGAGAAACGTTTAGTCACTCATCCAAGTGAGTTCTGCAGGTTTCCCCAACCTTATAAACAGTACATTTGCACATTAATAGATTCAAAATTCAAAACGTTTATTGTCATGTGTACAAAGAAAAGCATTTCTCTATGCAATGAAATTCTTTCTCTGCTGTCCACACACAGATGCCTGTTAATATGTACAAATAGAACTAGAACAAATAAAATATAAACAGTATGAATAAATACATACAACAAAAATTGAAACAGATAAATAGATTTATATGCAAAAGAGCTATGAGCTTAATATGCTGGTTTGATATGTAAGATGATGTGATGTGCAAAGGTTATTTTTACTGTTAAAATAGGTCAGTTGTTCAAGAGTCTGATAGCAGTGGCGAAGAAGGAGTTGTTCAGTCGGGATGTTCTGGACACTTCTGCCCTCAGGACAAAGGTTTAGAAGTGTGAACAGTCCATGTTCGGGGTGTGTGGGGTCTTTGAGGATGGAGTTCAATTCAATTTTATTTATATAGCGCCAAATCACAACAAAAGTCGCCTCAAGGCGCTTCATAGATACAGAGAAAAACCCAACAATCATATGACCCCCTATGAGCAAGCACTTTGGCGACAGTGGGAAGGAAAAACTCCCTTTTAACAGGAAGAAACCTCTGGCAAAACCAGGCTCAGGGAGCGGTGGCTATCTGCTGCGACCGGTTGGGGTGAGAGTCAGCTCTCCTCTGGACTCTGCGATGGTATATGCTCTGCAGAGAGGGCAGCGGGGGAGGCGTTTGCAGTCCATAGCAGTAGTGCTGCCATACCATGCACTGATGCAGCTGGTCAGTGTGCTCTCCACAATGAAGCTGTAGAACCTGCTGAGGATCTTGGCCAACATACCAAATTTCCTCAGCTTCCTCAAGAAATACAGCCGCTGCTGAGCCTTCTTGACCAGCTGTGTGGTGTTCAGTGTCCAGGTGAGGTCCTCAGTGATGTAGACGCCCAGGCATGTAAAGCTGCTCACCCTCTCCACCTCAAAGCCCCGGATAAACAGCGGCTGGTGAGGTCTTGTGTCCACTATCATCTCTTTTCTTTTATCAGTGTTGAGGGTGAGGTTGTTGTCCTCACACCATGACACCAGACCGGCCACCTCTCTCCTATAAGCCACTTCGTCCCCTCCAGTGATGCAACCAATCCCTGCTGTGTTGTCCGCGAACTTCAGTACGGTGTTATCCCTATTGGAGGCGACACAGTTGTGGGTGTACAGGATGTAGAACATGGGACTGAGGACCAACCCTGTGGAACGCCAGTGTTTGTAATAATGCTGGCTGAAGTCCTGTTGCCGATCTTGACGGACTGGGGCCTGCCAGTCAAAAAGTCCTGTAGCCAGTCACAAAAGGTGGGGTGTAGGCTGAGTGTTGCCAGCTTGTGAGTGAGTTTATGTGGGATGACTGTATTGATACTGGGGGCTTTGCATTGCTGAGACAGGCCAAAACCTTTGTCCGTAGTTGCTCTGCTTCCACGTCTGCAATGTTGTTTCGAATTAATGTTTCTGTGGCTGTGATCAGTCCACTAGCGGGATTTGTCTCTGCTTGGGTGAGTTGTCTGTCAGACATATTTTTCACCCACTTGTCCACACTTCTCTGTGTGGCATCCATCTTTCTTCTGGCCGCTGAGAACACTCTCTGTATTTTGCTTGTGTTTCTGATGCTCAGCAAGTCAAACTTTCTTTGTTGCCTGGTCTTAGACTATGTCCACACTATAGATAGATTTGAAAACAGCGTTTTCGTCTGAAAATGCTCCGCGTCCACACTAGCGTTTTCAGTCGTTTTCAGAGTTGTCCGTCCACATTGAAACGGCTGAAAATGCTTACGTTCCAGTACTGCGCATGCAAGAAGAACAAGAAGATTTGGCCTGCCTCATTTCTGTCTGCCATTTATTTACTTTACGGCTCGTTGAAACGTCGCAGCAAAAGGTTGGGGAAAAGCACCAAGTTTTTTAAATGGAAAAACAATGAGGTGGAGTTGTTGCTGCAAGTAACACAAAAGTACAAAGTTGCCAAAGCGCGTGAGAATTAAATGATTTGAAGAAAAGGAACATGTACAAACTGATATTAATCTTTAACAGGGCTGTCATAATTGAAAGCAAACAAAACAACTGCTGTATAATACCCTCCGCTATCTTTGTTTAACCCTCTCAGGCTCAAATTAAACTTTTTGTTGCTAATGCACAACCAAGTCCTGCAGTGGTACTTCTGAGTAAAAAAAACTCATAAAATATGTATGTGGGGTAATCAGGTTGTTAATTTTTAACTGTTGCAAATCGGCAACGCCTGCCTTGAGAGGGTTAATTGGTCACATGACCGCTTCACATGACTGAAATGCATCATCGTTTTAGAAAGTCTGCGTTTTCGAGTGTCCACACTGCGACGGGACAGCTTTGTTTTGAAATGTATGCGTTTTCAAGAGCATTTTCAAAACGAAAACGCATTAATGTGGATGTAGCCTTAGACTTTTCACGCTGTGCTAGACGAGCCTTCTCAGTGAATTCGAACACCTTTTGAAAAGTATTCTTATTTAGAAGCATTGTAAGACTTTGTGAAGCTGCCCCTAACTGACCTCACTGCCCATTCCCACATAGCAAGGAGGTCTGGCCCGGATCTGGTATCAAGCCAGCACTGCTGGCTGACTTCTGGCATGATAAGACGTATGTCATCCTGATATGGCCCAGGTAGGCCTGGCATAGATGACACTGTCTATGTGATGGCATGCCATATCTGGCTCGATTGTGGTTTGGGTCATGTGGCCGAGGTTCATAGAAAACAGGTCTTCCCTGGATCTGGCATCAAGCTGGCACTTCTGACTGACCGGTGTCATGGCAGGGTGTATGTCAACCAGATGTGGGCCAGGTCTGGCCATGATGGCACTATTTATGTTCCTATTTTCCTACTTTAGTTAGGAGACCCAAATGCCATGTTGCAATACTATACTGCTATAGTAGCCAGCGTTTCAAATGCAGGTTTGACAGGTTTGTGAATGTATACTTTATCCAAAACCTAGCGATGGTTTACAGTTTACCACTGGGTGGCTGTAGCTCAGGAGGTAGAGCAGGTCACGTGCTAATTGGAAGGTTAGCGGTTCGATCCCTGGTTCCTCCAGTCTGCATGTCAAGAGTGTGAATGTGTGGGAAGCACACAGTTAGGAGAAAGTGTCTGAATGTTGTATAGAGTACTTTGAGTAATCTAGGTACCTAGGAAAGTGTTATATAAGAGTCAATCCATTCACTGTCTGAACAGAGTTTTGTCATGTTACTTTTGCACTGTTTTGCATGTTCTGACAACTGGCAAACATTCCCACCTATGGACAATTTAGAGTTTGCAGTTAACCTACCCCCACTAACTGCATGTCTTTGCACTGTGGGAGGAAGCCCGAGAACCCGGAGAGAACCCACGCACGGGAAGAACATGCAAACTCCACACAGAAAGACCCCGGCCTAATGGTGGAATCAAACTCAGTACCTTCTTGCTGTGAGGCAACAGTGCTAACCACCATGCCGCCCTTGTTTGAATTAGTGGGTAAATAAAGACTGGGATGATTATCCAAGATCATTCTTTGTCACCTTCCAGTTAGTCCATAACACTTGATCTCCAGAACATCACCTTGCTGTGGTGAAAAGTTATTAAACCAACACATTCTGTTGATCCCTGAGCCGGGGTTGTAATGATAAAAGTTGGAAATCTGGATGAATTATTCACCTCTGTCATTTATTCTTCTCGCTGCCTCCTCAGATATCTGATCACTCATCCTGTCCTCTCTTATCCCTCCTCTTCCTCCCCTTCCTCCCTTCTCTTCAGTAGCCTCATCTCCTTAATTTTCTTCACGGTTCTTCTCCTGCATGTCCATTTTTCTCCTCTCTCCTGCCTTTCTTGTCCTTTCCACTTGATTCATCCTCTCCAACTTTTCGTCTTTCTCCCTCTCTCCACAGTGTCCTTTTATCCTTCCTTTTCAATGATTCTCCTCTTCATTGCTCTTTTCTTTCCTCCTCCTGTCCCATCAGGTCTCTTATCTCTCAGATTTTCTCCTCTCGACTGCATCCTTCTCTCCTCTCCTGAGGGTAAATGATTCTCCTCTTTTCTCCATTTTCTGCTCTCCCTCTCCATCTACCCTGATCACTGGTGTTACACTTCATCACCACATCTACACAAGCCCGACAGACTACCTTCATTCCTAACCTGCAAACTCTTCTTTCAGCTGCTCGTGCTGAAAAAGAAGCAGAGATTTTATATGTAAAGTAATTTCCGAGTTGGGCTGCTCTGCTCAGGTCTCAGAGGGACTGTTCAAACATGGGTGGAAGCGCAGTGTATCAGCGTCAAGGGTTACTGGCTGACTGCCCAAACTCTACCTGTTCAGCTCATTTTCTGGCTCTGAAACTGTGCGCTGTGTCCAGCAATCAATTTGATTGAGTCAGACTGTCCTGTTTGATCTCAGGTTCAGAACATCAGCAGAGCTCAAACTTTTCTGAGAACAGTCCCATTGGGCCGGAGCAAACCACACAAAGCTGCTTCATTCATGAATCTCATACATCTGCCCTTCATTAGCACTGCAGACGCAAATGCTCATCTCAAATATTCACGAGTAACAGCTCCAGTACAAAATGCTCTTACTGCAGGAAAAACATGTGGACATATCTGCAAGTTCACTCACAGGTTTCAGAAGAAACTCTCTGACGTGCTTTTTTTATAGGCTAGCCTGGAGGTTAGCCTCACCCTGGATTCATTAGCAAAAACAACTCAATTGGATTTTGCATTATTGCTAAAAAATGCTCTGTGGATAAAAATCTTCAGGATATGTTTGTTCAGGGAGATTAGGCTAACTTTAGCCTGTGGTCACATGACTTCCATGATGCTAAGTTTCATCTCAATAAGCCTCCTACTCTCTGGGATCTGCAAAACCTTTATGAGTCCGGTATTTAATAGACATGCGCACAAATACCATGACCATGCACAGTGTGGGGGTTCAAATCGCCCAGCTTCACCCAGGGTGGAGTGTGCATGAATGAATTGAATTGCGCCCTGTGGAGTTTTACTTTTCTCCACTGAAACACAGTTCAAGGATCTTTACTGCACAGCAAATAAAATATTATTTTTTATGCTCAAGCTAGCAGCGCTTAAGTAGAGTAAATTTGGAATGGAGTCAGGGCTATGCCAGGTTTTCTGCTTCCTTCAGACCTCTAATGTGACCATGAGCTGTGGTCATACAGCTGTGAGGATACAAGGGCCAGAAAAGAATCCTCTAAAAGGTGTCCTGGCTCATCCTCAAAGGCCAGGTGAAGAGCTCTGTCAGAGCCGGTTGACTTGCTGGACACCTCCTTCCCAGATAGCAAAATTGGTATGGCCCGGATCTGGCCCACACAATGTGCTTACAAATGGCTCACAAAGAATGACATCCCTTTGGTGGCCCAGATCTGGTTTGCAAGAGGTGGCCCACATATGGGCCAGCACAAAGACAGTTGCAGACATACTGGTGGTCCTGTGCTGGCCCATCTGCGGATCACCTCTGGCAAACCTGGTCTGGGCCACCAAAGGGTCGTCATTCTTTGCGGTATGTGGGCCATGTGTAAGTTGCGTGCAGCGACGGGCCAGTTGCAGACAAACTGCTGGCCCTGTGCTGGCCCAGAACAGTTTCAGCTCTGGCCCCACATGTCAGCCTAATGTGTACTTTAATCAAGCCATGTAATAACAACATGTGCCCAAACGTAATAGTGCAAAAGTAACATGACAAAACTCCGGTCAGACAGTCAATGGACTGATTCTTTTATAGCGCTTTTTCACTCTGTCAGATTACTCAAAGAGCTCTATACAACATGCTGCAGTCACACACTTTCTCTAAACTACATGCTTCCTAACTGCATTCATTCACATTCACACTCTTGACATACAAACTGGAGGAGGCAGGGATCAAACCACTAACCTTCTGATCAGTAGGTAAACTGCTCTACCTCCTGAGCTACAGCCACTCTGCGGCAAACCCGTCAAACCTGCATTTGAAACGTTAGCTACTATAGCAGTATAGTATTACAACATGGCATTTGGGTCTCCTAACTAAAATAGGAAAATAGGAACATAAATATTGCCATCATTGCCAGACCTGGCCCACATCTGGTTGACATACACCCTGCCATGACACTGGTCAGTCAGAAGTGCCAGCTTGATGCCGGATCCAAGGAAGACCTGTTTTCTATGTGGGTTAGTGAGGTGTTTCATGTCCTGCTGGGAGGAACTGGATGTGTCTCCAGTTATTGTGCTTCCAGTCGTTGCCTGCATCTTGATTTCTGATCACCCGAGTGGAGGTGGGCTTTTTCTTGTTGCTAGTTTTTGGCTTCTGATCTGGATTTCAAATGCATGTGTCATATCACCTTGGATGTGCATGAGACACAGGAGCCAGACTTGCTGGTGTAATAAAAATTTGTTAAATTTGTAAGAAACAATGATGGGTTCATCTAGCATAAACCTATTGCTGGAACGCCAAGACAATTCTACTACAATGTCAAAAGCAAGACGCAAGTCACTAGAGCTCTTTGTGTTGCTCGTGCACGAGGGAGAGAACCGTGACGAGTGCTGTTCCTGATGCTTGAACCTCAGTCACTCTCAGTTAGCTCCCCCGTAGCACTGCTCTTTATTGTGATTACATGAATATGCATAGTCTCGTTAACATTTGACGTCTTACATAGGCATGTGAACAAAGTACCGTTTGTGTGTATGTGTAGATATGCGTGTGTGTGTGTGTATGTATATGGGCGTGTGTGTCAAGATATGACCCTGTGACTCCCCAAAGCTGGTGCTAGGAGCCCAGCGGTCCACCTAAACAAAGGGCTCTTATACTTAAGCAGATACAGAGTAGGTGTCTTCCCATAGTATAAATCAGAAAGAGAAGGTACGACCTCTCTCATGACCCTAGGATGTGTGTGCATGCTAGAACACTCTGGAAGGCACACAGAGTCTTTGCAGACTGCTAAGGATCAGACCTCCATAATTATGCAATCGATTTTATACCTCTAACCATATATGAGTCTATATTTCTAAGCATAAATGATAATCCAACAATATAAACCTAACAAACAACATTTCATTTGCGTCCTCTTAATATTTTGACAATTTTAGCATTTTATGAGTCACTTAAATGATTTCATAAATGAGTAATCTATATGCCATCTTTTCATGAACTATCTGCACAGGACCACAGTTACTTTAAAAAAATCTGCTCTGAAACAACAGCACAACACTTCATCCTGAAGTCTGTAATACTCAGATATTTAAACATATGTTAATGGTCAGCGTGTGCTCACAGATGGAGTTTGGCCAGTTTTAAGAGTTTTCAGAGTTGGGATGGTGGGAGGATCCTCTGAATCATGACAAGCAAAGCTGAGCAGATGGCTTTTTATATAAATGTATATATATATATATATCTATATATATATATATATATATATATATATATATATGCTGATTATATACATGCACACTAGAGGCTAAAGTATTTCAAGTATTTAACTATGTTGTCTGTTTTTGTGTTTGTCACAGTGAGGAAGAGGTAGTGCAGATCAGCGGAAAGCATTTTAATAAAGTTCAGATTAATAATGTGATTTATGCTCTGCTGAGTTTATCAGACACACAAGTCTTCAGTTCTACAGAAAATGATCATTAAACACAACATGAGGAATTATCGTATTTTTTGGACCATAAGGCTGCCATGGTATAATTCTCAAACACGTACCCTAAAGCAGATGACTCGTAAGCTGGAGAGGAAATGGCGTGTCACAAATTTAGAGAATCATCATTTAGGCTGGAGAAATAGTTTGTTGCTTTATAAGAAAGTCCTCCGCAAAGCCAGAATATCTTACTATTCGTCACTGATTGAAGAAAATAAGAACAACCTCAAGTTTCTCTTCAGCACTGTAGCCAGGCTGACAAAAAGTCAGAGCTCTTTTGAGCCAACCATCCCTTTAACGTTAACTAGTAATGACTTCATGAACTTCTTCACAAATAAAATTTTTATCAATAGAGAAAAAATTACCAGTAATCATCCCACAGATGTAATATTATCTACAGCTACTCTTAGTACCATTGATGTTAAGTTAGACTCTTTTTCTCCAATTGATTTTTCTGAGTTAACTTCAATAATTACTTCCTCCAAACCATCAACGTGTCTTTTAGACCCCATTCCTACAAAACTGCTCAAAGAAGTCCTGCCATTAATTAATTCTTCGATCTTAAATATGATCAACCTGTCTCTAATAATTGGCTATCTACCACAGGCCTTCAAGTTGGCTGTAGTTAAACCTTTACTCAAAAAGCCATCTCTAGACCAGCAGTCTTAGCTAATTATAGGCCAATCTCCAACTTTCCTTTCATATCAAAAATCCTTGAAAGAGTAGTTGTCAAACAGCTAACTGATCATCTGCAGAGGAATGGCTTATTTGAAGAGTTTCAGTCAGGTTTCAGAGCTCATCACAGCACAGAAACAGCTTTAGTGAAGGTTACAAATGATCTTCTTATTGCCTCTGACAGTGGACTCGTCTCTGTGCTTGTCCTGTTAGACCTTAGTGCAGCATTCGATACTGTTGACCATAATATCCTATTAGAGCGATTAGAACATGCTGTAGGTATTACAGGTACTGTGCTGCAGTGGTTTGTATCATATCTATCTATTAGACTCCAGTTTGTACATGTAAATGGAGAGTCCTCTTCACACACTGAGGTTAATTATGGAGTTCCACAGGGTTCAGTGCTAGGACCAATTCTGTTTACACTATACATGCTTCCCTTAGGCAGCATCATTAGAAGACATAGCATAAATTTTCACTGCTATGCAGATGACATCCAGCTCTATCTATCTATGAAGTTAGATAACACACCAATTAGTTAAACTGCAGGAATGTCTTAAAGACATAAAGACCTGGATAACCGCTAACCTTCTGCTTCTTAATTCAAATAAAGCTGAGGTTATTGTACTTGGCCCTGAAAATCTTAGAAATATGGTATCTAATAGAGGTGGGAATCACCATACATCCCACGATACGATATTATCACAATACTTAACGCACGATACGATATTATTGCAATTTTTAAAAATATTTTGTGATATTCAGATTCTGTACATAAAGGTAAACTTTATCAATATTCATTTTATCTAATATCAAAGTCTCACACTCAGTCTTTCTCTCATTTCAGTCAGTTTTATTGTTGACAAACTGAACGGTTTGTATTACAGTCTAGACCAAATTAACTGAATGCATAAACAAAACTGCTCAAAGAAGTCCTGCCATTAATTAATTCTTCGATCTTAAATATGATCAACCTGTCTCTAATAATTGGCTATCTACCACAGGCCTTCAAGTTGGCTGTAGTTAAACCTTTACTCAAAAAGCCATCTCTAGACCAGCAGTCTTAGCTAATTATAGGCCAATCTCCAACTTTCCTTTCATATCAAAAATCCTTGAAAGAGTAGTTGTCAAACAGCTAACTGATCAGGATAAAGCAGGATAAAGCAGGATAAAGTTGAACTTGGACTTGCAACCATCTGGTACAATTATAGCTATTCTGAACTATGAAATTTATGAAAACTATGCAGCCCCTTCAGCAACTGAAGAATTAGAAAGTAAATTAAGACAAAATATAATTTTACATTAAATAAAAAAGTTTTAAACATAATTAAAATAAAACATGTCTTAAATTAAAATAAGTAAACTGTCATGTTTATTGCTGACAAAAAAAAAGTTAAACACATTTGGACAGTGAAGGAATGTCAGGATTCTTGCTCAGAAAAAGGATCAACATGCTGTGAAGTCAGAGCATGTTCCAGTCCACAAAAACTTTTTTTGTAACAAAATATCGATTTCTGCTGTCCCTGTATCAATACATTATTAGCAAACAAAATATCACGATACTACACAGTATCAATTTTTTCCCCCACCCCTAGTATCTAACCAGATTCTTACTCTGGATGGCATTACCTTGGCCTCCAGTAACGCTGTGAGGAACCTTGGAGTCATTTTTGACCAGGATATGTCCTTCAACGCACATATTAAACAAATATGTAAGACTGCATTCTTCCATTTGCGCAACATCTCTTAAGTTAGAAATATCCTGTCTCAGAGTGACGCTGAAAAACTAGTTTATGCATTTATTACTTCCAGGCTGGACTACTGCAATTCATTATTATCAGGATGTCCAAAAAACTCACTGAAAAGCCTTCAGCTAATCCAAAATGCTGCAGCAAGAGTCCTGACAGGGACTAGAAAGAGAGAGCAGATTTCTCCTGTTTTGGCTTCCCTTCATTGGCTTCCTGTTAAATCCAGAATTGAATTCAAAATCCTGCTCCTCACATACAAGGTCTTAAATAATCAGGCCCCATCTTATCTTAATGACCTTATAGTACCATATCACCCTATTAGAGCACTTCGCTCTCGCTCTGCAAAACTACTTGTTGTTCCTAGAGTATTTAAAAGTAGAATGGGAGGGAGAGCCTTCAGTTTTCAGGCCCCTCTTCTGTGGAACCAGCTTCCAGTTTGGATTCGGAATACAGACACTATCTCTACTTTTAAGATTAGGCTTAAAACTTTCCTTTTTGCTAAAGCATATAGTTAGGGCTGGACCAGGTGACCCTGAATCCTCCCTTAGTTATGCAGCAATAGACATAGGCTGCCGGGGGATTCCCATGATGCATTGAGTTTTTCCTTTCCAGTCACCTTTCTCACTCACTATGTATTAATAGACATCTCTGCATTGAATCATATCTGTTATTAACCTCTGTCTCTCTTCCACAGCATGTCTTTTATCCTGTCTTCCTTCCCTCGCCCCAACCGGTTGCAGCAGATGGCCGCCCCTCCCTGAGCCTGGTTCTGCCAGAGGTTTCTTCCTGTTAAAAGGGAGTTTTTCCTTCCCACTGTCGCCAAAGTGCTTGCTCATAGGGGGTCATATGATTGTTGGGGTTTTCTCTGTATCTATGAAGTGCCTTGAGGTGACTTTTGTTGTGATTTGGCGCTATATAAGTAAAATTGAATTGAATTGAATTGAATAAGGCGCACTGGATTATAAGGCGCATTAAGCGAAACAAAATGGTCAATATTAATGACTAACCTCGTATTGTGGATGGATTATCTTGCATTAACTTTTATCGAGTGAAAAAAAGTTAGCATTCATCCTCCAGCTTCACTTTGTTTATGTTATGCTAACATAACTGCGTCGCTAGCGATCACGTAGCACATCATTATATACCAGCTAGTCCAACTTCAGTAACCCTATAAAAGTCAATGCTGTTTAATTTTCTGTCTTCATTTATGTTGGAAGTGATAGCAGAGCTGTACGTTTTGTTCAGAAATCTCTCAGTCAGAACATGGTATATCATGTTTAGGTGGAAACTAGCAAGCTAACTTCCTGCTAACTTCTAACTCCGTTAAATTTAATAAATTCTGTTTTCATGGATGCTTGGATATTGAACTTAATTGTTACACCTGGTAAAGCAGCACTACTGATCATTTACACAGACAAACTCTCAGTGATGTTGCAGCATTCGTTTGATTTTGGGACCTGAAGCAGACGGAGTTTTGAACCAAGATTACTCCGCGAAGCTCCCGACTACGGTAGCCGTAATGGTACGACAATCCATCAAGCGGTGCGGCTTCATAGCTTAGCATAGTCGTACTAAAACATTTTTTGAGATATTTTTGAGCGCCATGTACCACATAAAATCGGTTCGAGGTCAGTAAGCACAACCAGAATTCATACATAAGGCGCACAGGATTATAAAGCGCACTGTCTATAGTGTGGAAAATACAGTACTGTGTGTTAAAGGAGGTTAGATGTGATCAATTGATTATGGAGCATTCACAGGCCAGCTGTCAGCATGTAAAGGAGTGACTGTGTGCTGCTGTCAGCAGGACTGCTGTCCAATAATCAGTCTTAAACTGGCAGACACAAGCACATGTTTTCACAGGAAATCTTTATGAAATTAAGCATAATTAGCTTGTATTGACTGTTCCCGATAATGAGACAGTCTCATGGGGGTATTTAAAGTGATGGACTTTAAAGCTTCAGTTTCTTAATCTCGTCACAAACATAATGGGAGGAGGCATAGTTAATTCCCATATTTTCCTCTCCTTGCATGAGTTCTGATTCTGGTTACCTGCAGACTGTAACTGCACCCCACCGGTGAGCCTTCACAAAGTCCAGGGTCATACTGAGATCACAGCCTAACCAGTGGACAGGTGTCAGATCACTCACCGTCTCACCGGCTTTCATACAGTACAGAAAACAGAAATAGAACTTTTGATCTGTGCCAGAACCCCTGGGCATATGATAAATAGGCATTTTCCTGTTTTTTTTCCTTTCACAGTAAAAGTTTTTGACATCTATAATGTGCAATTTTTGTATTTAAAAAAGTCTTCAATGACCATATGACCATTTCTTATATAACTGCTCTTGTTTTGATTTTTAGACACAGAAAGTCGATCTGTTTCTTTGTGCACATTCATCCGTCCATCAACCGTCCGACCATTCATCCAACCGTCCATCCATCCATCCATCCATCCATCCATCTTTCCATCCATTCATCCAACCGTCCATCCAACGATCCAACCCTCCATCCATCCAACATCTGTCCAACTCTCCATCCAACCGTCCATCAATCCAACTGTCCATCCATTCATCCAACCATCCGTCCATCCATCCATCCATCCATCCATCCATCCAACCGTCCATCAATCCAACTGTCCATCCATTCATCCAACCACCCGTCCATCCATCCATCCATCCAACTGTCCATCCATCCAATCATTCATCCAACCGTCCATCCATCCAACCGTCCGTCCATTCATCCAACCATCCATCCAACTGTCCATTCATCCAACTGTCCATCCTAGCTGTAAGATTAATGTACTTCACATTTCATGTGTGAAACTGTCTGCTGCGTGTTGTTGGGTGTTCTATAGAAAGGGTTAAAATGTGGTTCCGGGCTCGGAGGGTCAGTGACCGTCAGCATCAGGGTTCACCTGAAGTCTCACATCTGAACAGTTATAGTGTTCAGATGTGAGATGTTCCATAGTGATTTACACATTACAGTTTTTCTCCATTGGTTTGGCTCATTTCTTGAAACAGAAATTACATTCTCAAAACTCTAAGATCATTTGGCAAAACACTCTTACAGTTTAGCACAACACTATAGCTCAACTGCAAAAGCTCATCTCTTCCAAAACTGGTCACTCAGGCTTCAATCTAAATCCCTTTCTCATTTAAACAGTCAGTGTCTCCAAAATGGCAAAGATCCTTCTCAATAGCTTTGGCTCATTTCTCGACACAGATCGGACATTCTCATCATTCTTGGTGCTTTTGTCAAAATAAACCTGGATGGTTGATCACAACAACATGGTCCACCTGCAAAAGCTCATATCTCTCCTAAAACAGTTCACTCATGTGTCAAAACTACATTTCTTTCTAATCTGAATAGTCAGTGCCCCCAAAATGCATCGTCCCTATGGCATTGTGTGAGTACTGCCATACAAAATGTTTAGATGTTTTGTCACTATGGCAGAGGACCAAAAATATACAACAGAAAAGAGTAGCCTCCAAGGTTTGACATCACAGATTGCACTCACACTACCAAGGAAATGATAACCATTTTTTATTCACACACAAAGAAAGTTTCATACATATGTAAAAAGAAAATGTACATTACAGTAGTAAATTGTATGAACACAAAATCAAAAAACAAGGACTTATTCAGTGGTCGCTGTACTCATTCTCCCGCTCTTGTCCACTGTCTTCACCCTCCTGATTATTTACACGCTGTTGTCCGTCTGGCCACAGATTCTCGTCCACATCACAGCAGATACTTTCTCTTGCGATGCAATGAGGGAAGAAACGGCGTGCATGCTGCAACCATCCCCTGCATTGATGGTTGCGGCATGCACGCCCCTGGGACGGCTGATCCTGAGCATGATGCTCTCCACCTCCAAGCAGAAAAAAAACCCTCCTCTATCAGATTGAGGAAAGGAGAGTAAGGTGGTAGGAACCCCATGACCATCCTTGGATGCGTTGCAAACCAGCCCCTAATGAGTGGGCTATGGTGGAAATTGACATTGTCCCACACAATTACATAAATGGGTAGGTGAGGTCCTATGAGACCTCTCTCATTTTCAGGGATAAAATCGGTATAAAGGCGATCCAAGAAGATGAGGAGCTTGTATGTGTTGTATGGGCCAAGACTGGGGATGTGAGTGGCCACATAATTTTCAGAAATGGCAGCACACATAGTTATATTGCCCCCTCGCTGACCTGGGACATCCACTGTGGCCCAGTGGCCAATAATATTACGGTCTTCGGCCCTTGGCCAGGTTGAAGCCAGCTTCATCCACGAACACCAGGATGTGAGGGGTCTCATGTCCTTCCAATGCCATTATTCTCTAAAATAGAGTAAAGACCATAAAATCAGTCATACAGAAGAGTCATATACTACAGTTAGACAATTACATGTTCTCCCCCACAGGTTCAATATACTACAGGCCAGTGATAGGCCTATGAGGAAGTACTGCAGGGGTATTTGATAGAAAGGGGAGTGGGAAATACTGATGACTTACTGAGATGTTACAGTAAAACCTACAGTATTAGATAGATTTGATAAGGATTATAATGAGAATTGTATCTGTCAAGTGTTCCTCTGACTGTGAGGTGTCCACACTTGAAAAAGACCAGACTTTGAATTTCACTCAACTTTATTTAGACCAACTAGTTGGTAGGTAGCAGCAGGTAAAAAACCTTTCAACACAAAAATAAAGAACACTTCATCAACCATTCAGATAAATTACATGCATTACACAAAAGACAGATGAAATAACAAAATACACTTCAGTAAAGCCATTTACCATGTGGTTAACTGTGTTAATTTAACTGTGGTCCTTAAATAAATATACACAATGTGTCTTCTTTGCATTTAACACTTTTTTATAAACAATTGTATTTTAAAGTATACATTTTAGAGTTCACAAACATTTTAATAGAGACTTTAACTAAGGATTTTCTTTACAAAGAATTATTTTCTTTAAATCAAAACCAAACATTTATTCTCTATTTTTACGATCCACCCAAGGATTTGGGGGGTAACTATTTTTAATATTAAGTAACATAAATATGTGGGAACACTAACTGCACAAACAATTTATTCAAACTTAAACATTCTTTTTTGTCAATATAATTTTTTTAACTTAAATGCAGCAACTATTTCCCTAAGGAATCCACCACCAATCCTGGACATCAGTGCTACTCTGGATTTCACCAACGCGGTTTGCGAAGAAGGTCTGGAAACCGTAGCTCTCATGCTGGATTGCACCCAAGACGGTCTGGCTGTCGACGAGGTGGTACCATTTTTTGACCTGGATTCTGCAGTGTCTCTGGAAGTAGGTCTTCAGACGGACAGCAAAGACTGCGCCACACATCTCTGCTTTAACAGGATCACCTTTGTAGTTGAGAGGCGTCAGTTTGGCTTTGGACTCTACTAGTCTCACAATGACACCATGGCTGCAGCTCCAGCGAAGGTACATCACTGCACCATATGCATGTTCACTGCCATCAGAGAACATGATGGCACTGGGCTCTGCACAAGGATCTGGTGGAGTCAGGGCTCTAGTGAAATGCAGTTTTTTCAGGTCAGCATACTCTTCCAGAAGCTTTATAGCGTCTTCTCGGAGACCTTCAGACAAGGCTGCGTCCCATGTGTCTTCGAGGCAGTGCTTTACTTTTGCTTCTTGGAAAGCTCTCCTTACCAGGATGGCACCCTTTTGTTTGACGGGAGTCACTAGACCGAGTGGGTCGTATAGGCCGGAGACTTGGCTTAGCAGTTCTCGCCTGGTGAGTGGATCAGGTGTTTGCTCTCTGACTTCTTCTCTGAGCAGGTCTTGACCAAGGCGCATTTTTCTCCTTTTCTTTGAGAAGTTCACTGCAACCATGACATGAAGCTTGTCATCATTGATGGTGTAGCCAAGGCCAAGGGCTTTGTTGTCATCTTCCGTCAGCTGGTTCGGCAGGATCATAGTCTTTGGCTCTGATCGAGGCAACTCTTTCTTCGACTCCTCCCTCCCACTTTGACTGGAGTAGACCCAAGGCTTCATGTAGAATCCTCCAGCTCTCAGGATGTGCTCAATGTTGGCTGTTAGGCGTCTCAGATGGTCGAGGTCATTGTGTGATGTCAGGATGTCATCGACATAAGCATCTTCTTCCAGCACACGTTTCTCCTCTGTGAAGTGACTGAAGGTAGGTAGGTTTGCAGTTTCTCTCATGGCGACTTGGGCTATGCAACCAGCAGGTTTGTCTCCAATGTTGACTCTTGTTATAGCATAGTCTTCTATGTCTGCATCTTCTGTGTCACGCCACAAGAATCTGTGCAAGTGGACTTCTCGATCTTCCAGCCAGACGGAGTTGTACATCTTGCGGACGTCACCAAGGGCGGCGTAGACACCAGCTCGGAACCTCAGCAGGACAGCTCTTATCAGGTTCAGGACATCAGGACCTTTGATGAGGATGTCATTCAGGCTGAGGCCTCTGTACTTCTGGCTGCTGTTCCACACCAACCTCACTGGGGTAGAGACAGAGTGTGGATTTGGCGCGATGAGGTGGCTTATGTACCATACTGGCCCAGTCCAACTCTGCAGGACTTCTTTGGACAGCTTCACTGCAGCTCTGCGGTTTACCATCTCATGAACTTGTGCAGCATAGGCCTTCTTCCATTCAGGTTCTTTAGATAGCTTCATCTCGGTTCTGATAAATGTTGCTTCTACTGCTTTCCTGTTATTTGGCAAGGTTGCTGGATCTTCTACCCATGGGTATTTGGCATGCCAATGTGGTTCACTGCTGTGGTCATCTCCAGCTGAATAAGTCAGGCCGTTCCTCACGATCTCCATCTCCCTCTCTTCTGCGAGCGTCATTTCTTTACCCCCTGGCTGGCAGCTCCCACAACGACACCCTCCACATCTCGGCTGGCAAGCGGCTCCGATGCTTTCCCACCTCCACCACTTCAGAAAGTCTCTGCTGCTGGTAGCTGTGGTGGATAGAGTCTCAGGGTGATTAGGATGCTGACAGGAAGCTAGGTCTTTAGTGAACTTGAATGCAGCAGCTCTCATTGATCTTGCGAAGTGAGTCTTGGAGGTGTGGGCCATCAAAGTGACTTCCTCAAAGAGGTCTGGATGTGTGCCCCCAATTGTCTTGCCAAGTGGACCGTCCCAGAGAACCAGGTCACCGATGGAACGGATCTTTTGGGGCACCAGCTGGCCTTCTTTATGGCTGATTAGAAGCTGGATCTCTCTGGGTCTGATGAGGTCTTGGAGAGGGATGTCAGGGAAGATCTTCTGTAGCTTTTGAGGTGGAACATGTCTTGTCACTTCAGCAATCTTGTCAAGACCATAGCAAACTAACTGGTGAGGCTTTAAAGTTCCTCTTGAGGTGTTGACACGGATCTTGAGAAGGTAGCGCTTGGTTGCCACAGACACCTTCATACCTCCGATACCCTGGATGACAAGCATGACGTCTTCACTGCGAAGGTTGAGCTTACTTGCAGCTTTATGGGTTATGTAGTTTGTGTCAGATGCTAGATCAATTAGTGTCCCAATTCTCTGCCCATCATTGGCGATGACGTCAAGGAGCATCAGGATCACAGGGTACTCTTTTAGACCAGTCTCCTCCAGTAGACCTCTCTCTGCTGCCATGGAGTTGAAGGCTCGTGATGAGACGTTGCAGAAAGCTTTCCGACACTGCTGCGCTAGCTCTGGCGATAGTTTAGAGATGAACTCTTCTTGAACCTCTGTATACCTCCTCCCCTCAGCTCTCGCCGGACCAGACTTGGGCCTTTGTGATAAGGGTCGTGGCAAGGGACAAAGAAGGTAATGATGCTGGTCTTTGCACTCTGGTTTTCCACACAGGTAAGTAGTCTTTCTGCAGGGTTCATCGTGGATCTCGAGGCATCTCTTGCAGGCTCAAAGTTGCTGCACTGCATCCTCTTTCTCCTGTAACTTTGTGTTGGTTCTAAACTGTCTGCAGATGTAGAGCTTTCTCTTGTGCTTTGGGTCCCCACAGATGATGCAGCCTGCTGGATCAGTACTGGATTTAACTGACTTGGTACGGGCGTACTTTACTGGGAACTTTATTCTCTCCTTGGCAGGGTCGATGTCTCTCAGCTGGTCTAACTGCTCGTAGATGGACTCTTGAGATTGGAGGTATGCGAGCAGCTTGTCAAACCGGTTCTGATGAGTCACAGCATTCTTTGGATTAGCAGCGTGGGTAAGCCAGTCTTTCTTTAGGGACTCAGGCAGCTTGCTTTCAATAGACTTTATTACTAAGAGGTTCTTTATGGCATTTGCTTCATCCAGCTCACTCAAATCATAGAGGGCCTTTTCAACTGCGTGGATAAGCTCTATAATTCTTCTAGGCTGGTTGCTACGGACAGGAGGGATAGCTTGAAGCTCCTCAATGATTTCAATGGCGATGGTGGCTTGATTTCCATAGCGGTTCTCGAGGACTCTGAAGATCTCATCGGCCGAGGTGTATGTGGACAGGCGCAGATCTTTGGCCACTTTATCATCGAGGCTATCAAGAAGTTGGAATTTCTTTACTTCCACGGACCCGGTTGGCTCACCTTGCTTTTGCAGAGCCTCCCATTCCTTCCGCCATCTGTAGAACTCACGCTGGCTGCCGGTGAACTTTGGTAAAGCTGTGGCTTTCAGTTTTATGGCTGCGACCGAGGCTGCGTTGCGGACTGTGACAACTGCTTTGTCGGCATCTCTTTTAATCCTCTCTGCTTTGATCAGGACTGCCTTCCCTGACACCAGCTTTGGAAGGCAGGTTTCGAGCTCCATCAGTCGACGATCACAATCTCGCCTCTCAGCAGGTGGAGCCCAGCGGTTCCATGTCTGGTGTGCCTGCTTAGCTTTCTTCACCAGTTCTTCTAGATGGTGGAGCATAAAATCATATGCCTCCAGGGGTGTATCAGGCTGAGTGGATGTGACGTTCTCACACGCCATTTCTGCTGATTTTAGAGCAAGGGTCAGTTCTTTTTCACCATATGATGTCCACAGTGTCTCTCTGATCAGGTGCTTCACCTCCTTCAACTTCTGCTCACATTCTTTCTCCGTTTTTTCGACGTCTGCTCTCTGTTGGCCCATCAGCTCCGGTGTGCCCTCTGCTTCACACTGCGTGATGTAGGCGGCTTCAAGCTCCTCGTTCGCGTCAATCACTTTGGAGCCCTCTGCTGTGAGTCTCTTGAAGGAATCCTGCAGCTCCTCTACAGACATATCCATGTGGGTCCTTATTATATGGTTGGTGAGTCTGGAAAACAGTCTCTTTGCAGTGGTTCGCTCTATTTTCAGCTCTTCGAGTGACTTGGACTCAGCCATGCTGTTTTCTCGGTTGTTGATTGGACAGGCAAACGGCGTGCGATTTCCTCCAGGCCCCCAGGTGGAGTCTTCTCCGTCTTTGTGGTGAGCTTTTGTGGAGTCTTCACTGGTCAAGGCCGGTTTCTCTACTGGCCAGGCCGGTTTTTTACTGTCAAGTGTTCCTCTGACTGTGAGGTGTCCACACTTGAAAAAGACCAGACTTTGAATTTCACTCAACTTTATTTAGACCAACTAGTTGGTAGGTAGCAGCAGGTAAAAAACCTTTCAACACAAAAATAAAGAACATTTCATTAACCATTCAGATAAATTACATGCATTACACAAAAGACAGATGAAATAACAAAATACACTTCGGTAAAGCCATTTACCATGTGGTTAACTGTGTTAATTTAACTGTGGTTCTTAAATAAATATACACAATGTGTCTTCTTTGCATTTAACACTTTTTTTTTTATAAACAATTGTATTTTAAAGTATACATTTTAGAGTTCACAAACATTTTAATAGAGACTTTAACTAAGGATTTTCTTTACAAAGAATTATTTTCTTTAAATCAAAACCAAACATTTATTCTCTATTTTTACGATCCACCCAAGGATTTGGGGGGTAACTATTTTTAATATTAAGTAACATAAATATGTGGGAACACTAAATGGTAAATGGTAAATGGCCTGTATTTATATAGCGCTTTACTAGTCCCTAAGGACCCCAAAGCACTTTACATATCCAGTCATCCACCCATTCACACACACATTCACACACTGGTGATGGCAAGCTACATTGTAGCCACAGCCACCCTGGGGCGCACTGACAGAGGCGAGGCTGCCGGACACTGGCGCCACCAGGCCCTCTGACCACCACCAGTAGTCAACGGGTGAAGTGTCTTGCCCAAAGACACAACGACCGAGACTGTCCAAGCCGGGGCTCAAACCGACAACCTTCCGATTACAAGGCGAACTCCCAACTCTTGAGCCACGATCGCCCCTCAGTAACTGCACAAACAATTTATTCAAACTTAAACATTCTTTTTTGTCAATATAATTTTTTAAACTTAAATGCAGCAACTATTTCCCTAAGCATAAAACATTTGCACAACTGAGCTTCCATTGTTCCAAATATATGTGCAGCAAATGTGAGCTCAAGAGCTTACCGATAGCCCGTCTTGTTCAAAGTCTTCCTCACAGTGGAAAAGTGCTTTGTTTGCCGTCCTCTCAGTATGTTGCTCACGGGTCAAATGACTGCTGCATGCATTTTAAGGTCTACTAGGCACGCCCACCCTTGATTGCTCTAATGTGGCTCACCTGGCAGGGCGGCGCACACCAGGCCGTGCTTAGTTGTTGATTGCACCCAAGGTCTAATCAGTGGCCATGCGCACGCAGCAGCACCGAACAGGTAGTGGGCAGGAGGAGGAAGAGAGGAATAACAGCCACACCTACTAGGCCAGCGCGACAGTATCATACAGTAAACTGCAGTTTTCTGTTGAAATTGTTGAAGTCAGATGAAGCAAATACTGATTCTGAAAGCAGGTAAAGGAGGTATTGAAACCAAATAAGTGAACTACTGCTTACTGTGATTACAGGTAAGGTTATAATGAGAGACAACCAGTAACTGACTTATATTTGCATACTGGTAGTGCAGCTCCTTCACTCTGTCAGAGTTCCTCTCAAATGGTACCCTGTAGATTTGTTTCATTGTCATCTGATGCTTCTTCAAAACCTGTGATGTCAAACCCAGAGATGCTTATTGTGTTTATATTCTGGAATATATGATTGTCCTGAAGGATGGAATCACGGATCTGTCTCAATATGATGGCATTATTTGCCATCACCATGTTACAAATCTCTCTTTCCTGTTGTTCATTCATTTTCCTCTGCCACCCACGCGAGGTTGTCGTCCAATCCTACACAAAGAACAGAATACAGTAAGTTACCAGCGTAATTGTATTATTGTTTTACTCACAGTAACTTCACTGCGAAAGGTGTGGATGACGGAGGAGACTGTAGATCGAGGCACATTAGGCTGCACTCGACGACCTGCCTCTGCCATTGTGAGGCCATGGTTTATGACATAGTCCATAATTGTGGCCCGAATTTCATTCGGGACAGCACAGTGTCTTCGCACACCTCGGCCTCTTCCCCCTATTCCTCCACCACGCATTCTCAGTCTTCTCAGTCTTCTTCTTCTCCTCCTCCTCCTCCTCCTCCTCCTCCTCCTCCTCAAAGAAGAACGTCCCCTTGTCCATTTGCTTGGCCTTGTCTATCCATGCTCAGAGATCGGACTGGCTCTGGTCAAGCTCTATATATCTGTGTTTGGCAGCACACAATCATGGAACACACCCGTGTGTGACACTCCCCCTTCGTTAGTCTAGTTTCACCTGACTGTCAATGACTGTCATCAATTTATCAAATATTCAAAGAAATTCATATATGGTATTCATGGTATTATTTTCTTGACAATTGAACAGACAGTTGTGCATGCGAGTACTTATACAATGAAATCATGCTGACATGTTTTGGAGAGAATGATCATTAGACTGAGAATCAACTAATCAGTTTAGATCTACAAGATCTATTCATTTGGAAAATGTGCTAAATGTGGGCTAACTGTATAACTGTAGGCTACTTGTACTTAATCATTTGCAAAGATGCACTGAGACAATTGAGACATGTACTAAGGCATTTGCCATTTGATAAAATGAATGAGAAATGCCATTCTGTTGTGAACATTTGCCAAGAGATTTGGGGGTTTGTCCATGTTATTTTGAGAATGTAATTTCTGTTTCAAGAAATGAGCCAAATCAATGGAGAAAAACTGTAATAAAATAATTCAGCACATGTTGTGAGTTGTTTGGGGTTAAAAGACAGTGATGACGTTTTTGTATTGAGACCAAATCTGCAGAAACTAAAAGAAAAAAAAATCAAACAGATGTTTTCAAGAAGTTTGGCCCAGAGTCATTCACATTACAGCAAAGCCATGAAATTAACTTGAAACTCTGTTACAGTTAATTCTTAATGTAGAGCAGTCCCTGTGCTACGTTCAGTTTTCACTCCTCGTCAGGCTGCAGCTCAGATTACATTTTATTATTTAATTATTGTTCTGAATCGGTGAGATTAAGAGCGTTGATAGCTTAGCGTGACTGTTCTGAAATCATCTGCGAGCAAATCCTTGCTTAGAGCTGCTGTGTTGATCAGACAGAGCGTTTGCAGCTGCGCTTTCTGTGCTGAACAGAAACAAAACTGAACGCCTCTACAACCGATTTCCATCACTTAGCATTCGCTTGAGGATGTCAGCTCGAGTACTTTTGTTCCAGCTGCATAAATCAGGCCACGTATGGATTGCTACAGATGTGCTAGCTTTCTCGTGGCCCCTCTTTCTGAGCCCGAGTCTGCCGCAGGTTTCTTCCTGTCAAAAGGAAGTTTTTCCTTCCCACTGTTGCCAAGTACAAAATAAAACTGAATCAAATTCCAACATCCAAACAGAGGACTGATGAGATTAATGTGGCTAATGAACACTTGCGTGTGGCAGCAGTCAGCCAACAGTGCTCACAGGATCATCAGGGCCACAGTATTAATCTGTAATGCCATCCATATAAGTTCAGCTTTAGAGCAAAGACATCACACTTTAAATGTATTATTAATAAATGTAATTGTCTTTATTGAGTCAGAGCAGATGTGGATGTCAGGACAGAAGCAGCAGGTGGCAGGAAGCTTAACTAGCCTCTCTTCCTCTCTTACATCGTGTCTCGAGGCTCACCTGATCCTGGCTACCTCCCCCATCTCAGCTCGCCGCTGCCACCTCTCACCTGCCCAAGGATTCAGACGCTCGCTGAGCCGCCAGCACTCATGATTTATTCGATGTAATTTCCTGTAAACTGCTCCGACGCTTTCTTGTCGGGCGTAATTCTGTGTGCTCGTGCTCTCGGTGAGGCAGAGGAGGCAGCTGCTGCTGGAAGCAGAGCCTGACTCTGGAAATAAATTGGTTTTATAAAAAATACCCGCTGTGTTTGTTTGTACCGTGGGAGGAGTTTTAAAGGGGACAGACCTCTGAGACTCTTTCTGTGGATCGGGGAGGTCACTGTTTGGATCCTGTGTGGTTCTTAAGGTGGCAGGAATGCTGGCTGGCTTCTTCCTCTACATCCAGATGTTGGCTCTGTTATTGCCACCCACTTGTAGAGATTTGCAATTTCATTTTGCAGAATAGGCACAAAAAGATGTAGCTATCAGAACAGTTAGTTAGTTAAAGCCATTAGTTTAAACTGATCAATTTAAACTGTTCTCAGTTTTAACCTCAGTGTGGACATGAATGAGTTGTTCAGCACGTTTTGCTGAGCAACTGACTTTAGCTGTGCTGGTTTATCCTCCTGTGCTCTGCATCCTCGCTAACAGCCACTTCACTAATTGCTGAGTCCATTCAATGATCAAAGGCTGAGAAACTTTGGCGTCCACGTGCTTGCAGCACCAAGGATGCTCTGCTGATGCAAAGCTTAAAGGCAGCGAGCATCAGCCTCGATGTAGCTTCAAACAGCACTCTAAACATTGCTCCTCTCCACTTTCCACCAAAGCAAGTTCTTATTAATTCATTTCAGAGAAAGGAGGAGTTCGTTAACACCTCACTCTGAGTCCTTCTTGAGGTAATTAAAATGAATGTGTTTGTTCAGCTGCACTAGTGAAATATACAGTGCATGTCCAGTGGTGATGCATGTTGTGAATGTTAGAGAGCTAATTTCTTGACAGTATGTAGGACAGTGGCAAAATATATTGGAGTGCAGTTACTCGAGTACAGTACTGAAGTTACTGATGTTCTGATGCTTCCTGCCTTTATTCCACCATGTGCCCTTTATTTTTTCCTTTTAGCCAAAGAAATAGCAAAATCATCATCTTATTTTGAAAAAAATTTTTCACTGCAAACCAGCTAGCGCTGGTCCTTCATGCCTCGTGCCCTTCAGGCCAGCTGCTCAGGTTCTCAGTCAGCTGCTGGATGATATTTGGCCTCATTACACCACAAATTCAGTGTGGTAAAGATCATCAAATAACCAGACACTTTAAAATGTGTGTATTTTCTGACAGCAGCATTGGTATCTTGTGCTGGTTGATGAGTTTTTACTCCATCAGTCATAAGACATGCATTTTAGGGTGAATGGTGAGTTCAAGGTAGCTGGAATATTAGCCCAGTGACAGCTGGGACAGGCTTCGCCTGCCTGGTGACTCTGAGCAGTTCACAACATGAATGGATGGATGCTTAGTGAGGCAACAAAATAAAAATGTATCAAGACATTAAAGAATAGAAGAAACTAACTCTTTCCCCTTTACTGACAAGTTTTGACACCTCTTTAAATATCAATAAAGTCGTGTTTTGACGACCATCAGAATAGTTTGTGGGTTTTTCCACAGGCACAGACCACCGTTGCTAACTTCCAATGCACACTCAGTCGTTTTGTTCTATGAGCAGGCCTGAAATATGACAGACACCTCTCAGGCCCGAAAAGAGAAACAACGGTTAGTGTTAGCAGGCTTTCAAAGGGTAAAGAGTTAAACAACAGATGGACAGACAAACGGAAAACTTTTTCAAAGCTGTAGACGGCTGCACTGTTCTTATAATCTGCCCCTGAATATGATCCAGTTTCCAAACACCGCTCTTTAAATATTCCATTGACAGAAAAATATCTTTTACTTACAGTCTGAACCCTGGTTTCTGTCTGGAGCCCAAGGCAGTGTCTCCTGTTTCATTTCAGCAAGGTGACCCGAGATCAAAAAGAGACAGACGCCTCCCTGTGTTCAATATGATGGTTGCTTGATCAACAAACAGGTGTATGCACGATTGATCAGATATGAGTTTTATTTGCTGCGTGACTTTTACAGCACGTGTCGCATGTGCTACTTCAAGGAAACATCACGTGGTAAATGAGGTGCAGAGAGATGCTGTTTGTGAAGCAGCACAGTCACATCTGTGCTTCTTCCTATACAGCGCATTAAAACCCTCAGGTGGAGTCCTGATGACTTCACAGAGGGCTCTTTGAGGGACGAAGCTCGCTCGTGGGGTCGTCTGCCGTTCGTCTCGGTCATTCAGTTACAAACACTGGGACATATGGACAAACACTGGGCAGTTCCCACTCTGCTCCCTCTCCAGAGCTGATGGTCTGATTAGATTTTGGTCCCACCAGCTGCATATGTTTGCATTTCAATGTGGAAAAACCAATATCTCTGAAAGTATCAGAACATCTCAGCAGGTCCAGGAGGCAAAGATCACTACACACTGATAGAAATCTCTGAGCTGATTAGGACACGTTTGTATTAATGAGCAGGCTGATTAGCATTGTGGACTGTGCTTCATTTATCATCTGAGTTGGAGAGTCTCAGTGTTTGTCTTTATCTGATAAAAATCACCAACTACACTGTTAGAAGTCCAGTGTCTTAAAACATTGGGGACTTTTAAAAAGAAAAATGATGGCCGAGGGGCTCTACTCAGTGAAGTAGGCGGGCCTTAAACTGTGTTAGGTAGTTAAGGTCATTGGTTGGTTCCCAATCCATTATTGGATATTGGTCACTGTTGATTAATTGAGTTCTTCTTGTCGTTGTTATAATGGAGGTCAACCAAAGCATTGCTGGTCTTCCTCGGGACCTTGTTCCTTCTGGTCTTCCAACCATGATGTCCTTTTCCAATAACTGTTGTTTTCCTGTGAAAATTAACTGAGTTCTAGCTTCATTATTTGCCCTCCACAGGCATTGTTGGCTTTATTTCTTCCAACATTGATTTGTCGGTCTTTGGGCATCCATGGTACTGATAAAATCTGTCAAGAGTTCCACATTTCTGAAACACGGATTCATTGACTGTCCTGTTTTCTTTTTTCAGCTTTCACAGCTCTAGGTGAGCGTAGAGAAAATAAAACTGTACTATAGATTTGAAGACTTTATCCGGTGACTTCATCGTTGCTCTAACATTGCGATATTTCTTTTGATTTCAAATGATTAATTATCGATCCTGGCAGATTAAAGTTCTTGACCTTTTCTTTTTCATCGTTATATATGTGGAAGCTGCCATCTTTGTAGTTTTCAGTCATCAGGATTTTGGTTTAAGACATATGGAGTAGCATCCCCTTGTTCTGGCTTTCTCATTAAACAGTGCTGAGTAGGTTCTTTGTTCTTCGTCTTGGGAGCTGTTTGCTATCAAAGTGGTGTTCTCTGCATATCATAGGTTAATAATAATAATGGATTGGATTTATATAGCACTTTTCAAGGCACCCAAAGCGCTTTACAATGCCACTATTCATTCACTCTCGCATTCACACACTGGTGGAGGCAAGCTATGGTTGTAGCCACAGCTGCCCTGGGGCAAACTGACAGAAGCGAGGCTGCCATATCGCGCCATCGGCCCCTCTGGCCAACGCCAGTAGGCGGTAGGGTAAAGTGTCTTGCCCAAGGACACAACGACCAGGACAGAGAGCCCGGGGATCGAACCGGCGACCTTCCGGTTACAGATACGCTTCCCAACCCCCTGAGCCAGGTTGTCAGTATTTTGTCCTCCAATAAAAAAACCTTTCTTCATTATCCGTACTCAGTCCATACTCAGTCCTGACAGCAGCTTCTTGGTCTTTAACACAATGTTCTTATGAGGTTAATCGAATGGGTACACAGCAAATCCAGCATGTCCAAATTAACACTGTCGGATTTGATTTCAACACTATTAAAGTGTCTATATGGGTCCACACCAGAGAGTGTTAATTTAACTCTTTTTGGAGAGTTGGTACGTTAACTCTGATTTAGTGTTAAACACCAAATCTGTCTGGAGTTGATAATTTAACACTTGGTGTTAAGAGTTTATATATTAACTCTCAAAGAGTATTTTAGTTTAACTACGTAAGAGTTATCTTCTAATTCATTCTAAAAAGTGGGAATTTTACTGTTCTGAACTTCTAGAAATTTCTTTTGGAAATAAACATTTACTAAAAAGACGCAATGGTTTTTGAAAAACATTTATTCTGAACTGTGCACCACAATTTTAAAACATTTTCTGAAAGATGTAACAGTATACATGTTCTCACTTTCATTAGAATTTTGTTTATCAAAAGGTCTGACATGGTAAATGCAAATAACAGCATTCTCATCACTTATTTCTTCAATACAATATGCATGTCCTTCATTCATCCCTTTGTGGAACTTCAACGCACTTCTACTCTCCCCCATATTCCATCTTCACAAGCATATCCTGTGCGGAGATTGAATAAAAATTAGTTGACACTAATTAATGGCACAAATAATCCAGTAAACAATTGCAGCACAGTAAAAAAAAAAAAAAAGGAATCCTCTTTGAGCCATTACTTGTGTAAAATATTTTCCCAAAAGACAAGGACACAGGCAACAGGTAATACTGAACTAAATGTAAAACCTCAACCTTTTTCATTTTTACCTAAACCGTGTGCACAAAACTCTGGAAGGATCTATGCTAACGTAGAACCCAGTCAGGACGTCTGCTACTGCTGTTTGCTCGTTTTTTTTTTATGGGCGATCGTTTTCAGGCTTCAAGTAGCACCATTATACCAACATTTACATTCTGCACATTGTTTTAGGTGTATTTGACCAAAAGTTTGACTGAAAATTCACATGCAAGCTTTTTTCAAGGCTGTGGTATTTGCCCGCAAATAATACCTTTCAGCTAGCTAAAACAGAATATTATGCTATCACCGAGCAACATGGCTAATGCCTTTCACACAGCTTTGTCTCAACTCCAAAGAGCCACAGAAGGAAAAGCTAATAGAAATAATTGAAACATCGCGGATACAAGCGGCAGAAATGAGCTTCCTCCGAAGGGTGGCTGGCCTCTCCCTTAGAGATAGGGTGAGAAGTTCGGCCATCCGGGAGGGGCTCAGAGTAGAGCAGCTGCTGCTCCACACCGAAAGGAGCCAGCTGAGGTGGTTCGGGCATCTGACAAGGATGCCCCCTGGGCACCTCCTGGGTGAGGTGTTCCAGGCATGTCCCACCGGGAGGAGGCCCCGGGGCAGACCCAGGACACGCTGGAGAGATTATATCTCTCGGCTGGCCTGGGAACGCCTTGGTATTCCCCCGGATAAGCTGGAGGAGGTGGCTGGGGAGAGGGAGGTCTGGGCCTCTTTGCTTAGGCTGCTGCCCCCGCGACCCGCCCCGGACAAAGCGGATGAAGATGGATGGATGGATGGATGGATGGACTTACCAAGCATGGCAAACAACTCAAATATGTAGAGCAAAATGTTCTGAAACGGCTTCACTTCAGCTTCGATTGGAGCCGTGCTGGGGGCGGAGTCTGTGAATTTACTCTGTTGGTGTCATAGCCCCTCTAGGAGTTCAGAGTTAAGAGGTCAAGAGTTAATGTTTCCATTGTAACACCTCCAGATTTGACAGAGAAACACTCATTTTTAACACTCGATTTTAACTACTATCATTTTACACCTCAGAGTTACATTAAAAGAATGTGACTCCGCTTAGAGTAAAATTAACTCTACTTTTGCAAGAAGACTATTAACACCAAAACATTTAACACTTTTGAATTTGCTGTGTAGAAAAGCCCACGACCTTTAATGTCCTCCAGAATTTTTGATGGTAAGGTGTGTCACATGATCAATAAATTTTAAAGTAATCATAGTTTCCTGAGGTCACAGACAGAAGGTTCACACATCCAGAGGGTCATACAGCCAGGCTTCTTTTGGAAACTGGAGGTGTCGCCCCCTGCTGGTCATTAGAAAGAATACAGGTTTATCTCTGCGCTTTAGACCAAGTACCTGTTTCTGAGGTGTTCTTCAGTTTTGCATTCATGCACAAGGATCCCAAATATTAGACAGCAGGCAGAAACACATCTGCAAGTCTGCTCCTTTGAGTACTTGTCTTTGTTTCATCATACCGCAGAGCAGCCACATTATTGGAGAGATAATTAAAAATATCTCCAACAGGACGTCCGACATCCTTTTCTCCTCACCTATTACCAAACAACACAGAGCCAGGTAACACAACAGGAGGGGCATTGCAAAGGGCAAACACAGTAATAAAGACAGAGCTTGTGTGGGAGTGTGAGGTTCCAGGTGCAGACATAGACGAGGAGACAGTACTGAACTTGAAACGAAAAGCGAGCCTTTATTTGGGCTGATTAACGTGGCAAACAACAGAAAGCACTGAGGCAAAACTAAACTAGAAGCTGAACTGGGAAAACTAAGATCTGACACTTAACTCAGACAGCAGGGAAAGCGAAGACAGGGTGACAACGATGCACATGATGGAGACTACTATGAACAGGACTCACATAAGTAACATGGACATGACCAGCACAGAGTCCTGAAACCTGGCGTAACATGTGGGAAGTAGAACAGACGACGCAGCGATGAATAAAGGAAGACTGAGGACTTAAATACACACATGAGGTGATCAGGGGAAGTGGAGACACACGAGAACACAGCTGGCTAGAATGAAACATAATGACAATACAGGGGAGAGTAACACTAACTACAATGAACAAAGAACACCAGACTCTTCCAAAATAAAACAGGAAACACAGAGACATAGACATGGCATGAACTTGACAACAAGAGCCATACAGACATGAAACATGACAAGTAGACGCACGGACCAGGGAAAGATGACAAAAGGGACTAAGAAACCAAGGACTAAACTGCAAACTAGAAAACAACTAGATGTGTTACACTACAACATGGGGATACAAAAATATACATTAGAATAATAATAATAATAATAATAATAAACTTTATTTATAAAGCACACTTAAAAACCAAGGGTATGCCAAGGTGCTTAACAAGTAACATAGAGAATAGAAGGAACATAATAGAAATAGGACCAAAGCAAGTACTAAGTATGCAAGCAGGTAGCTGTCACTGATACATAGGAAAGCAACAGGTACAGAGCAAACAAGAATTTAAATGAGCATAAAAGTGCATGATATGAAATCATAAAAGAAATATTAACTAGAGGGAAAGGCAAGATTGAATAAGTGGGTTTTTAGTCGTGATTTGAACAGTGCAATGGAATCAGATGCGCGGAGGTCGAGAGGAAGGGTATTCCATAGTACCGGGGCAGCCAGATCAAACGCACGGTCACCCCGGGACTTCAGTCGAGATCTGGGTTGGGTCAGAAGTATTTGAGTGGCAGATCTAAGTGTTCTAGCAGGAATATGTGATTTGAGAAGTTCACTAAGATAACTTGGCGCTAATTTATTAATAGTTTTGAATGTAAGGAGTAATATTTTAAATTGAATATGGTACTTTATGGGCAGCCAATGCAAGCTAGCTAGAACAGGAGTAATAGGGCAAAATTTCCTGGTACCAGTCAAAAGGCGGGCTGCTGCATTTTGGACTGTTTGCAGTCTAAGAAGAAGAGAAGAGGGAAAACCGTAGTACAAGGAGTTACAATAATCCAACCTGGAGGTCACAAAAGCGTGAATAAGCTTCTCCAGATCCTCATGCGGAACATAATGCCTAGCCTTAGAGATAAGGCGCAGTTGGTGGAAGCTAGATCTCACTACAGCAGACACTTGCTTATCGAGTTTGAGCGAGCTATCCAGCAGTACACCCAAGTTACTGACATAGTCACAAGAAAAGCTAGCAAAGGAACCCAGGGCAGCACAGAGTTGGGCACAAGGGATTTTACTGTTGAACACCACAATCTCAGTCTTCTTATCATTTAAAACAAGATAATTACTCAGGAACTGTCACGGATTGCCGGGGCAAGCCGTGTGGAATTGTAGAAAGGGACCAAAAGGCGGCAGCTCTGGTGCAGGTGAGTGTTTATTCACAGAGGTAGGTAAGTACAAACAACGGTGGCGACAAAACATGAAACTGGAAACCTAAACTAGGTAAACTAATAAGACAAACCAGAAACGAGGATGCAGGGAGGTCCGGAGAAATACATACGGGAAGACGCAGGGAGACCGAGGGGAAACAACACAGACGAACCAGCAATTACTATGACAGAAGACACAACTTAAATACACTCAGAGAACACAGGGAGATTACATACAGGTGGGAACACAGCTGGGAGTGATCACGTGACGAGAGTAGGGAGACAAACAGAAACACTCACATAAGACGCAGACCTTCACAATAAAACAGGAAACACATACACGCAATGACATAACACACCAACTTAACACAGACTGGGGGACACAGAACATAGGAACATGAACCATGAAACAGAAGAGTATAAACACCCAAGGTAACCAAAACCACAGAATACTAATAAACTAAACAAACACGGAGTCGCAGACTCCGGATCATGACAGGAACCATTCTTTGACCTCCCGCATGCATTCTTGAAAGTAGTGTAGGGACACAGCAAGGTCGTCAGTAAGTTGAAAATAGATCTGTATATCATCGTCGTAACAGTGGAAGGTGATACTGTATTTTTCAAAGATTGCGCCTAGAGGGAGCAAATACAATGAGAAGAGAATAGGGCCTAAAACTGATCCTTGAGGCACACCACAACAGACCGGAGCAGAGGAAGAGGAGAAGGTGCCCAAGTTAACCGAAAAGGACCTGTCAGCAAGATATGATTTAAACCAGTCGAGGGCAGTGCCTCTAATACCCACAGTGTGCTCAAGTCTTAGTAATAAAATGTTATGGTCCACCATATCAAAGGCCGAAGAGAGGTCTAGTAAAACTAGGACCATAGAGCGTCCAGTATCAGTGATTACAAGAATATCATTAAGAACTCTAACCAACGCTGTTTCAGTGCTATGCAATGGCTTAAAGGCAGATTGAAATTTCTCAGCAATATTGTTCGTGTCCAAGTACTCCTGGAGCTGGGAGAGAACTAGTCTCTCCAGGATCCTGGACAAGAACGAAAGCTTAGAGATCGGTCTGTAGTTTGAAAGGTCATTACAGTAAGAGTTTCTTTTTTTAAGAATCGGGTGGACTACAGCATGCTTAAAAACCAAAGGAACAGCCAGCTGTGCCTGAGTGACCGAGCCCCAGGCCGAGAGGCCGGGGGCACCCCACCTCCGAAGTGGCCCGAGCGAGCCCCAGGCTCCAGGCCCCGATGAGCGGCCGCCAAGGAGTGAGCCGGTGTGTACCTGGACGCCCATCCCCAGACACAAAGAACCACCAACGCACCGATATCTGAGGGAGTCCACCACTGGCAGGGGAAGTGGTGGTGGGTGGAGATAGACCTCCAAACCTTGGAGGGCCTGAGATGTCCCCAGAGAGGTGGCGTCTGATACTCAACCTGACATATAGACACAGACATACAGGCACACACAGATACAAACATCCATTCCCACCCTCATGCTCTCATGTGCACTTACTCCACACTCAACCAACGTGGAGACAGACATGAAGAGACGCTGTACACACGATCACACTCCCCAAGCGTACTCTACGAACCGGGTCTAGGTACCCTTGCCCCTGGAGGGGGGAACTGCACCCAGACCCAGGTGGTGTTACCCTTTTCCCTGCGGTGGGGAGAGGCAGTGTGAGTAATGTGAATGTCTAAGTTGTGGGATAAAATTGAGGCAGAGGCAGTGTTTTTAAGCTTATACGTGGGGGTTTATTTTTCCAAAGGAATTTGGACATACATGAATCTAGAGATCTGAACCAATCTTGTGGCGGTTTAGTTGGGATCATTGAGAATAAATAATTTATTTTTGGTAAGACCATCATTTTTATAGCAGCAACCCTTCCCATGAGTGATATGGGTAGACATTTCCACCTAGCCAGATCACCTTCTACCTTCTTTAAAAGTGAGATATGGTTTAATTTAGTTAGATCTGCAAGCTTGGGAGAAACATTAATACCTAAATATTTTATATTTCCCGATTGCAGTGGTGTAGAAGAGGAATTATGGAGGGAGCAATTAATCGGTAGGACTGTAGATTTTGACCAGTTAATTGAGTAATCTGATATTCTTGCAAAAGAGTTTATCAATTCAATCACCCCAGAGATATTGGTTTGTGAGTTTTGGAGAAAAAGTAACACATCATCTGCATAAAGGCTGATTTTATGTTCCACGTTCTTGCATTTTATGCCCTTAATTACTGAATTCTGTCTAATTGCTGCTGCTAGTGGTTCAATAAAAATTGCAAACAGTGAAGGGGAGAGTGGGCATCCCTGCCTGGTGCCCCTCAAGAGACAGAAGCTGGAGGATGTCTGGTCATTTGTTCTGACACAAGCTGTTGGGGAATTATATAATATTTTTAACCAGTTTATGAAAGAGGATCCAAAACCAAATTTGTGTAAAGTTGCAAATAAAAATTTCCAGTTAACTCTGTCAAATGCTTTTTCTGCGTCTAAAGAGAATATTGTAGTTTCTAGGTTTTTACTGTATGAGTAGTCTATCAAATTAAGTAATCTACGTGTATTTGTTGATGAGTGCCTACCTTTTATGAAACCATAAGAATTTTTAAAGACCGAGGCTACGCCGCCACCCCTACCAGTAAGCCTTGGTGAGCTAAAAGCGACACAGTCCGATGGAAGAAGTTTGGTACACATTCACCCAGTGTATATACTATATGTATGTATATATATATATAATGTTCTTCCTCTACACCCCCCAATTTTTGCACATGTCGAGGAGCGTGTCAGACTACATTTCACTGTGTGTTATACTTGTATAACTATGCATGTGACAAATAAAGAACCTTGAACCTTGAACCTTGGTAAAAGGGATGAACTCACCAGGACGAATCCAGGTTTCAGTCAGGAATAAAGCATCAATCCCATTAGTGGAGAGGAAGTCATTTAAGAGAAAGGTCTTATTGACCAGCGACCTGACATTAAGCAATGCCATCCGTATCCTAGGGGCTAAGTCGCCTAGGGTGGTGCGTCATAGGACACTTAGGTTGCTTCGGAAAACGCTGCATTGGAGCGATGTTATCCAAACCCAAGCAGGAAAACATGCCACAGGAATGGCAGGGTAGACTTCGTGGTCGGCCGAGCAGATCCAACGGTGGGTGAGCAACTTAGCATCAGAGCACTCCTGGGAAGGAGGGAAAGAAGACAAAATATCCAGGCTACCCACATGCCAGCTCCTTCTACCGTGTTTCCTATAGCGTTTCTTGTGTAGATTCGGAATAGGTAGGTGGAGGAAGCCGGTCGGAGGGTCCGGTCATGGGGTCCGGTCGGAGGGTCCGGTCAGAGGGTCCGGTTGGAGGGTCCGGTCGGGGCGCGGTGGCGTCACCCAGGTTCCAGCAAGGATCAGGCCAAGAGGAATGAGAGAGTCTTAGATTTAAAAGTGTTTGCCTGTCGTATGTAATCCGTGCACAGCCATTAGATGAGCATACAACTAAAAGGATAAAAAATACAATGCCAAGGTCCATAAAGAGCGTAGAGAGGGTAAAAAGCAGCGAAGCAGATATAGCCGAGGACGGCAAGCCACGTACACCGGCACCATCTTAGCTTTAGATCTCAAACACTGGGCCACATGGCCCAGAACCCTGACACTAATACTTATTGAGTGGCAATTAATGAGGCCGTGTCTGTTCTCGCAGCTGCAGATCTTTGCTAACTTTCCCTCTGTGACCTGCAACAGACACAGAGTCGCCTTCCAGAATACAGAGCGTCGCTGTAATGGGGATGGTGATAAATACTGAATGACGGGAGGAGACGGTGTCATTAAAGCCACCTCCATCGACAGCCCCGCTCTCACTGCACGCTCTGCGATATAAGCTTCGAGCCTGCAAGTCATCTTTTGTAACTGGGAGGTTGAGGATGACACGGCTTGGAGTTTCTGCTTCCACTATCAATCAGAAAACCCAGTCGTCTTTCTTTGTCAAACCGTTCACTGTAAATAACCAAACTGAACTTCCATTTAAAGAAAGCTTGGACCGGAACAGAAAATCTCTTTAGCTTAACTTTGATGCACGACGGTAACCTCGAACCCACTCGCTGTTCAACCTTTCTCTTTGCATGGGGCAGCCAATCAGAAGAAAAGTACGCTTAAAGGAGGGAGGCGCTTAAACAGCGCATTTCAGATACTCTGCCAAACTGAACAAACCACCGCTTCATCAGCGTCGATAAACAGAATAAATAACAGAACAGAAATAGCACTGGGCAGCATTTTCTTCAGCTAAATTGCTGCTTGTGTGAGTGAAGCTACAGGTAGCACTTCCGTGTGTTTGTTTTTGGTCATATGAGCCGGGACGGGATGTGGAAAAGTATTAAATTACTCCCAACCAGCAGCTGGTTTTGGGTGGACGGCTTCAGGAAAAACTTTGGAGAGTAGAAGGCGGCTGATGTGCAGACTAACCCTGCTTCATTACATTTGGGGGTAAACAGTCTGTATGTGAGATAGGAAACTTGGCAGTAATAATAATGCTGCTCAGAGGCAGGACAGTTTAATGCTGGGAGCTTGGTACAATGGCTTCAGCCGTGGGAAAATATAATTGAAATGCAGCACGATTCACTCGGGGCGGCAGGTAAATGTTAAACTCTTAAATCAAGCCCTCAAACTTCATTTCCTCGTGTGGGAGAAAGACCTTTACAGCACATCAGCGAGCCCCAGCTTTCTTGTCAGAGAAGTCGGCCGAGCAAGGAGCTGATAAATTGGAATAAAATTTATCAGTTGCAACTGTGGCTCAAAACTGATGTTTATGCCTCTGCTGGAAGCAACAGCCCATTATTAGGAGATTTCTTTTGACAAGTTCTATATGGAAGTGCGCAAGAGCAGCTCGGGACAGCAGTATTAATTTGCCTGAATGATGGTGGAGCCATTAAAGCAGCAGTGATGAGGTTTGGAGAGCCTTATGATGAAACTACTCAGCTTCTGGTTTGTCCCCTAAAACAACTTTGAAAATGAATAATGACAAGTGTCGCACTAGTACTATAAGGTAGTGCACCACTGCCATTGGACATTTTGTACATAACTGATATTCCCCCGTGTCTTTTACACAGTGGAGTTATTTCACAGCCTAGAAAGTAGAGTGGTCTGAAACCCTACAACATGTCGAAAAGACACCACTGGATCATCACTGTCACAGGGCAACAAAGGAAATGTTGGAGAAGTTTGTGGTAGATGGATGAACTTTGTTTTACTTTAATACAAAGAAAACTCCAACGACTACTTGCAGTCTGAGAGCGAAGTGCTCTAATGGGGTGATATGGTACTATAAGGTCATTAAGATAAGATGGGGCCTAATTATATAAGACCTTGTATGTGAGGAGCAGGATTTTAAATTCTGGATTTAACAGGGAGCCAATGAAGGGAAGCCAATATAGGATAAATATTCTTTCTAGTCCCTGCCGGTACTCTCGCTGCAGCATTTTGTATTAACTGAAGGCTTTTCAGGGAGTTTTTAGGACATCCTGATAATAATGAATTACAGTAGTCCAGCCTAGAATCAATAAATGCATTAACTAGTTTGTCAGCGTCACTCTTAGACAGGATATTTCTAATTTTAGAGATACTGCGAAAATGGAAGAAAGCAGTCCTATGATATGATTCAAACCACTGCAGTGCAGTACCCCGTGTTTCAATCTTTGTAGTAAATCTCTTAGTATAGCCCAAACTCAGTCTAAGTACTTCTTACTAATGTAATGCCCAGACCAGACTCAAATGCTTGTGTGATTCCACGTGTGTGTCTGCCACCGCGTCTGAAAAGTAACACTAAGGTGTGTCCACAAGTGTGATGAACGGTAAAATATGATGACGAGTCCTACAGGTATCAGCATGTGATGAGTTGGCAGTGAGAATGCGTCGATCTGACTTATCTAGCTGACGACCTGCCTGAAAGATTTTTGGATTAACTTATTTTATACTGACAGCTTGTCATCCTCCTCTTGCTCTACAGGAAACGCCTTTGTTGTGAGCCTGGCCTTCGCTGACTTGGTGGTTGCTATCTATCCCTACCCGCTGGTGCTCACTGCCATTTTCAACGACGGTTGGATTGCCGGCTACATCCACTGTCAGATCAGTGGCTTCCTCATGGGCCTCAGCGTAATTGGCTCCATCTTTAACATCACGGGCATCGCCATCAACCGCTACTGCTACATCTGCCACAGCCTCAAGTATGACAAGCTCTTCTCCAACAGCAACACCATGTGCTACGTCGTGCTCGTCTGGGCGCTCACCATCCTCGCCATCGTCCCCAACTGGTTTGTGGAGTCGCTGCAGTACGACCCGCGGGTTTACTCCTGCACCTTCGCCCAGTCCGTCAGTTCACTGTACACCATCGCCGTGGTGGTGGTGCACTTCATCTTGCCCATTGGCATTGTCAGCTACTGCTACCTGCGTATCTGGATTCTGGTCATCCAGGTGAGGCGGCGGGTCAAGCCAGACTCGAGACCTAAAATCAAGCCACACGACCTCCGCAACTTCCTCACTATGTTTGTGGTGTTCGTGCTCTTTGCTGTTTGCTGGGCGCCGCTGAACCTGATTGGCCTGGCGGTGGCAGTGGACTCCACGCTGGGCCGTGCCATCCCAGAGTGGCTGTTCACAGCCAGCTACTTCATGGCGTATTTTAACAGCTGCCTCAATGCCGTCGTCTACGGTGTCCTGAACCATAACTTCAGGAAGGAGTACAAGAGGATCGTCCTCATCATCTTCAAGTTCCACTGCTGAGATGGAATACTTGGAAATGCAGAGATTTTTATCTTTAATGACATGAAAGATAGAAAGAACTTTACCCTGACAGGAAAATAAAACAGGACTGATGAAATGGAAAGAAAGCAAATAAAGGTACAGTGGAAGGAGAACAACAAGAGCACTGAGTGGGAGAGAAAAATAGGAGCGCTTTAATAGCTGCAGGAGGAGAGATGAAGAGCAGACAAAGTGAAATAAATGTTGCCACACTGAGAGTTATCAGTGATGCCTTCAGGGAAACAAGGAGACTAAGAATGCAGAGAGCAAGGGAGAGGCCAGAACTTGGGAAGCACTCCTAACTGGGGAATGTGTTTCATCCTGACTTTCTTGGGTAATGAAGTCGTGACTTAATGTTCAGATGAGAGCATAATTCATTGTGTTTAATTAGCAACATAATTAAGTTAAATGTGGGGTCACTGAGTTGAATAGCATCCTCTGTGAATTAGATTCAAGGCAGAGCTCTGACACTGTGATTTTTTTTAAAAGACGTCGACGCTGTTCCTGTTCCTACGAAGTACGAAGATAACGACGAAGATGACAAATCGGCTTTGAGGAGAATGAAGATGCATTATATACTTTTAAAATTGCAAAATCATTTAAGGTGGGACACATTTTTGAACATTAAGGCTGCGAGAGACTCTGTGTGTGCACAACAACGATTGGGATATTTTACTTGTAATATAACTAATCTATGTAAGAAGGTAGCAAACTCTCACTGAGGACAGAGGGGGACGATGGACGACTTGTCCAGTGACTTCAGCTTTGGACTAAGAGTCCCAGTATGAAGCATAAAAGTACTCCATGATATGGGTCTGGTTCCTGCAAGACTGGTCCTAACTAAAACTTGATATTTGTTAAGACCAGCCCAACTTAAACCTAGTCTTAACTAAGGTGTCCATGCGTCTATGACTGCAGAGTGATAGAAATGTTGCAGAGTTCACCTGTTTTTACCAACCAGCTGTTGTGTAATGTAATCCAATAAAAACAGCTGTTTAGTGACTTCATTGTCATTCAGCTCTAATAACGAGCCCCAAAATTTACATGAAGTCTGAAAAGTTGCTGTTCAAGTTAAAAGACAGGAACACTTTTTCAAGTAGCTCATCATAAAACATTAACAGCATCACTTACAAAATCCATCACTTCTAGCAGCCATGGTTTGGGTTTCGTTTCGTTTTCCTGCATCACAGAGTTCCCTGCACTCAGCTGGTGGCCGTCATGACATCAATGGAATCATGTGTATGCAAATTTTTACCACTTAGAAGGTGCTCAGGTCACCTGCAAATGGTTTAATCACCAAGTCCTTTTAGAAAGGAGCATTATAAGCAGCTACCTGTGCGTTTGTCTCAAGCCCCGAACCTTGGCTCCACTGCCTTCGACTGCAGCTGGCAGTCCTGGTTCTGCTCAGCTTAGCAGCTCACTTCTCCACCTGCGGCATTTTCTGACTCTACATCTCACAGAGAAGAAGAAAGACTACCATGGACAGCTGCAGTTCAAGGCAGTGAACAACAATACTTTAAAAATGCAAATAAAAAATACTAAAATAAAGTACCCCGTGTATTCGTGGGGTTGTTAGTAACCCATTAAAGTCTTTGTGGGGGAAACACTATGCTGTGCTTTTATACTGATACAGTAATAATTACTCTGACTTCCAGTTCTAGTTGTCGGGCCAAAAGCTGGGAGATGACGCATGGATGACCACACACGCTTAAAGCTCTGAGATCCCAACAAAAAACTCAGTGCAAGGTGGAGTCTGAGAAGTGCCACACCTCACCACATCCACCTGTGTGAGTCGTGCATCCACAGTCTTAGTGCCCAGATTCCTGCAAAAAACACGTGTCAGAAAATGGTGAAACAAACATGTGCAAGAGTGCAAAACATCCCCAGACCTGCTGCCAGGGCACTTAGGAGGCTACAAGCTTTTTTGACTTTGTGAGGCCTGAAAGTTAAAAGTGTCATTAATCAAAATCCACTTTTAATTTAAAGCAGTAAAATGTTCTTTCGCTGTCCTTCTGCTGTTAAGTGTAACTTTGCAATGATGCTTTCAGGACTCAAACATTTAGTTTGACCGGACAGTGTGATGAATATGAAGAGGGGCAGGGGGTACAATATGCTCCAGAGAGGCTGACTCTGAGACTGTCTCCCTTCATTGCATCATCACCTTCCTCTTCCTGAGAATGAGCGGCACAGGTGTGCCACAGCCTCTCTGCACTGCCTGCACGGTGTGTCCGTGTGCAACCCTCTGCAAACACAGACGGAGACAAAAGGATGAAAACACAGTGTCTGTGTACCGCTGTGTCCTCCCACATGACCAAAGCCAGTCTGAGCTCAGCAACCTGAGACTATCAGTGTTCCCTCACAGTCGCATGAGTGCGTCTGCTGTACACACCGAGTCTGAACACAAGCCAAGCATCAGAGAAACAGGCACGAGTGATTAAATCATGGTAACGGTATTCTGAACATGTCACTGTGCTTCATACTGCTGGGGAGCTGAAGATGAATGTTGCATATGTATTAATAAGCTGTGATAATCTGCCTGTGCTTTGGTCCTATTTTAATAAGCTCACTGTGTGTGTGTGTGTGTGTGTGTGTGCGTGCGTGCGTGCATGTTTTGGGACCAGTTTATGGGTCCACTGAGGACCCTTCGATGGCACCAGGGACAGCTGTTGGAGGGACAGCGTGTTTGTGTGTGTTTTGTTTGTTTTTTGTGCCAAGATGTTGCCGGTTCAAAGTCAGTCAAGGTCTGAAGTTTAAAGCCAAATGTTCCTGTGTTCACGTCTTGTAAGCGCAGGCAGGTAATATACAGGTAAAACAAGGGCATCTGACAAATAATCTGAACTCACAGGAAATCTTCAATGAGCTGCTGTGAGTCTTCACATCTGTCCAAGAAACAGAAAATAAATTGACCAAGAATTAAGTACATTAATTGAAGACCAACAGGAGTTTAGACTAGTTTAACATAACAACGTCTTGTTCTTTTTGACACCACGTAAAAAGAAGCCATCCTCCCCATCCTCGGTGCAGATCTGGGACCTGTGGGATTTATCATATCTCTGCTGCCTCTGCGTTGCAAGTTTTATTTACTTTATCAACCTCCAAAGATGAATCTAAGATAATAAATAGTAATATGACGGGAAGCAGTTACTCTCAGATGAAGCTGGACTAATCTAACCAGCTTCCACAGACACTTACAGTGAGTCTGAGAGGTGAAGCTAATGTAAAAACCTAAATTCCTTCTAATGACAACCAGCTGGCTGTTGGCAGGACACCCGTGGATCGATGCTGGATCGGATTGGGATCTGAGGAATCTGCAGTTACAGACTCCAACACGACTGTGAATAAAAGAAAGAAGCACAGATGACATAAACGAATAAAGTGGAATTCATCAATACTCATGTTTGGAAGATAGTGCAGCTCGATGAGGACAGCGGCAGGTTTAATTGGCCCACTGAGGGTTTAAAGAAGCACAGTTATTGGCTTTCTTTTTTTTTTTTACCTGAATTACCTGCAGCTGTGTACATCTAAAGACGTATTTCTCTTATTTTTTTGTGCTAAAAATCAATGAAGCTTGCTGTTGTTTGTGTGTTTGGATCAGTTTTAAACAAACAGAATGGATGTGAAGGCCGAGCGGCAGCCGGTTGCTCTGAATGACAATGTTCTGGTTTTCCTTTCTCACGCTGTTTTGCACATTGCCGTGGAGAATGTTTCCTCTGAATGTTTGTAATGTCGATGAAACAAAAGAAACCAAGCAACACCTGAAATCCATGTCTTAATAAAAGAACTTTCAGTGTGAGCCGCTGGCCTCCTCGCTTTATTTCACACAGAAACAGCATGCTCACAGAGACACTGATCCGGTCTATCGTTATGTTCATGAAGGTTTAACTCTGGTTTCCTCACACGCTGCTGCTCTGTCTGCAGCCACCGCACTCATTTTATTATTTCTTCTTCTCTTATAAAGTCAATCTCTCTCTCCTGCTGGTACACCTGTCCACATTTGTGACTGATTACAAGTTCTGCCTCTTTCAAATGAACACATCATATCTCAACTGATAACTCATAGCTAAGTTATCGAGTTGGTAACAACCTCTGTGATTGATCGATGAGTTGGTGCCAGTAACTGATCGCAGTCTGAACAACCTCAGATCCATCTGCTGGTTCCAAACTTTAATTGCTTTAAAATACCGGTCAATATTTAAAAGCTGATGCCGGTCAAATACATACAGGTTACTGAGCGCTCATCAGCAGTTAAAAAGTTGCTGTTGCTGTGGTGACAGACCAAAAGGAAACACTTCCCTCCACATTTCTTTGTGTGATTTCAGTCGAGCCACACTGACAGCTATCTGTCTCTCTGCACTTCAACACGCGGCCCATCACCACATCACCCTGTGTAATCTCAAGTCTGTTGCTGTGGCAACAGGAAGATCAGAAGGGTGACCTGTCAGTTTGGAGGAGCTGTCGCCGTGAGCAACGATGGCAATCAGCCATCACCTCCCCGCCAGGAGGACAGGTGAAGGAAAGAAATCAAAGAGAAGATGGAGAGATAAAAGGAAGTGAGATAAGCAGGAGGAAGTAACAGGGTGAGGTGTGAGTGGAAATAAATGCCGGCAGCACAGGTGAGTCGAAAACAGCAGCCACACCTGTTAGATTCAAATCTGAAGCACAGCAAACTGAGAACCTGAAAACACCTGGAGCACAGCTGGAGCTGATGCAATGTGAGCGAAACTCGAGTTTCCAACAACAGAGATGACGTGTTTCATCAGACCCCTCTCCCCATCCCTGCTTCAGCCGGCTAACGAAGCTCTCATGTTACCTCATAGAGCATTCAAGTTCTCACGATGCCGTCGGCTGTGATCTAAATTTTAATGCACTGACCCCCCGATGCAGAAAGTGCTCCTCAGCTTCACAAGGTTAGATCATTATTGGACTCAGGAGAGGCGCCTGCTGATGAACAGCGAGCAGCTGAAGGATCCTTGCATGCCAGCACACACCCTGAATCAAAACTGACCTCGCTGACAGCCATGTTGCCCAAGTTCAGTTTTACTGGGTTTGAATAAATCAGAAACAGAATGACGGCTGGGTAACGAGGACCTGATCCTCATCAAGGTCTCATGTATGACCGGCGGCTTGAGCTCACACAGAGAACACGTGACCCTGTAAACAACGCATCCTGTACAGGAAATATTTCTTAGATCTATTTATTACAAACACAGCAGTGATTCCTCCATAATTTATCCATCCAGGCATCTCCTTACACTTACACACTTCAGGGTCAAGGTTAGGCTGGAGCCCATGTTAGCTGTCACAGGGCAAGAGGCAGCTATACCTGGACAGGTACCAACCTGTCACAGAGACAGACAGCTATCACACTCACGCCTACAGACAATGAGCATGTTTGTGGACTGTGGGAGGAAGAACTCAGCCAGAGGTGGACGTCAACATGGGACCATTGGGACAGTCACTCAATGTCATCAGACCAGAGTGCTTAATCTGGCTGTCAGTCAGCTGTTCACCTCAGCTGTGGAGCCACTGCCTGTATTTACTCTGTAAAACTCTGTGAAAGGAGTCAAGCACACCAGTGTATGAGTCAGAGCTCTGACCGATCACAGTCATACTCAGGTGAGCTGTTGAGGACATGAAGAACAGTCTAAACACAGTCGTTATCAGGGTGTTTTTGTTCAGCTCCAGCCTTGAGCCCATAGCTGGCGCCGAAGGGATAGCCGCATTATGATGGTGGTTTTCTTTAGTGCGAACAACTCATGAGAATTTCAAACCTGTTCTTAACAGTCCAACACTGGACTCTCAATCTCCCGTTGGAGAGCCGCGAGCTTCTCCATGATGTTATCAAACTTACGCTCCGTGGTCTTGTCATTCTTGTGCTCAAAGAGCAGATTCGGAGAACTCACGACCGCAGTGAACTTCTCCAAGATGTGATCCAATTTGCGCTCAGAGGTCTTATTCTGAGTATTCACAGCAGCCGTAAGCTTCTCCAAGATCTTATCCATGCTGCACTCAATGAACCCATTCTGAGAAGTCACGCCTCGTGCCATTGTTTCAATCCCAGCGGGCAGCCTTGTGGGGGTTTGAACAGCAGGCACACGATTCTCCATTTCTGCCACCCGTCCATCGTGTATCCGGCAGGGAAAGTGCCACCCAGACACTCAGGCTCACCCGAGCCAATACTTCTTGTTAAGAAAAGGGTGTCAATAGCATTCAGGTACCAGTTGATCAAATCCATAATTCTCTTTTAGGTTTTAGAGAACAGACTGTGAGAGAGTGTTCCAGGGAAAAGTAATACAAAAAACACGAGACTAGACAAGGAAATAAGAGGCTAAGCAGGGAAGATAAGGGAGAGGAGGAGAGGAGAAAAGTGCAACCGCCTTCGCCAAGAGCCAAACGAGAAAAAAAAACAACAACCCCCCCCCCCCAAGCATTCACACCAGGAGAGTTCGGTCAGGTTTAGGAAACCAGTTATGCCCCAGGATGAAGGAAAGATGTGATCTCTCATTTGAGAGATCACATAATATCTGAAAAGGGGGATGAGCCCTTGTCAGATATTAAAACACAAAGATGATCGTTCACATCTTGAGTCTGAAGCTGCAGACATGACTTTAAATGTCCCTCCAGGGCAAATGGCCGCTTGCAGTTATTCTCCTCCACCTTTGGTGTTTCAAGTATGTGGCTGATCTGTGAAAGACCATTAGTGCAAAGGCAGAAGTCCTCACTGACCATCATATTTAAATATGGTGGGGAAACATAGCAGCTTTATGAGTATGCATTAATAAAGATATAATTACACAGTAATAAATGTATATGTACAATATCTTGTTTTTATTTTGAATAATAAACTGTACTTTAAATTGTTTGTCCCCGGTTCTCTAGATGAATCTATGAAAAATACCAAAGCCAACATAATTTGACATGAATAGTATTTTTGCCCAACAAGGTGATTACCAAATGGCTGTTGGCTGAAACTTTGGCACATCTCAGCATGGTGCAATGTGTCCTTAAAAATCTTACAAAACTGGACCAAAGTGTGAGGTCTAAAAACTATCTACACAGAACAGTATCTGAAAGTGAGGGGAAAGAAGACAGACATCTCTACCTCGTGTTAATAACACATGTTGACACAGAGTGGTGGCTCAGACTGCCATCTTACCTGTGATCATTCAAACACTCTGGTTAAACAAGCATATCTTTAGTCTCCAGAGTGTTGAAGAAAAGCTGTGAGTTTTACCAACACTGCATGTTAGTGTCTGCATGCCACTTAGGTGAGGTTCAGCTTTAAGCTTTACTGCTGCACACAAACACAAGACAAGTTCTGCAAATCGAAGTGAAGCAGTGGGAGGTGAAAGTTGCTGTGTCAGCAGTTGTGGCTTTTAATTACCAGCTGTTTGCAAAAGGAAATAAGGAACGTGGTCCCTTTGGGCTGAACTGGTGGCAGAAAGTCACCTAATTGTGTTTTTTCATTCAGTCCGGCTGCTAATTGGCTCCATTGTGGCTCCTTTTCAGGATCAATACAAATCTGCTGACCAGTAAGAACCTTAAAGTCCAGTTTCTGCTCCATAGAGTGAAGTCTGGTGACAGTGGTTAGCATGGAAATGTTAGTATTTCTATTACATAGTATTTTTATGGATGGTTGCAGTCATTCAGGCACTAATTACTAGAGAAAGTCCTGAAACTTATAAAGTGAGTATTACATTTCCTATATGGGGTTCATGCCTTTAACCAGAGCGCTGATGAAGTGAAATGTCGTCCACCGAAGCTGCGGCGCAGCCCTCGGACGGCCCCAAGAGGAAAACGTGTTTCCAATGATGACATGGTGCATATGAAAAAGGCATTTTCTTCAGGGATTTTAGTAATTAGAGACTTTTCTGTTTGGCCTTTTGTCCAGGTGTAAACCATGTTTTAGGTCACTGAAAATGAAGTTTTTATCTTTTTATCTTGCAGCGTCAAATTGATGTCATGAATATCTGAGCTGAGGTTTGTTGTCGCCATGTTGGTGTGACGAGCAGAGGGTAATTCAAACTGAGATTACACCAGTTCACATGTGATTAACAACTTATTGGCCAATGAAGATACTCCGATAATTCCTAAAATAAAAATGCCTTTTTTCATTTTTATACAACAAGTAGCACAAAAACAAGAACATCGACAGATAGTCTGATTAGCCTTACTTAAAATAATGGATCAGGACCCCCTTTAAGCACAGTCATGTCCATCCATGGTAGCTTTGATGGCAGGAAACATGCCCAACAGAAACCTGTGCCGTGGACTCATTGGAGGAACGCGCTCACGTTCATGACCACGAACAGTCTACACGCCAAGCTAAACGCAGGGTGAAGCAGCTCATGCTAAATATCCCAGTCCAGTTAATTTAATTCCATCTCTGGCCAAGCTTCACAGGGAAAACGAGCACCAGCGGACCCTCCCCTCTCCCTCTCATTTGTGTCAATTAGGCGGTGGAAGGATTACTCGGACTGCTTCTGTGGCGCATGTTGAAAAGCATTTGCACCTCGGGGAGCGGAGCACATGAACCAGGCAGAAACGCTCACACAGGCAGCTCCAAGGTTGCCATCTGGCCTCAACTTCAATTCTGCTGAGTGGATAGGCAGCAGAGGCTGATAATAATCTGCCCTTTTTGGACAACTACAGTTACAGCTAACTCCAAACACACTCATGCATTGGTAATATTTAGGGGCTGATGTTCAGTCATACCGACTCTGATGCTCTTACTATGGGGTCATCAACAGAGTTTTAATCATGTGTGCTACGAACAACTTCGTTTTCTACCTCATTTGTCAGGATGTGATGCCAAACGTGCAGTAACAAATCCCTCTAAAAATTTCCGAACCCAGTTCTGGATCGGCTCCAAGAGTTGGCGAGTTTTCAGATCCTTATGAGTCGTCCTGCTAATACGAAGAGACTGAAACGCACGAACTTGGACTTTCAACATCTTTATTCTGAGAAAGTAAAGAGTAAAGAAATGAGTGATTTAGCAAATGAAGGTCTCACACATATGAAGGATGCAGGCCGTCAAGCTGGATGAAGTTTGGAATATTTTACATTTCTTGATGTTTTCATGCTGAAATGCACTCATTTGATCAGCTGCAACCTGACACTTACAACAGAAAAGGAAAATTATAGTTTAGATGAGTATTTACATGTGCAAACATTTACGATGGATGGATATATACACACACAGAACGACTTCCAGCCCTGCATGAGGTGACTTCACAGGTGAAGGGAAACCAGAAGTCTGTTATCTAATGCCACACGGACAAAGACACACGGCAGCACAGACGCTTCACTGTGAGGCGTCGACAACACCTACAAGCCCGCAGTTAAAACTTGCTATATTAGATACATGCAGCTCAAACCTGATGGCGTTTTTTTGTAGCAACCTATCATCGGGCACTAATGCAGCTGTAATATTCACAAGAACATCTGGCACATTTTTAGGGGGTTTTAATCCCTGCACACCTGCCACACTCCTCCCAGAGGATCCCGAGACCCTCACAGGTTCTGCCTCTTGCACCTGTGACCTTGTTGTCAAAGCTCACAGTTTGACCCAAAGCTGAGAGCAAGAAAGCAGCTGTACTGTTTAACAGCTGCTGTGTCATCCTGGTGAGTCTGCTGTGATGAGATACGAACGATCTCCTGGCACTTCGAGGCGTTCCCATCAGAACCGCTATGACCCCTCGACCCAAGCAACAGCGGATTTTTAATTTTTTAAAGCGATTTTAAAACTATATTCAAAGTGAATAAGGCAGAAATCAAAGTGCTAAACAAACATGTTTACTTCTAAACTGGGGGCTGCGTGAAGCGAAGGTGTTTTACAAGGCTCCAAATTGGATGTTAAAAACTGAGGTAGTTTGATTTTTTGACTAAAACACCACAAACAATAATCAGTCAAAAGAATAAATTACCTCTAACCCCCGTACCATCTCCTACCTTCTCCATCATCATTAATCTGTTAGATTGCACTAAAAGGATGGACTTGATAAGACGTGACTGTCAGGTACAAACAGAACATGACACAGCAGTGAAACATCGAGCACCACAGGTTCTCCATGGTCCTTAATCGTAGACATGTCACAGATTTATCCTGAAACAGCTGTGATGTCCAACAGCAGCAGATAAAATGAGATAAAAGTTCAAATGTGCACTAAAATGGTTTCAAATGGCCCGAGTAGGCCTCCATCCACCTGCCGGGAGTCACGCCACTTCATCACTGAACCAAGAAGGTGGATGGCGTCTCGTCGCGCTTGTGTCCGTTGCGGGCAACGATCTCCACGATGGCAATGTAGGTCCCCGTGACGAAGCCGATCAGCCCCACCAGGCTGATGACGAGGTTCTTGACTTTCACCGGCAGCGACAGGCCCTCGCCGTAGAAAACGATGAGCTGCAGCAGGGGTGGGAAGATGAGCGCCAGGAAGCTGCTGCTGACCGAGCCCACCAACGAGATGACGAGGTCCAGCTCTGGGATCAGGATGGCGAGGGCACCTGGGATACGAGAGGAGGAAAGAAGGACACAGTGAACAATAGGGCTGCACGATTTTTTTTGCTTAGAACTGAGATCACGATTCCCTCACGATTTTCTTTTCCAATATAAATATTTCTTGCACTTATTAACCGCACATCAACTTTGTAACAGTTGAGACAGAACATAAAAACAATAAATGTCTCACATTTTGTTGTTGCCGCAAAACGTTGTACTGCTTGTAATTCCGTCTCCACCGTTGCTCGACACTGCGTGTATAGAGCAGGTAGTGCAACATTTTTAAAATAGTTGCGGAACGGCACTGTGTAGCGTTTGTCTAGGATGTTGATCATTCTCCTAAATCCCTCGTTTTGCACAGTGTTGATGGGAGCCATATCTTTGGTCAGGTGATAAGTGATAGCCTCCGTAATTTCTTTGTGCCTGCGGGAGGTCGACGGGTATGGGGAAGCGCTGTATAACATTCCCGTTATTAATGTTTGGGTGGTTGACGGGGACGGATTTTCTCCTGTCACTTTCTTGGCCTTTACAGCTTCGTTATATTGCACTTTATGGTGACGTTTGAGGTGGTTATACAGATTTGTAGTGTTACCTTGCGGTGCTGCTACTATGGCAAAACACAGCTTGCAAATGATATTTTTTTGACTCTCATCGTCTTCTTTGAAGGCAAAAAACTTCCACACGGAGGAATGAGAACCTTTTCTTGGAAATAATTTTACAGTGGGGTTGTCATTCTCACCGCCATCAGGAAACGTTTCTTCTGCGCTCATTGTGTTTTCTCCCCTCGGGCAGTTTCACGTGCTCTCCGTTGTTTTTCCCCTGCCAGATGGCTTCTGTATCACGTGGTATAAGGCTCCGCCCTTGTCATTTGTTGAGCAGGAAGCGTGAGCGCTTGTTTTCATGCAGATTATGTCCCGGATCAAAATGCGGTACAATCGTCATCTTTTTTTTTTTCCCTTTTAAAAATCGTTGTCATTTGGAAATGAGATCGCACATAAATATGAATCGAGATCGGGATTTTCTAACGATTAATCGTGCAGCCCTAGTGAACAACATCATCTTTAAAGTGGAACATGACCTCAAACATTTCTAATGAGCTCAGTGCTTCTACAGGAAACAATCCACGGTTCTCTAAAAGGTAATTTTCCTCTGCACACCAAACCCTCTGTGGGATTTCCAAAACACTTTTATTCATGAACGACTGTGAGGCCAAAGGTCAGACTGCGCAGTGATGATGTCACACAGGAGATGTTCCTAACACACCTGGACCAGCAAACATGTCAGACAAAGGAGGATTATTCTCAACTGTGAATCATGCAAAGCTTATCTAACAGACTGATTATTACCACAGAGCTGGAAATGAGAAGAGAAGGTGTGTTTAATGAGCAGTTTCAAACCTGCTGGGTCATGGTGTGGCTGCTCAGGTGAACATTTGTCATACCTAGTGAGCATTGGATCTCAGTGAACGCTTGACTGCCACACCTTTTGTTTTCGATGATTAAAGAAGAGTGTCCTCATCTTTCCTGATAGCGAGTCTGTTGCCCATTAATTTTTAAATCATGGGCAACGTAAAGTTGGTGCTGAAAAAGGAGAAGTGACGGCTGAGAGATGAAGTGAGGTCGGAGAGTAGCAATAGCCAGAGGGGAAGACAGCAAACCGAGGAGGCGGCGGGAGAGCCTCCCACCATGTGGAGTTTGTTCTCACGTGTTGGTGGAAGCGCCGACCGTGACACTGAAGTCACCGGGGACCTTAAGTGCCTTCACCTGTTGCCGTGGAGATGGGCATAAAGGGCGATGGCCGACCGCGCTCGTACAAAACAAGCGGCCCGCTGACAAGACGTCAAAGCATTTGCCTGAAAATGTTTGCACATGAGCAGGTTCAAGTCACGCTCCTCTCTGTGGCGAGTGCACGGGACAAATCAGCTGATAAAAGATTTTCTCAACCAGAATCGATCGTGCTCAGATCTGTCAGATTAACTTCTGGGGCAATGGCAAAGTTGAGCTTTCACACAACAAGAGCGGAAACCTGTCACCTCTGGGGAACGGCTCCTGAAGCCTGCTCTTCAAACTCCATTTAAAGCTTTGCAGTTTACCGAGTCATCAAATGAGGCAGGAGCTGTGAGGCGAGTGAGGCTTATTAGAGAACATGCTGAGCCTCTCCGGGGAGGAGACGTGGTCCCTGGAGAGGAGGCGTGGATCTTCAAAGTGCCGGAGAGAACACTCTGAGCACGCTAATTTGGTCGTAGCACTTTTAGGGCTTCAGAGACAAAACAAATTTTTTTCTGCCTGGGTTTAAAAAGAGAGAGAGCATGCTACACACTGAAAGATGAAGACTAGGAAGGCTGGGCATCACATCATTGTATACGGATTGTCCATTGTTTAAATGTCCCGGGCAGTCAAAAAGGAGGTAGAGCTGTTGAGAAATGCTAGGAGCTAACTGGGAGCTAACCGTGTCATTCAAAAACATTAACTGTTGCAGTGTTGGCAAAGAGAGGAAGTGACGTAAGATTTGCGCATGCGTGGTACCGATCTGAGTCTACGAATTTGGACAGCCTTTGGCTGTATCCCAATTCAGGGTCTGCAGCCTTAAAGGCCACATTTTAAGGCCGATTACATCACAGCGACGCGACGAAGGCTGTCCCAATTCAAAGGCTGCTCGAAATGCGGCCCTCAAATGAGTCCTTCATTTCCCTGAATTTTAAGGGCATGGCGGTGTAGACTTCGTGGCCCAACATATCCCAGAATGCATAGCAGCGTGGTGGGTGTGGATAATTTTGCCGAAAAAAAAAAAAAAAAAAAAAACTGTGGATGAGGGGCGCCCGAAGAGTAAACCTTAAGTACTGAATATTATGTCACTTATTTATGTGCAAATGTTTAATAACGAAGAACATTACAACATTCCTGTTGGCCACATGTCGGCAAAGTTATGTGACATTGGTGACGTTTGTACTAACTTGGTTTTAAAGCCTTACTCTAAAACAGCGGTCCCTAACCTTTTTTGCGCCACGGACCGGTTTATGCCCGACAATATTTTCATAGACCGGCCTTTAAGGTGTCGCGGATAAATACAACAAAATAAAACTAGTACCGGTACCGAAAAAAAAGAATATTTATTCATAACACGGGTGAAAAGACCCAGGAAAACCGAGTAAACGATAAAAACGATAACAAAATAACGCTGAAAAACAATAAAAACCCTGAAAACTATACATTTCACACCTAAGCCTCAACTCTCGCGGCCCGGTACCAAACGACTCACGGACCGGTACTGGTCCGAGGCCCGGGGGTTGGGAACCGCTGCTTTAAAATATACGCCGTTCAATAGCTGACCTTAATCTTACAGAGAATGATCAAAGCTCATGTAGAAACAAACAAATGAACAAAAGATTCTCTCCTTCATTTCTGTCAAACAAAGCTGTATAAAACGTTTCCAGCTGTTAGCATCATGGTTGCTAGGCAATCTGGGCAGCGCAACGAAGGCTAGACCGTCCCATTTCACAAGCCTCGCACTTCCGGCCTTAGCGGTCTTTAAGTATGCGGCCCTTGTGGACCGTTAAGGCTGCGTACTTTAAGGCTGCAGACCCTGAATTGGGATACAGCCTTTGTTGCGTCGCTGTGACGAAATCGGCCTACAAATGCGGCCTCAGGAGGATGCAGCCCATGAATTTGGACACCCCCTATAGCTTACATTTATTCTGTAAATAAACAGGAAGGTGACATAAGGTTTACAGAGTCAAAGTTCAAATACTACATGATGTTTATGAACACTGTGCAGGAAGGAAGCAATCACCTGACTGATTCTTACATAGTACATCAGGAGGAGCGACAATCATGGGCTCAGTTTACAGAGTTTAAAACAAGGAAATTATTAATCATCAATCCAAAACAAACATTCAACCAGAGTGGGCAGCCTACCCGTCTGCTGAGGCTTAAAAACATGCACAGCACAGTGTCATGGCATAGACATTAAAAGAAATTCCAGAAAAAGAAAAACAATACAACTGGACCCAGCACTGAACCCTGCAGGAACCCTCCACAGGTGAGAAAAGCAGAGTCAGAGAACCGACTCACAGAGAACATCCTTCCACATAAAACCAAAAACGGAGCAGAGTCACAGATACCAACTATTTTCATTTTAAATGACTCAATAACAACAACAGCCGAGAGAGCATGACAAGTCTCTCCCTTCTGTGCTGACCTCGTCATGCCTTTAACCACACCCCCTCAGGTGTAGAGGTAGGGCTGCAGAGCGTACAGCATCAGTGCATCTCAGTGCCATTACCCTCTGTTCAGACGGCGTCAGTTTGGAGTATGTGGATAACTTTCTATTTAAACCCACCAGCATCAACAGACACTGGGAAGGCCGGGCTGGTTTCACAGCCAGAAGAAAAATGGGGGTGCGGTGGTTTTTAGCCCGTCAGCGGGAGCCTGTGAACTGAGCCAAAAGCTTTTAAATGAGAGATGGACCCCCTACCTTCAGCTGCATCCAGCAGTGGTGATGCTCCGAGGTGGGATCAGACTTTTGGGAGGGCTTTGGTCTACTTTCTCCACAGGGAGTCAGAGGGTACCGGCGCCACTGGCAAACACTTCCCAGAGAGGAAAGCAAGCCCGTGGCGGCGGCAGGCAGGCGGGCTCTCTGATTGTCTGTCGCTCGGTGGACCGCACCTCATTAAAGATGTCGGGGGGGCTCAGTGTGCTCAGTAACTCCCGGGCCGTTTCACTGGGAATAACCGAAGTCTGCATAAGTTAAAGTTGGCTTTTTTGGCAGAAGACTAAACTCCACAGAGAAAACGGCTCAAACTGTGAAAGCAGTCATTAGCTTAAAGAAGTCTGTGCTGCGTTATCAACGAGCCAGAGCCAAAAAGGTCTCCGCCCATGAGTGCCACTCCAGAGACACACGCTCAGATTGATTTGGCCTCTGGGAGGGAAAAACACAGGTTACACTGCATTGTATACATTGCTCTGGTCAGGCATTTATCCGAGCTGTCTACTGTTTATATTTGATTCCTGCACAGTTGGTGTGGAGCACCCATAATTTCATTGTAAATGCACAATGACAATAAAGGGCTATTCTACTCTACTTTTTATGCATCAGTGGGTACTTTAGCAACACTCTTACTGGATCTCATTCTGAGAGAAAAAAAAAAGTTATATACAGGGAGTGCAGAATTATTAGGCAAATGAGTATTTTGTCCACATCATCCTCTTCATGCATGTTGTCTTACTCCAAGCTTTATAGGCTCGAAAGCCTACTACCAATTAAGCATATTAGGTGATGTGCATCTCTGTAATGAGAAGGGGTGTGGTCTAATGACATCAACACCCTATATCAGGTGTGCATAATTATTAGGCAACTTCCTTTCCTTTGGCAAAATGGGTCAAAAGAAGGACTTGACAGGCTCAGAAAAGTCAGAAATAGTGAGATATCTTGCAGAGGGATGCAGCAGTCTCAAAATTGCAAAGCTTCTGAAGCGTGATCATCGAACAATCAAGCGTTTCATTCACAATAGTCAACAGGGTCGCAAGAAGCGTGTGGAAAAACCAAGGCACAAAATAACTGCCCATGAACTGAGAAAAGTCAAGCGTGCAGCTGCCAAGATGCCACTTGCCACCAGTTTGGCCATATTTCAGAGCTGCAACATCACTGGAGTGCCCAAAAGCACAAGGTGTGCAATACTCAGAGACATGGCCAAGATAAGAAAGGCTGAAAGACGACCACCACTGAACAAGACACACAAGCTGAAATGTCAAGACTGGGCCAAGAAATATCTCAAGACTGATTTTTCTAAGGTTTTATGGACTGATGAAATGAGAGTGAGTCTTGATGGGCCAGATGGATGGGCCCGTGGCTGGATTGGTAAAGGGCAGAGAGCTCCAGTCCGACTCAGACGCCAGCAAGGTGGAGGTGGAGTACTGGTTTGGGCTGGTATCATCATCAAAGATGAGCTTGTGGGGCCTTTTCGGGTTGAGGATGGAGTCAAGCTCAACTCCCAGTCCTACTGCCAGTTTCTGGAAGACACCTTCTTCAAGCAGTGGTACAGGAAGAAGTCTGCATCCTTCAAGAAAAACATGATTTTCATGCAGGACAATGCTCCATCACACGCGTCCAAGTACTCCACAGCGTGGCTGGCAAGAAAGGGTATAAAAGAAGAAAAACTAATGACATGGCCTCCTTGTTCACCTGATCTGAACCCCATTGAGAACCTGTGGTCCATCATCAAATGTGAGATTTACAAGGAGGGAAAACAGTACACCTCTCTGAACAGTGTCTGGGAGGCTGTGGTTGCTGCTGCACACAATGTTGATGGTGAACAGATCAAAACACTGACAGAATCCATGGATGGCAGGCTTTTGAGTGTCCTTGCAAAGAAAGGTGGCTATATTGGTCGCTGATTTGTTTTTGTTTTGTTTTTGAATGTCAGAAATGTATATTTGTGAATGTGGAGATGTTATATTGGTTTCACTGGTAAAAATAAATAATTGAAATGGGTATATATTTGTTTTTTGTTAAGTTGCCTAATAATTATGCACAGTAATAGTCACCTGCACACACAGATATCCCCCTAAAATAGCTAAAACTAAAAACTACTTCCAAAAACATTTTTTGGGTTCATTGAGAACATGGTTGTTCAATAATAAAATTATTCCTCAAAAATACAACTTGCCTAATAATTCTGCACTCCCTGTATATTCTGCACGCTACCTTCCTGCAGCAGCTGCACAGTTTGCCTGCTTTGGGTTGAAAACCTTATTTTGGGCTTTTTCCGGAGCCGAGGCCGGCCTTAGTGTGACACCTGGCCCGTGACTGAGCCTCGCTCCTCCTCTTCCTGATTTTCCCAGATGATAACTCTGCCCTGTTTATCCATATTCCATTATCTGCCATTTGAATCCTGGAAAGTCAGGCTGTACATCCTGCTGCTGTTACTTCACCTTTGCCTGTCTCCTTGAAATGACCTTTAGTATCACACGCTGGAAGATGCTCCACAGACGACGGGTTTTCCAACTTTAATATGGGAAAGCTGGCTGCGTGCCTCGAATATGAAAAGGATTGCTTCAGTTCTGCTCGTGGACAACGTCAGAGGAGCTTCTGTACTCCAAAGGAGATGGGTGTTACCAGTGTCACTGCTGTCAGCAAGAACAGGAGGCTACGGTTCACACAGACTCTCAAACCTGGACAACAGAAGCTGGAGAATCGTTTCCTGGTCTGACGAGTTTAAAGCATGGATCCATCCTGTCTGTGTCCGTGTTCAGGCTGCTGCTGGTGTGACTCTCAGTACCAGCTGAGCATCATTTAAACTCCACAGCCTGCCTGAGTGCTGCCGCTTCTTCAGTGTTTTTAGCAGGATAACAAAGCCCCGTGTCTCAAAGCTCAGACTGGTTTCTATAACATGACCATGAGTTCACTGCACCCAGACGGCCTCACAGTCACAGATCTCAGCTGTGTAATGATGTCACAATGACGTCATAAAAACCCGGACCAAAATCCTCGAGGCTGAGCTCAGACACCCTTCAGAGGAAGCTCACTTCAGCCCTGTTATATCTTTCTGATGAGCGTGTGTTGCAAAAGTAGATGATGATTAAAACTTGAAATATTTATACCTGTTACAGTCACAAAGACACATTTGCAAACTCTTTGATGCTTTTTCACAGGAAGAGGCAGCGTACCTTAATTTTTTAGGACATGCCCGAAGCCCATCTGAGTAATTGCGACTCCAGCGAGGAATAAAAAGAGTTTTCACTTCAAGAAACATAAGTCTGCTTGAGGAGGGACTCCATCCAGAGATGAGCAAAAGTCTAAACATCTCCTTGCGATTCAATTACAAACTTTTGTCGGAGGGGGTGGATGTGTCCTCGGTAAACTGCTCTTTTAGATTGTACGGGAAATGGTTAGAATTTCCTCAGAAAATAAATGGATTACTTGAGCCTCTGGGAGTCACTGTGAGAGCAATCAAACTGGTCGGCCAGGTGGAGAAAGGATGCACAACCTCACAGTTACTGGTTCAATTTACCGTGGCTAATGGTCGTTTGAAATTACAAAGGTAGAAGGTAACAGAAGCCATCACTGCAGCTCCTCCTCCCCGTGGGCGAGTGGGGACTCATTTAATCTCGGGGGGGGGTCTCGGAGCTGCAGGGGCTGTAATCAATTTGGACTGACATGATTATTTCTTTTTATTCAACCACGAAAGCTTCTTTGAGCCATGACTGAGTTACAGACGGAGAAAGCACGATGTGATAAATGAAGTAAAAGTTGTCCGTCTCTCTGCCGCCATGCTACGTCACTGCCACTTTGCTTCAGTTGCAGGGAAACAATTACTTCCTGTTAATGAGAAGCTTTACAGTGTCTGCATCACAGAGAACTGCAGGAGTCACAGAGAGAGCCCTCTCCGTTTAGAAATCACTGAGATTCAGACAAGCACCGGCAGCGAGACAACGTGCTCTCGAGGTAAACAACACCTTCCCCATGCTCTCCGTCCTCAGGTAGACCATCGCCACGTGAATGTCCGTGACCCTGTCGGACGTTTTAGGAGCACTTTGTCTCCCTCGTGGCTCAGACACAACATGAAGGCAGCGCGACAGCTCTTCCTGCGTCTGACACTCAGGGCTCCCTGAAGTCATCACAAACACTTGTTTACTTCTTTAAATGCTATAATCTCACTGCAAACACTCACTGCCTAATTTATCCTGCCATGATGCTCTCAATATTTTCCATTCTGCTCCTTTTTCTACTGACTTAATGCCGGCAATTGCACCCACACCCGTGGTTAAAATATCGCTGTAACTACAGGAAACGCCAGAAGAAGAAAAGCCCAAACGAGCGTGACGCTGGAAGCTGCACGCACATGCTCCTCTTTGTGTTTCTCTCTCGTCTTTCTCTCAAACAGCTGCTGACTTCAGTTATCGGCGTCTGTGACAGTGAACAGGTGAAGAAGAAACGTCCAGCGGTGTGTGCGGTGCTCTGTGCAGCTTTGATGAAGAGCTTGACCCGATTAAAACAGACTTGTTGGAAACATACACCTGAGTGTTTGCTCTAAGCGCAGAGTTGGCCTCGAGCAGCCGCTGGATTTCCTGCCAGAGCAGTTTAATAAGCATCAACCCGGCTGGTTACAGCGAGTGCACGGAGGCGTTCGCCCGCAGCTGCAAACACGACAGTTGTGGGAAACCACTGCTCTGTGGCGTGCAGCTGTGAGGGAGGGGATGATGGATGCGGCTCCATGTATAAATGTGAGCTCTAAGAAGTTCAGTTCAGTTCATTTTTATTTCAAACATATACATTCACCAACATTTTATAATATCATCCCATGCAGTTGTTTGAAAAGGAAAAGTGATGAATCTCAGACAACAGCAGCGGGCAGCAGCGAGAGGAGAGGGAAACGCTCTGATGCGGTCTCACATGATTCCCTCCTGTTCTAAAAGCAGCAGCAGGTTTAACACAGAAACTGTGATTTTAAACTTAACAATCCAGATGTGACACAAGTGCAGACCAGCAGATCAGCAACAGTGCAGTTTATACACAGTGTCCTACAATCTGATCACAGACACTGAGGACCCTCCTCTTCAGCTCCGTCCTTTTCTCCATTAACTCGTCACCTTCTCGAGGTGCTAGCCTCAGGGCGGGACTGAAACTTCAGCTTCAGACACAACTGAAAACAAGCATGACAAACAGGAAAGAAATTCTCACACACACACACACACACACACACACACACACACACACACACACACACACACACACCTCTGTCCTGCCCGGCAAACACAACCTCCGTTAACTGTTATGAGTGAGAGGGCGCCTGACACAGACGCAGAGAGCTGGGGAACCTGCCAAAGCTACCTGTAATCACACTGAAGTGGACTTCCTGTTCACTTGGCTAATCAAAGTGGCCTTTCATGTTCCTTTTTCGTGCAGCACCGGGGTTCTCTCCCAGGCCCACCATGAGTGGCTTTGACACACAGCAGGGGAAAAATCATGGTGTCTAACTCATTTAGATTCACCACAACAAACAGCAAAAATGCCACATTTTGCTCGTATTTCCTGACTGTAGCTCAGGTGGTAGAGCAGGTCAGCTATTAACCGGAAGGTTGGTGGTTCGATCCCAGGCTCCAAGGCCCAAATATCCTTGGGCAAGATACTAACCCCATGTTGCTGTCCGATGCACCCATTGGAGTGTGAATGTGTATAATGTTAGACAGTAAGCACTTCACAGTTTAGAAAAAGTGAATGGGTGTGATTGGGTGAATGAATTAGTTGTATAAAAGCGCTTTGAGTGCTCAGATAGAGTAGAAAAGCGCCATGTAAGTACCAGTGCATTTACTATTCAAGCAAAGACCTTTAAAAAGGCTGAAAAAAATAAAACCAAGTGAAACAGATTCATCACCCCACTCTCTGTAAAACTGACAGACGTGAAAGGAACTTTTACAACATACCTTCCACAGTCAGTAATTTATGCTTTCATCCATCAACTACCGCAGAGATTCTGAGCTGTTCCCAGACCAGCAGAGAGTCTACCACAGGCCTGTTACCAGAAACCAGATGCTGAACCATCAAACATGGCTGTGCACCGCCTGCACGTCAGAGTCCCTCCCCTGCCTCAGATGCTGTAGTGAGCCACCCTAATGAGGAAATTCATTTCAGCCAATTCTAATCCCAGTCTTACTCTTCAGCCTCTACCCAGACCCCTAACCCCAACCCCACAGGTGTGGACTCTGTTGGTTCATCTCAGCAGATAGATAAAGTGTCTGCATCATTGCAGACGCCGGGGCAAACCCTCCCATCGCTCATGGATACAATAGGATCCCTCCACCTGCCTCACACACCCGGAACAGAAAAGATTTTTACTGACTAACCCAAGTACTTCATTTGTTTCACTACAGCCTTCACACTCTGCAAAGCCATGCAATGGGCCCTTTAGCAGGCCTCCGGGCCACATGTATGACACCCCTTATACAGAGTACAACAGGCGATGGGGAGGGAAAACAACCAACACGTGTGGGGTGCCCGAGACGCTGACTGGCTGACCGTCGACGTGCTTATCTGCAGGAAAAACACATCCACTGCATTTTAATCTAACTCCCTGGACAGAAGCATGAGAAGTGGAGGAGAGGAGGGTGGAAGTGTAGGAGGATGGAGTTGCAGGGCAAGCCTGACCTTCCCCACCCAGCAGGAGGTCTGTGCTAAAGACAGAAATCCTCAGGCTGACCTCTCTACTTGCAGCCCAGCTCTGCTTGCTGTGTCTCTTTTAGCTCAGAGAGCCGATGGTTTGGTTAAAATGTGCGACGTGCAGAATCATTTCTCATGTGTGACCTTTAGGGTCGATTATCAGGTGAAACCTATATTCTCCGATCTCACAGTGGGAGCTCGGTGATGCAGTGATGCAGCTCTATATGGTCAAAAGCATGTGGACGCCTGACCACATGCAGCTTCCATGATTTGGAAAAACAAATGCAAGGAATAGTTTGGGTTAGTGGATAAGTGCTGTGAGCAGGTAGAGTTACACCCCACACTTCCAGAAACAAGCGGAAAGACTCAACGCTTGTGCCGCTCGCTAAAACAAAGTGCTTCCCTTTGGCAGCAACCGGACGCGGTTCACCGTGATATGAAAACCGTTTTACCGTTCATGTCAGCCAACAGGAGGAGGAGAGGGAGGGGTCACCTGATAGCTGGAGTTGAGCGTGACTCAGTCATGCAGTGTGAAGTGGATTTTTCACTGATGTTTAAATATTTATCGGTTTCTCATCTTTGCATAAACTGTATGTGTATTAATGCCGCTTCCTGCATGCTGTGAATAAACCAGCGTGACCTCTCATTTATAGCCCGGCTTGTCTTTTTCCCTGCGGTGGTCTGAAATGTTTCGGCCCAGCAGCACCAGAGACAGGTTGGGTCCTGTCTCAGAGATCGGTGATGATGTGAGGGTGAACACTCTCTGCAAAGAGACGCTGACTGGACTGCCCAAAGCGCTGACCTCAACCCCTTCCAGCACATTTGGGATAAGCTGGAACCCTCCTGGCCTTATCGTCCCGCATCAGGATCTGAGTAATGCTCTTGAGGCCACGTGGGAACACATGCCTGCAGCCGGGTCCCCAAATCTGCTGCACAGCCCGGAGCCAGACGAGTTTAATGCCAGTGTGGCTCTCAGCCATGGACTGCACCTCATTTCCAATTTATCTGAATTTAATTGAGTTAGAAAATTCTCCTTTCACATGGAAGTAATGAAAAAGGACATTTCCATTTCATTTTAAATTCAGTTAATTAACCTCTGAAGACACTTTCACTGCTTTTCCTCTCCACGTGACTACGTTACTTCCTCTAAAAATACACGCTGCTCCATGTCAGATCTTTGACTCAGTTTGTCAGAGTCACAGGTGAGCCGAAACAGGCGCAGGAAGCAAAGGCCAGAGGAATCCGTAAAAGGTGAACGTGTGCACACATCATGTTTGTGAAAGGGTAAAAATACGACAGCCGGCAACACGCAGCACAAAGTCCCAGCTGCACACCACCTCTGTGCCACAGCGCTGTAAGAAACAACAAAGAGAAGAAGAAGAGAAAGCTCACGCGACGTCCACACGTCCTCTCTCGTTCCCATCAACAGCACATGCTAGCTGCTCAGCTGCAGCCTGTGGCAAAGTGACTCAGACAAAGGAAGCACGCTCAGCGCCACGGCGAGTCTCGGCACACACGGCCACGCGGTGAGGGTTAACGAGGAAGCTGGGACTGTTAATGAAGAGGGAAGGTCTGCTTCTGTCACAGCCACACACACACACACACACAGCTTTTAACACTGATGCTTCAAGTTTAACCATTCATCTGGTCCAGTCTGACATGATTGAGACCCAGGAACTGCTGACTGCTGTCAAACATAAGGCCCGGAGGCCAGAACTGGCAAGGCAAAAGAGTCCAATCTGGCTCACAGCATGGCTTTGGAATACATGACAAAGGGCGTAAACTTTGGACTTTTATTTGCCTCCGAAATAAAAACTACACCGGAGTAACTGAGCACGAAAAAGTTTTTGTTTTTAAAAGGAACAGAGATGAGATGTAAACAAACAAAAATCTTGTGTTTTACTTTTTAAATAAAGTTTTCTGCATACGTATTTCTTACAGTTGTGCAGTTCCTGCAGCCGCGGTTCTTCATCATGTAGAAAGTCATGCTTTTTCTGAGACTCTGACAGAAGGGGCGGTTATAGCGCTCGCTCCTCGAGGCTACAGTCCAAATGAAGTGAGCCGGTCTGGCTTACTGAGGATCAGAGTGGACTCTAATGGCTCATTGTGGGAAACAAGTTCCTGCTCAAGGTTAATAAACTAAGCTTCGGTGCAGTCGTTTAAAGAGCCCGCGACCTCTGAAGCGTTTCTACACTATTTAGAACCTCGTATTATTAAAGAAGATGTTTTGTTGCTTTGCAGACGACACTCACAGCTTCTTCCTCAGACTTCAGACATGTTAGAAACCTGTTTTAAGAATGAAAAGTGGAAGCTGAAGCTTACAGTGGTATGTGACGCAGCAGAGTGCCGATGCACATCTTCATCTCCAGTCCCAAAGCAGAGGCTCTTCTTCTCATGTTTGTGGCTTTTTGGCATTTCTAATGTGATCAAACGGCAACAAACGAGATGTGGCCTTCAGGTAATCAATGTGAGACACAGCAACATAACAGCATCGACTGTAAGGAACACGGCCAAGTCGTGTAGCATTCCCACCGCTGCCACTCAGAGGCTGGCTGATCCCCAGCAGCAGTTGCAGCTACGCTGAGTTCCTGCGCTTTCCCGCCATCGCTCTACTAAATTAGAATAGAGTGCTCACTTCAAAAGAAATCTGCCTGCGCTGAAATGAACTGACCTTTCGTGCAGGAGTGCAAGTCAGAGTGACGCTCAGCAGAGTGAGAGGGAGAGTTTGCTCAAGGCCGTCCACTTTTAACTCTAATCTGCCCGAGAGCTCACACGGAAGCACGCGAGACTTGGCTGGCCAGCAGCTCTTAGAGCGCCAAACACATTTGGCACATCAGTCAAAATCACTTCCTGTGACATTTTCCATCTTTGACCGATCACACTGCAGACAGATGGCTGCAAATGTAAAAACAGCAAAGAGCGAGCGTTTTGAAGACTGAGACGCAAGTCTGAAGGTGACTCATCTCTGCTCTCCTCGAGTATCAAAATTTAAGGCCGACTTTCTTTGTTTTCAAACCGTTTAAACCACTTTAGAAGAGCAATGCAGCACCTCTGTATAATCACACACTACACACATCAGTCACTAAAATACAGAATACAGCAGGAGACAGTCTCAGAGGCATCCTCAGAGCATCTACAGACAACAGCGTGCTGCCCCAGTCTCATCTCGTATTTACATTCAAAAGCTAAAGTAATCTCCTGCTCACACATGTGCACGCAGTAGCAGCACCGTCCCTGCTGCAGTCCCTCCTCCTTTATCACAGCATCCAGCAGAGAATCTCACCGGACGCTCGAGTGTTTTGATTTCTCCTCCTGTTGCTGAGCGTGGCCACACTCATAGGACAAACGAGCTGCAGACAGCCGGTGCGTGCGCACGCCTTTATTAGCTTATCGGGATGTGTGTGCAGAAACCGACAGAGCGAGGCAAATTCCATCTGCATAATTCAATCAGAGGCAATGAAGTAAATGAAGATCAACAGTGAGGCGTCATTCATGTGGAGAGCAGCGAGGATGACCTGAGAGCAGGAAACTGTATTCATCTTAAACAATCCGATAAAGCGCCCACGTTACAAAGACCTGAGGATCCTCCCATGACCAGCGTTTCCATCAAATTAACATCTCCACATGTGACGCCTCTACAGACAGTGAAGCCTGCTGGATTTATGAGTTACCTGCTGCACTACAGCAGTGATGTTCGTGGATTCTCCATGTGCCGTTCTTCCAGATGTTTAAGTTTCTCTAACAGCAAGCAGGAAGCTCATCTCAGCTGTCACGCATTTTCATTATTTTTTAAATAATGGAGCCTTTTAATGATTCTCTCCCATCATTACAGGAGATGATCATACAACAGGTCAGAGGTCCATTTTTACCTGATACCAGGATCACCTTCTACCCCGATTCCTCCTGGGTACAGTTCTGCAGTACTTTTAGAGTCACCTTTAGAGTCCGTGTGGAGAGCACACCTGAGCATCACACTTTTTTTAACATAACAGACCCAAGAGGGCTCAGTCTTATTGTTGGATGCAGAAACTGTATTTATTGATTACTTTAATGGCTGTTATAAATATGAAAATGATCAGTCTGTACTTCAGTGAAGATTCATCATCATCCAGTGTCCTGATCCTAACCTTGAAGCTGGCAGATGTTGAGCAGCTGATGGAGGAGACCAACAATAAACAGCTGGTAGTTGACGTTAACTACCAGTTAAGCAGCAGGGAGAGAAAGTCTGTTTCTGTGCTTCCAGTCTGTAAGGTCTGTGAAAGGATAAATACACCCCCACTTTCAAGAACTACTCTGCCTTTAATGTAAATATAATGATCCCTCAATAGGTGGAAGTGTGCCCCCTGCTGACTTCAGCGTGACTCAGCAGCGGTGCACACAATCAGGCACGAGCCTGCAACACAGAGAATGAGCGGTCATGGCCAGATGAGAATCGATTGCAATTGGAGGACTACTGTAGCTATAAATAGCCTGGCGGGGCTATTACGGGGAACTGTTGGCTACTGCTGGAAACCCGGAGGAGGGAGAGGATCAGGCGAGGGAACGCATGTGAGACACGTGGCTTCGTTGTCCCTTCACTCGTCACCTCAGAGGGAGACCAGACAGGATGTGTTTATCAGCTAAAGCTGCACCCACAGTTGGTCAGTGCTAAGAATCATCCAATCATAATCCTAAAACAGGCACTCAGATGTCCTGGGCGGTACCGTAACCTTAGAGCAGCCATATTATTGGTCAGATAATGTCATTAAAAGCACAAACGCGTGTCCCAGATGTCCAGTCCAGGGACTCCAGTTAGCTGAGGTGAAGCCTAGCAGACAGCTAGCAACTACAGCCACCTGTGGTGCCATCCACCTGTCAGTCAAAGAGGCCCTGTACAGCTGTTGTGAGGGTGAAATTATCTACAGAGACCAAAACAGTCTGTACCAGCCTGTAAGCATGTTTCTTTTAACACGGGAGTCTATGGGGAGTGGCTCATTGCTGCCTCTGCTGGACACCAGAGGAACTGCAGCCAAACTTTTCCTTGTGAACATTTTTAGATTTTTATTTAGTCCAGGAGTTAAAACAACAACAACAACAACAACACAAAAGATCCAGAGCTCAGTCTCAGTGAGCTCCTTGTGTGCAGGTTCATTCACACAACAAGTACAAATGAGTCTTTTTCATGTATGTCTGCTGTTTTTTAAATCCTCTCTAATTCATTAGAAACACAAACAGGGATGTTCCAGGTACTGTGGACTCTCTGCATCTGTGGAAGTACCTGGAACTGATTAGCCACATAGGGGCTCGAGTCAATAGTTCCACAGGAACCAGAACCAAGTCCAGGTAATCAGCTGAAACGACTGTTACTGACGGGATTAAAGAGCAAAACTCAGCAGCAGCGACCTTCTAATGGGACGCTTCTGTTACTATGTCTAAGAGTAAATTACTCTGCTGCCCCTTTTAGCTCCGCTTTAGATAAAAGCACAAAGACAAGAGAGGAGCAGATTGTACACGTGCTGTTTGCCTCATTACGGCTTGTTAAAGAGCCTCATTTGTCAGCGGGGCCTTGGCTGTGGTGCAGACTCAGTTTTCTTTGCAGAAATAAGCCTAATAAAAATACAATAAAGGAGGCGCCTCACAGAAGTACACTCAGGAGCAGCCACACCGCTCGCTCTGCTCTCCTGCGTCAGTACACACCACTAACACGGGCCGGATTGCTGATGGCAACTCCAAAAGCAGACCTTTCATCTGCTGTTAAAGATACACGACAATTTCACATCAACCTAAAGCCATGCTGCTCTGTGAAGCTCTGCAGTCTGAAGACTACAGAGAACAGAATCAAAGAGGTTGAACACAGAAACAAGCATTCCCACACCAGACCCAGGATGCTCCTCCTGCCTGGATTGGCTCGCCCAGAGTCATCCTGGTCTGATACCTCCTGGGGGAAGAGCTCAGAGGAAGACCTCGCAACCCCAGATGGGGTTTGGTGACAGTCACGACAGTTAAACGGTGAGAAAGGGAAAGTACCAAACTGCTTATAACAGATCGGGGTCTTTGGTCTGGGTTTGTTCTCTAAAGAACAAACGCAGAAATTAGATTTCTTTAAATTGATTCCCTGCACAAGCAGTAGCTGAGATGATGCTGAAAGTGTTTAAAAACCACGACTCTGCTCAGAGCTCACATTAGAAACGCATGAAGGAAAATCTGAGCAGAGGAGTGGAAATCAGCCCATGCTGTGACTCAATGTGCAGAATAAACATACAGCGGATATAGTGGTGGGTCGTGTGATTAGGTAGAGGAAGGGTCCATAGGGGGTCCATGACCCTCTTGGGGACACCTCAAATCTGGGAGTTTCCACCAATTGTCCAGATGCTTTTCTTTCCAAGCTTCTTGGATGACAATGACCTGGATGAGTGAGAACCTTCACGAACATACAGCAGACACTTTAACCCACATGTCTGAGAATTGATGCATAAATAACAGTAAGAGGACGAGTTTCTTTGTAAATCCCGTGACAGCATAAAGTCGATCGTGCGTGCTGACACGCGTGCCATTTATATTCATACATAAGAAGGCTCGGCTCTCTGTCTGAAACACGTTGCAGTTGAGCCTGACATCGTGTGCAGATTTAACAGCCCGCCGCCCGACACACCGCAGACCCGCTCGTACTTACACGTGAAGATGACCATGAAAGCACGCAGCAGTAGGTCGATGGCGGTGTCCCACTGATCTGGCACGCAAGCTACCATGGATGGTATGAGGATTTCTGCTGGGACATAGAACTGCAGGGCGAAGGTGATGAAGATCCCGAAGCAGTACAGGAGCTTCACGACCTGGTACATCCTGGAAAATGGGGAGGAAGGAGTGGAAGGAGTCAAGTAATGTGTGGAAAAATGTGACCTATCCCGCTTATTTTTACTCCTAGATTCTCCTAGAGTAGCTTTGCATGACTCATAGTTCAAAATAATGCTATGTTTTAAACAAGCCATTTCGCCTCCCCACTCTTTGAGTGAAGTTTCTTCTGATTGGCTGCCACTCACCTACAGACAGTTTAAAGAGCAGGTAGGTGGAGCTGGAGAGGATTTCCACTCTCACCAAGGCAGAGAAAAACCCTTTGAGGTTGAGTGTTTATTTCCTCAGTGTCCGGCTGGAGAGAGGGGGTAGCTTGTGTGCCCCTGAGCCAGATAAGAGCCATAAAACTGATTTAAAACCTGATGCAGCTGTCACTCTGATCTCAGCATGCTCTGCACTTTTGGAGACTCAGTCAATCCACCACCGCTAGAGCTTGTGGAGCATGTGAGCACAGAGCCAGGAAACTGAAGGAGAAACCAGTAACAGCAGCTCTCACCTGGACTTACTAAAGTAATGTAAACACATTCAGATCCATGGCTTCCTGATTCATTCATCATGCAGTGTCCGCAGGTTTCCTGATGCAAATACAACAAGCTGTGGATGTGAAGCATCAGCTCTGAGTATCTATCTATTAGGGGTGCAACAATACACAAAATTCACGGTTCAGTTCGGTTCGATACTTTGGTGTCATGGTTCGATATTTTTTCGATACAAAAAAAAAAAAAAAAAAAAAAAAAAAGTTCATGCCTTTTTAATTTGTCATTTATTAAAATTATAAATATATATTTTAACTCAAATGTACAGTTTTTAAATTTAATGCTGCTGTTACAACAAAGTAATAAAAAAAATAAATATATCTGATTGAGGAATCACTCATCTTTGGAAAAGAGAGTTTATTACAGAGAAATGTCTCTTTCCAAAATAAAAGCTATACTATACGCTTCTTCTGGGCTATATTCTCAGCAGCATATTAAACATATCAGGCACCCATAAGGAGAATCATGTGCTAACGGCTGTCTAAATAACTCGGGTAAAGTTTGTAGCATGCGTGCCTGTTGTTTTTGTCTGCTTCCACTTGTCTTTGCACTAGGATGATGTCGGAGTAAATGTGCACGGCCAACACGTTAACGAGCTAACTGCGCTAACACACTAGTTCCCACCAATGTAATTGAGCATTGCGTGGCACATCCAACATGCGGTTTTACTTTAGTCCATGATGCGCTTACCTTCAGGGTCATACGTCACATGAAAACCAAAATAGTTCCAAACGCCAGATCTGAATGAGGGTGGGGGAGGTTCAATTTGCCATGTTGCAAGGAGAGCTTAACTTCTGTCTCGCTAGCTTGCCCTGCGTTCAGTGAATCTGCGTTCGACTACTCCGCCTAGGCTGCACTGTCGAGCGCAGATCCACTGAGCACTCAACACAGACAGCATCATCAGAAGGAAAGTTGAAAGTTGAACACTCCAGCTGGCTGGAGTGTTCACACACACATCTTCAACCTTTCCCTCTCTCTGTCTGTAGTCCCAGCCTGCTTCAAAATGGCCACCATCGTCCCTGTACCCAAATCCTCCACCATCTCCTCATTGAACGACTGGCGACCTGTAGCCCTGACCCCCATCGTAAGCAAATGCTTCGAGAAGCTGGTCAGGGACTTCATCTGCTCTGCACTACCCGACTCACTGGACCCTCTACAGTTTGCATACCGCCACAACAGGTCCACTGATGATGCCATAGCCCTGACACGACACACTGCCCTGTCACACCTGGAGAAGAGAGACACGTATGTGAGAATGCTGTTTGTAGATTACAGCTCAGCATTCAATACCATCGTTCCCTCGAAGCTGGACAGGAAACTGCAGGATCTAGGACTGAGCAGCTCCCTCTGCAGCTGGATCCTTAGCTTCCTGTCTGACAGACGCCAGGTGGTCAGACTGGGCAGCATCACCTCATCCCCCATCACACTGAACACTGGTGCTCCACAGGGGTGTGTACTGAGCCCTCTCCTGTACTCACTCTACACCTACGAGTGCACAGCCACTAACAGCTCCAACATCATTGTGAAGTTTGCGGACGACACTACAGTGGTGGGTCTTATCACCAACGGTGATGAGACGGCTTACAGGGAGGAGGTCAGCGCCCTGACCCACTGGTGTCAAGACAACCATCTCACCCTCAACGTCGCAAAGACAAAGGAGTTGATAGTGGACTTCCGGAGGTGCAGAGAAGTACACACCCCCATCACCATCAACGGCGCTGCTGTGGAGAGAGTGAGCAGCTTCCGGTTCCTTGGAGTACATCTGGCTGAAGATCTTACGTGGTCAGTACACACAAACAAAACAGTGAAGGCGGCGCAGCAGCGCCTCTTCTTTCTCAGGAGACTGAAAAGAGTCGGCATGAGCCCCCGCATCCTCAGGACCTTCTATCACTGTGCCATTGAGAGCATCCTCACTGGATGCATCACCACCTGGTATGGCAACAGCACCGCCTACAACTGCAAAGCTCTCCAGCGAGTAGTGCGGTGCTCTGAACGGATAATTGGAGGTGAGCTTCCCTCCCTCCAAGACATCTACAGGAAGCGGTGCCTGAGGAAAGCGGGGAGGATCATCAAGGACTCCAGTCACCCCAGCCATAAACTGTTCAGACTACTTCCATCAGGAAGGAGGTTCTGCAGCATCCGGTCCCGTACCAGCAGACTGAGAGACAGCTTTTTCCATCAGGCCATCAGACTGCTGAACACTTCATAGACACCTCAGCTTCACTACTGGAACTTCAACATTATGCACTCCACACTGTATATAAATGCCACTTGTTTTGCACATATTCAACTCTGTATATTTTATATATTATTATTATTATTTTTTTTACTATTTAATTTGTAAAAATGTGTGTACACACACACACACACACACACACACACACACAGGAAAATATTTAGTATACACATCCAGAAATGCATACACTATTATATATTGTACATATATTTATTAGTTTCAGGTTGGCCATTCTTGTATTTTGCTCGTTTGTGTTGTTGTGTTTGCACATCTCTGTTGCTTGTGGGGCTCGCACACAAGAATTTCACTCGCATGTGCTGTGCCAGTGTGCCTGCACATGTGATGTGACAATAAAAGTGATTTGATTTGATTTTGATTTGATAAAATAAATTAAAAAAAATTTTATTGTTCGATACATATGCGTACCGAACCGAAAGCACTGTATCGAACGGTTCAATATTGATACGAGTATCGTTGCACCCCTACTATCTATGGGTCTAAAACACAGTAAAACAGGTTTTAATATTTTAATGAGACACTGGGTCCCAATCCTGCCACCTTTCTTCTAAACAATGAAGATTTAAGTCTCTTTGCTCTTCGGCACATCACATCTGCTGAGTCTGGACGTACCACACTGTGCTTCAGTTTAGTTTAGGAGGTTTGGACTTGTGTATTGAGACGCACCTGCACCACAAACACACACAATAGTTTGTGTTCCTGGAGGTTTGAGGCAGTGACACACAGTGTTGGGGAGTAACGGAATACATGTACCGCCGTTACGTATTTAAAATACAAAATATGAGTAACTGTATTCCGTTACAGTTACCATTTAAAAAGGTGGTATTCAGAATACAGTTACTTTGTTGAAATAAATGGATTACACTGCGGTACTCTCCTGTTTCATATTGTGGTGGGTCAGGACTGTTTGGGTTTTGTTTGACAGCTACGTGCTGTTGTTCCAGGCGGCAGCGTTACGGTTGCCATGGTTACAGGGCGACGCTCTCTCTCTGCGACTGTGTGTTTCCTGGGTGAGAGAGCGCCTTTTCGTTGTTGTTGTTGTTGTTGTGCTAAGCTAATAGGCAGAATGCTACAAGCATAGCTCTAAAGAATGTAGCATCATGGGCAGTGTCTGTGAGCGCGAGGAGGGAGAAAAAGGGGAGTGGAAAGGTACAAGTTGTCATCGAGGAAAAACGGGAGCTGGAAGCATGTAAATATAATAATAACCACTTCAGCCAAGAAGAGTGCCTGACGAGCCCAGTTGTAAGTAAGCTATTAAGACTCGACTGTACACCGTGTTCATGTTTTCCTCCGAAAACAATAAGTTCCGTTGGAGCAGCCTTTCGACACCTCTCTCTGTGTCTCGCAAGAAAAGTTGACCCACACAACAAAGTAAAGCTATTTTTCGGCTACGAGCTGACACGGACCCCGCCGTATTAGTCTGAGGTCCCTTTACTACAGTTCGGAGTCGCGGACCTTCAGTAATAGTAATAAAATCACACAGCAATAGTACATTCACGTTGTTGTAAAAAGCATGATAATATATTAAGTAATCCAAAGTATTCAGAATACGTTACTGTCATTGAGTAACGTAACGGAATACGTTACAGAATACATTTTGGGGCATGTATTCTGTATTCTGTAATGGAATACATTTTAAAAGTAACCTTCCCAACACTGGTGACACAACAGGAGGAGATGTGCTTGGGTGGAGTCATCTGAGTGCACAGCTGACTCCACCCATCCTGTGGTGTCTTATGTGATTCTCTGAGTGCTGTAGGACATTAACCAGCACAAATGTTTTTAAACATGCCGACTCGACTCGATTTCTAATCCTGAGCGTTGTGGCGGTATCTCACCAGCAGTTAGGTAGGTTCAGTGTGATGCTGCCGCCGATGTGCTCTCCAAAGCACATGTATCCTATGGTTCCCAGGCTGATGTAGAGGAAGGTGACGATGCCCATGCCCAAATAGAGAACCTGGGTGAACCTCTGTGGCCTCTGCATCTTGTTCTCCAGGGGCAGAACCTGCAGAGAGAAACGCTGTTAGCGGGACATTTCAGTGACACGTGAAGGCTCAGTGGTGTCTGCTCACACTGATGCCCTGAAAGCTCGCCTTCGCCAGGAAGCTTTGCTTTTTTATAAACCAGATTTAACTGAATTAAATGGAGCTTTTGGAAAATGTAGCTTATCAGCCAGGCTTCATCATTATAAAGACAAGCTTCTCTGCATGGACAGGAAAAAGGCCAACTCTGAAACACACGTGTCTGCAGGGCAGATGTTAGCGAGAGTCATACGATGCTTTGAAAAATGTCAAAATGAGGCAAATGTTCTTAAATAAACATCAATAAAGTGAAATAATAACATATCAATAATGTATCTGTAATGAGTAATTGTGACATTAACACTGGGTTACACACCGTGTGTGCTTCAATGGTCACCGGTGAGCGGCGGTGGACTTTAAACGCTCTGAAATCGGACGACTGATTTTGACTCACGTTGTGCTTCATACTGTGAATACCTTCCAGCTCTGAGCGTACACAAGAGTGGGTGCAAATCTGGCACTTTAAAAAAAAAAATATATATATATATATATATTTTTTGGCCTTTTTCTGTCTTCGACAGATACAGAGAAGACTGACCGGAAAGCGGAGGGAAACATGCGGCAAAGGGCCGCGGGTTGGACTCGAACCCGAGCCGGCCGCTCTCAGTCATGCGGCATATGGTCGCCAAATATGGCACTTTTTAATTCAAATATGACAGTATTAGAAAATGACTGTGAAGGAGTCACAGCATGAAGGTGAGCCTGGCCTATGTAGCTAACAGGAGACCTTTCATATGTTGACACGAGCCCTCAAAGTTTACCCAGAATGCACTTTATTACTCTGACAGGTGACTCACACTGACACTCGCAGCTGCACAGATTCCAGATCTGTGACACGTGATATCTGCTGCACTGATGAAGACACGATTTTAAAAAATGATTAAAAAGCACCGTCTCTTTGTGCTATATGGGCCTGTAAATCTGAAAATATTTATAGTGATGTCAAAGTTTGTATACCTGCATTAATTGCACAGTCAACAGTCTTATCACATCTGAGCTTTTATCTTTTATCTTTTAATGTATCGTTTTAAAAACTTGGAACTGCAGTGAACTGTGTTCGATCATCTTGAAATATTGCTTTGAATTGTTTAGGTGAACACGGGGATTTTGACAGTAAAATCATTCACAGACTTTACATTCCACACTCTGTTATTAAAAATGGTCAGTGGGACGTGCTGGTGTAATCCCCCTCTTTCTGGACCCCTGCTGCTCTCCTATCTCCAGCCCCCCCCCCACAGCAGCGTGATGCATGATGCCTCATTTGCATAAAGAAATCCAACGGTAATGCAGGGGGAGATAACAGTGCCGTTTATAATCCACGTAATCGAGGCACACAGGTGTTTCACATTGATACAGTCATAAAGTTTTCGGCAGCACATGCGTGCATGTGTTACCATCAGCCACTCACTCACCACTCCAATGCCTTCGAAGGCAAAGATGGCCGTTCCGAAGAAGAGAGGGTAGTCTTTAGCTCTGCCAACTTTTGGGAGGTCAGTGGGGTTTGAGATGTTCTGTAGAGAAACAAAACAAAATAGATCCACAGCCAGTTAGAGCTGTTCTTCAACTAATCGCATCCTCGCTACTCTTAACATGATTAGCCGAGAAAAAGCTGCACAATGAAAATGAACTGCTGCAGACTTAAAAATTACAGATGGAGTGAGGTGTTAAATGTTATCTGCACGACAGCCCTGTTCTTCACAACAATACAAATAAGAGAGCATCCGCTCAAAGAGCTCCACGCAAGCAGCTCGGCCAGCTGTGTCAGACACATGCCATTATTTCTGTATCTTTTGGCTCTTATTTTGAAAATTCAAACTCTGGTCTGGGACATGAATGATTCTTTCTCTACTGCGAGATGGAGGGTCACCTAAGCACTAAATGTACTACCTGTGCATGATTTATTATAAAGCATGTGTCTGTGTGCAGGTATCTGCAGAGGAGCACCGAGTTAACCTTCTGTCTGCAAACTTTGACTGGATGATGCATTTCATTAAAAAAGGTCAGCAGGATGAGCCCGAACCCTGAAAACTATCTGAAGTGATTAAAAAAAGTACATTATTATTATTATCATCATCATCATCATCATCATCATCCTGGTGTTCAAATCAGAGCTCATGCCGAGAGGAGAAGTCCCACCGAGCAGCAGAAGATCCAGATTGTTTTCAAAGCTGCTAGTGGCCTTTATGCTCTGCTTATCCCCAAATGTGCTGCTCAGATGATCCATCAGCCACAGTCATCTCACAGGCTGCACGCACAACCTTCTCCACCACGCGCTGCTGCAGGGAGCTCTTACTTATCCAGGTAACAAACAAGCTTCTGCTCAATGTCACAACTTAATGAGACCACAGAGGGTGAAAAACGAGGCTACAACCTTGACTGAAGGCAATCGAATCAGAGAGAAACCTGCGGCTCACCGTGAGTGAGTAGTAGTAGATCAGGAACAAACTAGCCGTCATGGCCACATTGGCCCCCAGAGAGAACGGGGCCAGGCACTTCAGGTTGCGGATAAAGACCAGCAGGATGATGGCAGGCAGGAAGCAGAGCATGTATAGGCGGGAGTCAAAGCTCGGGACCAGGACCTGGGTCTGGTTGGTGTAGTTCGTCTGGCAGCTGATGGTGGTGGCGTTGGCAGCTTCTACCACCTGGTGAAGGCAGGTCAGATAAAGAGAGGATGATGCTCATTCTGCTGAAAAGGTCTTAAACACCAAAGGAGTGATTACAACCCAGGACTGGATAGAGATCGTCTGCAGGCTCAAACCAATCAGAGCTAGAGCTCGGGCAGTGTGTGCAGGTTTTCTGAGACATAAAAATCATACGAAATTCTCTCTGTGGAAATAAATAACAGAGCAAATATCATGTGTCTTTCAAAGTAAGAGCATGGGGCTTGTCCACCTGGAAATGGAATGTGTTGTGTTCTCCGAAGGTTGAAAACTGTGGATATTTCAGATCTGTGTTTATGTCATGTTTCTGCTCAGCTCTTCAACACACGGCTCTGTATTTACTGAGCCGAGTCAGTCTGAATCTCTGAGTAAAATCACCGCCCACCAGATGTTTGACTGCTGCTTCAGCAAAAATGAGCGGACACAAAATACATGCAGGCAGGCGGCACCCCCTAGTGGCTAAAAACTGAACTACACAAACTGAGCCTGTCTTGATCGCCATCATTTCCATCACCTCACACACTCCCTGCTGAAATAAGTGATCGTCTGATTTTCCTCCATATCAGTGTGTTTCATGGTATTCTATTCTCTCAGTAAAGACAAAACCACAGGAGTATGAACCGAACATAATTAAATATTTACTCATGCAAACATCCATAAAATTATTAGATCATGTGTTTACTCTACAGTCAGTCTGTCTGCACTTTCTTTAAACTGAGGCAGGTGGATGAAGCTCAGCGTGCCTCCTCACGCTTGGCCTGATAGGACAGATTACTTCTGGAGAACATTTTCAGGTTTTCCATGAGTGCAAAACTTTGCAAAAATTTGTTGTAACATGGCACAGCCTTCTGGGTGGCTGACCTGCATGCAGGGGTTTGATCTGGAGTTATTACAGCTTTCCATTTTTTTATTTGAATGTATCTTTAAATCTTTCATTTTCACTTTAGTTTAGCTTCTAGGATACTTTTAAAGTTTCACTTTTAGTTTTTATAACTTTCAGAGTCAGTCTTGTTTTTTTTTTTATGAAGAAATGATCCGTACTGATTTATGAAGTTCAGATCAGTTAAACAAAACGAAAACATCTGTGAGGTCACTGAGGTCACACTGGCTGCAGCTCTGTGGTTATCAGCCCAATAAACACCACAGGTGAAAATCACATGGTACAAAAACACCTCACTCTGTAACGCTGACAGGGACAATTAAACTGTGTCCGTGAGTGCATCTGTGAGTTTGTGAATGTCGGTGTGTCTGTCGGTGAGTCTGTGAGTGCATCTGATTATGTGAGTGTGTTGACCTGCTTGACGTTGTCACTGAGGAAGACGAAGTAGACACAGCAGAAGCCCAGCTGTGTGATGATGAGGAACAGGTTGACGGTCCGCCTGGGCGAGACGATGAAACAGTTAAAACACAGAACAGGACGACGTCTCTCTGATCACATCTTTAATTCTTTGAGGTTCACAGGTCTGAAAGAATTTCCTTTCCTTTAAAAAATTTACGTTTTTTGTTATTTGTTTTTTTCTTATGCCTGTGGGACTAAATCTGACATCTTTACATGTTTTACATATTAAAATTAATTTGTTTTCTTGACGTGTCTAAAGAAACACCGAGCAGAACAGGTGAGCGTGTTTCTTACTTTCCCCACTGTGAATGTCGCCTCAGCCACGGCACGTTTTCCATCCCGTACTGCACAGCCTCGCCGTAGGTCAGAGATGGTCGGTTCATCCTGCGGGGGGGGGGGGGGGGGGGGGGGGGCATCCAGGTGTCAGTCAGTTTCAGCTGACATGAAGCTAAATAACCAAACTGAAAATAACCAGCACAGAAAAGTCGCCCTCTGCTGGACATAAAGGTATCCAGGTTTAAAGTACTGGCTTCAAGCCTGGACAAGCCATGTCCATCTTTAATATACAGTTTATAAGTTCACTGCAGTAAACACCGCCTGGACACAAGCTTAAGCTCCAAAGCTTGTGTGAACAAAGCAGTTCATCTGGTGTCCAGCAGAGGCAGCAGTGAGCCAGCTCCCACATGTTTACAGACCGACACAGACACTGGTTTAGTCTCTATAGATGATTTATAACTCAGCTGCTTAAATTGCATTAAGGCTTAAAGCTTGCACGATCAGGAGCGTGGCCTCTCTGACTGACAGGTGGATGGTGACACAGGCAGCTGTAGCTGCTAGCTGTCTGCTAGTGTCACCAGAACTGGACTTCTGGACGTGTTTGTGCTGTTGGAGGCTTTTGGAGCATTTTAATGATATCATTTGACCCATAACATGGCTTCTGCGAGGTTACTGTAGTAACAGAGCAGCTCACAGATACCCTGACTTTGGGACATTTCAGGAGCCCAGAAGCACACGAAATGAGCTAAAAAATGATAAAGCCTGCAGAAACCCTCTGAAGTAAAAACAGATAAACGTTATATATGAAGAGTTAAAAACAATAAAATCCTTAGTAAGGCTTGAACACAGGTGCACATGCCCAACGAGTTGACAAAGAAATAAGAAAATGAAGTTTAGTTTTAACCCTTATTGGGTAACTGCGGTTCTTCCATATCTATGACAGAATCAGAGAAGTGACGACTGACTCGGCAAAAATTAAACCTCTAAAAACAGGAAGGGCCGCAACCACTTCTGTGTCTCCTCAGCTGATGCGTGACGGTGCAGAGGTGTCCGTTCACACTCGCGATCTCCTTGATCCTTTTAATCCCAGCTAATGGATCGCTGTGTGAACTGGGCAAAGGGCGGGCGAGGGGTGGATGGGCAGGTTCACAGTCACAGGTAGTACACTAATTAAAGTCTAATAGTGACTGCACTAATCTGCTGAGCTGCCACGTGTCACCAGCTGTAAAACAGATAAGCCCCGGTACTCTGGGTTTTCGGCCACATGGCTTCACTTATGTAATCCCACTAAAACTGAACCGATGTGGCGATCGCCACGGAGAGGTGGGGCTGATCACAGGTCACGGTGACAGTGTTTGGTAATGTCTGTGACAGCTGATGAGCCTCAAGCAGGAACAACAGCAAACACAACGAAGCCGCTGCAGAGCAAACATGCAAGGACGAGTGTGGTTTTAGTGCAAAGGAGATTAAAATGAGCTGCTGCAAAGGCATGAAGGACTCAGTTCAAACAGAAAGACTCAAAGCAACGAGGACTCGAGCACAGCTTACAGAAACCCAGCCTGACCTCTACAGTTAGTTAAAAATAATAAAATAAAACGTGCAGCTCAGAGACATCGTAAAACAGACAGGATTCATCATCAGCACTGGATTCACTGGATCTGTGCATCAACATACAGCTGATTTCTCAGCAGAGCCACAGACTCAGACCGTTTTGTTCTCATGATACAAGCGTCACATGACACCGGCCCACAAACCCAGTTTAATTTGCTCTTGTGCCTCATGCTACCTCATCTATAAATGAGGTATCTCCAAAAAAAAACTTTCAAAATAAAAGCTGAAATGTGTGTTTTACTGCATTATTGTGGAAAGTAGAAATCAGTGATTTAGTGATCATTAAAATCTGTTCAGAATCAATTAGGATTCATCTCTTAAGTCTTGACACACTGCCGGTCACACATTAGCTGCTGCAAACATCAGGTGAGTGCGTCAATCGGGCTGGTAGTTATTTTACAGTCTGCTGCTTCCAGGCGTGTGTGCAGTGAAAGAAAAACAGCATTTTCCTGACATTTTACATCTCATTTGAACAAAGAGCAAAGAGCCGCTCTGCTCCAACGTAAAGTTATACCGAAGTGACGCACTTATCCTCTCAGCCACGTCCAAACACAGGGACCTTACAGTCTTCCTGCTGAGCCTCCAGCTACTTGCGACCGTGGCTCAGGGGGTTGGGAATCGCATCTGTCACCGGAAGGTCACCGGTAGAGCAGGGCGATATGGCCAAAAATATTTATCACGATATATATTTGAAAATTTGCGATAACGATATAACCGACGATATAATTGATGCGAGACAAAATACAACTCCACAACATTACTAGCGCAAAAAGACAACCTTCCATTTATTTTCACTTAAACAAGAAGCTGGTTTTTATGTACATTAAAGCTTTATAAAAATGTAACAGTGCAAATGCAAATTCCTTGCTGAAAGTTTAACCAAAAGGCATTTCCAGTAGAAATGGGCTGACATATCCTGAGCATAACCATGTATAATATCCACTGAAGTTAAAAAGAGGTGCTTTGCAACATTAAACTGCAGTGTGCAGTACGCATTTTTCGGACCATAAGGTGCACGGGATTATAAGGCACATTAAGCGAAACAAAGCAGTCAGATAAATCAAACTTTATTAAACTCATTCTTCTTGCTTCCTCCACTTCTGTACCATTGATTCATTAATGTTGAATTCTCTGGCAGCTGCTCTATTCCCATGTTGTTGCAGTATATTAATGACTAACCTCGTATTGTGGATGGATTATCTCAGTTGTTCTCCTGACTGAAGTTTGGTCCGTTTACAGCATCCTGCCATGCGATTGCATTTGTCTCTAACCATGAGGAACCTTAACGTTAACTTTTATAAGTGGAAAAGTGTTAGTGTTCGTCCTCCAGCTTCACTGTTTATGTTATGCTAACATAGCTGTGTCGCTAGCGATCACGTAGCACATCATTATATACCAGCTAGCCCAACTTCAGTAACCCTACAAACGTCACTGCTGTTTAGTTTCCTGTCTTCGTTTATGTTGGAAGTGATAGCAGAGCTGTACGTTTGATTTTTTTCAGAAATCTCTCAGTCAGAACATGCAATATCATGCTTAGGTAACTAGCGAAACTAGCGAGCTAACTTCCGCTAGCTTCCTGCTAACTTCTAACTCCGTTAAATGTAATAACTTTTGTTTTCATGGATGCCTGGAAGTTAAGCTTTATAGTTACACCTGGTAAAGCAGCAATGCTGATCGTTTTATTAAAGATGAAAGAATTTAGACAGTTTTTAACTCTAAGTGATGCTGCAGTGTTGTTTGACCTGAAGTATACGGAGTTTAGGACCCAGATTACTCCCAGATTTAAGAGCATCTTAGTCCGACAAATACCACAATAACAACGGCCGCTTGCATGTTCTGCAAAAAAATGTGCTTTGTTGTGTATCTGACGGACAAACACCAAACCAGTTCCACATCACGGAAGTTGCACCATTTTTACAAACCAATTCTGGTTCATCAGGGCTTTGGAGCGTGATGTCACGGGGGTGGGCGTGGAAAGGATTTTGGCCCGATCCGCCATTTTGGGGGTCTAAGTAAGAAGCGAAAGCATAGCCATGGTTCGTACTTGCTGTGCGGTCGGCTGCAATGTTCGATCTTACGACCGGCACGGGAATAAGTTTGGATTGTCTTTTTATGCTTTCCCAACCTGGAAGCAACATGAAGGAGCTCATGTATCGGATATTACCAAACGAAGGCGTCTAGCCTGGATAGCAGCCATGAGACGAGCTGATATCAAGTTCTGTTAGGTCTCCAGATATCAGTTGGTGTGCTCAAGACATTTTCATTCCGGTAAGTTCTAAATATGTTCACATCACACTTTATAGCTGAATAATATCATCGTTGGTGGTCTCAGAAGTTATAGAAATTGCGATCAAACATAGAATGGAGTGACTTGATTGGTTGATGTAAAGACAATAAATGAAATGAGACAGGAAGGACACAAATTGGCGTTAATAATTTACCCGATTATCAATGTGTTAACTTGCATGTACTTTACAATTATGGGCATATAATATGATAACGATATTTTAGCAGTTAAATGATAAATGTGTAACATTAATTATGGTGGGGGGTGAAAAATGGCTATTTCACTCGGTGCACTCCAGCTGACTTTGACGACGTACTCAGAGTTTGGCGGCTTGAAAATAGCCAAATCTTGCACCCAGCCATTTGTAAATTGGATGTGCGCCTCCAGTGACTTGTAATTACGAAACTGGTTCGCTGTGTAAGCGCTTACTCCACAAACAAGATACGTGAAGATATCGGGGTAGGACAGTGGCGGTAAGTCGTCTGGGTCTTTACTCCACTGCCGTATTTCAAATGGGTCCAGATTTGCGATGCACTCTATTTTTTTTCAAGTACCGCTGCTTCGCCTCTGGACGCAATCGGTCTCTATACCGTCCGTTTTCTTTTGAGCTGCTTTTAAGCATGTTTCTTGTCGTCGTCGTTCCAACACAGTGTGTTTGTTTTGATTCGTAGACCCCGAAAATGGAGCTGCGTTCCCACAATGCATTGCGGCGTGACGTCAACTCCAAAGCCCTTCTGTTTCACTCAACAATCGGCCATGTGCGTATGAAAACAAAGGCACTGCGCGTTTTACTCCCATTCTATCGCGATATTTCATTTTCCTATCGTTGCCTAACATTATACCGGTATTACCGTGAACGGTATAATATGGCCCAGCCCTAGTCACCGGTTCGATCCCTGGGCTCTCTGTCCTGGTCGTTGTGTCCTTGGGCAAGACACTTTACCCTACTGCCTACTGGTGTTGGCCAGAGGGGCCGATGGCGCGATATGGCAGCCTCGCTTCTGTCAGTCTGCCCCAGGGCAGCTGTGGCTACAACTGTAGCTGCCTCCACCAGTGTGTGAATGTGAGAGTGAATGAATAGTGGTATTGTAAAGCGCTTTGGGTGCCTTAAAAAGCGCTATATAAATCCAATCCATTATTATTATTATTATTATTATTACTTTGAGAAACATTAAAAAAAAAAAAAGAAGCTTTTATTCTGTGTATTATGTGTTCCCATCCGATCCCTGTATCGAGTGTTTGCGTTAGATGAAGAACAGGAGTGAGCTTTTATCTGAATGTGTGTGGGCTGAGGCTGTGTGGATTACGGAGGACGACGGGATGTGAGGAAATCAAACCAGATGATTGTGTTTTTGAGGGCTGAAGAGCGAGAATCGAGATACTCACTTTGCACTGAGGTGGTGGGAACACATCACCAGCAGCTTCATGCAGTGAACCGCGATGATGCCCATGACCAGAAGACTGATGGGTCCGAGCTGCACACAAACACAGACCGAGTTTGTGTGGCGTTTAAAGGCTCAGACTAATTCTGTGTCATGTGACCTTTGCAGGTATGCTTACCACCAGCCCTGCATTCTTGACAGCCAGAGGCAGACCCAGCAGGCCTGTACCAATATTCCCTTTGAGCAGGTGGATCAGAGTCTGGAAAAAACTGCAGCATGAAAAATGAAGTTAGAATCAGACCAGCCAGATCTGCACGTCCTGCATTGGTGTTACGTTCTAAGTCTAGGTGTGTCCTGAACGCAACAAAAATTTGCCCACCACACTCCACCCAAAACAAGAACCCAAACAATAGTATCTTTTAAAATGCTAAGCAGCCATTTATTTGCTTCAGCAGTGAGCAGTGCCAAAAATAACAAACAAAACTCCCTAATGGTCCCTACGCTTTCCTACACAAAATGAAAAACCAAACAAAAGACAATTCACTTACCTAACTCGCTACATGAAAAACAGGAGAAAACTTAATCAACAAAAATGGCGTCTCACGCCTACTAGGCTGCTGCAGTGAACAATATATACAAGGTGGAAAAAAAAATACTCAATTGCTACTTTACAAATCTATTTACAGCTATATACAAAACTAAGATACCAACACCACAGTGATCACAACCCATGACAAACTGAAACACAGGGCTTAAATACATAGAGGGAGCAATCAGGGAATGGACAACAGGAGGGAAACACAGCTGGGGCAAATCAGAACTGACGAGACAAGGAAGCGTAAACTGAACACACTGAGATAAGACAGACCTTCAAAGTACCACAGGAAACACATAACAGTCACGCCTAACACAAAACACTGACAACATTGGATCGTAACAATTGGACAGTCCGAAGGCATTTTACTCACGAGGTCCCCGCCTGTCCTCCTATCCTCTCGTAGTTGCGTTGGGGTCTGGACGGTCCTGGAGGAGACGGACACAGAGCGTCCAGCTCAGACGGATTTTGGTCGGACAACAAAGCTGAGACGAGAGGCAAAGAGACAAAGACGAAAACCATGTGTTTGACATCACGTGACCCTCTGATGTGTTTACCGCCCTGTCTTATGTCAGTCAGCAGTGTGTAAGCAAGCTTTCCTGCACCGTCACCTTTCACAGTGATGTGACTCCGGTTATATACACACACAGGTGTCATCCACCTCGTCATGTGACCTGACACCTACACTCTCAGTGACAAACTACAGGACCTGAAAGACTTGAAGTTGGAGAAGAAACCCTTCAGATCTGGCCGTGCATGAGGCTCGCTGCACATGACTATAAACACGGTGATAACTGAAGATCACCTGACTGCAATAAGCAGGAAGTCCTGAAGGCACACATTAGGCTCAGTGCTGTGTTTAATAATGTGGTGCTTTAGTACTTGTTCATGACTCTTATTATCCCTTCATGATAAAAACTGGAAGTACTTCCACGTGAGAGCAGAACAGCAGGAAGCTGTGAACTGAGCTGAGACACAGCGCTATAAAACTAACAGTTATAAAAGCGTCTTTAAAGATCTGAGAGCATCGTAACTACGTTCAGAGGAACCCGAGCCTTGCACTCATGAACCTGTCACCAAACACTTCTTATCTTTGCTCTTTATTTGATCTCAGACTAGCAGGTAAACTAAAAATAGCCTCAAAAGGAGGTTTTCAATTATAAATGAAAGTGGACATTATATCACCCCACCCCCACTGTATCTGCAGTCCACACATACATGCTTATTAATGCTAAGCACACACATAAAACTCTATTACTCACACAACACACACACAAGCCCGTTCAGCTATCTTAGTGAGGACCTTCATTAACATAATGCTTTCCCTAGCCCCTTATCCTAACCATCAAAAATGAATGCCTAACCTAATTGTAACCCTGACACTAAAACCACATTTTGAGCCTCAAACAGGCCTTCAAACTTGTGAGGACCGGTGAGTGTGTCCTCACAAGTGACTGTTGGTTCTCACAATTATAGCAGAATGAAGATTTCGGTCCTCACAAAGATAGCTAGACAGGAACACAAACGCACACACGCTGCAGCAGCTGCATGTGTTTAAAGTCTTTAGAAAGTAAAACCCACTTTGTGCTGCTACACTGAGGAACCATCTCTGACTTATCTAAGAACTCAGAACGACTGACGGCAGCACATCAGCGACCAACAGACACCAAACAGACAGGCGGTCACTGCCATCACACTCAAGGATTAAAACAAACTGTAGAGCAACCCACTTTCTTCAGCCTTAAACACGACCTTTAATCTGAAAATACTGATGGGAAGAAAAAAAGCTTGATTCTTTGAATTAACTAATAACTGATGACCAATCAAAATTAACATTGAAGAACATGAAGAACTACTCAGCAATGCAGAGACTGAATCAGACTCTGACGCGTTCCTTTACTGATGATGATAAAGTGACCCTCTCCGACCTTTCAGCTTTTTAAAGGAGGCAAGTTTGATTTTTGGAGGTAAACATTGTACATGTCGTCGCAGCGCATCATCTGCCTCCATCTCCTCCTATCCTTCCTTCCTCCTCTGTCACACCACCCCTCTGCATGTCTTCTTGTTCTCCTCCTGCTTGGCAACTCCATCTTCATCCTCCACCCTCACTCCTCTGCACATGCTCAGACCATCTCACCCTCTCTGACTCTGAGCTGCCTCTCTGATGGACTCGTTTCCGCTGTGTTGCTTTAATCTTTGTACCAGAGGCACAGTTACACTCGTGCCTTCCCGTGCTCCCTCCCTACATGCTAAATAACATGAACGAGTGTAACAATGAAACCACGACATAAGCAACATCAAACTTCAGCCAACAATCTTGTACTCCACATCTACAAACTGAACATGCTCGCTCACAGATCTATGTCGTGACCGCTCATAACGAGCACGTCGTGTCTGGCCGTGACCTCCCACCAAACCAGACGCGAGCCGGCCAACAGACGGATTCTGTAGATGAAGTGAAAGCTGCTTTGATGATTCACCGTCTACCTGCCAGCTGGGATTACACATAATCCCTGTGTGACTGTGGCCCCGGCTCACGTTCGTGCGCCGTATCATTTTTAACCATCGTCCTGACTTTACTACCTTCGCCTCGGCCGTCTACGTCGCTGGACGCCATCATGCTAGGTGGGAAGGTTTGGCAGACAGCCGGGCGTCGTCTCTCCCAGCCTCACGGATCCTAATGCAGTGAGATCAGGGAGTCCAGCGTGGACGCCTGTCCACTGCAAACAGATAAGAGATAAGAAGAGAATGAGATCTGGCAGCAGCAAAACAAAAACAGAGTCAGAAACTGAGCATGCTCACAGGCTGCTGCACGAGTCCCTGAACTGGACCTCTGCACCGTGTTTGCGCTGCTGGAGCCTTCTTAATGACATTATATGACCAATAACACAGCTGCTGTGAGGTTAATCATGCTTACATTAAACAGACTTCATGACCTCCTTCGTACTCGCACAAGGTTTCAAACACACGCTTCGTTGTTTGTGTCTGATGGCTTTCGGAAGAAAAGCCGAAAGAGGTTTTTAGGGGACAATTCTGAGGCTTGACTTCTCCTGGCACTTCCTCTTCAGAGGAGCGTGTTTCCCAGCAGCGGTTCACCAAGCGTGGCCAAAGTGTCGCCATCAGGAGCGACTCAGCATTTTTTTGTTAGTTTTTTTTTTTTTTTACAGCGAGTCATGACACGAGAGGCCTGAACAGCACAGCGCATAGTTTCTGCACTTAAAACAGCATCAGCAGCTCAATGTGGGCTTTTATTTCACTATGTAACAGAAAGGTTCAGTCCTGCAGCATTGCTTCTCGCCTTTGTGCTCCCACACAGCTGCTTTATATTCCAGGCTTCACCCGCAGAACAAAGCAATCAGTTATTAAATATCCCATTTCGAAGGTGCTCATCTTCAAGTACCTTCATAACTGAACTCTCTGGCCTAAAAGCAGTCAGCGTGACATTCAGCTGTTGTTGGGTGATATTTGTAACACTGTGCATACAGCTGATTCAAAGCCTCCTCGGCCGGCTGAGCTGACAAATGAGCGTGTTTTTATTTCACACCAATAATCAAATTGGAAAGTATATAAATTAAAATGTCGCCCAGGTGAGCAGGAAGTGATTTACCTGAGCAGGAAACACTGCTGAGTTATAAAGATTCATTCAGCCATTCTCAGAAACTACGATTAGACGTTACTGATCGAGCTCGTCCTGATGCTTAGGTGTGTCCCGATGCTCTCTCTCTTACACTCTGGTTTAATCTAATGGCCAATGATCATCATCAGCGTGTGTTTGTCAGGTAAATGTGACATGGAGCCTGCTGCTGTGGAACACTGTGTACATTGATGGCTGAGCAACATGAAAATGAGCTCGTTATCTCACGTGTTTATCTCATCTGCAGAGAAGAAGCCTTTATATATTTACCTACAAACAGGAGGAGGTTTAAAGTGCACCTGTGCAGATGTTGACCCCAGCTGCTCTTCAGAAACCGCGCCAGCCGAGTTGGCGTATTTGTCATGTTTATTTACTTTCTGGTATTTTCTTTTTCTTCTGTTTTCGTCCTCTGGGCCTCGCGTTAAAACAGATATGAGCTGCTGTGTGTTTTACTGTGCAGGTAAACCGTGACAGCCCCAGCCCGAGCCCCCCGGTGCTTTAACGGCAGTCAGCGCGATAATCGCATCATTTTAAACTGTCAACGGACACAGACCCGGCGGGCATTCCCGCCATAAACACAATAAACGAGCCCACGGTCCCGCAAAACCGGCTGTGGACGGAGGGTTAGCTGTTAGCCATAGTTAGCTGTGTGCTGCGGTGCCATTTTCGGAGTAAACAACGAGCCGCGGCAGCAGCGGCCAGCCTTACCTCGCAGACACCGCGCGGACTCGGTCCTCCTGGCCTCGTTATCAGCTCTCAGTCCGCCGCAGGCCGCTTTATTTTCGTATCGTGCTCATGGTGGCGAAGCAGCACAGATTGAAGGCAAAGCGGGACTGTGCTCTGTCGGGCTCGACTCTCCAACAGACAGCCAGCGGTGTGGTCACATGACATTGTCGAGAGGGACGGTCGTGGCCTTCGACGTGATCCCGTTGCCATAGATACGGATTATAATGTCGTGGCGGTTGGTAAACCATTTTATTTTATTATTTATTGGTTTAATCTTTTTTCTCAGTTTTCTGTTACCATTTGCGCAGTCCTGTATGTTCACTTCTACACAATAAAATAAATAAATAAGCCACCCAGCACATCAGCTGTTCTCCTTGTTACCATCTGGCAGACGTTACAGGAGTCTGTCTGCTCGGACTACAAGACTTAAAAACAGTTTGACCACCAAGCCATACGACACCTCAACCACAACACTTAAACACACACAACACAGTCCACAGGACGCACTCAGAAGCTACCCTGCAGCTTCACAAGTACTCTGTTTATTCTGCACTGGTCACTCCACTTTATTGTTGATATTCATATTTAAAGAGTCTATTTATTATTTTATTATTTTATTTTATTATATTTTCTTCTACTGTACCGTGCTGCTGAGTGACTGCTGCTCGTCAAACACATTTCATTGCAATGTTGACCCTGTGCTAACGTGCATATGACAAATAAAACTGAAACTGAACTGAAATGAATAAAATCACGAGTTTTACGTGAGCTTATCGAAAGGAATACGATTACGTAGACTAAAACGCTCTGTTCTCATATTCTCAAATCTGCTTTCGGATTCATTGGGCTTTTATTTTGGAAACTCGTTTAAGGATTTAGGTTCGCTTGCTGTGTGCACCGGGGTAGCTAGGACAAGGTAAAGACTATCTCTGAATCGAGGAGCTTTCACAGTCTTACTACGTTATGATTGCAGACTTCTCCAACTCTCTGTAAATGGTACTCATGGCCTCTGATCAATCAGTGGTTGTTAGTCATTGGTCACGACAGTTTGCATATTAATCATCAACTTTTTGGGATTACAATAATGCAGTTTGTTTTTAAATTTTTTTTATTATTATTAAACTTGTTCAGCTTACTCAACCAACCTATTTAGCCAAGTGAAACTAAAAGTGTACCGTTCATGTTAAAATAAAAATATTTTTGATTAAAGGGTTATTTTATGTATATTAGATATAAACATTGTGAAAACGGTCTTGAAAATCTTGAAAATCTGGTATTCTTAACCCGGATATCCGGTATTTGTTGTGCTAACTGCAGCTAGCTTGCGGCTAAACAGCAGTCCCATCCTGGGAGTATTTGGAGCCGTGTAGTTACGTGGAGGCAAAAGTCTACATCGGTCTGTTCGCCGGGTTAGGACACGTCACTTCAGACATGACTGTAAGGTTTTAGGGGAGATTTATGCAGTTTTGTCGGCGTGAAGTTTAACGTTAGTCCGTAGCTGCTTTCTAAATGTCCGTGCACAGGGTACAGGAGTGTTCTTGTTCTGAAGTAGCTTTAAACCATAACCGGGGGCTCTTGCAGCTGCTCTGCTCGGCTTACTTTGTTGTGAATGTGGTACATGTTTTAGGAAATGAGGTGTGGGGTTCACTTTAACCGGACTTTGATGTGTGTCTGACAGAAGCACGAGTTTGAGGTGGCCATGACGTGTGAGGGATGCTCAGGAGCTGTTACCAGGATCCTGAACAAGATGGGAGGTGAGGCTGATCGTTCAGTTTTATTTATACAGAGTCCTCTCATAGCAGCAGTTAGTTTATACTGGAGTGGAGAGACTCCAGTATAAACGGAGCAATCATACACTTGGCATGTGAGGCTCATGCAGACGGTTATGGTTTTCACCTGACTCTCTGCAATTATTATTGGATTGGGTAATTATCTACATTTTTCCTGGAGCTTTGTAGAAAGTTAAAGCATTTGGAGGATCACCGCCTCACAGTGTTAGCTCTGCTGTCACAGGAGCGATGAGGAGATTAAAGTATTGAGCAGAGTTAGGGCTGCTCGATTATGGCAAAAATGATAATCACGATTATTTTCACTGAAATTGAGATCTTGATTATTTGACGATATTTATTTAACCCTTTAAGACCTACTATAGAACCAAGTCCGCCAGAGCTTATATTATATTTTTACATGCTGTAGTGCCATTTGTGGGAGCATTTCAAGTTGCTATACATCAATACAACTGTTATAGCCCATATTTTAATAATATGTATGCATTAAGTCAGTAATTAATTACATTAATTACATTAGTAATTACATTAATTGCAAAAAAGTGCAATAAACTACAAAAAAATTGAAAATGTTTTTTTTTTACATATATTGGGGAAATTTAAGAGGCTTATTCCTCAAAACGTTAAATACAAAAAAGTTGCAAAAAATAGCTTACAACAACAGGAAATTTATTTTGAGTGTCTTCATAGTTTTATTTTGGAGATACAGCAATTTTTATATACTGCAGGAAAAACAAAAAACAATCCTATGATGCAAATTTGCAAAGAAAACAGCAGGTGCATCAAAATAAACTATTTCCAGCAGTGCAATTCGAGTTCTAAGCATCCCAGAAACTATTCAGAAAAGTCAAACATGACTTATAAAAACACCAGTATAGGCTTTTAAGGCCTACAAGTAAAAAACTACATTTTCCGCGAAAAATGACATCACTTCCGGTGTCTGTCAGGAAATGGCGGACATGCGATAGTTCGTGTTGACGTCTTTTTCAGTGTGGGAAGTGTTACGAACTATGGAACGCCAGGACTGCCATAATGAATTAATTAAATACACCATTAAATAATTAATTAAATGTGTCAATAATTAATTAAAATTGGAATTAATTAATTAAATAAATAGTTATGACACATGTAATTAATTAATTATTGACACATTTAATTAATTATTTATGTATTTCACATTTTAATTAATTATTGACACATTTAATTAATTAATTATTGACACATTTAATTAATTATTTATGTATTTCACATTTTAATTAATTATTGACACATTTAATTAATTAATTATTGACACATTTAATTAATTAATTATTGACACATTTAATTAATTATTTATGTATTTCACATTTTAATTAATTATTGACACATTTAATTAATTATTGACACATTTAATTAATTATTTAATGATATATTTATTTATTTCATTTTGGCAGTCTTGGCGCCTGGCTCTCGTCATGAAATAATTTTATCTGTCAGCCTCACCCATCAAACTCAGGGGGCGGGGTTAACGCTGCCCATGCAGCTTCTCTAACATTTGATTGGTTGCCGTGCAAAGTAAGTCAAAACAGGTCGATCCTAGATAATCGATTGCTTGTGTAGACTTGGGGCAGCCAGTTATCCCAGAATGCAGATCAAATCACAGGCAGCAATGGTGGTGGTGTAGTTTTAAAATACCCCGTTTTTCTGTCACCAGCTACACTTTTAACAGTGTTTTAGCCGCGAATGTCAGCCGTATGTCTGGTCAGGTTGTCAACATAGAACATGCTTGCAAAAGTGCTCAGATGTTTTCAGAGATTTCACTAGCTCTGCTAACAGTTAGCATGCAGAGCGCACCGAGGGGGTACATTAACCGGTTTGTTTACATATTCCACTCTCCGTGTTCCACATGTTGCATTCGCAGATTCTCATTTTCACCGAACGATCGTCTCTTTCCGCCTGGTCTTGTGTCTCTGTGCTTCTGTAACATAAAGAACGAGCTGACATTTTTCTCACGAAACCAGCGATCAGCTCAGCAGACCCTCAGTTTACCTGCATGCATCCTCCTCCTCATCTGTCAGCTGTTTAACACCTGCTGCTAATTCAAGAAACACGCCTACGTTACCTGGTGATAGTCACAGTTTAACTGCACAAGATAAGTAAATATAGTATTTTCCCCGAGCGCAGAGCTGCTGGAGCTCGTTTCCTTACAGAGCACTTTATAGGCGAACAGCTTCATCAGCGGCTGATGTCCAATCACCAGCACACAGCTTTCAAACCTCAGCTGAGTTTTAGCTCTCAGTGGTTAAACGCTGGACTTCATTCACTCAGGTTCTGTCTGTCGGGTCACGTTTACTTCGCTGTTTTATTTACAACTGAGCAAATCGGTTTGGCTGAGGTTAAAGTTACGTTTCATAACTGCATAGTTTCACAGACGTTTAATGGTTCACTGGCACATGTGTTAGACTGAACTATCATCTAAATATCATCTGTTTTTTAATAGTTATTCAACTGTATTCTAAGCACCAGCTGTCTGTTAGAATGTGATTTTTTTTCTCTCTCTGTTGGCAGAGGTATAAAAATGCGCAGGAAAATCTGACGTGCATGGCAAACTTCACCGACGATATTTAGGGAGGAATAAACACACATCAAACATAAATGAACCATTTGCCTGTCTCCATAATTGAGAGCATTTTCTCTTCTTATGTCAACACTCTCTCTCTCTCTCTCTCTCTCTCTCTTTTTTTTTTTTTTTTTTTCTTTTTGCTTTTTCGGTCATGTTATGTTTACCTGTCAAAGGCTTGTTACAAACTATGAAACACATTGTGCAGACTTCTGGATGTTAGAAGAAAACGAATACTGCTCATGAATGAGACTAAAGGCAGGAAGGTGTCCTTTAAAACTAAACATGTTAATAGGACCTCCCTATTTATATCATAGTTTATGATATAGCACGTGTATTTCAGTAATAGCCTGCTGAGGCCACTATACGTGCTGGCCTCATATCAAATGTGAAGGCAGACTGAGTCTATGTTTGACGTTTTTTATATCTAATCTTCCTTTTCAAACATTTAAACAGCAGCGAGTCTGCAGCTGAGGGAATACAAATTCAAATTGTCGGAACAGGTTTGCTCGTTTCTTGGATTCATTTGGTGATTTATTAAATGTATAACTGTTATTCTAATCTGCTGCTGAGTCTCTTACACTTTTCTTTATGCTGTATATTTTCACGTCTCTGGAATAGTTGGCAGTTAGATAGTCAGCTGGGAAACTTTGTGTTAACTCATGGAGCTGAGGATATCGTGGATATGCTGACCTCGCTGCGTGGTGTACAGAGTGAGGTCAGCATGATTAATATTCACAATAAAAATATTAGCCGAACATCATGAAGTCTGTATGTGTTTCATAGTGTCGAACAATCTTTGTACAGTTAAAGCCAGCAGTTACTACATGACGGAAACACCAACGTTATCTCTTTTATGTGTTTATACACAGGTCACGCTGATTACTGAACAAAAACCCAAAGATCAGATGTTAAACAGATTTATTTGCTCTCTCTCCTCCTTAAACATGTTTTTAATGTTAGTTATAATTCAGAATTGGCGACTGAAACACGTAGGACACATAAGAACATCAGGAAATAAAACACCGATAAATATAACCTCAGTAAAAGAAGTCAGCGGGGGTTACTACAGCTGTGTACCGGGGCCTGCGCTTTGTCGGTGGGATTGCTTGCGAGGCGAGCGGGTCTATCCCACGCTTTGCCGTGAGACTGGGACGACATCTCCGAAATCATCGAAACACTTTTGCAAAGAGGCTGTATCTTGACAAACCGACCAGACACATGAAGATTAAACCACTACATTCTCGGCTAAAAAAATATTAAAACGGTATTTGGTAACACACAAACAGGGTTTTTCAAAGCTCAGTTCTGTTAGCTTCCACATGCCGGTTGTTGTGTGCTAGAAACAATGGCCACCAGGCCAAAGCAATGGTTTTGACTCGATCAGCGTTAACCCCGCCCCCTGAGTTTGATGGGTGAGGCTGACAGATAAAATTATTTCATGATGAGAGCCAGGCGTCAGGACTGCCAAAATGAAATAAATAAATATATCATTAAATAATTAATTAAATGTGTCAATAATTAATTAAATGTGTCAATAATTAATTAAAATGTGAAATACATAAATAATTAATTAAATGTGTCAATAATTAATTAATTAAATGTGTCAATAATTAATTAAAACGTGAAATACATAAATAATTAATTAAATGTGTCAATAATTAATTAATTACATATATCATAACTATTTATTTAATTAATTAATTCCAATTTTAATTAATTATTGCCACATTTAATTAATTATTTAATGGTGTATTTAATTAATTCATTATGGCAGTCCTGGCGTTCCATAACGAACAGCTGATCGGATCGGCAAAGCCTGTTTCTGGAATATTATGATTTTGTTCTTGCAAGCGCTTTTTATGCAATTTTTGCAAAGCTTTATGTGGAAGGAAACCGTGATCGAGGACAAGCTGATGGTTTCATATGCAAAACAAATTATTGCGCTAGCTTACGCGGTTCCAGTTCTACGGGGATTTAAAGGGTTAACAATAACAATGTATTGAATAATGACTTTAAAAAATAATATAAAATAGTGTGCAAATACTGATAACAGTGCAAATGTTTGCAATATAAAAAATAAATGAAAAATGTAAACATCTATGTTTAGTGAACTTTGCAGTGTTGCTCTGTGGTGCAGCTATGACACCGTAGCAAAGTTTACACACTATGTCTACTTGATCCACGTCTGACTCCGCGAACCCATAATGTTTCCACAGCACTGAAGTTTGTTTGTTTTTTTTACCTCTCTTTTCAACCAACTGCAGTCACTCTCCTCTCCAAATAACTTCTGCTGAGCTTTCCGAGCTTTCCTCGGGTCCTCTTAACTCATTCACGGCTGGCAGTGAAACACAACAAGACTTGCACCACATTTTTGTCTCACTGCGCAATCCCTTACGTGCGCAAACCCTGCACCTCCTTGCAGGTCTACTTTTACTGCTGGTGGGCTTCAGTTCAACTTACGTTGAATGAGTTAATTAGGGGTGGGTTTTTATAATCGATTTATCGATTAAAATCGATTCTGGCTTGGATAACGTAAAATCGATTCATTAAAATCCTGAATCTATTTTTTAATATAAATGTATTTTGCCCGAAATGCCAGAATCTCAGGTGAGAGATCACAAAATTTCAACAACCACCAAACAGCTAAGACAGTAAATGAGAGCAGGAACACGGATTCTGCACAAAGACGTAAACACACAGCGCGGACCCGCGGATCAGAATCAGTGAGATGTTGCCTTTCTCAGCTGACGGTTGGGGCTGAAAGCTGACAGCTCGCTGATTCTGATCCGCGGGTCCGCGCTGTGTGTTTATGCCCTTTTTGCGCTTATCATAAAGCTGTTAGTTTTATAGTTTATACTGACCGAACCAGCAGCAAAAGAAGATCCAAACTACGCTTCACATAAACATCGTCATGAATTCCCTCTTACTTTTGCTGTTTTGCTTCCACCACCCCATATGGAAAAGATATATATATATATAAATCTTATAAAGTTTTTATCTGTCTTTTATGAAACTTGTATGAAAAGCATACAAGAGTGAAAACACATATAAGATCCCTTTAAAAAATTATATAATGAAACTTGTATGTTTTGTATACTTACTAAAAAAATATATGAAAGTAATGAGAAAGTGGCGACTTTCATGAGTAAATCATGTAAGCCTTATATGATTTATATATGATTTACGCATGAAAGTGGCCACTTTCTGCCGTTGTTTACAGCGCTGTCGGCCGACGTTTTTTTTTTTTTTTTTCGTTTTAAATACTTCTGAAAAGAAAACCTAATTTCTGCTGTTCAATACTGAACAAATTTAAACTTTTTAAAATTATGCAAAATGCAAAACGCTTAGCCGTGTCTGTAATAAAACCGCTGTAACTTCAGAGGTAATGTTCATATGTTGATTAATGGTTTTCTTTCGTTTTTGATGTACTGCAGAATATTTGTATAAAATCCCAGGCCAGGAAAACCTTCATGTTTTTCTGTGTTTTATCTTCAGCTACTTTGACACAAAGGCATCTGCTGTGATGCTCACACCTTTGGTAAAGTCTTGGAGTGTCAGCTTCCTTTATATAGGTACAAAAATATGTAAATGTACTGATCTGAATTATAATATTTCTGACTGTCAACATTTCACAGATTCAAATCGAATTGAATTGAATTGAATCGATTCTAGAAATCAGTGATGATACCCAGCCCTACTCTTAATTGTTGTGATACGTGTTCGAAATGCAGAGAGGTGCGCTCGATTTGCCACACGGGGCAGCGCGAGAGTAAAGCACGAGGGAGGGGCTAATAATCGGCTCAGTCATTTTTAATGATCATTGAAAGCCCAGATCGTAATCGTGATTAAAATTCGATTAATTGAGCAGCCCTAAGCAGAGTCAGGGATATGCTTGGGGGGGGGGGGTAGATGTGAAGGGAACGTTCAGGGTCACCTGGTCCAGCCCTAACTATATGCTATGAAAGTTTGAAGCCTAATCTTAAAGGTAGAGAGTTTGTGTGTCTCCTGAATCCAAACTGGGAGCAGCTCAGCTACGTGCAGTAATGACATTTAACTCTTTTCCCCAAAAGCAGCCCTTTTTGTGCTGACCCGAGCAGTTTTCCTTACTGCATGTGCCCATCAGAAGTTAGTGAAGGTGGTCTCAGCCTGTGCAGCAACCATTGCAAAAACCAGAAGCATGTTTTGTCCTGTCTGTTACAGAGGATCCAGTTCCTCACGTTCGGCCCACAGGTCCCCTGATGCTGCTGTTTTCCTTTTAGCCTCGTGTGACTCAATGATCCAAGTATCACTTCTGTTTTTACAGCACGTCCTCCCATCAGTGGAAATGCTGACTGTTTTAGGGAGGCAGAGACATCATGTGATTTTGTTTTTATGTTCCTGTTCCCAGATGTGAAGTTTGAAATTGACCTGCCGAAGAAGCTGGTTTGGATCGAGTCTGACAAAGACGTGGATGTTCTGATGACGGCGCTGCAAAAGTCCGGAAAGGAGGTCAAATACAACGGCACGAAGTGAAGGACCTGCACCAGGTGACCCGGAGCGTTTATAGTCCTCGTGTTTTCTGTAGATTGATGTTTATGACGGCCATAAAGTTCCTGTAAATCTGCAGCTTCGTGCTGAGTTTACTGCATGCAGGAACATATCAGGGACACTATCTTCTTCCAGCAGCTCACAGAAACGTTAACAGGAGAGCGCGCTCCATCGGCTGACTTTAACCTTTGTGCACATTTAGAGGATGTTTATCTTCTGCTTGTCTCAGATCCCCCAACACTTCATTCAGAGTCACATCACAATTAATAGAGTTACACTTTTATTTTTTCATATTTTTTTAATGCAAATGTCTTTTTTTGTCTTGCTTTAGGAAATAATTCTTGCTGCTGCAAACTGAAGATTTAAGATGAAATTCAAGTTAAAGTCTGAGACCCTCAGTGAGTCTGCACCCCCTCCCATCCAGCTGTCACGCACAAACACCCCCCCCACACACACACACACACACACCCCCCCCACACACACACACACACACACCCCCACACGCACACACTTGATGCAGACAGGAAGTGTGCCTCCTCTGACCTCCTGAGTTACAACATCGTCCTCACACAAACCTGCCGAGCGTAATCATCTCCAAACCTTTACCTTCAGGCTGTAAATGAAAAAAGGAAAAAGCAGCATCTTAGATTTAGTTTCAGCTATGTGATGATGACGATGATGATGACAATAATGATGACGATGATGATGATGACTCCATTTCCTGGGGTGTAAATGATGAAACCTGTTGGCTGTGTTTGCTGAACCTGTTTTATTAAATTTGTTGATTTTATTCATAAAAAGACCATTTGAAGCTTTGCTGTGTGAGGATATTTGGAGCTCTGCACCATGTGGGGGTGAGGGTGGGACCACCTGCTGCACCTCCCCTCTGCTCTTCGACACTACAGTCTATTCTCTGCTGTTTTCATGGTTTTTAGGAATGTAAGGAGCTCTCCTCCTCGCCCGCTGTCTCCATAATGCTCAAATGTCTCAATGCTGGAGAAAATAAATCATTTCTGTCCTCAGTACGTCAGACTTTATTTCCACTTGAGTCTTTTTAGAAAAACACTGTCTACAAAATATTGTCTCTGTTCAGCATACAAATGCAAATATCCTAAAATTATCTTTTTTTAAACTGTAGGTTGTGTAATAGTCTGTACTAACCTTTGACCTCAGATATGCTCTGTCCCACTGCAAGGAAATCTTAAAGGAACAGTGTAAAATTTCACCACCTGCTTGCAGTCAGCTGAATTCTGTTTTCTTCCCCCTCCCTCTCCATTGCATGATCCTAGCTAGAGTGGCCGCTGTAGGACAAACGTGTTAGTGACCAAATAGCTCAAAATTATTAAATTTAGTCTGTGCCCATAAAGCAGGGGTGGGGAACTCCAGGCCTCAAAGGGCCTGTGTCGGCTGATTTAAATGGCTGAATAACCTCCTTAACATGTCTTGAAGTTCTCCAGAGGCCTGGTAATGAACCAATCACTTGATTCTGGTGTGTTTTCACCCAGGGTGAGATCTAAAACCTGCAGGACAGCATCCCTTGAGGCCTGGAGTTCCCCTACCCCTGCTGTAAAGTAAAAGTATTTTTATACAAGTTTTATTTTAACATAGCTGAACAATAAAGCACTAAAAAATGACAGATATGGTCAGTTAAACATACTGCAGTATTTTATGGCTTGGTATGGTCACTCTGGCCGCTGTTCATCATTAGTGAGTGTACTCGGATACAGTGAGTCGGGGGTTTCTGTGGAAGGCTGTCAGTCTGCTTGGACCTTACTGACAGATGCCATCAAACACCTTTAGGATGAACTAGAACACAGATTGTGACTCGGTGCTCTCATCCAGCATCAGTGTCTGAGCTCACAAAGGCTCCTCTTGCTGGGCAAAAATAACAGACACCGAAATCTTATAGAAAGCCTTCACATAGTGGAAGCTGGTACAGGTTAAGGCTCCTGTCAGTGGCCTGGTCTGTAATCACACACTCACATTTAACTGAAGCACCAAATAAATGATTTGTTCTTCCACAAATCCTGTAATGTCGACAAAAAGTGGACCGGCCAGTGAGCAGACCTCTGTCTGCTGAGACTGATTAACTTCAGCTTGTTCTCTCATGTGGGTAAAACCATTGTATTGCAAACGGTTATTGGGGAGGGAGCAACAACAATAATTCTGTTGTTTCTGCAGTAATTGTCTCTGAGCAGGGAACTGAGGAGTGAGCAATCTCCTCTTCCATGACTTTGATGTTCTCTGCAGCATCACAGAAGGACTTTCATCTTGTTTTTAACGCTGCTCAGAGACCTCCACCTTTATCAGAACTTTAATCTGGACCCTCTTATGATTCACGATTGTTTAAGAGGAAAGGAAACTGGTTCATAACGAGAGCCACGGCCTAAGGCGTCACATAAAAACAACAGACAGACAGAATTTGACATGTGTGAAAGCAGACAGTTTGTTGGTTTGCTGACACGTCACCACAGAAGTCACGGTTATATTTGCACTCGCTGTAAACTGAAGGTGGGAAGCCGTTCTTACAACTCAGCCCTTCAGCCAGCAGGGGGAGCGGTGTGGCCACGCTCTTCCGCCTGAGGAGCTCCCGGCCGTGTCAGGGACAGAAGACGAAAAGTGCCTCAGACCACAGAGCAGGTCAAAGAAAGTGCTGAATGAGAAAAGCTGATGGTTAACTCTGGATTCTGTGTGGCCTCGGTGTCTATCACAGACAGATTCTCTCCTGTGCTCAGTCAGGTCAGTCGTATTTATTCAGCCCAACAAGACAAAGATCCAGAAAACAGAAGACAAGCATTAAAACAGACACAGAGGCAGATACGACTGTACACTGATACCACGAACACTCCCTGAGTGTTTGATGTTATTTTTATTTTTTTTATAAAAACCAAGCAGAAGATTTAATTTGAGTCTTTTCTCACTGAAGCATGACGTCTGTGGATCATAATGTCCACAAACATGGACGATGACATCATCGTTAATGGGAGGAGCTCAGAGGAGCCCAGCCCTGCCGGATATCTGTGTGTTAGAGAGATTAGTCCAGTAAGATGAAGAGTGTTCTTACCCGGGCAGCACCCAGGTGAGCAGTGAGGCCTTTACCAGTTCTCTCCAGGACAGCTGGAGCAATTCAAAGGAGACAGCTAAGAATCTCTGACCAGGTAAGACTGGGAGCTGTTCAGAAGCCAGGAAAACAAAATGTCAGCAAACTTGGCCACAGACGACAGTCCGGCTGTGTGTTGCTGGTCCTAAAGTATAGGTGAGGGATGACCTGGATGAAGACAGGTGAGTCTGCTGAAGAGCGGGACCTGGGAGGCCCCACCAGCAGGCGGAGCCCAGAGCAAACCCAGCTCACCTTTACCTGCGGAGCAGTATGAGAACACAGGAAGGCCTCGTACCTCGTCCAGTTTTATTTAATGAATGGGGATGTTAAACATGGATCCTTTTTTATTATCTTCTTCTTCTTAAACTCTGTTGACTGCTTGGTTTCAGGCCTCTTGACTGAACTTTGCCAGTTGTAAGGGAGTTCTTCCCACCATCACCAGGTGATGCTCACAGCGAATCAATCTGATGGAGCTTTGAGGTTGATGTTAATTAGTGCTATGCAAATAAAACTGAACTGAAATGTGAAATATACTTGAAAATGATTGGATGTAGCCTCACAATAATGCTGTCAGCTTTAGCTCAGCGTATGCCATAAACACACACACATACACACACACCTGTCCGCAGGTAAACAGTAACAGGTAATTTATGTGTGTGTGTGTGTGTGTCCTATGGTTTGGGCTGAGGTGGGGTTGGGTGTAGTTATTGCTGTCACGTCCTGTCCCGGGCGCCAAAGCAAACAGAAGCATCAGCAGGAGGTTACAGACAGTCGGGGAAATGTGCAGTTTGACAGACGAGAGCAAACAAGCAGTCCGGCCTGTGGCTTCGCATCTCTCTGGGAGTCCCTGCCGTATATTTCCTCCACGTTTGGTGGAAATTCATGTGGACCGTTGCCCAGAATTCATACGCCGGGAAACGTAAAGTACATGGATGTGAGCTAACACCATCCTCCCACAGCACAGCGGAACAGAAACAGGTGGAGGTAGCGACAGCGAGTTATCTGCAGAGGTTTGTGTGTGATGAAGTGAGACAGAGCCAGTATTTTAAAGTGTCAGAAATTGACAATCAGAAATTGACACGAAAAGCTCTTTAATATTTTCACTTAGGAACATCACCTGCATCTTTAAGCTTTGAAAAAAAATGAAAAAAAGAAGAAAGAGTCTGTTTTGCAGCTGTTGCTACAAAATTGTCATTTCATGTCAAACTGTTATTTTTGGATTTTTCATAGATTCAACAAAAGAAATGTGAACAAATGATGAAAACACCGGTTAATAGGGATGTAAGAAAATATCGATACAACGAAATATCGCGATATTTCGCGCAATGATACTGAATTGATATTTAAAATCAGTGTTATCATTTTTTTTAATTGAAAAATGACATGCATTTACTGTTTATTTCTTTTGTATGTTGGAATTCAAACTCCGGCCACTGGTTTGCAGTTTTCACCGCCTTTACTATAACGTAAAAACGAGGTCTCACGATAACTGTAGAAGCGTCTAGTTTGCCAAAAGAACGAAGTAGAACAGTCAGTGGACGTGTGTGATGCTAGCTAACTGATGACTGAAGAGGAGAGGATACAGCCGGCCCCCGCAGCTTTCAAAGCTGATGTGTGGACTTATTTTGGATTTAGGACAAAAGAAGGCAGTAAAGACTATGACAAGAGCTATGCAGTCTGTAAAATCTGCACCGCCAGAGTCAAATATTCCGGTAACACAACAAATTTACGAACACACGTGTCTAGACACCATAGCGACGTAGCGTCAAATGCTAATTTTAAAACGAAACGAGGTGATCCCTCTCAACGGACAATTGAAGAAGTTAACTTTTCGAAACTACCAGCAACTTCAACTGCAACAAAAATAATGCAGTCAGTACTTGTTTATATTTGCAAAGACATGCGCCCTTTGAGTGTTGTGGAGAATAAAGGATTTCGTAATATGATTAAAACGCTGGAGCCCCGTTACACCGTTCCTTCTCGACAACACATCACGGACATCGCTCTGCCAAAAGTTGTACCAAGAAGTCGAAGCGACAGTGCTGGACTCTCTCAGCTCGGCTGAGACAGTTGCTCTGACATGCGACGCTTGGACTTCGAGAGCCACTGAATCGTACGTAACTGTTACAGCACATCACATAACGGACCAGTGGAACCTTCAGTCTCATGTACTACAAACCCGAGCCATGCATGACAGTCACACAGGTGAGCACATTGCAGCGTTACTAACTGACGCTGAATGGGGATTGAACGCAAAGGACCTTGTTGTTGTTACCGATAATGCACCAAACATGGCTCTCGCGGCTAGACTTGCAGGCATGACGCACATACAATGTTTTGCACACAGTCTGAATCTCGCCTCACAGAAAGCACTGAAAATACAATCCGTGGTGCGACTTCTCGGGAGGATCCGACGTGTAACAGCCTTTTTCAGGCGCAGCACCACAGCCAGCAACCAGTTGAAGCAGAAACAGTGCCTCCTTCAGCTACCAGCTCACAGATTGATCACGGACATAATTACAAGATGGAACAGCTCCTATGATATGATAGAACGATTTTTAGAACAGCAACCAGCCATCTGTGCAGCTCTGCTTTCTGCAGAAGTTAGGAAGAGTGAAAAAGAAATTTTCACATTAAGTGAGTCTGACATCACATGTGCAGAAGAAGTTGTCAGGGCACTCAAGCCTATGAAGGACGCCACCCTGGTGATGTCAGAGGAGAGTATGCCAACCCTGCTCCTCTTCATGCCAAGCTTGTGATGGGTGCACAAGAAAGTGTTGATGATACACCGATAGTAAGGGACATTAAGACTGCCATAGCAGAAGATCTGGGAAAGAGATATGTAAATGAGAGGGAGACACTATGGATGGCATCAACTGTTGATCCTCGGTTTAAGGACCTGCCCTTCCTGTCTGAAGCAGAGACCAGTGAGACCTATTCCAGACTGTTGGACACAGTGGTGACTGTGATAAAGAAGGAAGAAAATGTAAGTAAATAAATTAATTTATTTGGAAAAATTCAACTGAAGTTATAAGCAAGTGAATAAAGTAAAAAGAAAAAAAAATGCATATTGATGACATTTGTCATCAAATATTAGTGAAAAACAGGGTGAATCTTGGATTTGAATTTTGACTTTCTGGCATTAATACTATTTGAATTTAATGTTTTTAAGCAGCAAAAGAATGAGGAGACTGACAAACAGGTGGAGGAAGAGAATGCCACAGAGGAGGCTCATCACCCACATATCAAAGACAACTTTGACTCCATCCCTCGGCCACCCCTAAAGAGACAGAGGACCTCATGTGCATTGGTGGACTTGCTCGGAGCTACGTTTACCTCTACTAGTGACAATACTGCACCAAAATCAGAACATGATGTTGCTGCAGCTGAGATCAAGAGGTATAGAGATGAGACCCCTTTGCCTCTCACAGGAAATCCTCTCAGTTGGTGAAAGGACCATGAACAGGAATACCCTCAGCTATCCAAAGTAGCAAGAAGTTTCCTATGCATTCCTGGAACAAGTGTCTCTGCAGAGAGAGTTTTCTCCTCTGCAGGAGACATAGTAAATGCACAGAGAAGTGTCCTGAGAGCTGACCATGTCGATCAGCTTGTATTCCTGCACAAAAATCTGGAAATTGAAAAATAAACACTGAGAAAACACTACACATGTAAAATCTCTGATATGAGAATGTTTGACATTTTGGTTGAGTCTCATAAGCACTTTTATTTAGATGAGTAAATTCCTTTTTTCAGGTTGTACTAAAAGTGTTCCATTGATGGACACTGCAGAGCTGTACTTTATTTTATTAAGACTTAATTGTAATAGCACTTTACATTTTTTGTTAATGTTTACTTGGATGGATTCTTCAAGCAATTTCATTTTTGATTTATATTTGTTTATGTTAAGGTCACATAAAAAGTACTTTGTTTTGATGCTCCATAGAGCAGTTTTTGGATAAGTATTTTACAATCATAGTACTTAGAAAGACTTCAGTGTTACATGTTTACTTTTTTCATGTTAAAAAATACTTGATATTTCAGTAAAGTAGTTTTTGTTTGTTTATTTGACATGACTTCTAATAAGGCAGATGTGAATTTCTCCATTCATTTTGAACTTAGAGAGTGTTTTTGTTTCAGATGTTTCATGTCAAGCATTAAACAGTTTGGACTGTTTACTGTGAGTTTTCCTAATTAAATTTAGTCCTACTAAACACAAATATCGTCTGGCTTTTAGTATTGCAATATATCGTATCGTCTACCCTGTATTATGATACATATTGTATCGCCAGATTCTTGCCAATACACACACCCCTACCCGTTAAACAACAAAACTAACAAACCAGTGAGCGATGCCACTCAAACCAGGCTCACCCTGGCCGGGTAAGACCCATCAAACAAAACACAGCGTGGAGGAGCACGGAGGAGCACGTGCTGCCTCATCCGTCTCCAAGAAAATCCGCCAATACAACGTCGTGCGATATTTGCGTCTGCCGTGTTTTGGATCGCAGATAAGACAAAGATGAGGGTCCTAGTCTCCTATCTGCATTCCAAAATTAACATAGTCCCCAAATCTGGATCAGGGACCTTGATCAGAATGTGGATTATCTAGAATTCCCGTCATCATCCCAATAAGCTCACGCAAACACAAACACAGTCAGAGAGTGGCAGATTACAGCTGGAAGACAGATAAAAGCAGGAGAAACAGACATGTGTGCATGAAGTGTGTGAGCTTTGATCTGATAGCAGAGAGCAGCCACCACAGACGACGTCTTCAGAGGAGGATTTGCCCATGGCTGCTGATTGTAGCCACAAAATGACGAACACAAGCCTGAGCACGCTCAGTGGCGTAAATGTGAATAACTTGGACAGACATTCAGCAGCAGCTCTTTGTGGCCTCATGCTTCTGCGGAAACATTCTGCAGTTATTATATAAGCTCAGATAGCTCAAACACTCAAACGCATCCACCTTCATGTGTTTTATTTTGAAAAAGAGGACTGTGATTTTACCTGCCAACCACTCAGTTTGGCTGCTTCAGCCCAACCAAACACATCTCATAAAAGCTGCTTTACTTTAGTAGAATTTGATCTGAAGCATCTCAGGATTCATCACATAAAGTCAGAACACTTTATAAAATATGCTACAACCATCATCCAGTGTCCATGGTAGCCTCCTGCCACAGTTACACTGTTAATCTGCATAAAAATGGCTCAAAGACGTTATAATGGTTTACAAACAGAACCAGGTCTGTGCTTGCTAAAAGACTGATTCTAAATCCTCCTGTAGTCTGTAGTCAGTAATTTAACCTGTGATCGCAGAGGAGTTAGGAAAGGTGGCCTCTAAGCCCACTTGTTCTTTTTACTGACGCTCATGCCTGTGTCTGAGTGTCAGGTGTGCCGGTGCCTTCACTCTGAGGAGATACAGATGTGCACAAGTGACCACCCACGAAGTCGACAGGACACCAAACTGAGCCCAGGCGAGAATTCTGCTGCACTCATCTGAGCGTTCTGTCCCTCTGAGCTTCCAGGACATATTGAAACTAAAGTAAAGTAATGAACACAGTCTTAGTTATTTAATTATCTTAATTATGCAATAAAATCTCTCTATCTGAACCATGAATTAAAGCAGCAAAAGCATATAGCAGGAAGAGTATGAGGTAGCAGACTGCTGTGTGCTCACACTTGAAAGCCTTTAAACTTTTACTGCACGCCTCAAATCCAAGCCTCTGATGTGTGTGTGTGTGTGTGTGTGTGTCCGAGGTTTACACGTCACCAAACCGTCTGCTGCAGCCTCAGCTCTGGCTCAGCTGTGCAGGGAGAAATCACCTCATTCCTCACTGACTGTGTCGTTCACATCGTCTGTGATGGATTCAAACCCAGAAGTCTTCTTTTGGGATCTTCACAAGAATTTAAAATGAGTTTAATACAGATTAAAATGGATGGTGCACCATCATACCTGCAGAGGATTTCCTAAACCTGAGCTTAAACTACGCTCTGAGACTTGATCAGCGGGTTTTAGCTGGTTTAAATCCTCGGTTTATATTAAATGTGCAGTAGTAGTATAGTTTGATGTTCTGGATGGATGCTTGAAATGCGACAGAGCATCACGATTTCCTCAAAAACCAAATCAGTCCCACTGCGTCACCAAGCCAAACCAAAACCATGATGGAGGGCTGCAGGCTGTAATTACAGGACAGCCGATGAGCTCAGTGCCTCAGCGCCGGGACTACAGCCCAGGCCTCTACAGGATACGCTGTCGCCCACTGAAGGTGTCCACAACCATCCCCACCCGGCACAAACCAAATAACCTGAAGGGGGAAACGCGAATGCTGGTCCAGGCACACATGCTCAGTCCACACATGCATTTAGATGAAGAAAGGAGTGAAAATATCTGCTTCAACTGGCTTTTCACAGCTGAACTCGGGACGGCAGACTGATCGATTTTACAACATAATGAGACATGAATTTATTGGTGATTTAGACTAAAGAGCAATGCAGGAAGACTGCAGCAAAAACAAACATAACACTGTGAAAGAGTGATGGGTGTAGTTCAAACTTCACTTTAAAGAGCTGTGATTAGCTCGTCTGACAGTTAGCGATCTTCTCATGAGCCATGCTACTGTTAGCAGCTCTTGTTAGCATCTTTCCATGTCTGATTTCCTGATGAAACCGCAGGAGTCACGTCTCCTCCAGGGTCAGAGCGGGGAGCTTGGGTTAACTACTCTACTCTGAGCAGCACGGTTGATCTGATATCCTCGTGTTGGTGTTGTTCCCAGATCATCATACTAAATGTTGTTCCAGGATCAACATTGCAAGTGACCAATCAGAATGTTGTGACGTCATACTTTTTCGACTTCGGGAAAAACCGGCGTAAAACAAAAAACTGTACTTAAGCTGCGTGAAACCGCCTCTGTCCGCCGATCAACGGACCCTGACCCTAACCCTAACCCTAACCGTAACCCTTTAATAAACAGTAAGCAGAATTGATATTGTCCTTGCAACATTGGAATTTCATAAATGCACGAATGGCTTGGCGCGCAAAAGAATAACGTCACAACAATGTGATTGGTCACTTGCAATGTTGAACCTGGAACAACATTTTCATGATGGTCTGGGAACAACACCAACACAAGGATATCAGATCATCCGAGCAGCACAGTGTGTGCAGATGGGCCCACCCCTCCCTGAGGCAGGTTCTGCTGGAGGTTTCTTCCTGTTAAAAGGGAGTTTTTCATTCCCACTGTTGCCAGAGAAAGTGAGAAATGGACCGGAGGACCAAGACAGAAACACTTAAATAGCTCAGTGTAGCATCATTATCAACATTATTATCACTTCGACCTTCAGATCAGTTTATTGACCTTGAAGGAGAGGTCAGAGGTCAAATGTGACACAATATTTTAAATCTTTATTTGGTGCTTTCTATATGCTGATAACACAGCACATGTGTAAGAAGCACAGTTTCTAAGTTATAAGACTTTTTCATCAGTTTCATGAAGCTGACCTTGATGGCCTCGGTGGATGGAAGACAAATTTTCATGACTGTTACAGTCATCGTTACCATGACAACATGACTGTTTCCCTAACCCTACAGATGTTTCATCATCTCAGAGTTTACAGGACAGCGAGGCGGACGCATCACTGCCACAGCGGGCATCGTAAACAATCATTTCATCTTGTGACCGTCAGCATGCTCAGTCTGGAGCAAACATCCAGCCGGCTCACTGTTGTTTTCTTTCAAGGGCACATTTATGAAAATCAAACAGCGTCTCAGGAATCAGGCAGCCTGTAAAAATCTATTTGGGTTTTATTGTGTTTCTCCACATTTCTTCCATTGATCATGGCGCTGTCACGTTTTCTATTTCAAGCTGAGTTTCTGTTTTTTAGCTCAGGGCGCGGCAGCGAGCAGTAAGCGTGTCATTTACACCTCAGAGTTTGTTCATATGAGTAAAAAAAAAAAAAAAATCTAAAATGACCCATAATTTATTCTGAGTGTGGGTTTATACTCAATGTTTCTATTGGTATGGAACAGCAGCAAGAGGAGGAGGAGGAGGCTTGAACCTCCATCAAAGTGAAGAAGCCTCCTGAAGGCCGGCATAGAGCAGCAATCATTTTAAGAGCCTGTGATTTCACAGGAAGAGGTCAAAGAAGAAGCTTTAATGTTTGTTTCTGGGTTTAAAATGTTCTTTTTTAGTTTAAAAACTGACCCCCGACCCCCCAACCCCTCATCAGACTCGAAGAAACATCAGGACCTGCTGCAGCTCTGGTGTTTACAGTCAGGAAAAATCATACATATCATACATTTCATACATTTTGCACTGAACAAAGCTGTAACCAATAAGAGATGCAGCCTGCAGCAGGTACACTGCAGTCTAACGACTTCACAAGTGGAGTCCGGACCTGAAGACTGCCTCAGTTACAGCGGAAGATCCAGGTGGAGGCTGAAGACAGAGCAAGGTTTACTGATGAAAAATCCAAAAAGGAACAGAGTGGTTTCTGTCCTGGTGGTGGACCTTTAACTGGCGCTTTATCCTCTGGAGGATGTTCGACGGTGTGTGTTTTGTGGATGTGGAAAAGCCTAAACCTGTCAGGCCCTCTGTTCTGGTCCCAGTAGAACCACAGTGGGAGGCCGCATCACTTTGACTGTTGTAGGTCGGACCGAGGCTTGCTGGCTGTTGGATTCTGTTGTTCCAAGTGTAGCTGCACAGGGCGGGGTGTCACTGCAGGTCGTTTGCTGGGTCAAATGTGAAGAGGCTGGAATGAAAATGAACACTTCAAAGTCTCAAGCTGTGCTCTCGGCAGGAGAAGGGTGGAGGAGATCAAGTATCTGATGTAGCATCTGTAAATTACATGTTGCAAATTTTGGTAAATCAGGTTGTGCGGTTTAGAGATTCTGCTCCCTGTTGCTCCTTGAGAGGAAATGCAAATGCAGCAGGATCTCTTACCTGTAACTGTCACTGTGCTGTTGCCCTAAACACAGACAGCTGTTGCCCCCCCCCCCCGAAAAGCTGCTGTGTGACTCAATTCAATTTTATTTATATAGCGCCAAATCACAACAACAGTCGCCTAAAGGTGCTTTCTGTTGTACAGTAGATCGTACAATAATAGAATCAGAGAAAACCCAACAATCACATGACCCCCTATGAGCAAGAACTTTGGCGACAGTGGGAAGGAAAAACTCCCTTTTAACAGGAAGAAACCTCCAGCAGAACCAGGCCCAGGGAGGGGCGGCCATCTGCTGCGACCAGTTGGGGTGAGAGAAGGAAGACAGGATAAAGACATGCTGTGGAAGAGAGACAGAGATTAATAGCAGGTATGATTCAATGCAGAGAGTCTATGAACACATAGTGAGTGAGGAAGGTGACTGGAAAGGAAAAACTCAATGCATCATGGGAATCCCCCGGCAGCCTACATCTATTGCAGCATAACTAAGGGAGGATTCAGGGTCACCTGGTCCTGGTCCACCTGGACTCGGACCTGAATGACAGCAGAACTTTGACCCGAAGGAAGACGAGGCACAAATCCAAAAACAAAGCAGAAGAGGAACACAAAGAAAAGCCTTCAGCTCATCAAGACAGGAAGCAAAAACACGAGAACCGAAAACTACCAACAAGAATCTAGAGCTCAGAAAACCCCAGGACCACCACACCGTGTGACCTTCAGGTCAAATGTGGCGGACACGCTGCTCACAGGCCACCAATCAGGTAACTCTGTCATAAAATGTGAGAAATGTGTGCGCATGTAAATGCCAGTATGCTTTTGCAGTTACGTCCCTGCAAAGACTTTACTCAGACAAAATAAATTATCCTGCAGTGTGATGAACACATCGCACAGCAAAAGAGCAGAGCTCGTTCTGCCATCCCCAAAACATCACCGATATTAAATCACAGGGATTATATAAAAAAATAACACAGCTTTCAGCCAATCACAGACCTCAGATATTTCTGTGTTTCTTTGTTTCACTACGTGGCACACAGATGGGTGTGTTTCCATAATCCTGTTTAATAATGCTGCCACATTACAGGGGCGTTTAAATCCTCACATCTTCAGACCTGCAGAGCTGCCCGTGGATGATTTAGCAGCAGAGGAAAAAATAATGACATGTTTCATCAGACACAGAGAGACGACTGCCACGTTTGCAGAGAGAAGGGAGGGAAGAAAAGAAGAAAAGGTGGGCAGACTGAAGAGTAACAACACCTCCTCCCCTCTTTTCTCTCCATCTGCAGCTGGACTGTGGCTTCCTCGCAGAATGGAAAACGCCACGTTGCACTGCAGGGATTTTCCCTCTCTCCCTCTGATCCAGCTGTTCTTCACATCAGCTCTGGTCTGCATGCTGGGAACAGACAGTAGCAGTCCATCAAACAATGAGACAGAGAAAATGAAGGGCGAGCCGAAGAGCATGAGGCATGCACATGGTTCTTGATTGCTTCTGTCTGTCAGAGGACAGCAGGTGCTGGAAAAGCAGTCCATGAGTCTGAGCTGTGGTGATGCAGATGTTCTACAAATGCCCCAAAGCACTGAAGTCACTGAGTTACAGTTTTATGGGAACAAGACTGAAGCTTTAGTGTAGAGCGAGATCGTGACTATTTAACTCAGGCATAGATGCACATTTACGGAAAAATAAGATTTACTTGCACAGAACTTGGACCCGAGGTTCAAGACCAGACGGAGAAGAACTCAGATAGCTGCAGTCTGTCCAGCAGAGGCAGCAGTGAGTCAGTCCCCATAGACAAACTTTAGAACAATGTTTTTATACTCACCTAGTTTTCAGTTTGCATTATTATGGGCGTGGCCTCTCTGACTGACAGGTGAACAGTGACACAGGTGGCTGTAGCTGCTAACTGCCTGCTAGGCTTCACCTCAGCTACCTGGAGTCCCTGAACTGGACCTCTGGAGCGTCTTTATGCTGTTGCTCCATTCTGCTTTGGCTTAAACAACCCGGGACACAGAGAGGCTTCCGGTGCAGGTGTACGCCAGCAGCCATCAGTGACCATCACCAACCAGACACGCACTTATAATAATAATAAATGCCATATACCCAAATACTGGACAGCTATGGTTAGCACTGTTGCCTGAGTTCTATGTCACATGCATGTTCTCTCCATGTTTGTGTTTCCTCCCACAGCCAAAAGGACTGAATGCATGTACCAGTGGCTGTCTGTGCCAATGGCTGTCTCTCTGTGTTAGCCCTGATTGGTCAAATTGTGTACGTTGCCTCTCGCCCTATGGTAACAGGGATAGGCTCCATCATGAATCAGCTGCTGGGACTGGGAGGGTTATCCTGATCTTATTGCTGCACAAAGTGCAAATGCTCAGCTAATCAATGTGTGCCCATCTTCCATATACAGTCTGTAGGTGGACTACGTCAATCCAGATGTTTAAAGTATTTTGTATTTGATGATTTTCTTCAGAGTTACCAAAATGTTTTTTATGTCTTTGATCTTTCTAACAGTAATAAGTAACGACACAGGTCACGTGTTTCTTCTCGTGTCATCGCTGCTCTCCAGTCTTCATTTATCCTCCAGCCACTGCGTAAGGGTTAACATCACAGACCCGCCCACAGGCGGTGGGGGAGGCTGTGATGGACCAAAGGGGGGGGGGGCTGTATCCAGGCTGGGACGTCCCATTGGAAATGAGCTGTGCGTAAAGCAGTACTGGAGTTAGATCGTCGGGGTCCCGCACACAGCTGACTTCTCTTCTGGTGTTCTTCTCTGAAAGCTGAAGGTAAGCGCTCTGCCTCCGACTCGTACAGACACATTTACACTTTTAGATGCAGTGAAACGTTTCTGCTGTTAGAGCTCTGTCAGTTGGAGTGACGGCTTTACGCAGAAGGGCTCTGCTTTGACACTTTTCCTCACACACTTATCACAAACACAGATGTCCGTTTTAACTTCAGCACATTCAACAGCTGGTACTTTTTTTCTGTTCCACTTTGTTGAATTTTGCTTTTAAAGGCAGGACTGTGGTCTGAGAGCAGCCACGGCTCCTTTTCCATTACTGCTCAATCACAGCCTGCAGGTGAACGAACTGAGAGCATTCAGACTGTGGAGCTATTGTGTGCCACATCGGCAATAAGAGGAGGGGGGCTGAGGGGGAGGAGGGATTCAGACCCTTTTTAATTGGACACTTTTGTTATTCTGATTCTCGATTTTCTGCTTTCCTCTCTTTGGTGAATTATTGTTTCTGTAAAAAACAATTATGTGGAAAAATGTGTGAAAATACAAAAACAAAGAGAGAAAGAAAATCGGACGAGGAGGAGGTGAAGCTGTGACAGATTCTAGTTTCTCCACAGTTTCCTCCTGACCCCCTCTGTGACCCCCTCCCTGATTACTCTCATGTAAAGGAATGCAGGTTGCCATGGTGATCGGTTACCAGCTGTTTCTTTGAGTTAGTGCTGATCCATGGTGCAGCAGCTGGATTGTCATGGAGCTCCATAAAGATTTTCACAGTTTGGTTAGAACAGCCTGACTGGGCCCATAGAGCCGTGACCCCCACCCCAGATCCACCCAGCAGCCTGAGGATAAACTAGAGAGCTGCACAGCACATATGACCATCATGACTTCAAGAATCCAAAACTTATACTGTGATTTTACGTAAAAGTACAAATCAATAGTTTAACATTAGTGGCACGTGAGCTCTCATAATGATGATGGCTCTGCCTTTGGTCCCTTTTTGTGGATGGCAACATTTCCTGGGAAGAAAAAAAGGTCAACAGAAGAGACGTTTATGTAATTTTGCACCCAGCAGTTTGTTTTTTGTTGCATGAGGAAAACTGAAAAAATAACTGAAGATCTACAGGAACTCTTTAACCACAGGAACCTTCGTGTAGTCACACCTGAGCTTTACTGGACGATACTTTTCAGATATGCACAGATTAAATGAAACTTTAACTCAAACTGAGTTGAGTTTTTATATCTTTAGAAAATCTTGGGTTATTTCATTGCTCGCTGCTGTCTAAGGAAATGTGCTCAGTCCTTTCTTCTTGTGTCACACTCGGTTACATGTGTCTCAGTAAAATGTCTCCAGTCTCGTTTTGTGTGTTCGTCACACCTGTTGAGGATTTGTCCGAGATTTCTGTGGAAAGGCTGAAGCACAATGTGCCAGCATTAGTATGAGAGAAGTGCAGACACAGCGTCTCTGGCTGCTTAATTGTTGAGGTGGCAGGTCTGGACCGGAGTGGAAGGTGGAGGAGGAGGTGGTGGAGGAGGGGCTGGAGCTGAGGATGCTGTGAAAAGCCAGCTTGGCAATCTCTAGAAAAACACTAATCCCCAGAAAGGAAGGAGGGATTGTGCTACTGTCTGTGCTCAGCGCGGAGAAGAAAAATCTGGAGTTCAATGTGAGGAAGAAGGACGCGAGGAAGGAGACAGAGAAGGAGACATAAAAGTAAAAGAATAAAGAAATATGAGAACACACCAACAGACTAACAAGTCCTGCTGCTTAGAGGGAAAAGTCTCTTCAGAGTTCAGTCTGAGGTGTGACTGATTCATCGGTTTAAAGAAGCACTTCAGTCGAGGCGTGCTGACTTCTCAGTTGAATTTATACAACTTAAATCACCACAGCAGTCACCTCAAGGCGCTCAATATGGTGAGGTAAAGGCCAGACAATAATACAGGGAAAACCCCGGCAATCACACGACCTCCAATGAGGAAACGCTTGGCGAGCGTGGGAAGGAAAAACTCCCTTTAAACAGGAAGAAACCTCTAGCAGAAACAGGCTCAGGGAGGGGCTGCGACTGCCTTGGGGTGAGGGAAGGAAGAGCGGAAGTGTGAGAGGGGCTGCTCTGACTGACAGGCTGAGGGACGCTGCCATCAGTGAGCGGTACACTCCCTGTCTCTTGGAATTGTTTTGGTTAGCAGAGCAGTCGCCCTCTGGTGGACATTAGAGAAACTGCAAATCAAATCAAATCAAATCACTTTTATTGTCACCTCACATGTGCAGGTACATTGGTACAGTACATGTGAGTGAAATTCTTGTGTGCGAGCTTCAAAAGCAACAGAGTTGTGCAAAATACAATAATGTAAACAAGCAAAATACAAGAATGGCTACATCTGAAACTAATACATATATGTACAATATATAATAGTATATGCATTTCTGGATGTGTATACTAAATATTTTTCTACGTGTGTGTGTGTGTACACATATTTTACAAATTAAATAGAGTAAACAATAAATAAAATACCGGTATATAAAAATATACAGAGTTGAGCAGGTGTCAGACCTGAACGCTACCACCATCTTTTATGCTGTCTGAGGTTTTAGCTCAGATTTAGCTTTATAGCCAGGGTAAGCCAGCCAGAAAGACACCTCACCGGAGTTAATGTTAGCTTACTTCCACGGTTATCTAAGGCTAATGTAGATAGCTAACTGATATGAGTGGATCAGGTATTTCAATGTCTGACTTCAGGTCAAGCTACGAGCAACTTTCTGTTGTCTGGTGTTTTATCCAATCAGAGTAAAGCTGTAAGAGTGAACATTAAATCATTAAAAGTTTATTAAAAGTTACATTTGTGTGTGATTACATCTGCTTTATTCTTATCATCTTCCAAAACCTTAAAAAGAATATAAATAATATTGAAGTAAAGGGTCTGTGACCACCATACCGAGCACATAAAGTCAGGATCTCCTGGTTTCCTGCTGTGTGTGTTGGATGAAGTGAAAGCGGCAGCAAATGTAGTTCAGTGTTACAAAAGTGGCCGAGATGAAAGCGAAGAGCGCTTAAAGCCGGCCTGCCCAGTGACGGAGCAGTGTGTTCCCTCTGATCTGTAGATATGAAGATTGGTGATATTATTTTACCTCAAATTACAGCAATCAAAGAGAAGAATATCAAAGATAAAATTATGAAGGGAAGGAGAGAAGGATGAAATAGAGTCAAACAGGTCATGTGGCGAGGGACTCGGGTTACAAACATCCGGACTTTTTCCACTCGAGTTCTCCTTCATTCTTCTCTTTGTGCTCAGCGGTGCAGGTGAATGGGACGCTGTGAAAACTGCTCTTTGTTCAGGCAGGTCGCTGGGAGGTCCCTGTACTCCCTGGAAACCAGATTCATCAGGTGTGAGCTCGGACTGAAGAAAGAAACCGCTGCAGCAGGCTGTGAAGATTAAACCTGAAGTAATGCAAGAATCTGTAATGAAGCAATCCACAAAGAGTTAATGTCAGCAGCTTATATTCAATAAGTGAAGATTTGGTTAATTTAGAGAGATTCTGGTAAGGAAACAGTCCTACTGGTCCAGGTTGCAGTGTTATTTGATGCATATTCAGGAAAAACTACTTACCTCATCCATCCAAAGACATGCAGCCCATCTCACATTAGGTGTGTGATGAATTAAAAAATCAACGCTTTTTTATGGGATTCTGAAGGTCCTAATGGAAAAGTAACATCTGCTATGGGCCAGGGGTCACGTGGTGGATGTTAAGAGGTCAGAAAAGTGGATGCTCTCCATGTCACCTCATATATCCCTCTAGGACATGTTCTGCTCATTTCCACTGACGAAAACTGGAAACCATCAGTGACTCAGTGACTGCTGCTGCAGATTCTGTTGGGTTTGCAGCATCAGCCACGTCTTCTGTCCTCAATTAAATCTGTAGTGTTGTTGTTTTCATTTCAGCTACTTAGAAAGCAGATTGTTTAAAGTCGTTAAAGTTCGAATCATAATCTTTCTTCTCTGAACCAAACACGAAGGAGGAGTACGGGCTCAGACTGTGGTCATAAATATTTTGTATTTGTAAATAAGACTGCATCGTTGTGAACTGAGCTTTGTGACCTTGTAAACCAAAATATCTGAAAACTTTATAGAGTTGAATGAATTTTATGAAGATGGAGGACAGCGAACACATGTTCGATAAAAGATGAAAGGGTATAGTTGTGGTATACCAATGGTCAGAAATACCATTATTACTTTAGTATTACTTTAACACAAAGTCGCACTGCGCTACAGAAGCGCCGTCGCCGTCCTCCATCTTCAAAATGTTTTACCTTTCTGGGACCTGAAGCTCAGTGAAGCGCCCCTCCTACAGTTAAACCCATCTGCTCTCTGATTGGATTATTACATTTGTGATTGACATGACATTGATCAATCAGCTGACAGGAAGAAAAATTCATACTTGCAACTCGAGTTTTATGTGTAGGTTTTTGTAGACAAACTTTAACAAAAAAATTTGTAACTCATCAGTGTGATTTACAAGAAAAAAATCTGAGCCCATAGAGGAGACCCTCCAGTTTTCCTCTAACAGCCTGACTCAGGGTCTGCACTGATCTTTTACTTCCTGTCAGTCCTGTTCACTCGTCACAGACGGCTCAGCAAGGCTTTACGGCACACTCGGATTTCTGCCACCTGTTTGATGGACGGGTCTTTTGGAGCGGGGGTGGGAGACAGTGGTGCCAAAGGTCAAAGGGCAAACGCTGGAAGCCATCACAGAGGAATCTTTCCTTGAGGCGTCCGTCTCGATGGAAGAGAGGTTCTTCTTGTAGAGTTGAAGAAGTTATTGAGAAGCCAGCAGATTGAAGGAAACCGCTGTAGCTCACACTGAGCGAAGACCTTAGAAGCGAGATGATCTCAGGGCCATGCCGAGGCAGGAGAGTCAAAGTTAGGATGCGTCTGTGTTTTGCGTGCATCATGAATGCTGACCTTCCTCGTTCTGAACAGCGTGTGTGTCTGCAGAGCACATCACACACAGAGGAAACCGCTGTTCATTCTCAGTGTTTGCTTTGCACAGCTGTTTGTCTGCAGACGCACTGCGACAGGTTGTTTATCCAGGCCCGCCAACCTGCCCATTATGACACCAAGGAGAAGAAGAAAGAACCTGTGTGAATCTGCTCTCTTTGAAGGCCTGCTGGGAGAGGAGCAGCTGCAGAGGGAAATGTCTGCATCACTGGAAGATCCAGCTTGGGCTGTTTACGCTCGCTTACCCAGCTGAAATCCACTGGTGGGGAGGGAGAAAGGCCCCTTTATGAGCCTCAAGTTTCCCTTTTAGCCTCACCGTGTTTGATTATGTGAGCGGCTTTCCAAATAAAATAATTTGTTTTGCTGTTACATCAGCATGTCCGGCCTCCCCTTTCCCGCCGAGTCAAGCCCAGTGGCTCTCTGGCCAAACGAGAATAAGTAAAAGCGATGGGAACACCACGTCCCTCCAAATCAAACACTCGCTTTCCTGCTTATTTTCTCTTCTTGCTGCGATGACACTCAGCCCAGACACTCTGCTTACGATGTGTCAGAGGCCCTTACTTATGTCCCGTCTGCAGAACATCTTTTTTTCTTTCTTTTCAAAAGGTGCAGAGAAGTGCCTTTGTGCAGGTCATTCTCCGACTGCTGCCAGCTCTTCTGTAATTTTCCACATCTGAGCTGCTTATGACTTCTTAGCCTTCTGAAACAGAGGACACCTCTGTGCCGGTCCTGCCTGGACTCTGAGCTTAGAGCAAACGATCTTTTATAGCTGCAGAAGCAACGAGCAACTCTACACATCAGAATTATTCTCCTTTTCCTAATACGACCCAATCCATGTCAGGATTTGACCCTAAGGGATGCAGTGCTTAACCCCCGTTAGACTTCAGGCCAAAGGAAACAGATTTCATCTTCTGAAACAGAAACAGGAAGTGATATCTGTTAACTCACCCACCAACTTAAAGGTTTTTCAGGCCTCCATCAACAGCAGTGATAATCAGAGCAAGCTCAGGTTCTTAAATAAATCCAGAGGACAGCATCAATTTGAACCACATGGAAACGTTTAAAGAACAAAAGAAAGTTGTTGCTATGATTCCAGACAAGTAGGAAAGCAAAACGATAAGAATTAGAACCATTTTTTTTTTGTGATTTATTTATTTATTAAATATATTTCTTCTGCATGACCAACATGTAATAATAAAAAACTAAACTAAATAAAGAAAGCCCTGCTAAAAGTCCATTTCCCTCTTGGCCAGCTTCAGGAAGCCTACAGAGGGGCAGCAGCAGGACTTTGTGACTTTACATGAATGTGTGCACTTATATGCTGATACATTACCACCCTGTATCAGCTGATAGAAACCGGTGGGAGTAGAAGGAAATCTGGTTCCTTAAAGCTGCAAATTTAACCAAAAATCAACGTCTGTCCTTCCTAACGAGCACTGCAGTGAGCATTTGGAGCCGATCGCAGACAAACGCCAATCCCCGGACTCGTGTTTAGCCTGAAGGTTCTTCAAACAGATTTACTCTTTTCTGCATGTGTCGCAAAACGTCGCTCGACTCAGCCTCTTCGTGTCTACAGGCCTCGTGCTTTTCATCAGCCGGGCACGGTGTTAGCTTCAGTGTTTTCACAGTCCCGCCATTCAGCTGCAGCTATCTTTGACATGCTGGGAGGTTTAAAGCTGCAGAGGAAGGAGGGATCATTCGTTTTTATTCAACTGTTGTTGGTTTCAAGCTGCTGCACTCTTATCCGAGGCGCAGGAATTCCAAGTATGCACAGCTCTGTTTGCTAAGTCTTATTATCCTTGCTGATCTCACGCAGCCTTTAAACTGTGTCCGCTCAAAACTGCAGATACTGCCTTGTGTTTTGGGGCGAATTCCATTTCTTTTCAAAATCCAGACACAATAACAGAGGGAGGAACTTTGATCTGTATGGTCTGCTCCTTCTCATATGTTTGATCTCACAGATTCTTCCCCTGATGTCTGGGAGAAGCTTGATGGAGGTGCAGGATGAGATAACTAGTAGACTGAGCAGCGCTGCGCTCTGTTGCAAACAAAGGAGGCTTTATTCAGTCCTGGAGACATGACACAAAGAGGAGACAGAAGCCGGGATGAGTTTCCAACAGTGGTTCCTTAGAGGAGACACAGAGAGTCTCTTTTCACAGGAAATATGCACTGTCTGTTATCTTTGACACACTCGGGGTGACAGAGTTTACTGCAGCATGTGCAGCACTAACACGCCAGCGTATCAAGCGTATTTTGGTAACTGCACAATGACCTCTCTTCGTGAAGGTGGCAGAAGGTGGTGGCACCGTCACCAGCACCTAATAAAGCTCCCAGCTGGTGTTGTGTTTGGTTCCACCTCTAAATACACACTTTGTCCTTACCAAAGGCGTTGCCACCGCAAACGCACAGACGCCAGCGTGTCGCTCCATAATCGAGCCTCTCTGTCGCTCGGGTGTGAGGACACGAGCAGCAGACACACCTTTAGGTTTCAGCACAGATCCTTCAAAATAAGTTGGTCAACTGATATTTGAATGAGTCCTCCTAAAACTCCAGCGAATCTGTTTCTGCAGGCCTCTCTCACATCCACGTCACCTCATGTCACTCTCAAGTGTTTCACAGGCGGGTGCCAAGTCCTGTCTCACCCTTTAAAAGACCCCAAGTCACATATCAGGGCCCTGTTATCACATATCTGTCATTAGGGTGTAAATGTGTGTTTAGCTGAGCTTAATTGAGGCTGGTCGATCCAAACACTGGCTGGTGCAAACGTTGCCTCAGGCTGCTGTGAGAGAGAGCGCACAAAGACCGGAGCCATTTCCACCCGGCCTCGTACGGGGACCCCGGTTAGCATTCGGTCAGACTCCTGCAGCAGAGCAAACGCCTCTCAGAGGGAGAGATGGTTCTCAGAGCGTCACAGACCATCTGAACCCAGCGTGTCGGGAAACAAAGCAGACAGTGAGCGCTTCTGTTTGGGAATCTGGAGCGCTTCCATCAGCGTCAGAATCGTCCCACAGGCTTCTGTGGTCGTGAGAAGAACTGCAGGGCTCTCTGCCAGAGGCGCCATAGTTTACACTGATTCTAACAAGCGAAAGAAGAAGCAACAAAAACTCTGCTTTACTTTGAGTGAGCACTCACACAAAGCTGCGTACTTAATCAAGTGTCTGTGTGCGTTTTTGTCAGCTCATCATCTCTGTTTGTCTCCACAGACTTTGAAGATGAGGGTGTGGATCGTCTTCCTCCTTTGCCTGGCTGGCCACGCCAGGGCTGCTCCTGTAAGTCACACATGCCTGTAAGAGTGTGTGTGCGTGTGTAGATGTTTACGTCTCGATAGCATCTTCCTTTCTTTGTGTGACCTCTTTTCTTCTTTCCTCTGCTGTGACTTATCGTGTGTGCGTTTCTCTTCGACGTGTGTGTGTGTGTGTGTGTGTGTGTGTGTGTGTGTGTGTGTGTGTGTGTGTGTGTGTGTGTGTGTGTGTGTGTGTGTGTGTGTTTTCCTGATGGCCAGTTCCTCCCCTGTGAGTGTTTCTCTACTGTGTGTTTGTGTGGACGCACTCACATGACTTCTATGAGCAGCCACAAGCATTTAATAATGTTTAAAGTGTGTGTGTGTGTCAGGCTGATGAGGAGCCCATCGTGGAAGAGCCTGGGACTGAGGAGCCAGTTGTTGAGGTGAGTCCAGATGTTGATGTTCTTGCCGTCTGTGATCATCGTCCGTCACACAAACAGGAAGCTTCAGTTTCCATGAAACACTCCATAAGGATTCCTCTGTAGCCTTCGTGGATCTGTGAGAAACCCTGGGTGAAAGTCTGCAGAGGAATCCTCTGGCAGCGAGTGTAAGTGTGACCGTGATGTCTGTGGGAAACATTTGCTCTCCCGTATGTCTGATTTGGCCTCTGCGACGTATTTTCTGAGCCACGCAGCTGCTCGGAGATGATGCGATCTGCAGCGGAGCTTTAGGGTTCATCCGCAGCGTAGCCGAAGTTCGAGGCGTTTTTCCACTTGTGACTGCAGGAGAGACTGCTTCTGTGAAGAAATCAGTCCAGCAATAAAATCATCAACAAAAACTTGTTGTTTTTTGGTTGCTTTCTAAAAACATGAGCCCAAAGGACACAACGAAGTGTTTTTACAAAGAGCTGACACATGTTTGAGACATGTCAGAAAATAACCAAGATCAGCTTAATGAATCAGTCATCTGTGCTTCTGCTTTTGTTTCTGGGTCGTGACCTTCTTGCCTCGTCAAAGCTTTTCAAAAAAAGCCTGGGAGCTTCTGTTTCGTCCTTGAAGGCGTCTCAGGTTTTAAAGCAAATTCCACCCAAAACCGACACGCAGCGACTGAAGACGTGAAACGTCCGTGCTTTTGCCTTTTCAGGAAAGCGCCATGTCACACACGGCAGCGCCTATTCTTTCAGTTCCATCCGCTCAGGTTTCTTTCCGTGATATTCCAGAAACATTCCTGCAGCAGAGCATAGAGTCTTCATGAGAACGTTTTATGGTTTCCTGCTTCAGAGGTCCAGTGGGACCAAAGATCCCACAGCTGTTAATTTTAGCTGCTCAGGAAGCCATTACTCCACATGTGGCCCCAGCTGCGTGTTATTGTTGAATATTATGGTCTGGCTGCTCCCAGACTCTGTTTGGCCTTCAGGGAGGAACCTTCTTTAGTGGTGATGCTTCAGCTTGTTTTTCCCGTCTTCAGGAAACCAGACGTATTTAGGCGGTTTGGTTTAAGTGGACGTCAGGCAGAAATAGACCCGAACACAGCTCAGACCTCAATCTGAGCGCTTTATGATCTGATCTCTGACCTCTCGTGTCCTTCAGGAGACCGAAGTGGGGGCCAATCCAGTGCAGGTTGAGATTGGAGAGTTTGACGAGGCCATCGACATTATTGAGGATGTTGTCACTGAGAGTAAGTTCACAAACACACTCACTTCCAATCAAAACTTTAATGTCACAGTTAATGTCCTTCTGTCCCCTGATGGGTGGTAACGTGGACATGAAAGATGTTGAGATGCTGAAGTCAAAGCAGATGTTCCTGCAAACCTGCTGTAAACATTAGAATGAAGGATTTGATTTCACAGCATTTGTGGCTGTCTGAGTTTAGCAAAGCCTCAAACTGGCAACTCAAATGGCCGTAATGACAGACTCCCTCGCTCTGTAATTACACATTCCACCCACTTTAAGAGGCAGCTCAGCCTATGAGCTGCACACCCTCACTTAATAATGCACAGCAGGTCAGCTACGAGCCGCTGTGTTCTCACTGCAACAGCTGACAGCAATTTGGTGATTATTTGATGATTTGTATATATTGTGCTGCTCCTTATATCTTAACATATTGTATTGCTAATAGTCTAGTCTGTTTTTGTTTTTGTTTCTATTAATGTTACTGTACTGGAGCAACCGTAACTCTCATACTTTCCCTTAATAAAGTATTCTGATTCTGATTCTGACAACCAAAAAGGACAGAAGAGACGTAAAGAAGGAAAGATGGAAATGCAAAAATGATGCAGATCTGCCTTCTTTATGTCCACTTTAAATAAAAACTACATTTTGTCCCTTGAAGCTAAAACCTACTGTTTCACTTCTGTTTTCTCCACAGATGCCTGTCTGAACTACCACTGCAAGAAGGGCAAAGTGTGTGAGGTGGATGAGAGCAACACTCCCATGTGTGTGTGCCAGGACCCCTCTACCTGCCCACCGGTGGAAGGAGACTTTGAGCATGTGAGTTTAAAATCAGCCCGAGTGTTCCTGACCTGAGTGGTGTGACTGGCATCTGCGGCAGGAGCTGAAGCTGTGCAGCTCTGCGTGTTTCTGCATGAAGAGATTTTGTCCTCTCTGCAAGCAGAAAGAAGAATTTTAGCATTAGGCCAACTGTAATCTGATTGGCCTGCAAGCAAAGCAGAGGAGCCACCGGTGGGCGGAGCTTCTCTATTAGGGCTATCTGGTGTCTGTGACATCACGCAAAGCAAAGAGTAGAAAAAAAAAAAAGAATTCCGAGCTTTTAGTTCAGTTTGTTTCAGGAAAATCATATTTTCAAACTAAAGGGCTGTTTTGGTCAGAAGCACACGTGTGAGGACTCGTCTGTCCCTGCAATGTCACTGCGTTGCAGACTGAGCTCTGCTTTCTCTCCTGCAGATTTGCGGCACTGACAACAAGACCTACGAGTCCTCCTGCCACTTCTTTGCCACCAAGTGCACCCTGGAGGGAACCAAGAAGGGCCACAAGCTGCACCTCGACTACATCGGCTCCTGCAAACGTGAGCTCTCACACTCTGCATGGAACCGTTCAGGCAATGATCCATTATGGCAGGGTATAAAAACACATGATCTGCAGACCATGCAGAGATTTTCCTCTATTCATGAGGACTCAGATTAACAGACTAACACGTTGTGTTCTCTGGATGCAGGTCTTTAGCACAGTCTGAACTTGGCTTCACAGATTTGTCCAGTTAAACAAAGTTTTAAATCAGAAATGGAAACAAACTGTTTGTTTCCATTTCTGATTTAAACGGTCCTGAATCAGCATGCAAGTATTTTAGATGGTATCAGTGAGCATTAAGTAAGCTCACAGCGCGGCTAAGTGGAGTGCCAGAGGTTTCTTCCTGTTAAAAGGGAGTTTTTCCTTCCCACTGTTGCCAAAGTGCTTGCTCATAGGGGGTCATATGATTGTTGGGTTTTTCTCTGTATGTATTAATGTAGGGTCTATCTTACAATATAAAGCACCTTGAGGCGACTGTTGTTGTAATTTGGCGCTATATAAATAAAACTGAATCGAGGAGGACGCTATCTCCTTTAATCTGAGTGGATACAGCAGGAATTGAAGCGCTGAGCCTTCGGGTGGTCTCGAGTGAGTCTGAGTCACTGAGTAAAGGACGGGATGGAGGGCGTGCTGCCTCCACCCTGGTCACACCCAAACGTTAATGTTGGCTTCGGGGAAAAAGCCTCTTTAATCACGTGTAAAGCACTTAATTATTTGAACCTGTTTGCAGCATTTAAACTAATTCTAGAAGATCTGAAGGATGAGCTGCAAACCTCCAATAACGCACAGAAACAAAGATGAAACTGAGATAGGAATTATATCTGTGGATGCATGAGGACAAAAAGGAGTTTGAAGTGGCTCTGCAGTAAAAGGAGTGCAGCTTTTCTGAGATTTCAGGGAGAACCTCTCCTAAATTTATCTGACAACTCGACTGGAATTTTATCTCATCTGGATTTCCAGCTCATGAATTTGGATATTCTTGTATCGCTGCTCCCATCTTTTGTTTCGACATAGTGCGTTTTGGTTTCTTCCTGTTTCTGTTTTTTGGTTCGGTGTTGATGGTTCAGACATATCTGAAGTTTAGTTCCCAGTCAGTTCCCCTGCCTCCTCCCCGGCGTGCCAATAGGCTGAGCTCAGGTGTGTCAGAGCACGCTAGTGATTGATGGGTGGGTCTGACTGTGGCTGTGGCTCGGCGGCGTTCAGACGTGTCCCAACACGCGAGCTATAGAACACGATACACAAGCTCAGCGCGAGGAGAAGTGTTTGGGCTCCAGGGTTTAAATGGAGATCACGGCACTGTTCAGTACACCAAAGTACACCTGGGTGTCGCCGTCACTTCTAACCCTGCATCATCAATGTTTGAAACACTCATGCTTTGATTTCCAGCATCACAGACGTTTGTGCAGGTGTAGAGCCCAGCAGTCAGTGTGAGTCTGTGTCTGATGGTGCTTTTGTCTTGCAGTCATCGAGCCCTGTCTGGACAGCGAGCTGACAGAGTTCCCGCTGCGTATGAGGGACTGGCTGAAGAACGTTCTGGTGACGCTGTACGAGCGCGACGAGGACAACAACCTGCTGACCGAGAAGCAGAAGCTCAGGGTGAGAACAGACCGGCTTGTTGATCTGTCCTTTATTCTGTTCACAATAAACTGTCATCATTTTAGACGGCAGTCACAGACACAAATGTTTCAGGTTTCATGATGAAACGTAAGTTTAAAGAAGTGTCTTTAAGCACATTTGTGCTTCGAGTGCTTTGAAATGCGGTCGAACAGTTTGAGGATTTAACCTCAGCCTGAGGAAATAAGTAGTAAACCTACAAACATGATAAAACAGAAAAAAGCTTTCAGGCTCTTTATTGTTGCACGTCTGCCACTTCCAACATGACCTGACGTGAACTCCTCCGTCCGACGTTTCAGGTGAAGAAGATCTACGAGAACGAGAAGAGGCTTCAGGCCGGTGATCACTCCCTGGACCTGCTCGCCCACGACTTCGAGAAGAACTACAACATGTACATCTTCCCCGTCCACTGGCAGTTCGGCCAGCTTGACCAGCACCCCGTCGACGGGTATGTAGGGGTCATGGGGAGGGGGAGATGATGCTGCGTCTCACCAACTAAAGGCCAAACTTATCCTTGCTGTCCTGTTTGTTTGCTTCCAGATATCTGACCCACACAGAGCTCGCCCCTCTGCGCGCGCCTCTCATTCCCATGGAGCATTGCACCACCCGCTTCTTTGAGCAGTGCGATGCTGACGCTGACAAATACATCGCCCTGGAGGAGTGGGCCACCTGCTTTGGCCTCAAGGACCGTGAGTACCGAACACCTGACAAATCTAATACGATCCCTCGGACTGTGGGACAGAGTTTTTGGGTGGGTAGGGCGTGACCCGACGAGCTCACTGTTCTGACCGTGTCCTCTCTGTGTTTCTCGTCTTTGTGTTTGCAGAGGATGTGGACAAAGATCTCATCATCTGAGTCGCTCTGACCCGCAGCAGCAGTATGATGTCTCTTATTCGCTACTAACGGGAAAAGGTGCTGATCCCTAAGTTAAACAAACAAATGACAGTAACGGTGCTAATTGCATTTCTATTTTTTATTTCTCAAATAACGGTCTTTCCTACCTATACCACTAAAATCAATTAGAAGAGAGAAATGTGCACAGCCTGTACTAACCCGATGTGTTCACGGATCTTTGGATCGTCCACGTGTGGAACAAAAAGCTCCTGTAAAAAACAAAAGACCTCTGATGTAAATCTACGTGCTGCCAGTGTTGTATTCATGCTGCCATGTGTTCGGGGCTTTAATTGGAGATGGCTTTGAAGTGTTGTGAGCGGACAAAGCTGTAAATTGACAATAAAGTTTGGAAATAAATGCTCCCTCTGCTTGCTTCCTACTAAAATGAGCTGTTTAGTTTTTGCACTCTTTCGGTGGTGGACTCTTTTTTTTTTTGTCATTTGATGTATTTTGGTTTTTGATCTTATGACTACTGCTACACCAGTACATTGAAAGCAATAAAGAGGATATATTGTTATGACGAGGGGAAAATCTCGCAGGCTGAGAGTTTTTCTCATGTTTCTACTGACGCTGAGAGCCGGAGCGATCTCTTATCCATGAATAAAAAACTATGAAAAGATCTGAACATCTCTGCATGCGTTCGTATCTGCATTTCTTTCTCCCGTTCTCTGGAGCTTTTACTAAAGCCATCTGTTTATGGGCACGTTTTTGGGAGAAGGACGTCCTCTGTGGTGTCTCCTAACTCCACCTTTATCAGCTTTAAATACTCTGATTCCCAATTACACCCCCCTCTTTTTAAAAAAAAATTATTTTTTTTTACAGTCTTCCCTTTGCCCCCGATGCAGTAAATAGTTTAAACTTTTTCACCACCACTATGAGTAGTGTGGAGGATTAGTAGAGTGGAGGAGATCCCAGTCCCTCTGGCGATGAACAACTTTTAGCCAAAACGTTGCAGCGCATGATGCAAATGACCTGAAGCCCTAAGAATCAGAGCTGCCAGCTGTGAAGTGGAAGAAGAAGAAAAACAGACGGTCCAGGATTAGGCACAAGCAAAGTCTGTATAAAAAAGATGGCTATAGCAGCTATAGTGGGAGCATTACCGCTTTGACCATACCGCCGTTTCCACCGTCTCCACCATCTCCATCTTGGCGGCAGAAAGACCTGGATGTGATGACATCGTGCATCGTGCTCATTGGCTACTCACCTGTGACTGACAAGTCGTGAGTGAGCGGTTTGATGTCACAGTTAATAAAGTCTGATTAGGATTTTCAAAACAGGCTACATTTTTTTATTCAGTGGGACCCAAAACAGTCTACAGGGGTCACAAAGCTGAAACCACAGCTATCGCTCCCTGGTGGCTTTCATCATGCATCAAAGGTTGGTGCCGAGTATCAGGTAGATATTTTTGGAGAACCACAGAAACAGCTGGATTTTACAATATTTATTCAGTATCTCCAATTTAATCCAGCTGTGGGTTACGTGTGCACCGAAGGCCTTTTTACTGTGATTTCACTCAAAAGTTGTCTTATTTTCTCAAAAACAAACAAAACTTTTTTGAAAGTGTGACTTCTTCAGCTGTAAATATTATTGTTAGACAAGGTGAACGTCTGAAATGATCCAATGATATTGAATCTCCAGACGGAAACCTTCTGATTTAACATTTGCAGGGTTTGTGTTGTATTTTTCCTACAGCTGGTATCATATCAAAGCCACATGAGGACCACAACTTTATTAACAATTATTTGACATAAAAGCTGAAAATGAGACTAAAATTGAGAAATCACTGTGAAAATGCAGACGATTACAGGCCTCTCTTTAGACTGCACTCATTAAAACACAGGAGTGAGCTCGGAGCGTGAGTGCACGAGTTGCAGCTGCGTGCCTGCTGACTGTCTGCAAAGCTGCTCGTGGTCCCCCGGGAGACCGGAGAGGGAGAGGTGGTGCACCCGGTTACCGTCTCCACCCGTTCATCCAGACTCCAGCGTCAAGTATGTGAAACAACAGCCTCGCCTCGTCCACAAAGATTCCAGCCCCGCCTCCGAGCCGCAGGGGGAAAAAAGCTGTGAGTACAGCAGCGATTTCATCCAACAGACGAAGGTTTACTGGAAGTTTGAGTCACTGCAGCTGAGGTTAGGCTGGGAGGGGGGAGAGGTAGGTTTGTCCCGTTTTAAACAAGCAGAGAATATGAAGCTCAGTCCTGCAGAGGAAACAATCCTCATTTACACAGAATAAAAGCCCTCTGTGCTGCTGTGAGGCCCTGTGTGCAGTTTAAGGGCACTTTTAACATGAAAAGGACCATAAAACTGACTAAAACAAACTCTGTGCAGCAGCCCATGGTCGTTTGTATTTTTGATATAAATGTCCTGTGTTTGGCTGATGTCACCGCGGGGCTCTGACGTTTGTGCAGCTGTGCAAAAGTCAGTGTGGGTTCGTGGTCAGACGGTGTTTGGAGGCTGCATGGACGAGCACAGAGCCTCGCAGCTTTAGGCGTTGCTGCTCTGAGCACATCCCAGAGCCCCAAACAGAGGAAAGACGTCCTCTGCTGGTGCTTCCTGATCCTGAGGCCGTGACTGAACAGCTTTCGTTACTCATTTATTCCCAGTAAGTCCTGCTCGCCCCTGGCGTGTGCTGCCACCTGCTGTTAATGCGACAGTTTAGTCTTCCACTTGGGGGGGCGTCTATCCCTGCCATATTTATCAAAAAGATTTTATTCATATAAAAATAATTTGGAAAGATGTTTCACTGCATTTTTGACTTCAACATCATGAAGACAGATAATAGAAACAATTCAATTTCACTTCAGTTACAATTTTGGTTTCCAGCATTTATTAAAACTAAACGAGATAAAGCGGCGCTCTTCATTGGACCCGTTGATGGTGTTCATATGACCTCGTGTAAGATTCACGTAAAGGACGAGGAGAGCAGAGCTAACAGGAGGAACAACCTCGTTCACCGTCATGTCAGGGAAGGGGCAAACACATTAAGCCACGTCTCCTGTGGTTATCATGAACACAGCCTGAAGTGCTGACCTAAAACAATTTCCCGAATCCTCAGATTTCCAGCACAAAGCTGGCGATCTTTGAAGAAAGCACGGAGAGAAGCCGGTGCTGCAAATAAAAGACGTTTAATTTAAACTTCTTTGAAGGTTAAACTGAGCCCATCCCGAGGTTTGTCTAAACACAAGAAAGTTTTCCTGTGCAGGAAACCAAAGCTTCTGGATTTATATGAAAAACTTTTTAGTAACGAACTTGCTTTTATTCTGAAAATAACTAATCACGGACAAAAATGTTTGAACTTTTGATTTCTTTAAATTCAATCTGAATAAACAAAACAACCCAAAACTGAACCGCTGTGAGAGCAGGGGCGCAGGTGGAGGTAGTGACGGTGGGTGGAGTTTAAATACCCGGGGTCAACACATCCACAGAGAGGCGGAGAAAGTGCAGGAGATGAGTGTCAGGTGTGATTTATGACAGAAAGAGAAGTGTTAAATGTGGAGGTGAGACCTGCTGTGAGGGTTGGAGATGGCGGAGGCTGAGATGTTCAGTGAGCAGTAGACTTGTAGTCAAGACCGCCTAAACCAAGACCAGAGGGTATCGAGACCAAGACAAGACAGACCGAGTCAAGACCAAGACAAAGTCGAGACGAGACCGAGACAAGTCTTTAAACTGCAGCCAGATGCTGCTTCATTTACAGGTGTCAGGCATATTTATATGTTTTTGAGATGCACTCGCACAGCCCTCCTCACCGCTGTCTACTGTCTCACTCACTTACTGAGAGGACAGACGCACGCTCGACTGTCGCGTCTCTCACCCTCTGTTTTTCACATAATGATATTATCCTATATCCTCGCATGTGATTGGCCACGATATGGAGGGATTGGAGCATAGCTGAGCCACTGTGTGAGAGCTGAGCAGCGAAAGGAAATCAAGTGAGGAGCCGGCTCTCGCTCAATGGGAGTCGACTCTTCCGATTCACTACAAGCACTCTCTAAGCACGGCTCAGAGCTGATGCTTATGCGCATGACACATTATCGAACGTTACGTTGTGTGTCATGGATACTGTTGACTCCAAATCTCCACGATGTCGATCTGAGACAGCAAGACAGAGACAAGACCGAGGGATCCGAGACCAAGACCACGTAAAAGTGGTCTGGAGACATCCAACTCTAGTGAGCAGGATCAGAGGGTCTGAGCATGTGCGGAGGAGAGAGGGTGGAGCTGCAGGCAGGGGGATGCTTTACTATCAGCAGAGTGTAAAGTAATGATGTCATAGACGTGGAATAATCACAAACAGTCTCACGGTTAATTTTTTTTATTTCAGTATATTATTTGTGACGAGAGGAGAGTTTACTGTCTCTGCAGAAAAACCAAATCAATAAAAACGCTTTGAATGAAAGATGACAGAAAAACGTGAGCAAAGCAAAAACCCAAACGAACAAAAAGGAGAAAATAAGAAATGATCAGTTATTATTCACACTTGTTCTCCGAGCATGATTCAAACACCCCGTCACATAAACTGAAGACAGAGAAGGCCGTACTCTATGTGAACTCTGACAATAGCTGCTCTCCACAAACACATAAACAGCTTTAATGTTTCTAATGTTTCAACTCGCTGTGAACTTTACCGTCTGTTTCCAGGACGATGTCTACTTCAGTTAAAACAGGAAGTGACCGCACTATCCCTCCGAGCTGCTCGCCGTCCCCTTAAAGTTTGTACAGCCTGACGTGTTTATGTCATGAGCGATGAGCAGAGTCCAGTAAATATTTTATTCTTAGGCAAGCTTATCAGTTTCCTCTGACGTTAAACTAAACCGTCAGCTAACCATCAGAACGAAGCTTCACAGACGCCATCGAGTAAACCAGGGGGCGTCGACAGGCTGGAGACTGATCAGAGCAGAGCAGAGACAGACAGACACACACAAAGTTGTTCTCTGAAATAAAAAAATAAAAAAAAAATAAAAAAAACACTTTCAGGAAATCCTGGATTGAACTGAATGATTCTGATTGGATGGATAAAACAACGACGAATCAAATCGATCAGGCCGCGGCCAAAGAGTCCCTTCTATTCCCTCATGAGTCTCTAACTTCCTGAAGGCTGCAGGCACAACCAGAGCCGCTGAATCCCACCAGCACTAAGGAAAGGAGCTTCTAAGCGTCCTTTATCACCTCCTTCGGCAGAGGAGACCTAGGAGACGACTACAAGGCTGATACGTGTCTGCGGCAGAACATAACACGAGAAACTGACCCTAACATAACGGACGTGATGTGGATGTGTGTAAGATGATCCTCTCGTCTCCACGGCAGACCCACGTTAACACCATCCACCATCGCTGTGAAGCAGGCTGAGTGGGAGCGGTCAGACTCGTCACGTTTAACGTCCAGCAAAACCAAACAAATGAGGGATGTCTGAACTGTTGGACCGCAGCCCGAGGCTCCGACTATAATCTGAAGCCTTCCCGTTGGCTGTGATGACTTCTTTACACGAGTTTGTTCCTCACATGTCGGCACTAAACCAGCACCAGCTCTCCTCTGTAATAAGAAACCATCTTCATGGATCAAAGCCACGTTCACGTTCTCTGCAGCAGAACACACCTGATCAACAAAAAGCAGGCGTAACACTCTCTTTAAGAAAACCCCCCCAAAAGTTTGTCAATGAAAGGAAATCGAACCCTGCAATCATCACCTCCCCCCCGCAGTGCTTCACAGATACAAACATTCAGACCATCTGTAGAAAACAAATTCACATTAAGTGCTCAATCCATGATCAGGAAACAGTTTATTCCTCTCCAGTAAGAACACCAGTCTCGTCCTCCTCTGCTGCCTCCTCCTCCTCCTCAGTAAAACCTTTTGTTCCTCTCCTGTCTCCTCTGAAAAACCACAGCTCCCACCACGGCGCACACCACGATCCCCAGCAGGGCACAGAGCAGCAGCAGGAACACCTTCCAGCCGGTGAGAGGCGTGCCGCGGAAGTTTCCGGTGGGATCATCGATGTTGTCTGAGAAGCAGGAAGAACATCCACCATCAGTTTACTCCATCTGGTTTTAACTGTGCTTTTAACTGGAATATTTTAAAAGTCTGAGAAACATCCCTCCCACTTGTAGCCCTGCTGAAACACTCTGAAGCACTTTATTCTAAATAAAGTTTTGGGTATTTGAATCTACCTTTAGGGGATTTGAGGAGGCTGACGCTGGGCTCGATCTTCGTCCAGTCCAGGTTCTCCTCTTCAGCCGTGTGTTCCACCATCAGCTGGTAGAGCTTCATGGAGATGATGTCATGGTTATCTGTGAAGAGTCGGTGAAAACACTTCGAGGTTTAAGAATGCGATTTTAACAATCAGTATTCCTCCTTCGCCGGCAGCTCAGACCTACCCGACAGGTCGCCCGTAGCTGCCGAAGCCCCAAAGAAATATCCCGTGGGAAGACGAACTCCGCCGATGTCGATGCACTCCTTCCACTCGTTCTTGTCGTCCACGTCTACCATCACCTGCCGGGTTACAGAGGGGAGGCAGGACCAAAGGTAAAAACACTGCAAACGCTCCACCTCAAACTGCAGTCGCAGCAGAAACCGAAGGTGCGGCCACTTACCGTCAGTCGCCCTTTGGAGTAGCGGATGGCGAGGTACGTGTCGTGATCACGGTTCCTGATCTCGGCAGAGCAGCCTCCCAGCTCAGACGAGCGGCCGTCTTTCCCGTGGTCGTAACTCACAGAGCCGTTGTTCACCATGGCTGAAATGTACGGGAAAGAGCGCTGGCGGCGGACAGGAAATGATCAGTACACGAGTCCTACACAGGCGTTACACGCTTCGACAAGACCAACAAATACATCACATAAAAACAAAACATGTCCACATGACACATTTGAGGTAATCGGCACAAATCGCGATGGCGGTTGGTTGCGGTTACAGTGATGTTCACTTCCTGCTGAGCGTTTGAGCTCTGACGAGGGTAAAGGTCTCATTAAACACTCGAGTGCTTTTTCTCTCCTTGCCTCGAGGCCCGAGTTGCCCACTAAGGGCATTCCCAACATTAGCTCTGAAAGCTGTTCAGATTAGGGTTGCGTTCTGTGTCGTCTTCCTGCTTCTTCTGCGTTCATTTTGACCCCACACAAGCAGTTTCTTTTTTATTGCTCCCTCTGTGAAGCATTTCATGACTGTTTTTTAAAAATCAGAGAAAGATTTCAAACACTGACCGGGCTGCAAAGCTCAGATTGTTATCGATTTGGTCTGATCAATACACACACACACACACACACACACACACTGTCTAAAACATCAGTATTAGCATCGTAATCCAGTCCAATTTAAGATATATCAAAGACATTTAGTTCTAAAAATGTAATTTACTGTATTTCAGACATTTGCAGACTCTCTATGGCTGTTAACTGTATTTCTATTTAAACCGGGGCCTTTTCTATGTGAGGGACACAGAACAGCGATAAGGTGACACAACAACAAACAAATATTCTGTCACTGACGCTGAAGTGGACCTTTTCTGCTTCTCCTTATGTCCTGTCATATCTTCTTTTCAATATTAAACATGAACAGAGTTCCTAACGATAAGGTCGGTGTATGCACAAGTAATCCCGTGTGATGTCATAGAGGGGAGATGTCATTATAGCCCCACCCCACCCCGGCCAATCAGACTTGAAAAGGAGGACGGCGAATAGGTCTACTTCAACAGGCCTGCAGCGTTTCACAACGAGGAGACAGACTGTGCACTGAGACAGCATGCTGACGGGGAAAACCTGCAGCCACTCACATCTGTCGCATCATCGTTAGAGTAAGTATCTATAAAGACGGCAAGCCCGTGGAAGACGGCGCTGTTGGAAAACACGGGCCCTGCAAAGAAACAAGCTGGTCAGTCACTTCGGCACACATGCACGCACACACACACACACTTACATCCATCCCATGGAGGTCATTGCGGAAGGTATCCAAAAAAATAGCCAGGCCAAGAAACTGATCCTGGTTTCCAAACACAGGGCCTAGGATGGAGGCAGAGATGAGGCGAGACGTGAGCGAGACACTATGTGAGGTCAGCAGTGATGAGATGACAGACACGTATGGAGTGACACACACACACAGGTTTGGATTTACAGCTGTCCTTCTGAGCTGCAACACTTTACATGCTTTTTCCTCCTGACCATGAAGCGGTTAACCGGCGAGAAGGGGCCCGCAGTACCTCAGCCTCACAGAGCTGCATGTAGGGATACGTTTACTCACCGCGAACACGCCGCAAAGCCCGACTCGAACGACTATGCTGGGTTATGTCGTATACAAAGAGAAAGAGCTCCACCTTCAGGGAGGTTAGGCTGCTCAGTATCTACACTTTGCCTTCTTAGGCCTCAGTTTGGTTGCAGCAGAGAATTCTGGGTAAATCCAAACTCTATATGAAGCTCCTTCACACCAGCCGGACCTTCGCAGCGAAGACCCGGTGTTACCTGAGTGCAGCCTGTCCTTCGTGTACCAGAGAGCGATGCCGTCACCGTGGAGATTCTTCTTCCCCGAGCCGTGGATTTTAAACTGCACGTGCATCTCCCAGTCCTTCAGGTAACAAGGCTAACACAGAGACGAGCCGAGGGTTAGACGCTACTGAGTCGAAGCCTACAACTCCTCGTCTCAGCGAGGAGGCTTCAGCCACAGAGAGGGGACATTTTTAACTTTAAATGATTCTCTGTGATCGCGCCTCGCCTCACCACGGTGTTCCAGATGGATCCCTGCTTGCTCCTCTCATCTGGAGTCAGGCGGACGTACGAGCTCGTCACCAAAGTGCTTCCGGAGAAATCCCACTGGCTGGATGGGCTGCTGCCGACACCTGCGGGAAAAACAGGCAAACGCTCAGACACACATGAGCAGGTTAAGCACACAGACTCGCTGCTGTGTCAATACCGTCACACCCGTTTCACACTCAGCAAACATTCACACCTTCTAAAGCTCACTAATAATGTGGCTACACTACACATACCAGCGTGGCTACACTCTTGGATTAAGATGTAATCATAATGTTGTTAAACTTGCATAATGACATTAAAGAGTGTTCAATCTAATCTGGAGGACTCACACCGAGGCACTTTTAAAGCTTCTTTTGAACTCTGTGAGCCACTTACACCATGTGTGAATTTTTTACTCCCATGGTTTGACTCCTGGTTGAACTCTGTAATCAGACATCCTTACACGCTCAACAGGGAGGGTGGAGCTGATTTTGTAGAAGAACTAACTAACATGCGCCTGGTAAACTTGGAAAGGAAAATCAACTGTTTGCTGATGATATGCAGAATTATTTATTTATTTAATCAATCGGTTGCAGCATCACTGCCTGCAGGAGGCGCTGCAGGGGTCAGCTGTAACATGTCTGACTCATGTTAGAGCACTTCATGGGCTCTGGAATCTGTCACCTGAAGGGCAGCTGTGCGCTGAAGCAGTATGATCAGGAGGAACAGCCCGATCTGTCACTGGACCGGTTTGCTAAAATGGTGTGTCTGTGCTGAACACCATGTTTAAACATGTCCGTAAGTGCATGTGGCACCAGGGCGCCCTACGTTGCAGGTCCGTGATTGATTCTGTAATCGTATCACCAGATCTGGGGCGTATGTTCTGGACACTTGGCTGAAGGAAGGAGCTGACCTGTCACCTGATCACTGCCTGGTGCTGAGTTGGATCAGGTGGTGGGGGAGGATGCTCATACCCATATACATAGTCAGGGTGTGCTGTGAGCATCTGGCAGAGGTCCTGGTCCTCAGGATGTACAATTCCCAGCGCCAGCAGAACCTCAACAGCATTCTGAAGGACAGCGAGTCTGAGTGGACCATGTTCCTCTCGTACATTGCTGAGGCAGCTGACAGATACTGGCAGGCCAAATGAAGCGTGGCTGCAGGAAAGCCGCTGAAGCAAAAACTCAGATGTGGAGGGAGATCAGCATGAAGCAGCTCTGACAAGCAGTTCGGTGTCTCCTGCTTCTTATAAAGGACACTGCTACTCTGAGCACTCAAAGCACCTGTCATCTTACACCTGCCCACCAGAAGATCGATCCTGCCTGAGAATAAATCTGCACATGAACCTGAGTGACCACAGACTGGTGTGTGTGTGAGTGTGTGTGTGTGTGAGAGAGAGATACTGTACACACGTGAACATGCTCAGATCCAGTAAATATCAGCAGACTTTCTTCAGTGAAGTCCGAATTATTCGATTAAAAGCAGCCTCAGACATGCAGAACGATTTTAGTATTCACCGAGACGATCTTCGATTTATTCCCGTTTCTGTGAATATTAATATTTTCATGCGATGAAGCAGACATGCTAGGATATGTCTCGCAGTGCGCCATTACACAAATATGTAGGACTGATTTTCTTCACTTGCGCAAATCTCTAACCTTAGCGATGCGAAGAAACTAGTTCATGCTGACTGCAGCCTATCACTTAATAATCTGTGTGTAGCTTCCTGATACAAGTGAGTCATATTTGGTGTGTTTTCCTGTCAGGAACTATCGATCTTCCAGCTCCCCACCAGCGAATGTTTTGGGGCTTTTAACCCCGCAGGAGGACACTCTGCCACACGGTCTTTAAAAGCCCGTAAACATTCAGTGTAAGATGAGTGTACATGCAGGCGGCTCGGAGCCTCCGCTGGGCCCGAGAAGCCGCGGAGACGTCCCCGAGTCTGCGGGTTAGCTCCCGGGCTAACGCCCCTACCTTGGTACGGCTTCGTTAACGAGTGCTCCCGCTTCAGGTGCTCCGCGTTTCCGTCCGTGATGTCACAGCAGACCAGAGAGAGCTCCAGCAGCACGAAGAGCAACGCTGAGCCCCGAAACGCTCTGCAGCCTCCCATTTTACCCGAACAACACCGAGAGAAACTCTCACCGCCAAGCTTCTTCCTCTAAACGCCATAAACTGGTCCGTCCGCTGTTCTCATCCGGACTGAAACAACAAAATGCCACATTTATAATCACCCCGACGATTGTTCGGCGTCATTCTCCATCCTTTGAAATTTGCACTCATTAAATATAAAACCAAACAGGTACAAAGGCTTTGATTGGTGAGATACAATAAAATATAATGACGAAGATGAAACGTTAAGCTGTCCGCGTTCCCATACGGAAGGTTTTTGTAGACGGTAAAGATTTTGCTAGCCAATCAGAAACGAGCACATCGCAATTTAAGCCAATCAGCGATGACGTTGTTTTTCTATTACTCGTACACTAGATGGAGACAGACTGCCGGAATTTAATTACAGACTACGGTCATGTGAAGGTTTGTATTCTTCAGTCAGGCTGAAAACAATGACGATTTTAGCTTTACAGAGAAGAACAGAGTTGTAGTTTTAGTGCGTTTCCATTACACTCTGTCAAACCACTGGTTGTAATTAACAATATCAGTCAAATCTGGAATAAGTTTCCCCCTGTGCCCCTCATGGAAACTTTACTCTATAAGATAAGATAAGATAAGATAAGATAAGATAAGATAAGATAAGATAACCTTTATTAGTCCCACACGTGGGAAATTTGTTTTGTCACAGCAGGAGTGGACAGTGCAAAAGTTATGAGGCAAAAATTAGAATACAATAAGAATAAATACAGTACACAACTGTACAGAATAGAATAAAATAAAATACTATATACAGTAGAATAAAATAAAATAAATATACAATAAGATAAAAATAGAATACAAATACAAAATACAACTGAGTAAAAATACAACGATGACAGAAAGGATTATTGCACTTAGTATTATTGCATATGTATGGATGTGTGTGCTTGATCAGTTAAAGTCTTTATTATGGAGTCTGACAGCAGTGGGGAGGAAAGACCTGCGAAATCTCTCCATCCCACACCGTGGGTGCCGCAGTCTCTCTAAGTATAATGTATTTAATGAAACCATGCAAATGTTACATTCATACTGTGAATATTTACACGCACTCCAACTACATACAGATGATAGGTACGTGAAATTTTCAGTTCTGAAGAACACATTTAAGATAAGATAAGAACTTTATTTATCCTGAGGGAAATTCTTTTGTCATGAACATGCTCACTGCGGCAGGAGGAAAGAAAAGAAAAAAATGAGTGCACATGAATAGAATAGAATAAAATACTATACAATAAACTAAAATACAATAAAATAAAATAAAAATAACATACCTATCAATACAAGTGACATACATCGCGCAATGAATAAAATAGTGTAGCAGCATATAATGGGAGAATGAGACAAACATTCAATCAATAACAAACAGATGAATAATAGTAAAAGACACATTACATTAATATTAATCCTAATTCATCTACAGATGACTCTGACTTACCTACACTTTTAAAAAACTACAACCAAATGATTTTTACTGCAAGAGTCCCAGTCTGAAGACTAAAGCTGGTTTGTGTTCTCTGAGCAGCTGTGATCATCAGTGTGATGGATCCATCAGGGTCTGAATACACTGCAGCAGCTTCATGTCTGTGATGTAGTGGAGCAGAAGCCAGCGTTATGTTTAATCTGTTTCAGATAATTCACTGCAGGAACCTTCACAAAGTGGATTCTGGGTAAACCTTCAGGGCTCACATCAGCAGGTGGGATAGGTGAGAAAAGGTGAGAGCAGAAGAAAGTTCTCAAAGATCAGGAGCATCTTTTAGCAGTGACTCCTTCTGGATCATAATCATATACCAGTGCAGGAATTTATTTCCACCGAGGAAAAAAAATTAAACAAACAAGCTCAAAAACATGATAATTCATTTGTTTGAAAAGTAATCAGAATGTAGGTGCACCAGTATTTAGCTTTTTGACAAAGTAACTAGTAATCTGTAGCCTATTACATTTGAAAGTAACAATCCCCATGCAGCAACATGCACCATTTAAGGAGAGGAATCCAGCAGCTCTCTAACAGTTAGAGAGCTGCTGTACAGCTTACTACTCTGTGAAAACTTACCTGTGTGTTTGCAGACCTGAGTCCTGTGCTTACCTGCTCGTCTCCTCCTTCCTCTCAGGACACCTGTTGGTGATTGTTCATTGTGACCTGCCTTACCCCGTCTCACCCCGCCTGCCTTCACTTGCTCACCTGCTTGGAAACTTGGAACTCTTTCCTGGAGAAAATGAGGAGAAACTCACCTGCTGCGAGGAGACTCGACCTGAGTATGAAAGCTTTAAATCTCTTGACTGTGTCCTGCGTTTGAATCTTTTTGTGTTTGAATAGAAACCTCGGCTATATTTGACATGAACATGTACCAGAGTAACAGCACATATATGACCAGAAATTAGGAGGAGAATAAGATCACAGCATATACAGACAACTGAAGAAAACAGAAAAGGGCAACACCATCAAATCAAAAACGCCCGTCATCTGAGTGCACGTCTACCCATAAGCAGAGCATCTCATAATGTGAGACCAAACTCGATTAAACGAGGAGTCCAGCTTCAGAGTTTTCTGTCTGGCTCTCTCTCCACCTCCATCAGACCATAAATGCCACGGCAGCTCCTCTGCTGCTTGGTGACTCACCGGTTTGTCAAAAAACATTGAAGCTGGTGTTTAACAGCACTCTGCCCCCGTTTATATTGGACTGAAACAATGTGGGGAGCAGGCATACCCCGTGGAGGAATAGGATTTCAACAGGTCACGTCTGAGCATTCCAGCTCAACTGTAAGCCAAAAAAACACAGTTTCCCATCAGCGTTTAGAGGTTCCACACCATCAGCCAAAACGTTTTGGGCTGTTGCTGAGTGTGTGGAGCTTTTCTGCACATCAGTATTGCACAAGCAACACACCTGCACACAACAAAAGTCAGCAATTCCCCATCAGTCAGACACAACCAGCACCTCACTGACTGTTTAAAGAAATGTGGCTGCCAGAGAGGGCGCAGACCAGGGGTCCCCAATCCCAGTCCACGAGGGCCGGTGTCCTGCAGGTTTTAGATGTGTCCTTGATCCATCACAGCTGATTTAAATGGATAAATTACCTTCTTAACATGTCTTGAAGTTCTCCAGAGGCCTAGTAAAGAACTAATCCTGTGATTCAGGTGTGTTGACCCAGGGTGAGATCTAAAACCTGCAGGACACCGGGATTGGGGGCCCCTGGCGTAGACTGTACCCGCTGTCAGCACAGACACTGACAGACATTTGGAAAGGAACGATCTTGGTTTTCACCCTGAATTCAGGACTTTGGTAATTTATTTATTTTTTTTCTGAATGATCTCAGGTGTAAAAATCTACATGAAGGTTTTCTGTGTATGAATGTCACATGACCTCAGAGGTTAAATCTCTGAGGAATGCAAGCATCAGTCTGGAGGTATCACTTCTCCAGACAGCAGCGGGGATGCTGATTATTACTTCACCTTCATTTCTCATCATACTCCCATCGCTGTGGAAGACGCGGTGACCTGGAAATCCTCTGGCATGCTGCCAGAAACAGAACGGAGTCTGCTCAGTCTCGTTCTGTACTCGTCTCTCCTCTGTGTCAGTCTTTTCTGTTTGCACACACGCTTGCTGCCAGTCAAACAGTTGAGTCGAAGCGTTCCTCTTTTTTCCTCTGACTTTAATCCGAGTGCTAATTTCTGCACTGCAGCATCCTCTGGGACTGGACGCTCCCCTTTCCCATCTTGTGCAGATTGGGGGATTTCATTGGCGACCTTCTGGTCACAAGCTGGCATCTGAGCCCCGAGGCCACGGCTGCTCGCTGTGTTTCTCTGTGAAATGACCCTCTCATGTTGTTTGGCTTCCTCGTCTGATTTGGACCATTCTACATCTGTCTAAACTGCATCAGATCGGCCTGTTCTGAAGTAGATTACACGGAGCCAGATGGCTTTGTGGTTCAGTGGCGTGCCCTTGTGAAGTGAACGAGCGAGGAGCAGCGGCGGGGAGGAAGAGGAGGGCGCTGAATCAAAACAGGAAAACAGCTCAAATATTTATGGAAAACACATTTTTACATGCCGCTGATTTCCATGTTTCACTCTCCGTGTTAAACTTTAGCACACTGCTCCCTTCATTCAAGATCTCACACATCCGTTTCCACAGATCGGTGATGAAATAGAGGGCAGTGTAAAAACTGGTAATATATTCCTGTCACCCCGAGATCAAACACAATTACTCTGATTCATTTTAAAAATCCTGCAGTTCCAAGTTAACGAGCAAACGGGTGCATTGCTGAGTGATTTGGGTGGACTGACCCTTTAGATTACCCGGGGGCAGAAAGAAAAACATGAAAAATATGATTTCCCACAACAGATTATTAAAACAATCATTTGAACAATAATCTAGTTTATTTCTGGTCTGTGGATTCAGCCTCTCCTACAAACCAGGATCAAAGTGAAGATCTTGTGTCCAACATTATAACATGAAAAGTAATGAATGGACTTTAAAACTCATATGTTAGTGCACAGACACACAGCAAGCAGGTGAAACAGATCAAACGAATCACCCTCTAAGTTTCCTGTTTCCAGCTCTGAGCAGCTTCACCTTCTGCAGACGAGGACGAGCCTGAAGCAGAGGCGGAGCGGACACGACTGTGTTAAAGTGTCTGAGGAGCAAAGTGATCATAAGTTTCCTGCACACATGAATTCAGTTTTGCTCTTCGGTTATCTCTGGACTCCTGATGTCTCAGACCACAGCTGTACACATCTGTAGCTCACGTGTAAACCGTGTAAGTAATGGGAGCAGAGCTGTCGCAGCAGTCCTCTGAAGGCCAAAGGCAAGTCTCTGCAGCCCGTGTCAGTACGCTGACTTACGAAAAGCATCGTTCAGAGCCAGAGGCTGAGAGGATGGTGTGGACGTGACAGGACCACAGAGCGGCAGGGCGGGGTCACTCTGGAATTTATACGTCCACGCTTTATCTACGTGATGAAACTGTTCACCTTCAGACATCGTCAGGCTGGGTCTGGAGGATCCAGTCTGTCATTTAAAATCACAGACATGTCTTTTTTTAGAGTAAACCTCAGTGGTTGGTAAGTGTTACCTGTGGCTACCGTGCAGGTCAGCTGATCCAGGAGATGCTTGCAGGGATTGCACCGCTAAAAATGGTTCACAGCTCAGCAAGTAAACTCAAACCTCAGTGTGTTTATGTGACGGAGGCCATGGGCCCACTGTTTTTACAACTATTTGCTTTTTTCTGGTTTTTTGGTTTGAACTGTGCTTCGTCTCTCGACTGTATCTGCCATCCTACAGTACATGCTACCGGGGTGTTTCTGCTTCCATCTCAGGTTACTCCAAACTATTTAAGATCCAGATAAGAGATAAGAGTCTACATACAGCTCAGGGTCCTGCGGTCCAGGTGGAGCTGCTACAGGTCTGTCCAGGCTGTAAACCACCCGCAAAGGTCAGCCGAACGGCTCAGAGCTCCATCGTTTCTTTCTTACTTTCACGAAGAAATACAATAGACATGTGGATTAAACCTGGTTTAGCTGGTTAACAAAGATTTCACACGCACGTTTCAGTTAACAGTGTGGTGAAGGTAAAGTTTTTAGTTTGACCAAAAATGCATAAAGTTATCAGAACTTTTTCCTTGATTGGAAAACATGCAGGTATGATGTGATGCTAAATTTTCAAAATAAAAGCATGCACATAAAATATACACAATAAAAAGCTATTAAAATAGTGCCTGCAGTGAAGACAAAGAGACATAGAGTGTCATTTGTGTTTTGTATTGTGTGTGTGTTGTGTTTGTTTGTTTTTTGTCTCTCTGTATGGACAGACTGCAAATCAATTTTCCACTGGGGACATGAAAGTTACCATTGACATTGAAATCTATTGAAAAAAAAAAGACACAGACACTATAGAAAAGTTAAATTAGCTTTCCTTAAAGAAATACTGACTGCTGTTTTTAGCTCAAACTCTAGAGGTGCAGCTGCTGTAGATTTGACTACATTCCAGCTGTTTTTCTCAGTTTGGTCAGTATCTGCAGGTCAGCTGCAAACTGACTTTTCCTTATGAGTGAACATTTTCACACAAAAATGTGTTTCATAGGTTACTACGTTATTATCTAATAGTTCACATCAAATGTGGTCCACGAATGTAAAGTGAGAGCAAGCAGTCTTCGCGTCCTTCATGCTACAACAAACCTGAAGAGTGTGGCAGACTCTTCTAGATTTCTAGACGATCACCAATGCTCCACTTGGAGAGCTGATGTTAGAGCACGCTGAAGCTGTTCTGGACACTTGTGCAGGCTTTGCCTTTGACGGTCACCTGCCTGCCCGTCTCCGTCTCTCAATGCATCAAATCTAAAGTGCAAATACATCAAAACCATCTGAACTCAGCAATGGAGCGAGAAATAAAATATGGTTTACATATCTAGGCCTCCTGAGAGGACAGTAACTTGGAAAAAAAGCTGACACTGAGCTCTGAACATGTCTCCAGTCAAATCTCATAATTATATAATTACAAATCAAATTTAGCTTTAAATGCCAGCAGCTTCCTCCAAACGCACCACAGACTCATTCACTAAACTTTATAATCGACTCATATTCATTATGCATTAAAAAACCCACACTGGCTCTTTAATGTCATCCCCATTTCCCTTTAAAATCATCTGAGACCGAGAATTGGAAATCATTAGTGCATGGCCTGATTGCAGCATAATCTCTAATCATGACTGAGGTGACGGTCTAATTTTACCCACCGACACGCAGTCCCCAGATTTGGAGCTAAAAACCACATCTAAGTCAGATTTGGGATGAAAGTGTGAGGAATGAGACATACAGAGGTGATTCCTTCAAAGACCGCGTGCAAAAATAAAACTCATTGTTGCACATTTCTATTTACTTCTATTGTTTTTATCTCTTCAGCACCTTCCATGTCTGCAGCGCTCCACTGTTCATCTGTGCAGCTTAGATAACGCTTTTGCTTGGACCGAATGAAATGATCGAAATCCCTGCGACCAGCGATCCCTGACACACAGACATACGCACAAACACACACACTCTGAACCTAAGGCCAGCATTGTCCAGTGATGCCCTCTGCTGCACTGAGATAGCGTTCACTGTTTAACTGTCAGCGTCTGATGGATGACTGCACACGTATAAACTGGAGCATTACACCAGAAAAGGTCAAATGCCAAACACTGTAAACAGCGGTTACATAAAGTTTAGTGTCAGTTATTCCAAACGAGAGCTCTCATAAAGCTGGCTGTCACCAAACTCTCCAAATTTAATGTGTGTGGTGATGGTTCTGGAGGTTAAAAGAAAGCATCGCTGTTAACAAACAGCTCGATGACATTAATTGGGACAGTTAATACTTTTATTCTTACTTCTTCATGTACCTGGTTACGTTAAAGTCACTGTTTCAGTGCTGAGTACCTCATTTTAAATTAACATACAGGGAGACAGATGATCTGACAAGCCTAGGCTGTGCAATTGAGAGACACACCAAGGTAACAGGAAACAGCTGAAGCTAATCAAGCTTACAAAAACAGGGGAAGTAAACCTAAGACTACCAAAATAAAAAAGGAAGTCACTAGCTAAACATAGAGATGGGCTGTATCCCAATTCACTGTCTGCACGCTTGAAGTACGCATTTTAAGTGTGTGGATAATTTTGCCGCAAAATACGGCAGAAGAAGAGTGAACTGTCAAAAGTAAGTACTGAATATGACGTCACTCATTTATGTGCAAATGTTTAATAATGAAGAGCAGTTGTCAGCCACCTCCTGTACATAGATGACATCAAGCTGTATGCCAAGAGTGAACGAGACATCGATTCACTGATCCACACTACCAGGCTATACAGCAATGACATTGGAATGTCGTTCGGACTGGAGAAGTGTAGTTGGATGGTAACAAAGAGAGGGAAGGTAGTCAGAACTGAGGGGATTGAACTACCAGAAGGCAACATTGCAGACATAGAGGACAGTTACAAGTACCTGGGGATCCCGCAGGCGAATGGGAACCATGAAGAGGCCGCTAGAAAAGCTGCAACCACCAAGTACCTGCAGAGGGTCAGGCAAGTCCTGAGGAGTCAGCTGAACAGTAAGAACAAGATCCGGGCCATCAACACGTACGCCCTGCCCGTGATCAGGTATCCTGCTGGGGTAATAGGCTGGCCAAAGGAGGAGATAGAAGCCACTGACATAAAGACAAGAAAGCTCCTTACCATGCATGGAGGGTTTCACCCCAAGTCCAGCACCCTGAGGCTGTACGCTAAGCGGAAGGAAGGGGGCCGGGGACTGGTGAGTGTCAGCACCACAGTCCAGGATGAGACAATGAACATCCAAGAATACATTGGGAAGATGGCCCCAACTGACCGAGTGCTCAGTGAATACCTCAGGCAGCAGAAACCCAAGAAAGAGGAGGGAGACGAGGAACCATCATGGAAGGACAGGCCTCTGCACGGTATGTACCACCGGCAGATAGAGGAGGTGGCTGATATCCAGAAATCCTACCAGTGGCTGGACAAAGCTGGACTGAAAGACAGCACAGAGGCACTAATCATGGCAGCACAGGAACAAGCTCTGAGCAAAAGATCCATAGAGGCTGGGGTTTATCACACCAGGCAAGACCCAAGGTGCAGGCTGTGTAAAGATGCCCCAGAGACAATCCAGCACATAACAGCAGGGTGCAAGATGCTAGCAGGCAAGGCATACATGGAACGCCATAACCAAGTGGCTGGCATAGTGTACAGGAACATCTGTGCCGAGTATAACCTGGAAGTCCCGAGGTCAAAATGGGAGATGCCCCCAAGGGTGGTGGAGAATGACCGAGCTAAGATCCTGTGGGACTTCCAGATACAGACGGACAAAATGGTGGTGGCTAACCAACCAGACATAGTGGTGGTAGACAAACAGAAGAAGACGGCCGTAGTGATCGATGTAGCGGTTCCGAATGACAGCAATATCAGGAAGAAGGAACACGAGAAGCTGGAGAAATACCAAGGGCTCAGAGAAGAGATCGAGAGGATGTGGAGGGTGAAGGTAACAGTGGTCCCCGTGGTAATCGGAGCACTAGGTGCGGTGACTCCCAAGCTAGGCGAGTGGCTCCAGCAGATCCCGGGAATAACATCGGAGATCTCTGTCCAGAAGAGCGCAGTCCTGGGAACAGCTAAGATACTGCGCAGGAACCTCAAGCTCCCAGGCCTCTGGTAGAGGACCCGAGCTTGAAGGACAAACCGCCCGCAGGGGTGTGCTGGGTGTGCTGGGTGTTTGTTTTTAATATAAAAAAAACAAAACACCCAGCATATATAATGGATACTTTATTGATCCCCATGGGGAAATATATATATATGTGACATACTTCAGATATATATATATATATATATATATATATATATATATATATATATATATATATATATATATATATATGAGTTTATCTGAAGTATGTCACATTTCTCTGTTTGTTGTGCACTAAATGCCCAGATCGGTCTGCATATAATCAAGTGTTCACATGCAGTGATGAGAGGATGCCTCTAACAACACATTACCATCAAAGAACAGGACAGGTGAACCAGTTTCTCAGCATGACTAAATGACATCACAATGAAGAGTTTTATCTGAGTCCTCAGAGCAGAGCTGATTGATCTGCAGCTTCTGACAGACAGACAGCAGCTGCTCTCTCTGATACTGCCTCTGGTGTCTCGCCCTTTTCTTTTTTAACCTGCGGCTCTGTGTGTCAATAAAGAATGACTCACCTGGGCTCCCAGAAGACACGATAAACCCTCTAATCTTTCAGCGTGCTCTCTCACTTGTTTTTATGAAGATTCAGTGCAATTAAAATCAGCCTATGCAGATCCAATTTAAAGTCCGGTGTCTGTAGTCATGGTGATGGGATCAAATGTACACTGTATGCTGCCTTTATCAATAAAATCTAACTTTGAAGCACCTTTCATCTATCCATCCATCCATCCATCCATCCATCCAGTCATCCATCATCCATCCATCCATCATCCATCCATCCATCCATTCATCCATCATCCATCCATCAGTCATCCATCCATCATCCATCCATCCATCCATCCATCCATCCATCCATCAGTCAATGCATCCATCCATCCATCCATCCATCCATCCATCTATTCATCCGTCTGTCTGTCCATCCGCCCATCCATCCATTCGTCCATCATCTATCCATCCATCCATTCATCCATCCATCCATCCATCCATCCATGCATCCATCCATGCATCCATCATCCATCCATCCGTCCGTATGTCCATTCGTCCATCCATCCATTTGTCCATCATCTATCCGTCCGTCCATCCGTCCATCCATCCAGTGGATAAAATCATGCATTGCTGGATTACAGTTTTTCTCCATTGGTTTGGCTCATTTCTTGAAACAGAACATGGACAAACCTCCAAACCTCTTGGCAAATGTTCACAACAGAATGGCATTTCTCATTCATTTTATCAAATGGCAAATGCCTTAGTACATGTCTCAATTGTCTCAGTGCATCTTTGCAAATGATTAAGTACAAGTAGCCTACAGTTATACAGTTAGCCCACATTTAGCACATTTTCCAAATGAATAGATCTTGTAGATCTAAACTGATTAGTTGATTCTCAGTCTAATGATCATTCTCTCCAAAACATGTCAGCATGATTTCATTGTATAAGTACTCGCATGCACAACTGTCTGTTCAATTGTCAAAATTGGTCAAGAACATAATACCATGAATACCATATATGAATTTCTTTGAATATTTGATAAATTGATGACAGTCATTGACAGTCAGGTGAAACTAGACTAACGAAGGGGGAGTGTCACACACAGGTGTGTTCCATGATTGTGTGCTGCCAAACACAGATATATAGAGCTTGACCAGAGCCAGTCCGATCTCTGAACATGGATAGACAAGGCCAAGCAAACGGACAAGGGGACGTTCTTCTTTGAGGAGGAGGAGGAGAAGACTGAGAAGACTGAGAATGCGTGGTGGAGGAATAGGGGGAAGAGGCCGAGGTGCGCGAAGACACTGTGCTGTCCCGAATGAAATTCGGGCCACAATTATAGACCACGTCATAAACCATGGCCTCACAATGGCAGAGGCAGGTCGTCGAGTGCAGCCTAATGTGCCTCGATCTACAGTCTCCTCCGTCATCCACACCTTTCGCAGTGAAGTTACTGTGAGTAAAACAATAATACAATTACACTGGTAACTTACTGTATTCCACGACAACCTCGCGTGGGTGGCAGAGGAAAACTGCTCATTGAACAACAGGAAAGAGAGATTTGTAACATGGTGATGGCAAATAATACCATCACATTGAGACAGATCCGTGATTCCATCCTTCAGGACAATCATATATTCCAGAATATAAACACAATAAGCATCTCCGGGTTTGACATCACAGGTTTTGAAGAAGCATCAGATGACAATGAAACAAATCTACAGGGTACCATTTGAGAGGAACTCTGACAGAGTGAAGGAGCTGCGCTACCAGTATGCAAATGTAAGTCAGTTACTGGTTGTCTCTCATTATAACCTTACCTGTAATCACAGTAAGCAGTAGTTCACTTATTTGGTTTCAATACCTCCTTTACCTGCTTTCAGAATCAGTATTTGCTTCATCTGACTTCAACAATTTCAACAGAAAACTGCAGTTTACTGTATGATACAATTCTCATTATAATCCTTATCAAATCTATCTAATACTGTAGGTTTTACTGTAACATCTCAGTAAGTCATCAGTATTTCCCACTCCCCTTTCTATCAAATACCCCTGCAGTACTTCCTCATAGGCCTATCACTGGCCTGTAGTATATTGAACCTGTGGGGGAGAACATGTAATTGTCTAACTGTAGTATATGACTCTTCTGTATGACTGATTTTATGGTCTTTACTCTATTTTAGAGAATAATGGCATTGGAAGGACATGAGACCCCTCACATCCTGGTGTTCGTGGATGAAGCTGGCTTCAACCTGGCCAAGGGCCAAAGACCGTAATATTATTGGCCACTGGGCCACAGTGGATGTCCCAGGTCAGCGAGGGGGCAATATAACTATGTGTGCTGCCATTTCTGAAAATGGTGTGGCCACTCACATCCCCAGTCTTGGCCCATACAACACAAACAAGCTCCTCATCTTCTTGGATCGCCTTTATACCGATTTTATCCCTGAAAATGAGAGAGGTCTCATAGGACCTCACCTACCCATTTATGTAATTGTGTGGGACAATGTCAATTTCCACCATAGCCCACTCATTAGGGGCTGGTTTGCAACGCATCCAAGGATGGTCATGGGGTTCCTACCACCTTACTCTCCTTTCCTCAATCCGATAGAGGAGTTTTTTTTTCTGCTTGGAGGTGGAGAGCATCATGCTCAGGATCAGCCGTCCCAGGGGCGTGCATGCCGCAACCATCAATGCAGGGGATGGTTGCGGCATGCACGCCGTTTCTTCCCTCGTTGCATCGCAAGAGAAAGTATCCGCTGTGATGTGGACGAGAATCTGTGGCCAGACGGACAACAGCGTGTAAATAATCAGGAAGGTGAAGACAGTGGACAAGAGCGGGAGAATGAGTACAGCGACCACTGAATAAGTCCTTGTTTTTTGATTTTGTGTTCATACAATTTACTACTGTAATGTACATTTTCTTTTTACATATGTATGAAACTTTCTTTGCGTGTGAATAAAAAATGGTTATCATTTCCTTGGTAGTGTGAGTGCAATCTGTGATGTCAAACCTTGGAGGCTACTCTTTTCTGTTGTATATTGTTGCCATAGTGACAAAACATCTAAACATTTTGTATGGCAGTACTCACACAATACCAAAGGGATGATGCATTTTGGGGGCACTGACTATTCAGATTAGAAAGAAATGTAGTTTTGACACATGAGGGAACTGTTTTAGGGGAAATATGAGCTTTTGCAGGTGGACCATGTTGTTGTGATCAACCATCCAGGTTTATTTTGACAAAAGCACCAAGAATGATGAGGATGTCCGATCTGTGTCGAGAAATGAGCCAAAGCTATCGACTGGGGCTGGGCGCTCATGTATGTACCGGCTCACTCCTGGTTGCCGATTGGCGGGGCCTGGCTCCTGTGGCCCAGCTGGGCCCCTTCCGGGGGGTGGGGTGCCCTCAGGCCTCTGGGCCTGAAACTCGGTCCTCTCTGGCACAGCTGGCTGCTGGCAGAGCCCGCGGGCACGCCACTGCAACCCCCTCTGGCCTCTGCTCCGTAGCTGCTGGGTGACCTCTCGTTTGGGGCTCTACTCAGCTCTTCCCAGGAGGGTGGCATGGTTCCCCCCCTTTTGGTGGTCCTCCTCGGGTCCTCGTACTCTGGGGCCTCGGGATGTCTGGGGCCTGGATCTCCTCCATACCTGCTTCATGCCCTGGGGGACGGGCCTATGGCTCCCCACACTCCCTAGCAGATCATTACATGGAGAAATCTTTGGAAAACAAGCATGCTGATCCACACAGGTATGCACACAGGTGTACACACAGGTGTTCACAGACGCGGACTACAGCTTTCTTGGCTGCTGCCTCAAAGCACATTGTGCGCTGTCTATCTTGCGTGCTGCACAATATCGTTGTCATGGATCGCTGTGTGGCAAGCAGGAGGAGGACCCAAATGCATAACTCACAGACACGGGGATGAACTCGAGAAACACAGCTTTAATGCTGGCACGGCAGAACACAGGAAATACAAAACTAAACTGGGGAAAAGTAAACTAACACTCGCAGGTAGACACAGGAAGATCCACACAACATGAGGGAGAACGCGACGCCGAACAGAGGGAGACGCAGACAGAAATACACAGAGGGTTAACGAGGAAAGTGGGAACACACGGGGAACACACGGGGAACACAGCTGACACAGATAACCATAACGAGACAGGGCGGGGTGAACATAACACTGACGGGAGACAGGCAGAGTCAAACAGGAAGTACAGAGGTTCAAACAGGAGGAGAGAGAGCACGGGGAAAAACACAGACATAACGGGCTGAGGAAGACATGGAATAAAACACGAGGGCTCACAGTTACACAGGGGCACACAGGAGGTAACCAAATAAGGAACATCTTAACAGAAGAACCTAGGAACCAAGGCATGACTAGGGGATGAAATACAAAACATACAAAAACCGAGAATACCGGGCCCACATGGCCCGGGTCCATGACATCACCCCCCCCCTTAAGGGCTGGCACCCGACAGCCCAAACCCAGGAACCAAAACACAAGCAAAACAGAAAACACCCCACCCAGGGCGGGAGGCGGGGGACCAGGACGGAGGGACCAGAACAGGAAACAAAAACGAACAACAGAAAACACAGGAGCACAAGACCATAGTTCAAATAAAGTTCAGGGGGCCGACCCAGAGCCCACCGGCACAAAAGTTCACGGGTCACACGGTCGGGGGGCCGACCAGGCGGGTGGCACAGGTGACAGAGCTGGTCCGGAGGCCGGCCGTGCGCAAGGCAACGGCGGCGACGAAGGAGCAGACTGAGCAGTTCAGGGGGCCGACCGCGTGGAAGGCAGCGGCGGCGGCGAAGGAGACTGAGCAGTTCAGGGGGCCGTCCGCGCGGAAGGCAGCGGCGGCGGCGAAGGAGGCGGAGCAGTTCAGGGGGCCGGCCGCGCGGAAGGCAGCGGCGGCGGCGAAGGAGGCGGAGCAGTTCAGGGGGCCGGCCGCGCGGAAGGCAGCTGCAGCTCTCCAGTGTCAGGCGTACTGGCCGAGGCCCGGTGGGCACAGGACCAGACGAGGCAGGACCAGACGAGGCAGGACCAGACGAGGCATAGGCTGAAGCTGGACCAGGAGGAGCAGAAGCCGAAGACTCTGAGGCTGGGCCAGGCGAGGACGAAGACTCTGAGGCTGGGCCAGGCGAGGACGAAGACTCTGAGGCTGGGCCAGGCGGAGCTGCAGAGGCTGATGGAGGCTGAACGGGCCCCTCGGACCCTCCAGCGGAGACAGGAGGCTGAACGGGCCCCTCGGACCCTCCAGCGGAGACAGGAGACTGAACGGGCCCCTCGGACCCTCCAGCGGAGACAGGAGGCTGAACGGGCCCCTCGGACCCTCCAGCGGAGACGAGGAGGTGCTGGCCGGGCTGAGCAGAGCCGCCAGCGGAGACGAGGAGCGGGAGGGGTCCTCCTGAACCCCCAGCGGAGACGGATGCAGAGCCAGCGGGTGCGGGGACCTCTGGCACCGCGGGCGCTGACTGTAGCGGCACAGGGCACACAGCCGGCTTAGGATGCAACGGCTGGGGCTATGTAGGGCAAACAGTCAGTTTAAAGTGTGTCAACACCGCGTAATCCTCAGCTGGCGAAGAAGGCTCACAAAGGCTTCCAGCTGAGGTGGGCAGTGACTGAACGGGTTGCTGGACTAAGCACTGAGCTGGTGACAGAGACAATAACTGAGCTGACAAACTAACAGGCAATGAGGCAAAGGACTGAGGCGGTAACGGAGCGGATGACTGAGCAGACTGTGGAGCTGATGGCTGCGCTAAAGACAGGGGTGCATGTCGCAGTGATGGCGAAACAGCAGGTAGTGGAACCGATGACTGAACAGGAGATGGAGCTGCTAACTGTGCTAAAGCCTGGACTGGTGACAAAACAAGAAACTGCGTAAACAACTGAGCTACAGACTGTGTTATGGATAGTAAAGCCAGTTGAAGTGGTAGTTGCGTTTGTGGTTGAGCAGGTGTCTGACTCTGGGTTGCTCTCCTTCTGGGAACAGGAACAGGTGCTAGGCCTGGCCGAACACCAGCCATCCCCACCCGAGAAACAGATACGGGTGCAGGGACGAGCTGGGCTCTGGCTGCCTTTACCCTGGGGGCCGGTGTAGGAGCAGGAGCTAGCTGGACCTCTGTCGCTCCCACCCGAGGAACTGAGACGGGTGCAGGAGTCGGCAGGGTCACGGCTGACCTCACCCGGGGAACCGGAACAGGCACAGGCAATGGCTGGGTGTCCATCAACCCCACCCGAGGAGCAGGTACGGGAGCCGGGATGAACGGAGCCTCTGCCAGGCTGGGGACAGAAGCAGGGACCAGCTGGACCTCAGCCACCCTCACCCGAGGAGCTGATACGGGTGCAAGGGAGAGCTGGGCCCGCGCTGCCCTGGTTACAGGAACTGGAGGCGGAGAGCGGAGTTCGGGAGCAGTAACAGACACTGGGAAAATCAAGTTAGTGGAGCCAAACACAGTTTTAGCAAACAGAGATTCATGGCGAGTCACTCCTGGCAACTCTGTAGGCCTTAAGCTGTCCATGTTAGGAGTAGCAGTCTCTAAAACAGTCATAGCACAGGAAGATCCAGGTTTAGCAGAGTCAGAGTCAGTAATACCGAGCACAAAGGGATCCGTTGCGGACACAGGAGCATTCACACAGACCGTTTCTAAATATACAGGTTGGAGAGCAGCATAGTCTAGGAGTGGAGACACACCATTCACAGTCTCACACTCAGCAGGTACAGAGACCGCAGAACTGTTAACTTCACAGTGCTGTTCATAAGTATGCGGCTCAAAAACGGTCCTTTGCTTCTCTACGGTCTGTGAGTTAAATGCAGCTGACCTGGGAGGAGCACAGGAAACATAGTCGCTCTCAAACACGGGACTTGAAAAGAGCTGTGTGATGGTGAGACGATTTCTGGACACATGCTGATGCTGTTTGCATTTGCATTCGCGGTACAGCCACAACGTATCTTTAAAAAACAGAAATATCCGTCAGATTAATGTAACAAACAAAACATCTGCAAGTGCTTTGGTCAATAAAGGTCTGTGAGCAACCAGCTGTGTGCGTCCTCTCTACGAACACAGAGCAGCTTATTTCATGTGAGCACATGATTATGGACGGACTGTCACAATAATCAGATCATTATCATAAAGCTGTGATCACTCCGCTCAGTGAGGGAACAAACTTCAGACGAACAGAGTCCCCACTGAGTCAAAATATCCTTTTTATGTGTTTTAATTATGTTCTAAATGTTAAAAGAAGATTATGAATCAATTCTTGTACACCGGGTTTAAGGAGGACATCTTTGATTTTCCATTCAGGACTGAAAGAAACAGCCTGATGGTTCTTTAATGTCAGTGTGTTGGCTGGGATCAAAGCAGCGAAGAGAGTTAACATGTTTAACGAAGCAGATGGAAAGCAGCTCTTCTGATTAACTGTGTTGCTTTGTGTGTGAGACCGTTGATTGTGTGTCACGCTGGAACGTCATTGGCATCGTGTTCTTGTTCTTCTCTTTTGTGAGGTCTTGCCGCAGCCTCAGCCGGATGCAAGAACACAGAGATCCGAGAAAAGCTTTACTGAAATAACGTTATTTAAAATGCCTGTAAATGTTTCTGCAGCAGCTCAAACGGAGACGGCAGCAGGAGTAAGGTTCAAGGTTCAAGACTGTGGCCCTCGAAAAAAATACTAGAAGTCAGAGAAAATGATTTATGCTTAATGTGTTTATGTTTTACTCAGAGAGGAAAGGACTGAATGATGGGCTCTGTCTTCGTGGATTTATGGGAGCTCGAGTGCAGAAACGCTTCCTCTGCTTTCCCAAAAACAGATGTTGGCACAGGCGTCTTATCATGGAGGCCAGCTCGGCTCTGATTTACTGATGATAAATATCTGATTCTTTAATGATTCGAAAACATTTCAGTGGACAACATAAAGCCATGGCACATCTTACAAACATGACTTTCATTTGAACTTCCACAGTCTGCACATCCAAGGCTACGATAGATTTAACCGATTTAACAGGTGAAACGCGTTCATTTATTTTCTACTACCAAACAAAACCATAAATAAGCTGTTTAGGGTCCTAAACACAGATTTGAAGGAGACTGAAGCAGGGAGTCATTAGACCTGGTACTAAACATGGTGGACACCTGAGAAAACACCATGTGGCGACAGTTGTTACTATTACAGATTACTCCTTACTTTTATAAGTAATACGCAGTATGTTACTTTATTACTCACCTCAATAAGTAATTAGTTACCCTCTTTGCCACATTATTTTGTCATTACTCCATAAAATGAAACTGTCTCATAATTATCAGTTAACAGTATAAACCTGAGGCTACAGTTTGTTTTTGTTTTTACCTATGAACTCAAAGCAAAGATGATGAAACCATCTTAAACAGACTTTTGAGCGGTCGTCACGGTGATTCTACTGTAGAAACCTGCACAGGTAGAAATGAGACTGACTACTCACCTCTGCCTCTGTTACCTCTAAAAAACTGTTGTGCTATGAAACCCCGGGCTGAGTGATTTCCTATCATTGTCTAGGTGTTTAGAAGGTGAGTGGTGGAGCTGTATGACAAACTGGATACTGCTTTCTGATTCTTTGGTTGTTAGCCAGTGAACATAAAGTGGACAATGCTCCTCTGTCACTCCTTTAATGACAGTTTTTACAAAAAGGAGCCTTCTCCTTGCAACCTGAAGTCTTTTTACAACCAGCAGAGTCGCCCCCTGCTGGACATGAGGGGAGCATGCAGGTTTAGGCACTTCTGCCTCAGCTTTGCTTTTCACTCCATTGGTCTTTGATACCGTCTGTCTCAGACACCTCCACCTCCATCCTGCACACGTGTTGTTGAAGCATGAAGGGCTCTAAAGCCCCTCAACATGCTGCACCACTGACAGATGCTCACTTTTAATTATTCAACAGCATCGCTGCAATAAACTAAATTAAATGGCTTCTGTGGAAATGTTTACCCGACTTGGAAGGTGTTTCATCATTTCATTCTTTTTTTTGTTGTCATAAATTTTAATGAAGAGCAAGAAAGAAGAAAATATCAATGCAGCCGGAGAATTTTGTCTGAAAGAAATTGAAACTGGACAGGGACACAATCTGAGTGGCAGCAGATGCTGAAGTTCCTGTTTCTGTCAGAAAAAAGGCGCCGGCGTCCTGAAGCAGCCATATTTCTACATAATCACTTAATTAAGAATCTTGAGCGGCTGCAGGTGGGTGTAGGTGACAGAAGAGACACCACGACACACAGTCCTAGAAATTATTTCAGTAAGTCCTTTTTTAGGATGAACAATAAAGCAGATATTATGAAAACATTTGAACTTCTTTAGTTCTGACACAGATACACCAAATATCTGTTTAACATGGGAACCAATGAAAGCAAGTCAAACACATGTTTATGCCTGTTTGTTTATTCTGGCGCCTCAATGCTGGAAAAAACAGGTTTAGCTCCGAGTGCACTCACCTCTATGAACACAAACTGTACAAGTGAAGGTTCCCCAGAGAAACAGAGAAGCGACCCAAACACGAAGAAGAAAGTTCCTCCTCTAACATAATATCTGTCAGAGCATTTGTCCCAGAAGACCCAGACATCTATTCCTGCTAGGTGTGTCTATCACATATTCAAATTTCAGAAGGCTCCCCGTGTGCTGCTGACACCCTCTACCCCTCTGCCTCTCGTTCGACTAGGCCAAACCTCAGCAGGGAGACGGTGTAGTAATGAGGTGCCACAGAGTTCACAGAGTTTTTGAGACAAATAAGCAGCATGAAACCTCGACTCTTTCAGCCTTTTTAAGAAGTCGCTGACAGAGGGAAGAAAGTGAGGCTCCAGCAGCCCAACCGCACTCCTATTTTACACCAACCTGTGAACGTGTTTAGATGTTTCACATGTTTGTGACATGTTTCACATGTCACAAACATGGGCGACCGTGGCTCAGGGGATTGGGAAGCGTATCTGTAACCGGAAGGTCGCCGGTTCGATCCCCGGTCTCTCTGTCCTGGTCGTTGTGTCCTTGGGCAAGACACTTTACCCTACCGCCTACTGGTTTTGGCCAGAGGGGCCGATGGCGTGATATGGCAGCCTCGCTTCTGTCAGTCTGCCCCAGGGCAGCTGTGGCTACAACCGTAGCTTGCCTCCACAAGTGTGTGAATGAATAGTGGCATTGTCATGCGCTTTGGGTGCCTTGAAAAGCGCTATATAAATCCAATCCATTATTATTATCAGATCAGTAATCAATAATCCAAAACGACACAGTGAAAAGTGACAAGCATCCATGTCCGTACCTGGTCCGGGGCTTAAACCATCGACGTATCAGGATGCCCCTCGCTCCTGTCTCTATCACCGCAGGCGTTTATGCTCTCACAGTTGTGCGGGCCACTTCACGCTCGTGATCGTGATATCATCAGAGATGTTGTCTGGCTGCGTCTCTGATGAGACGACATGACCAAAGTGATCAGAACTGAGTGCAAAAGAAGAAGAAAATGAAGCCTGGTTGACCCAGATGATCCTTTAATCAGCAGGTGGTTCTGAATGAACCAGTAATGATGGGAATGAGCTCTTTTCCTGTGGAATCAGTTCTCAGTTTGCATCCAGAAGACATAAATAAGACTGCACTGAGCTGATGCTCACAGAGCTGTTAGGTGTTTTAGAAGCCTGTGACATGGTGGAAATGCTTTGTGTCAGTCTTCACACATGACTCATTTTAGCTGTTTCAGCAGAGGTTTCCTACTTTCCACTTTAAATATCTTGAAGGTGTTCAGGGCTCTCTCTCTGTCGGGACCTGTTTTCACATCTGTTTGTTGCTTTCGTGCTGTCCTGCCACCCTTAGCATTCACACAGAGAGCTGTTTGGTGTTGGAGGTCTGCAGAGGCCAGAGCATCGCAGCAGATTCACTCATGTCTGTTTCTCAGAGCGAGGTGAATTTGATTGGTTTGCCTTTCCTGCTGGAGTCTGTTGATCCTCGACTACAATCTTCTGTGTAATAGTATAAAACATTTCCTGGTACCGCTCCATGGTGCTATGACACCTCCCCACAGCCTTTGGAGCGTGGGTGGAGGCTGGAGAAAGGAACCAGTGTGTTTGACTACTGTGACACCACAGTGCTACCCACCACAACACTGTGCTGATTGAATATAAAGTCAAATAGAATACATCTGCAGGAGTTCATTCAGTATGACGCTCAGAAATGTGCAGAGATGCCATTAAACTCAAAATGTTGACTTCCTGTTGGCGCCAAGAGGACTTTTTGTTCTTCTTCAGGTGTTCTATGCATGCACCAAACCTCATAAATGTTGTGTCTCCTTTTGGTGTTGTATGATGTAAGATCGCTGCACTTAAGCTTCAGGTTATGAAAGTTTAAACAGGGAAGAACCGCTAATCCACCTCTTCAGAATACTACTCACATATAATATCACAATATAATACTAGTCGCAGTTTAATTCAGCGAGGTATTCTCTGATCTGCAGCAGCGTGCAGTTTGTCACAGTGTGCCTTCAGCCGGCGTAACCCATCTCCAAATAGCCTTACTGATGCGTGTCACTTGCGAGCTGCTGCTGCTTTTGGGGTGACTTACTGGAGCTGAAAGTGCATTCATTTGAAATAATCGTGTGTCAGAATCGATACCAAAGCCTGTCTGTTCTTTGTTGCTGCGAGAATAGAGATTGACAGGTAGAGCTGGATTAAGTGTTTGTGCAGCGCTGAGGTGACGTGAGAGGTAATTGGCATATTAGTGCCCCGAAGATAAAAAGAGCCTGACGTGTCTGAGTGTTTGGATGTGTCATTCAGTAACGCTGTTGGTTTCTCTCACTCAGAGCCTCTTTCATCTGTCTTAGCTGTGTTTTGTCTGAATTCACATTTGTCCTCAATGGTCTTAAATTTAAAAAGCTTCTCCAGAGGCTGAGATCCTCATCTAACACTCTGTTACTTCACTGGTATTCAAAGGATTTCTGTGTGTTACCAGTGAGGAACGACAAAACACAGTTAAGACAGATGAAAGAGGCTCTGAGTGAGAGAAATGAAGAGCTTGTAGAGTGACACATGCAAACTCTCGCCTCTTTGACTGACAGGTGGACGGGGGCAGTCTAACTGCAGCTTGCTCACAAAGCAAGCTGCAGTTAGACTGCCCACACAAACTACAGCTCACCGCTGTTGTGATTGGTGTGGGGGTAGGGACAGGCTTGGGGCGTTGGGGGATTCCCCAGGAGCATCTTCCTTGGAGGGCTCAACCCGGGGTAGCGGGCTCTGTTGGCTCTTAGGTGACGGTTTCCTCGTGGCTGCGTGCAGCAGGGCTAGGGGAGGGTCTGTGCTGACGGACGTGGGTTACTGATCTGGTAGCCTGGCTGCCCCTGGGTGGGTCTGGGACTGGCGTGGGGTTCTGGGGGTGCTCCGTCTCTGGGCTGGGGCCCTGGCTGGGCCTTGGAGGCTTGGGTCCTGGTTGGTGTGTTGCCGGGGTTGTGGGGTGGGTGGGTGTATGGGTGCCCAGACCTGGCGCAGGGTGCCACCAGTGCATTGAGCCACCTTGGGGGCTCTTCAACTGGTGGGGGAGGCTGTTACATCTTGCAGGAGGTCTCCTCTCTTCAGGAACTCACTCTGTAGGAGGGGGAGATACAGGAGAGGTGGAGGAAGATCTCAGCCTGGGCGTCTATTGTCTTGTGTAGTCTGGAAGATGAGTGGATGACGGGGTGGGTGCAGTTTTCTCTGTGGTGGGGTCAGGTGGGCTGTCCTGGGCTCTGTGGGGCCAGGCGGCGCAGCTGAACTGGGCCCCAGTCCGGATGGGCCTGGGCCTCCTTTCCCTGGTGGGTTGCAGAGTATGGGGGTGCCTACTGGGGTCAGTGGGGGAGCTGGCCCCAGGGAGGGGTCACTTGCCCCTCCCTTCCTTCCCTCCCCATCTCTAGCTGCCTCCCTCTTCCCGCTCCACCACAATCACCCACACATGGGCCTTGGGGTATCCCCCCCCCCTGTCCCCTTCTGGCTGCCTCTGCCTCAATTTTATCCCACAACTTAGACATTCACATTACTCACACTCTCATAACACATTCATATGGGATCTTGGGGATGGGCACGCTACACGGATTCCAAAAGAACCTCACCCCTGACGTCGTTGCCCACCTCTCAATTTTAAATACACGTATACATTGAGGGCTATCGGGAGGGGCTATGCGCTTTTACCTGCTGCTCTCTGGCAGGTAGCTCCATGCCCTCCTGGGTTTTAAATGCACCTTAGAACACACATGCATCAACACTACATATGAGCAGGCGGAGGGAGGTTTGGAGTCTTCACACACCCCCGTTCTCTGCGGCCTGCTGGAGCAGGGGGGGCTGGGAGGAGGAGTTGGCTGTCCGACTGGGGTCTGGAATGTCGGGCCTCCCTGCTGCTGTGGAGTCGGGGCGGTCTGCCTCTCCCCACCGCAGGGAAAAGGGTAACACCACCTGGGTCTGGGTGCAGTTTCCCCCTCCAGGGGCAAGGGTACCTAGACCTGGGGCTTAGAGTACGCTTGGGGAGTGTGATTGTGTGTACAGCGTCTCTTTATGTCTGTCTCCACGTTGGGTGAGTGTTGAGTAATTGCATATGAGAGCATGAGGGTGGGAATGGATGTTTGTATATGTGTGTGCCTGTATGTCTGTGTCTATATGTCAGGTTGGGTATCAGACGCCACCTCTCTGGGGACATCTCAGGTCCTCCAAGGTATGGAGGCCTATCTCCCCCCCAAATAAATGTGGTCCAAGCACGAGGCTATCTGCTCCACCCAGCCTCGGTCCATGAAATATTAACGGCTTTTAATTTATTGATTAACATGACAAGGTGTAGGGACGGACTCCACAAACGCTGTGGAGGAAAAGTGGACGGAATAATCCGCCTACACACGCAGCAGCTCCTGATCAACTTTTAGATTACAGCTTGGCTTTAACTGCATGCTGTTACCTGTAAACTTCTCTGCTTCTCCTGCTTTATGTCTCTTATTGTTTGTCTTTACTCAGACATACTAAGCATGCAATTACCCAGAAAGCCTCTCTCCTCATTCCACTAATAAACTAGCCAAGCCGCAGGACCTCAGTGGCAGTGCAGGCCTAAACCTGCATGTGCAGGTGGAGTCTGCTCTGCCGTGGCTGTGATGTTCAGTACGGCTGAACATGAGAACCAAACAGTCGAATAAAGTGGTGCGTCTGGAGGAAAAGAAACTCTTTCCGTCTAAAACCACGAGCGTTGGTCGCGGCTCTGCTTCACCTGAGGAAAAATGCTGCTGTCATAGCTTTTACAAGCTTCAGCTGCAGACGCTGCTCTGTTTATGTGGACACGATGACATTACTATGAATAGATGGCGTTCTTTATTACCGCAGACAGAAGTGTTTGCCATTTGAATTTAACAACCCAATTAACAAGCTCAAGTGGGAGCCTGATCATAGAAATAAATGCCACTTGTCCTACTTATGATTATGACTAGGAGGCCGACGTGAATTGTTTTTCACAGCTGGGGGGTAGGGTGGTATTTATAGTAAATTAAACAGGGAGGGGGGCGAGGCTAATCAGTGAACATGCTGCTGTGTTTAGTTTGGTTGGAACCTCGTAAAACAGCCTCATTACATCTCATACAGCATCATTTTTATGTCTATCATCTCCCACTGCTACCTTCATCTATGGCGGAGATTTTAAAATCTTCACAGATTTTGCTTTTGTCAATCCTTTATTATTTATCTTCATTATTGTTCTCATCTGGTTTTGTCAGGTAAGGATGGATGAGTCACCAGATCAAATCTCCCTGCAGGTAAAAATAAAATCATTGATGACATCATCTTACTCTTTTTAATGCGACAGGAGTAAAAACAGCAAACTGTGCTAACAAAACCAATGATCTTTGTCTGTTGGGTCATTTTTTACTTCCTGTTTACTTCCCAGGCTCAAGGAGACAGCCAGGGGTGAGGGGAGGAAGACAGGACGAGGAGAGAGCCAGAGATTAATAGTAACTTACACAGTGAGTTAGTGAGTGAAATTCAGGGTCACATGGTCCATCCTAACGATATGCTTTAGCAAAAGGGAAAGTTTGAAGCCTAATCTTAAAAGTAGAGATAGTGTCTGTCTCCCGAATCCAAACTGGAAGCTGGTTCCACAGAAGAGGGGTCTGAAAACTGAAGGCTCGGCCTCCCATTCTACTTTCAAATAGGAACAACAAGCCAGCAGTGTGAGAGAGTGATACATCTGTGTTTTCAGTTCCAAACGAAATCAGCACAAAGCTTGGGTTTGGAGATGTGGGAGATTTGAAATGAAGCAGGTCTGGCAGCCATGCATCACCGCACCCTCGTTAAAAGTGGAAAATTACAATCAACTGAGAGACTTTATGTCAAACACAGATTTCCATTATCAATAAAGTGCCGTGGTCCCACGATCGCTGGTCCCGTCCCCTCTCCACTTTTGGGGAGGCGGGTGTGTGCCTGAAGACATGTCTGTAAAGACCTGACCTCAGATCTGCCTGACCGTTGTTCAGAAGAAACAAAAGCAGTGTTAGTGATGAATACATGAGTTCAGCACTCCATAACCACACTGACAGGAGATCTGTTTGCACAAAGAACATCAAGGTAAGAAAAAGGATGCTTTTGAGTTTATTGTTCACATGCTGTGTGGATTATATGCTTCTGCATGTCAAACAAAACATACAGCAGTAATGGAACAGTGGGTTCAGAATCTTCTGTTTTGTTTCAGTGCGAACGTAAACCTAGAGAGACCAACTTCATCTTCAGCAAAGACTCAGGTTTGTACTGCGACTGTTTCACCTGAAAGGGGAGAAATCGATAACGATGCTTCTCTTTCAGCAGCTTCATTGTGAATGATTTAGAAATATAAACATGCATACAAAAGTATGAAACATCTCAACAACACGTTCTCTGTTAGTTCTAAGACAACATTTAAGGAACGTTTCTTTGACTTTCACACTGGAGTAAAGAATATCCAGAAACACAACCACGGGGCAAAAGGGCAGGTGGGGGTAGCTAACATAAAGACTCAAAGGGATGCTAACTACTACACAGAGCAGAAAGAGGAGACACTAAAGGAAACAAACTAAATACAACACAGAGTGTGCTGAAGGGAGGAAATGACATCAAGGAAAGAAGAAACAATAAAAAGCTACAAAAAGGAAAACGTCAAAGACAAACGACCCACAAAGAAGCTTCTCAAACCTTCTTCTCATCTTCACCCCTTCCTCCCGTTTTCCTCTGAATTTCTGATTCAGCAGCAACAATAAAGGAAAACTGCCAAAGAAAGCCTTTCGTGCCCTTCTGCACTTTTCTCATAGCAACTCACAAAACATGGCCTTTGGTGCAAATACAAAAAGGAATGAGTGTCATCCATTTTCTGCAAAGGCTGTAATGAAACGGAGAAACCAATTGGCCCTTGTTACTTTTCTTCCACTGCAGCCTGGCTGAAGTTGGTCGCACGTAGACTTCCTCCCAGAGAAATGTGGAAAAGTCTGGTTAAAGCTTCTTCAGCCAGGTGGAGACAAAGAAAGGCTTGTTACCTGACCTGTTTCTGGTCATTTAATTTAATTATGTGATTAAGAAGAACGTGGTAATGGATGAACCACAGTCAGGTCTGTGAGTGTTGTACGTTTCACTCTGTGCGGTTCTGGATCGGTGAATTAAACTAATTTATGATAAACGCCGGCGGATAATTTCACTGTTAGTTATTCCTGTAACTCTAGAAATTAAGTCATAATAGGCTTAATGCAAAATAACGATATTCAAGAAGATTTAGAGTCGAATCAGCTCTGTGCAGGTTCGTCTCCAGTTCATGTGGATCCCACACAGACATCAGCCTTGCGTCTGCTCCACCTCACTGTCCAAACTGGTCCCAGTGGAAGAGTGAAAGCTCCAATGTAATCCCACAGATATTCACAATGTCTCCATGTTAGCTTTACGTGTCTCCATGTGGGTATGACATCATCATACTGTTAATCTCCACATCCTAATGGCGCTCTGCAGGACTGAGTTCTGTAGAGTCTGTGGAGGTCGTCGGAGTGTAGTTCTAAATTGGAAGATTATTGTGATATTGAAATATAGAAATAAAATTATAATTTATTATATTTTCATCGCTCAAAATAAGTGTCACACTCGTGGAAGCCGGTGTACCCGCCAAAACGCCGTGCATTTATCGAGACTTTCAACCCCAGGTAGGCCAATTATGGCTCTTCGGATCCACATCATGTCAGCAGCTATTCTCCACCGTGAACTATGTTAAAAACAAACACCGCTCACGCCTCATAGATGACAGCTTACAGTCCTGCGTAAAGATGAAAGTGACTTCGTACAGCCCCGATTTGCAGACGCTGTGCGCAGAGGTTCAGGAGCAGAAGTCCCATATGTAAATATAATATATTAAGTAATCCAAAGTATTCAGAATACGTTACTCTCATTGAGTAATGTAACAGAATATGTTACAAAATACATTTTGGGGCATGTATTCTGTAATCTGTAGTGGAATACATTTTAAAAGTAACCTTCCCAACACTGTACATGCCTAAATGCTCGGAGTCACTGCCATGTGTTGGCTCATAGGCATTTGCATGAATAAGCAGGTGAACAGCTGTACCCAACAAAGTGCTCATGCATTTGCTTAAAAAGCAAAGAAACATCAGTATGAATATTTGAATAAAGCAAATGTCTTTATTCTGTTCTGAATTCTTGGTTAAGATATTTTCAGTTTCTGGTTCGGTTGTCTCGCTCATTCAGATTTGTGTGTTTGTTCTATTTTCTAGATTCCTGCTTTGGATTCTTGATAATTCTAGTTTTTTGTTGTCTTTCACTCGTATTGAGCCTCTTCCTGTTTTCCAATGTTATGTTTTAGAATTCTTCTATTTTGCTTCACCATTACACTCTCTGGCTCAGCTCAGGGTTGGGCAGCACCCGAGCTCCGTGTAAACTAAAGTGCTAGGATTCAGCACAGGGCCGTTTTATGCAGGAGGACGGTCTTACTGGACCAACAAATAGAGAGGAACAGATTGTACTTTGCACAGCATTTCCAGTCAGAGTTGAAAGCAGCAGCCCTCCGTGAAGAAAAGCAGCGATCTCCACGCTTCAGAGGACCGGGCTGGACAAATGAAACAAACAATCCAGGGTTCAGTGTGTCTTAAAGCTCAGTTCACGATGTAACAGGGCGATCGAGGACTCTGAGCATGTCCTTTACGTACACAAGTTTGTTTGAGAGTTTGGAATTGACGGTGGGTGAATTGATGCATGGCTGCAGCTCAAACTATTAAAACTTGAACTTAAAGAAGAGCTTCATCTGCACAAACGCTGCTTTTGCAAACGTCTGTGTATACAGCAGTCGCAACACTCTGTCACGGTGCCTGGCGTCCTTCAAACAGATCCAATCAGGATCTTTAACTGCAGTTTAGGTCATGGAGTGATAGCACTTACTGGAAAACACAGACGTAATGTGATGCGTAGCCCCACATGGACTGCGCCAGACTTGGTTAATTAACTGCAAAAGACGTAACGAAGCAGCGTTCGCAAGTCTGACTGGGCTCAGCCTCCTGTGTAAAAAAAATAAAATAAAAATGGGGGAATAAAAGCATGTAGCGATCTCTGCAGAGGGAGCACTGCCAATGATTCAAACGCTGCCATCATCAAACTAAACAGTGACTTCATTCAACCTCCTTTCAGCTGAAATTGCTGAGGAAAACTTCTGGCAGGGATTCAGCTCGAGTACGACAGGAAGGCAGAGCAATTTAAAGAAGCTCTGATGCTGCATGTTAAAAAGCTCAAAATGAAGAGACTAGTTACTCATATTTAAATACATTTATGGCTCCTGTTAATGTCTTTATGCTTCTGCGCTCGATGCTACAGTGAAACATGCACATGTATACAGATGTAATTGATTACATCCTATTAGTGCAGTCACCCTCTGATTATGAAAAACAAAAATCACAGCACCTGACGCCTTCAGTGAGGGGACCTGCAGGTTCTGTTCTATTGGAGCTTTAGATACCACCTCATCAAAGCTGCTGGTACTCTGTGGCATCAGTATAACATGTCAGACCGCCACTATTTAACGGCTACTGTGTGACAACATCTCCATCACACTGATGTGCGTCTTGCTGCCACGGTTAGGTCCACTGTCCTGGTTCATGCCCACCCACAGCACCCATTCACCCCCGTGTTCCTCAGAATAGCCAACAGACTCTGTTCCTCGACTTTCAATGCTATCAGTGACTTGCCCCCCTTCATCCTCATCGTATCCCTGGTCTCCTGACTTCAGACTGAACACCACGCATGGATGCCCGAGCCTGTGTCTAGTCTCTGGAACTTATCACTAGGGCTGGGTATCGTCCCTGATTTCTAGAATCAATTAAATTCTGATTCACAAGGTTCCGATTCGATTCGAAATTTTGCCTCAGACAGTCTAATTCTGATCACTTATCAGTACATATCCATATTTTCTATCTATAAAAAGAAAGCTGACACTTGCAAGACTTTATCAAAGGTGTAAGCTTCACAGCAGATGCCTTTGTGTCAAAGTAACTGAGGATAAAACAGAAAAACATGAAGCAGATTCTCCTGGCCTGGTTTTTTATTTTATTTTATAGCAGATAACCCTAAAAATATTCTGCAGTAGATCAAAAACGAAAGAAAACCACGACTCAATATCTGAACGTTACCTGATGCTGCTGAAGTGAAGCAGAGCAAAGTTTTATTAGAGAAACAGCTAAGCATTTGGCAATTTTGCATAATTTTAAAAAGTTTTAATTTGTTCAGTATTGAACAGCAGAAATGAGTCTTTCTTGTCAGAAGTAAAAAACAAAACAAAAAAACAAACAAAAAACCAGCTGCTGACAGCGCTGTAATGGTAGACTGGTGGGTAAGCAAGCGAATAATGCAGAAAACAGAGATTTTTAGATGGGAAACTGTTCCTGAGAGAGAGAGCTGTGCATGAAGTGTGCTTTTGTTGTGGTGGAAGCAAAACAGCAAATGACGATGTTTATGTGAAGCGAAATGTGAAGCGTATTTTGGATCTTCTTTTGCTGCTGGTTCAGTCAATATTGTTTGGAGAGATACACCTGCAGCTTCAGAATCTAGCGCAAAAAAGATGTGAACACAAAGAGCGGACCCGCCGACGCATCAAAATCACGCGCGTCCGTGTACTTGCTGTCGGGTGAGAAAGCTGACAGCTCACTGATTCTGATGCGTCTGCGGGTCCGTGCTCTGTGTTTATGTCTTTGTGCAGAATCCGTGTTCCTGCTCTCATTTACTGTTTTAGCTGTTTGGTGGTTGTTGAAATTTTGTGAGATTAAACCTCAGATTCTGCCGTTTCGGGCAAAATAAATCTCCATTTAAAAATCGATTCAGGATTTTAATGAATCTATATCACGTTATCCAAGCTAGAATCTATTTTAATCGATAAATCGATAATCAAACCCCACCCCTACTTATCACCACTACGCCTTCATCAACTGGACCCAAATCATCTGCTCTCTTCTGTATATCACCTATAACCATCATGTTTTATGTGTTTTACAATCTGGGATTTGAAAACTTTTCTAATACTCTTCTTGTATTTAAAAGTAGAATGGGAGGGAGAGCCTTCAGTTTTCAGGCCCCTCTTCTGTGGAACCAGCTTCCAGTTTGGATTCAGGAGACAGACACTATCTCTACTTTTAAGATTAGACTTCAAACTTTCCTTTTTGCTAAAGCATATAGTTAGGGCTGGACCATGTGACCCTGAATCCTCTCTTAGTTATGCTGCAATAGGTGTAGACTGCTGGGGGATTCCCATGATGCACTGGGTGTTTCTTCTTCACTCACTATGTGTTAATAGACCTGATCTGCATTGACTCACACTTGTTATTAACCTCTGTCTCTCTTCCACAGCATGTCTTTATCCTGTCTTCCTTCTCTCACCCCAACCGGTCATGGCAGATGGCCGTCCCTCCCTGAGCCTGGTTCTGCTGGAGGTTTCTTCCTGTTAAAAGGGAGTCAAGGGAGCTTGCAAAGTCTACCTTGCAACATAAAGTGCCTTGAGGTGACTGTTGTTATTTGGCGCTGTAAATAAAATTGAATTGCTGTTATGTGTTGTAAGGTGGCCTTGAGCCTCGAGTGTTTTGAAAGGCATCTGATGGGAGGGATTTATTATTAATATTGCAGGTGAAAAACAGGCTGCTAGGTCGGGCTAATAACTGTGAGTGAGATTCATTTTTATTCCCTAACAAGTGAAGTAATAAGAAGTGCGCCCCACCTCCTCTGAAAACCCCACAAAGTCCCAACCGCTGGATTTATCTGTGCATTCCTGTTGGCTCCAAGCTCTAATTTATCATTTTCACTGTCTGTTATCCCCCTGACCCAACCTCTGTCCGACTCTTTAGTGCTGCTCAGCCTTCATTCCCCCGCTGTGTAAGGCTCACAGAAGCCAAGTGCATTCCTCCAGAACAACAACAGAGCTTTCCAGTTAAAGCGTCAGCATGATTGTGGGGTTCTGCAGTGAATTTTAATGGTAGTATATATCACGTCTGTTGAAAGCACATTGGAAATCATTACATGTTAACACTCATGTGCTGGGAGTCTTCATAATCAGAAATATCTTTCTTCTACCAAACGACAAGCTTCACGTGTTTCTTGCTGTTTCTGCCCCTCCAGCCTCCTCTCTGGTTCTGTGGGCTGGGGCTGAGCTTCGGGAATGCTGTGATGATGATGATGATTGTGTGTTTGCTGTTATAGTGATAACCAGCTCTCATTATTCCTGGGATTGACACCAGGAAAGAAGCGCTGACGTGCCGGCCTGTGTGGTAAGGCAGTTCTGCTGAGAGCAGCATTACAGAGACAGGCTTTCCACTCAGACCGCATCCAAAACTCCATCACTCACAACCCAAAGCTCTGGAGGGCTTCCAAAAACCATCCAGTGTCTGCACTGAATTATTTGTTGTTTGTGATCAAAGATAACAGACGAGGGTTAAACCGCTGAAGATAACAGGATGTTACCCAAACTGAGGGAAAGCAGAAAAGTATCCCAAAAAGAAAAGAAAAGGAATGTTCGTTGAGGGGAAATAAACCAGAATACAGGAGCATGAAATCCCAGAGACTCGACAGGAATAACCTGGAGTGACACCTTCTCCTCTGGGAAGCGTGCTGAGGATGGAGAGCTGGGCATATGGAGTGAAGACATGGACATGTTGGGAGAAAGAAAGATGATGATGTGACTGAAAAATTCATGCTTTTTAAGCCAAACCTGCATTTTTGACCAGGTTTTTTAATATGTTGTGTTTTGTTATTTTATGTATTTGGGATGCACAAACACAAAAAAGAAAAACAAACTCAAACAGAAGTTTTGATCCAATAAACCCTCAGGGCTGAAAAATGAAGCCAAAGTGGAGCCAACCACAGCTGTACTCCTCCTAAAAAGTCCACCTGAGGCTGGTGCCAGATGTTTGCAGGCTGTTCTAGTCTCTGGAGCTTCCCCCTCTTCATAACAGCTTTACCAGGGGAAATGCTTTATGCCCACAGGAGCAGTTTTGGATTAATTAGTAATTAACGGATGTCTGTGTGAAGCACCTGTACACCTGTCTATGGATGGAGTTGGTTAAACACTAAGAACTCCATCTGTGGCAACCATCTCCCCTCTGTGTATGTGTTTGGATGTGGGAGGTTGTGTGTAGCTTCCTGGAGCAGTATGAACTTCAGCTGCTCTGCCTGTTCTTGCACTTCAGTCTGTGTTTGCCTTCTGGTTGTAGCTGCTTGTCTGTCACCTGACAGCGTGCCATGCTGGCAGTAAGTGCTGCTGTTTTAGCTGAAAACATGACAAATCTGCTTGCCTGCTTTTCCTCGGTGTGCATTTCAAACCCTCTGTGAGGGTAACTTTGGATAAGAATCATGAACTGTGACAGCGTGATCTATCTTCAAATATACTCTCAGTGTTTCTCCTGCCTCCTGGACTTGCTGAGCACATTGGTTACAAATTTTGATTTATTTCAGCAGACTACAAGTAAAAACTCGTAGTCTGCTGGTACAAAATTTGGTACAAAATGAAGTCCTTGATCATTTTGAAAGGATCGAGGATCCATGCTACGCATATCTATAAGTGCAAACAGCCCAAAGCCCCTGCTGTTAATTTATGGCAACCAGTGCAGGAGAATATCAGCCCAGCTATGACCCAATCCAGCAGACGCAGTTCAGCTCGGGAACAAAAACAGGAACCGTGCACAATGTGTCAGTAATGTGTGTGTCACTAACCTGTGATCATGCTTTCTGATTAGTTTGGTGTATTTTGTGTAATTGGTTAACAGAGAGCCTCAGAGGTTATTTTATATCAGGTGAAGGTGAATTCCATCCTATATGTGGTCAGGATGTTCATTTTTAACTCCAGCACCACTGTAGCCGGACTGGCCTTAAACTCTTATTGCCGTTAGTTCTCTGCGTTGTGTTGTGCGAATGACCAGAGGAGTCAGCTCTCACTTTGCCAGCTGGGTGGATTTATTCTCCCAGAACTGTTTAAAATAAAAACAAAACAGTACAGCAACTTCACTTTACTGGACTTCTGCATGAACACCTCTCCTCAGCGGGGCCTCTACGCGACTAAGATGCCAAGTGTCCTATTAAACCTCTCAGTCCCTCCATTGCTCATGGGATGGTATGCCGTAGTATGGGATTTGGAGACCCCTCATAACTTGAGCAGTTCTGCCAAGAGCTCACTCTCAAAATTGAGTGAATCCGCTCAGGAAACCCATACACACAGAAAACATGGTCCCATAGTTTCTTAGCCACCTGCTTTGCAGTCTGGTTTGTGCAAGGGAAGGCATGGGCTAGCTTAGTGAAATGATCTGTAAGGACAAGAACATCTACTGAACGTTGCTTACTATCCTCCGCACTCCAAAAATCCAAACACACCAGCTCCAAAAGGGCGGAGGTTCTGATGCTCTCAAGTGGGGCTCGAGCAGAAGGTTCTGGTGTTTTGGCCAGGATGCATCTTTGACAGCATTTGACATACTCTTTTATATCAGACTCCATCTTCGGCCAAAATAACCGTTGTCTTGCCAGATATAAAGTCTTCACTTGCCCCTGATGTCCTGCAATATCATGGACACCATTCAATGCCTTTGCTCTGAGACTGACAGGCAAAACAAACTGATGTCTCCTTTGTTTACTCAGGGGGTCCTTTGTGATCCGATAGAGAACTCCATTTTGGATCCTAAGCCTTTCCCACTGTTTAAATAACACCATGGCTTTTGCATCAAATCCTGCCCTTTCATGCCTGGAAGGTCGCCTTCTCCTTATGACAAATGGTAATATCTTTGAAATACTGGGATCAAGTTCCTGGCTATGCTGGAGTTCCTCTAGTGTGGACTAGAGATGGCACTATACCACTTTTTTATGTCCGATACCGATTCCGATATCATAAATTTGGATATCTGCCGATACCGATATGAATCCGATATAGTGTTTTTTAATCAACAAAACTGTTTTTTAAATATCTTGCTGCATTTTGTATAAGTTCATACTCAAGTTTAAAACAACAACTACACTAAAGCTATTCTGTTATACCTGTATGTAAAAAAAAATATTTCATAGTTCAGCAATACTGATCAATCTAATAAACTTAAACCTACACCATCCTCCCTATTCTGGTATTTTAAAGAGTACTTAGCATAAATATTAAGCAACCTAACTAATAGGGTTCCAACTCCCAGCAACAACAAAAATAAATAAATAAAACATAGGGAACCACCCCTCACGCGCCACCTCATGATGCTTAATCGACGTAATCAACCTTAATTTGATGCAGTGTGAAAAAAAATGCACAGAAATCAATTATTTTTCAAGAAATATTAAATAGATTCAACATCTTTCTTCAACAAAATTGCAGACTGCACAGATGGTACCTTCCCAAAGGAAAAAGTACTATAGCTTACTAGGGTATATATATTAGACTTAATAGTCACTATGTACAGTAATTGACTTCTATTCATTTTACATCAAATTAAAACTTTGGGTGTCAGATAATTATTTATTAAACGCTAGACATTTTAAACGAGATTAAGAAAGAAAAGTATGTCTTTGTGCCCCCTTTTCCCTGTTCATGCCCTATCGGCCCCCCTGGCTAAACTTTGCTAGATCCGCCCCTGCACAGTTACCAGCCGTCAGCTACGTAGAAAAAGATCCTCGAGTAGAAAGTAATATTAAATAAATTCTAACAACAGCTTATCAAGCTTAAACGTGCTGCTGTTGTTCAGCCGCTGGTTTCCTCTTTCTGGTGCAAAGTGGGCCAAAAACAAACTAGAGAAACGGACTCGCGACAGAAAAGCCGATCAGCTGATCATTAACCAGTTTCATGATTGAAGTAGCAGCAAGAAGAGGCAGTCGCTTGTTAAGCTTAACGCAGGAATGCTTTACAAACATTCAGAGATGGACTTACACACTTGCTTTACTTCTCTCGGGGATAACTTTGTCGGAGATGAAATGCCGGGTTGCTAGCGAAGCTCCAAATGCTATCCAGACCACTGACAGGTCCCGCATGCCACAGCCGCTCTATCACGTGATGCATACTGCTCCGACGTGCTAACGTTCTGAGATGAGTTACGGCATGTTGCAAGTTTTGTGAGGTGCTTTCGTGATATTTAATGGATCGGATTACATTTTTTATTTTTCTCCGATATCCGATCCAGTAATTTAGGTCAGTATCGGACCGATACCGATACGTAATATCGGATCGGTCCATCTCTAGTGTGGACACAGGAAATGACTCCTGTCCTGGCAACACTAAGTCCTGAACAGACTGGAACAGTTCCACAGCCAGATCCATCAAGCTTTGGTTTTGTCATGATGTAGGTGAGAGGGTTGTTATCTGTCCACACTGTAAAGGGATGACCTCTTAGCCAGTGACTGAACTTCTCACACACACTCCATTTCAATGCCAAAAACTCTAGTCTGTGGGCTGGGTACTTTTTCTGTGAATTGCTCAGGGTCTTACTTGCAAAAGCAATTGGACGAGCTTTCTGCTGTCCAGCTGGTATTTGCGACAATACAGCACCGAGCCCATCTAATGAAGCATCAATGGACAATATCAAAGGCAAAGAAAAGTCTGGATGTGTAAGGACTACACAATTCAACAGCTTCTCTTTCAGATTAGACAGAGCTGCGTCACATTCATCTGTCCAGTCAGAGGGCTTCAGTTTTCTGTATACACCAGCATTGGTGCCTGTTTTAACTCTCCCTCTCCTCTTCTGTCCAGCAGTGAGGGCAAACAAAGGCTTGGCCATAGAGGAGCAGCTAGGGATGAAATGCTGATAGTAGAATATCATCCCCAGGAATGACTTAACCCTCTTAACTGACGGGGTGCAGCCATCATCCTCCATCAATTCAGCCTTTGTCATCTTTGCTATGACCTCAACCTTTGCTGGGTCCACAGCCACTCCATTGCCATCCATAATGTGGCCTAAAAACTTGACTGATGACCTCATTAAGTTGCATTTCTTAGGACTTAGTTTGAGGTTGTGGATGCGCAAGCGCTGAAACACAGTCTCTAGCCGCTCCAAGGCCTCCTCTTCTGTCCGAGCAAATACAAGCAGATCGTCGAGATAGCACAGCAGACTACTGAAGTTCAGATCCCCAAAAATACTGCGCATCATTCGCATGAATGAGGCGGGGCTGTTACAGAGTCCTTGGGGCATTCTGTTGTACTCGAACAATCCCATTGGGGTTGTAAATGCTGTGTATTTCTTGTCTTCCTTTGCCATAGGGATGTTATAAAATCCCGAGGTCAGATCCATGGTGCTGAAATAGGTATTTCCACCCAATGCAGCAAGGCAGTCAGACTGGTGTGGCAGTGGGTGTGCATCTTTGAGGGTCCTTGCATTCAGCCATCTGAAATCAGTGCAGATTCTGAAACTACCATCCTTTTTCCACACTAACACCAGTGGAGAGGCATACTCGCTCATGGACCTTCTGATGATTTCCTGTTTTTCCATTTCAGACAAAACTTGTCGCAGCTTTTGATAATGTGCTGGAGGGACTCGGCGGTAAGGAAGGTGGAATGGCCTCTCATCAGCGAGCCTGATGCGGTGTACAAAGCCTTCGGCCTTGCCACAGTCATGTGCATGCTTGGAGAAAATGTCATTGTACTTCTCAAGCATTTTAACCAATTTCTCCTTCCCCCCTTGACCAACATGGCACAGGTCAATATCAATTTCGCTGAGCCCAACCTGTTTTAGTCTCTGTTTAAGATCAGTGAGGTGGGCATCATCCTTCTCTTCCTCCTGCACAGATTTCTAGGGTCGACAGGTGCCCTGGAAAACTTCAAAATCCTCAAGAGCAACATAAGGGGATGCGTCAGCCAACTTACTGTTTCTTTTCAGGGTGACTGGTTTATCCAGCAGGTTAGTGACCTTCATGGGAACCCACCTATCACCCCACAATGGCGTTATGATGCGGCCAACCATGATGTTACGTGGCATGGACTTTGATGAAGTGGCTTCAACAATCACTGTGCTCCCTGGTGACATAGAAACATTACTCGGCAGCTTGCCCCAGACTAGATGCTCTTGTCTTGCTAACAAGGTGACTGACTGCTGAAGCTTGACTGTGCCGATCTTGTCTGGGAGTTCTTCACCTCTCCATCGGGATGAATTAGCCATGAGGTCAAGAAACTGCTCACACTCTGGGGGACAACCGCCACCTGACACGAGGCGCCAATAGTCATTGGTTATTTTCAACTGGTGCATGAGAAACCGGATGACATTTGTGCCAATGATTATATCATCACGTTGACCTGGCACTACAAGGATGGGAACAATACAGGTCTCTACATACAGTTTCATTTCAACTTCATACATGCATTTGGGCTTGGTAAGTGTGCCACCACAGCCTACTAGCACTATTTCTTGAGGCAAGGGAGTGGGTTCTGGCAGTGTATTCTCACTCAGCATACTCTGTTCTGCTTGCTCACTGAGTGTGCACGCCATGGAACCAGAGTCAAGCATACCCTGCATGTGGTGTCTGTTATTAATGCTGACAGGAGTGTAAAACAGTTTGTCAAACGGGCCAACTCTCTGTTTTGTACTACCACCTTAACACCATCTGGTGCGGCTGCACATGCTTTAATGTAATGCTTTTCAACATCATCACTGCTGAGGGTTTCAACATCTGTGCCCACACATCCCCTCACCAAATGCGGGCCAGCTAGTTTAAAGGCTGGGTGTCATTAGGTTGGGAGGCAGGGCGCCTTTGAATCAGTGAGCGACGAGGGCAGTTTCTCTTAATATGGTTTGGCTCAAAGCATGCAAGGCATAGGTGTTTTCTGCCTACAGTGCGCAAGGGTAGAATGTTCAGGGGACTGGCATACTCTACAACATCTGGGTCGGGTCTGACCTGGAGGAAGCTGCTTGTCTGCAACCTGGTTATTCTGCGATAAAGCATGGTCAAAAAGGCTGATTAGTAATTTCAGGCAACTGTCATTACAAGGGGCCTTTACTGTCTCATTTGATCCCGCCTGCACCTGTGTTTCTCCCGGGTGCATTGATGTCGCTAGACCATCAGCTGCAGGGGTCTGGATGTTAGCTTTAACTGGTGTGAGACACTTAGACCTGGGGAGCATACGCTCTTTTATCTCAAGCTGATACCGATTCACATGCTCCTGAATCTCACTGGCTGTCCACTTATCTGGTGCCTTGAACTTGAAAACAGCAGCAAGGGTGGGATCAGGGCAGTACTTCACAAACATCATGGCTGCCTCCTGGCAGGGATCCTCCATGTGCCGTCCGAGTCTCTTCAGGCTTTCCTCTGCTGCATCAACTGCCTTATTCAGTCTGGCCCAATATTCTACAGGAGTTTCTCCTGGCACTGGAACTGTGCTGTAGAAATCGGCCATAGGCATACACGAATATGTCATGTCACTGAAATGTTGCCTCAGTATGTCATACATGTATATAACATTTGGATTCTCACAAGGTTTTAACGATGGGGTGCTTCTTAGAGTTATTCTTACAATGTCCTTAGCTTTGCCCATCAACTTGAACATTATTTCTTGGTACTGTTCCTGAAGGGGTGTTGCTCGCTTCTTGACATACTGTACATTCTCATCAGCTCCTCCCACTCACAGACTGTATGTTTATCCGACCCATCTCCTCTGAAGACTGGAGGCTCTCTCACATCTGACTGCAGGACTAGCTTTGCCCCAGTCAGGTTAACCCTTTAAGACCTACCATAGAACCAAGTTCGCCAGAGCTTACATTATATTTTTACATGCTGTGGAGCCATTTTTGGGAGCATTTCAAGTTGCTATACATCAATACAACCATTATAGCCCAAACTTTAATAATATGTCTGCATTAGGTGCATAGTAATTACATAAATTGCAAAAAAGTGCAATAAACTACAAAAAAATTGAAAATCGTTTTTGTTTTTTTAACATATATTTCTAGTTAGAGAAATTTAAGAGGCTTATCCCTCAAAACTGTAAATACAAAAAAGTTACACAAACTAGTTTCCCACCACAGGAAATTTATTTTGAGTGTCTTCATAGTTTTCTTTTTGAAATACACCAATTTTTATATACTGCAGGAAAAACGAAAATAAATATTATAGTGCAAATTTGCAAAATAACAGCATATGCATCAAAATAAACTATTTCCAGCAGTGCAATATGAGTCTTAAGCATCCCAGAAACGACACAGAAAGTCATAAAGTCAAACATAACTTTTTAAAACACATAACAAGTAAAACACAAGCTCAGAGTCGTCTCTATTTTTTGAGGCGACTGAGGTCCTTCAACATCTGCCAGAAAATGCTGAGGATTTTCTATGAGTCTGTGGTGGCCAGTGCGATCCTCTATGCTGTTGCATGCTGGGGGAGCAGGCTGAGGGTCGCAGATGCCAACAGACTTAATAAACTGATCCGTAAGGCCAGCAATGTTGTGGGGATGGAGCTGGACTCCCTCAAGGTGGTGTCGGAGAGGCGGATGCTGTCCAAGATAAAGACAATGTTGGATAACACCTCCCACCCACTCCATGACATGTTGGTCAGTCACAGGAGCTCGTTCAGTGAGAGACTGAGATTACCGAAAAGCACCACTGAACGACACAGGAAATCATTCCTGCCTGTGGCCATCTCCCTGTACAACGCATCCACTTAACACACTGTTTGCTGCTACAACTACACATGTTTCTTTTCCAACTATTTATTTATAAGTGACTTATGTATGTATGTATGTATGTATGTATATATATGTATATATTGTACTATTCTTAGTTAGCATATTGTCTGTCTTGTCTTAATGTTGGTTTATAATGGAGCACTGTAACAAAAAATAATTTCCCCCAGGGATCAATAAAGTATTCTGATTCTGATTCTGATTCTGATTCTGATAAGGCCCCGATCGTAAAAAACTACATTTCCGCAAAATGACGTCACTTCCGGTTTCGGGCAGGTCATGCGGTCATGTGATAGTTCGCGCTGATGGACGTAGGAAGTGTTACAAACAGCTGATGGATCGGCGAAGCGTGTTTCTGGAATATCATGTTTTTGTTGCTGCAAGTGATTTTTATGCAGTTTTTGCAAAGCTATATGTGGAAGGAAACTGTGACCTAGGACAAGCTGATGGCATAAGATGTAAGTACAACTCCTCCAGTTTCATATGCAAAAAAAATTATTGCGCTAGCTTACGTGGTTGCAGAGCTACCGGGATTTAAAAATAGTTACGCAAAACAGAGCGTGCCCGCTCCGATCGGCTGTAAAGGGTTAAGGTAAGTGGGCTCGCTGGGTGGCTGGCTTACACTGCTCTGAGCTTGTGCAGCCCCGTCATCCCTTTCCCCACATTCCTTTTTCAACTGATCCCTAATGGTCTGCCCCACCTGTTGAGCTATATGTGTTATCAGGTCATTTAATGCTGGGTTTGCTGTGGCTGAAGGGTCTGAGAATGAGTTACCTTTACCACTACCGGAAGATGTTCAACCAAGTATGCGAGTGGAACAGAAAGCTGGGGAGCCTGCACTACGAACTGGTGTACTAGGCAACCCCTCAATTACCTTCCCTCTTCCCATGGCAAAGCTGAACCCGTCACTTGAACCTTTTTCATCATCCATTGTTCTAACATATGTACAATGCAAACAGCAGAATTAACTTTACCTTGTAAACAACAGTCCAAAAAAGGTGCAAGTGTTTCCTAGAACGCTTGGGATTTGTGTTCAAAGCTTACATTACATTGTCCATTAAAGCAACCTCTGGTGACCAAACTGATGTTGATCGTGTCTCCGCGAACCACAATGAGCAAGTCTGAAGTCGTGTGGTTCCGGGTCATGGCACCACTGTAGCCGGACTGGCCTTAAACTCTTATTGCCGTTAGTTCTCTGCGTTGTGTTGTGCGAATGACCAGAGGAGTCAGCTCTCACTTTGCCAGCTGGGTGGATTTATTCTCCCAGAACCGTTTAAAATAAAAACAAAACAGTACAGCAACTTCACTTTACTGGACTTCTGCATGAACACCTCTCCTCAGCGGGGCCTCCACACGACTGAGGAAAATAGCGCGCAGCTACAGGAAGTGACTTCGTGGGAAGTCAAAGGTCACACAAACAAAATAAAAGCTCCCAAAATATAAATACAGAAAATAAACATATATAAATAAACACATATACATAACCAATACTGACAAAGCAAGATAACACTGCAGGATGGATCCTTGGTGAAATATAAATTATTTTTTAATACACCCGTTACACACACACCGTGTGGTGTGACACAGTTTAACGTCTCATGTTTGTTGTGTGTCAATTTAAGTGTCAATCTCATCTCCTCCTGCACATATCGTTAGCTTCATAGCATAAGTGCCTAAGTCATTGACTTAGTCAAATGACTTAGGCAATTATGCTATGAAGCTAACGATATGAAGCTTACACACATACACACATTATATCATGTGACTTGATAGTGATTCTGGAACGAGAGATGTGAAGTCTGAGATCCTTTTTAATTTAAAACACGTGAATGTTGGTCACGCTGCCCGGCCTCATCCTCTTCCTCCACAGGACAGCTTCCATCCACAGCTCTTCTGTTTCTATCTGTTTCTGTCTGTATGTGGAGTGTAAATGAAGACCGACACTACCTGCTGCCTCTGATCAGGTCAGGATAAAATCGAATCTGCTGTCACACCAGGGCCTCAAACAGTGTGACAGTGATCATCTAATGCAGTGGTTCCCAACCCCCGGGTCCGTGAGTCGTTTGGTACCGGGCCGCGAGAGTTGAGGCTCAGGTGTGAAATGTATGGTTTTCAGGGTTTTTATCGGTTTTCAGCGTTATTTTGTTATTGTTTTTATCGTTAACTCGGTTTTCCTGGGTCTTTTCACGTGTGTGATGAATAGATCTTCTTTTTTCCGGTACTGGTACTAGTTTTATTTTGTTGTATTTATCCGCGACACCTTAAAGGCCGGTCCGTGAAAATATTGTCGGGTCCAAAAAAGGTTGGGGACCGCTGATCTAATGTGACACAGTCACCACACTACACAAAATATTGCTTAGCCCAAGACCGGCGCTAATTTAACCATGTTTAATGACTACCGACATCTAGTTAGGATGCCTCCCTTTTGCTTAGCTTGCTGCCACGGCAACCTGGCTTCAGATAAATCACTCACTGGACGGACAGACGGACGGATGGATAAGACAAGTGATATCTTGCCCTCCTCTGAAAGAAAACAAATAAAAAGTCTCTCAGACCTGTTTTGGAAGATGCGGAAGTGGAAGATGCAGACACGGATCAGTGTGTAACTTTTATGATTCAGTCCTTCCTTAATAATGAGGAAGAACCTCATTATCTTTGAGGTTCTTCCTTACTCGTGTTATGCTGGTATTGATCTTTTTGCCTTCGTTACCTCCTGGTCATTCTGCCTCTATCTCCATCTCTTTGATCCAACATCATAAATCCCTTTAGTGTCAGAATACCAGAGACTTCAGGTTAATCGCTGACATTTAGAAACCGCACTAACACTCCGTGTTAACACGCTCTGTGCTGTGTGACCCACGAGGTTCAGAAGTCCTCTTTCTTAAAGGACAGCAATCAAAGTGACATCTACTAGATGACAGCAGCGAGTGATGTCTGTCACCCTCCTCAGAGACATCCACGCCCCTCAGACTGCTTCTGTCCTCTCGAATAAAGGTCTCTGAGGGAGTGTGCATGCCTGTAATCAAGTTATACTGTGAGTCACTTCTGTTAAATGTCAGAGCTGATGGACGTGCAGTCGCGTCTCATTTTACTCCCTGCTGAGGAAACTAGGCTTCATTATCAGAGCGATAACAGAGATAATTACTTATGTGACGTCTCATGCAACAGATTCATAATTACTCTTTTCTCCATACATGCCGCAGAGCCACAGCGTTGCTCCTCTGCTTCAGTCCAGACTTAATATCTCAACCATGCATCCTCATGAACTTTGAGTCCTTTATAAGTAATCCTTATGATGGGGTTGTTCTCCGGCTCTATTTTCTGTCACTGTGAAACAAATCCAGTTTGGGTAATCTGCTCCTTTTTCCTGATGCAAAACGAATGACATCGCCATCATCCTCAGCAGCACGTGATGCTGTCATTCTGCTGAGATCCTCCAGAGAAACAAATCTGGTACTGACCAGTTAGGTGGCATCATTTCAGAACTGTGAGTGTCATGCTTAGCCAAAGATTCGGCTCAGTGTCACAGGTTTAATGGTGAAGCTAAAGTGTCATTCATGAGCAGGTAACTGCAGATGTGATTCAAGACAGGTGAAGAGCAGGCAGGTAAAAGGTACAGAGGAGCCCAGCAGCAGTTACCAGAGAACAACCGTGAGAGCGGGATTAAAGAGCACAAAACTCAAAGACGAGGGAAAAGACTCCTTAAATACGTGAGGTGATGGTGGATGCAGAACAGGTGCGAAGGCTAGCGTCTGGGAACTGGTTAGCTCCACCCACAGGTGTGCCGGTTAGCAGAACCAGCCCACAACTCCACCTGAGAGTAGAAAGTAGAGAGAGTGAGAGGATGAGAAAGAAAGAAGGGGAAAGAGGAGAAACCTCAGGCCTGCCATCACTGTGATGCTGATGAAAATTTGATGCACTTCATCCCCAAAATAACAAGAAACACAACAAACTTCTGTTGACCTAATGTTAGAGTCTGTGGGTACATGCAGCCCTGTTCTGTGCCAGGAAATGGCCTGAACTCCCCTCCATGTCACACACATGCCTCCACTACCAGCTGGTTCGGGCTCAGTGGGCGAACATCCTCTGGAACCAACACAGGATTTGTGGGAGGCATAAAGACCGTAAACTCATCAGGACAAATGAGGATCATGAATGCTGCAGTTCATTCTGTTTGTCATGATTATGGTCAGTTTGTGAGTGCTTCAGCAGCCAGGCTGGTGGGTTAAACTGGCCAATCAGAGCGCAGTCTGACACGGTTCAACACTGAGTGTCACCTGAGGGAACATGTTTGGGAATAAATACGGACAAATGCACACTGATGGGCTGTTTTTGCAGATTGACCTCACCTTCATTTGTAGCCCTGCCCAAAGCACACCTGCTCGCTCTAAATCGTGACTTTTACTGTTTTATGGGAAACGTATTTGATGAATATTTGCAGTCTGCAGCCTTCTTCTAATAATTAATCATTTCACTGAAACAATGGAGGAGTTTTTTGCACTTGGTTCTTTTTTTATTAGTACAAAACTGCCTTCGTGCAGTCCTTTAGTAGAATCACTTATAAAGATCTAATAACCTGAATGTATAAGGACTGCTAACTGTGAGTGGGTTTCTGAGCTGATTGCATGAGTGGAATCAGGGGTGCCTTTGTGTTCTTCATGACACCAGGTTGTTGACTCAGCTGCTCTGTCACATTTTTTTGAAACTTTCTCACTGTGTTCAGTCTCCTCCAGCCGCTGATCCAGTCCCGGCCCGCTGGGACTGTTTCTGTGGCCGGGCTGCTCGTTAATCCACCAGCTGCCTGCTCCAAACGTCCCCACTGGCGCTCTGCCTCAGCTCTCATCTGGACTCGAGACTTAATTCTTCCTAAACCCTAATTAAGTTCTCCATGATTTTATTTTTTCTGAGCTCTGGCCTTGAGGTGAATTATTTCTTCAATTAAAAAAAGACTAAACAAACCATTATGTAAATATCTAAATAAGTCATTCTTGTGACCAGAAGGTTTTCTTCTCATCCAGCTGCGAGGTAACGCTTACGCTCTGTGGTCAAATCAATCTTCTGTCTTAATTATGTTGTTTTTCAATGGTTCCAATTCAAACCTCAGTGCTGTCCTTCAGGTGCCATTTAATTAAATCTGGATGATCTCCATAATTGTAAATGCTCAGATAAGCAACAGACAGCTGTACGTGAAATTTCCACCAGCAAATGATTGACAGATACAGATAAGCTGGGTGAGAAATGGCACAGCGAGCAGCTAAAGAGAGAAAAGTAAATATGTGCTGAGCACATTTAAAGGATTTGTCCTCAAGTATTTTCTGCCCATCAAACAATGAATCAAGAAAATAATCAGCAAACATATCAAAAATCACCGGAGCTCCATGTCACACCTCAAAAACAAGCTCAGGTTTTACCTGAACACATAAAAATGAAGAAGACTCACTCAGACTCAGAGTTGTGTTTTCCTGATTACATTTGAACAGTTTTTTCCTTGAGTTCCCTGCAGGTGGTTTCCAGTTGGTAGAATATAAAATGAGGTGCAGGAAACAGCAAAATCATTACCAGCTGCAGAACAACAACACACAGAATCATTCTCCAACCCTGCTTCTTTAAGTCTCAGGAAAGTCTGACGACCACCGTGTGGTAGAAACTCCTCACAGAACCACTGTGTGTGAATGTTACTGCTGTCGTCACACTGAAGGGTTTCATTGTGTTCAGAAGGTTCTGCAACATCTCCTGGTTTATGTCAACCTTTCAGATTTCAGGAACCAAGGTTATTCCTGCAGAGACTGTGGTGGCCTTGGGTCATCTCACCCACACACTCGGGAAGAAATGAATCTATTTTAAATGGGAAAGAAGACAAAAGATGTTTCTACAGAGATATAGAGACAAAATAAAAGATGGGAGGAAAAGTGTGAGAAGCAGATGAGAGCAGGGAGGACATGAAGCCATCAGCTGTTACCCACACACTGAGCAGTTATGGGAGGGACCGGGGGAGACCGGAGAAGACTGGACACTCCTCCCAGCGTTTAGCAGCATTAGTGAGTCGTATTAAACATCCATTCACACCACAGTCTTACTGTCAGTAAGTTACTGCGGTTCATTTTTACACGGCATTTGAAGGATGACATGTTTCATGCTTGGTGAGGATCACAGAATCGATTACAGCTGGGAATAGATCCGTTTCTTTCAGCCTGGTGTGCACAGCAGTCCTTTAACATGGCTCCATGAGTCAGGCCCACTTTATACCTCCACCTCTCATGTCTCTGACTGCATTCAGGAGATATGATTACATTTACCCTTCCTGTTTGAGGTGCATAACCCAGAGGCTCCATTCAGTTTGGTGGTCAGCTACATTCAGACTTTTAATTTCAGTCTCATTAAACCTCCTCACATGAAGTGTGCAGTTTACAGTGGCTTTGCACATGTCAAGGATAAATGTAGAAATATATTTCTGCCTGACAGAAAGCTCCTAACACTGCGACCTGCCATCTTTACCCAGTTAAACACACTTTTCCAGTCTTTGTGACAGCATGTTTCCTGAAATCTGATGTCTAATGATGGTGACTTAAATGTTCCCTTTGGGTGGAGCGTGGGTGCAGCAGAGGCACTTACTAACCCCTGACCCTAAGCTCTGAGTCATCGTCAGCACTGACCCCAACCACAGCCTTAATCATAATCCTGGTCGCTAAATGAATATAACAAGGAGACGTTTCAGATCCTCTCACTTGTTCTTAACACACACCTATCCTACCTGCTGGTATGAGTTTACCCAGAATGCACTTCTTAAGTTTCCTGTAGTAAATGAGTAGCTTCTGCTGCTCTGCATCACAGACATGAAGCTGCTGCAGTTATTCACACTGATACTCACAGAAAAACACCCCGCTGAGCTGAAACCCATCAGGTCTGTGTCAGCACCAAATCTGGATGCGACCTGTGTACTCCGCACCTGTACCTGAAAACATTCAAAGTGTGAAGGCAAATCTGCACTTGCCCTCACCATTTAGCTGTGATGTGGAAAACAAAGAGTAAGAACATATGTAAGAACATTCCTCACAACATAAAGCCTCTGAATTTTATTTGGTGAGTTTGCACTTACAGCTGCAGCTGGGGCAGGTTTCTGATCACATCCCTGCAAAAGTACACTGTCATTATCTGGCCATGATTGATCTGAGATCAATGAGCTTGTAGTATTAATGCTGAGTCAGAGCACAGCATGCAGCTCAGAGAGCTCCAGCAGGACCATTTGCTCTTGTTGAATGATGCCTTTATTGGTTAAAGGCCAGCCTGTGTTTTCCTAATTTATGAAGCAGCATTAATGCAGTCTGCAACAATAACTAGCTCAGAGGTCAGCGCACAGAAACCAAAGAGCCGAGTGGATAAAGTAAAGAGCAGCAGCTGGATCAGAAACCATCCTCTCATGTCTGATTAGTGGCTAACATCGTATACCTGCGCTGCCACAGTACAAACACTAATGCATTATGGGTCGTGTCTGCTTGACCTAGTGACTCCTGCCAAACATTGCTGCTCACGAGTCAGTCGTCACTCGTCGACCAGCGGAGGGCCGATCTTCCTGCCGCGCACTCTGGAAGGATGGATAAGCAGTTCTCATGGGGCCAACGCAGAGAGACACGAAACCATTTCATCGTTTTGGGAATGATTCGTTGTACAGTTTTTATCAGTTTCACAAAAACCTAGCCATTTCTACCTCATTTACTTTAATGGTGCACAGACCCAGGCCACTGCGGAGCCATCCCTCTGAACCGAACTTTATCATAGAGACATAATTTCAAACTTTGGACTTTTCTTGACTGAATCTGTGATTTCAGATTTATTGTATTTTCATAGGAGCACTTTAAATTTCATGTCTGTTTTGTGTTTCCTGTTTTACTTTGATAGACTCGCGTCCTGTGTTCAGTGTTTTGAGTTTTTCTTCCCCCTCGTCTCGTTAAGCCAGATTAGTCCCAGCTGCGTTTGCCTCCTGTCGCCCATTCCCTTCTGTATTTACGCCCCGTGTTTTCCTGTGTCCCTTTGTTGTGTCGTACCCTCACAGTGTGTTTCCTTTGTGCTCCTGGTATTACCCAGTTTAGTTCCCTGGTTTCTTAATTTTTTGGTTTGAGTTTCTTGTTTCTGGTTTTTGGTTTAGTTTTCTGTATTAGAGTTTTTTTCCAGCAATAAAATTGCCATTTTGAGTCTGTCTACGAGTTCTGCGTTTGGGGCCTTCATCATGTCCTGCCTCACATGACAGAAACTGCAAAATCCTCTAAAAAAATGTCTTTTTTCTTCTACATGCATGATACATACATACCCCACACTCAGAAATGATAAAATCTTTGAGCTGAATCTCTGAACAGGAAGTGAAAGAGTATATGACTTTACTCAGTTCTGCCAATGTCATTATAAATCTATAAACATACATATCTATAATAAGACGTGTGCTAGACTTTCAAAATAAAAGCTTCAAAGTAAAAGCTTCTCGTGTAAATGATGTGAATGAAGCTGAGTTTGAAGTCTACCTTGCGCTGTCCCTCAGTAGGTACAGTTATGACAATTATTGTGAAAACACAATGTCTTCAACTATATTTATTTATCTTGTTCAAGCAAGCACTTTGGTGACAGTAGGAAGGAAAAAGTCCCTTTTAACAGGAAGAAACCTCCCAGCTCAGAGACGGGCGGCCATTAGGAGTGGGGAGGGGAAGGCATGCTGTGAAAGAGAGCCAGAGATTAATAATCACTAATGATTAAATGCAGAGAGACGTATAGACTGTTGGAATTGATATTTTTTATATTGTCATTTGTGCTAAAATATATAGATATATAATCATTGCCTTTATGTGTCCTAATATGGCTCTGAAGAAAAAGCCAGACAGTCAGAGGATTTATTTTCAACCTTCTAACATTTCCTTTATCTGTGTCTGTGCTGACAAAATGTGATTTCTTTATTTAGAGTGCAGCTTAGTCCAGAGATGAGCTATGTTATACATTTGGAAAGCACCGTGTTCTGTTTCTTTTAAAGTGCAGGACTTCACACCTTTAAATATGCATTTGAGACCTATTGAGACCTTGCAAGTTCCTGTTTTTATAGTTTAGCAAGACGCTTATTTCTGCTTTTCTGCATACCTCATACACACAGTTTAAGTTCATTGAAAGGTCGTATCTATGTATAGTATGGCTAGAAACAGGCACACATTAAAACTTGTTTTATTAGTTTTAATCTTTTAACTTTATGCATCAAGCAAAAATTAAATTATCTGCAACATTCTCTGACTGGAAGAAATTTGTTTAATATTTAAACCTATTTTCTGCACATTCCAGCACATAAAATATATATATTTTTGTGTTTACACTCAGTCTTTCAAATAGATGCAAGTAAAACACAGCAGAAAATAAATAAAGTCAAAGACTAGCGGTCCTGTTGCTCTATTTTCACCTGTAAAGCAGGAGTAGGGTAGGCGGAGGTTTACCCTGGTGCAGGTGTGCCGCAGCGGTCAGTGGAAGAATCCGCGAGTTTCTCTGTGAGTTTCCCATTACGTCGGAGCGCACTCGGTGTTTGCTTGGAAGTTTAGGGCTTTTTTTTGCTGTAAAAAGAAGTTTTCTTCCCACGCACAACAGACACTAATGTTTTTGTCACTTTTTATGGAATCAAACTCAAAGTAAGGTCAGTACTTCCACGCTTTAAACGCTGCACGCTCATACTATCTGCCGCACTCGATATGTTATCCATTGTTGATCTGCACACAGCTGTTGTCACGAACGTCGCACTTGCTTACGTCACTGTCGTGAGACATTCTCGCAAAAAAATCACGGTTTTAGTAACACAGTAACGCAGCGTTCCTACGGGAAAGTAACGGTAATCTAATTACCGTTTTTGCAATAGTAATCCCTTACTTTACTCGTTACTTGAAAAAAGTAATCGGATTACTGCCCATCTCTGGTGTCTATGTGGTTGCTTTCAGTAACAGGTTCTGTTTACCAGCAGAGTTGACTTAAACCCAACATAAACACATTGAAGAAGAAACACCCAGTGCATCATGGGAATCTCATATTTAAGGGAGGATTCAGGGTCACCTGACCCAGCTCTAACTATATGCTTATCTGAAGTATAGCACGTTGTTCATATGTGGCTCAAATTTCCACCTATCACACGCTTTACTTCATAAACCTCTAAAGAAAGGTTGGGCCTCCGTGGAGGCTGAGTCAGGGAACAGTGTCTCCGTCTTATTTCATGGTTTTAAATGACATCCAGTACATCTGGTTTGGAAAAGCCAGGACTTCCAAAGTGTGCGTTTAAAGAGAGTGGACCCGGCAGACAGAGACAGCATGGACAGAGATTTTCATCTGTCTATGAAAAAAACAGGAACGTGGCTTTTCTGTCTTGGCTTTGAAAATAAACGAATCTCAAATTCAACTCCTTTGTGATTTAGCAGCAGTCTGTGGGAATATAAAAGGTATTAAATGGTTTAAACCTTACAAAGTACTTCGTGTCATTTTTAATCTGTATCCTGTGTTTTTTGTAGAATACCGATACACCATCTGAGCTATATGAATCATGTAAGAAAATATGCAGAATTCATCACAGAGCAGAAAATAAAGCTGTCAGGAAATGCTTGTCTACAGCTGAATTACTCCATACAGCCGCAGCCCAGCTAAGACAGAGTCAGAAGAGGAAATGAGGGTGACAGTCGATTGGAAATCTTATTGATTTCAGCTCACGCTTCTTTCACCAACAGGCACTTTATTACTGTTTGTTTGCAGGTGTGACGTGGGAGGAAGAATGAAGCTCGTCGGCACATAAATTAGATGTATGTGTCATCATCCAGCAGCTCAGACACACAAACACAGCTTTGGCACCATCAGAGAGGACGCGGGGAGCCTGATTTATGAGTGCACAGCACGGAGTCGATGTCACTTTGAGTTTAATTGTGGGATTTTACACGCGTATTAGAGCTGAATTAAATTCCTTTCCTCTGACTGACTTCTTTAAATCAACCACTGCTACTATGCTGCTGGTGGAAAGTTTATCTAGCAGCTACAGTCCACTCTGCACTCATAAATATTTTACCAAACAGCCTTCGTGGCTTTCGGTAAAGAGGAGCTCGTGGATGGGGTCATATTCAAGGTCTGTGAGGAAGAGCCTGTGCTTAATGTTTAATCTGAGCGTGCAACATTTAAGGATCGGTGACACCAACCTGAGACCCCCTGAAGGTCTGTTTGCAGTTCATCTTGGTTGGTCGCATGCTGTGTCTCCCTCCATGCAGTCACCAACCTTCCCAATATCCTAGATCTTTCCCTCTTACAGTCTGCCTTGCTCAGGTTCCTCAGATTACTGTTTCCCAGTTCAGTGCCTCTGCTCTCCTCCCTCATGGTGGAACTACTTTACCTCCAGACCACAGTTCAGACAGTCCACTCTGCTCCAGCCGACAAACCCTGCCCGGTCTGCTCTTTAAAGCGGTTTTGTCTACACTCCTCCATCCTGCCATGGCCCTCAACATTTTATTGTGGATGATAAGATCGTAGGCAGAAGTAGTGCACCGTGCCCATTCCAAGCCCCCAGGCTCTTAATGTTTCCATGCAGTAACTGTCCTTCATCACTTTTTGTCTTCCTGATGTTTCAGCAGGCTCAGTCTGGCTCTCTGGTCCACTTCAGCCTTTAATGAGCACTTCTCAGATTTTGGCTAAAAGTTGTTCCCTGTTAGAGTCACAGCTGGTCCACTCTGTGTGTAAAGGGGAGGGACACGTCGCCGCTGTCAGAGCTGGAGTCAGCTCTGACAGCGGCGGCCTACAGAGTCAGATCAGGTCACTTAATCAGAGCAGAGGGAGAAGAATTCAACAAGAACAGCGAGCAGCATTCAAACACATTCACAATGACACCTCCAGGTGCTAACAGAGATCTAGAGTACAGGTCTGAGCAACACAAAGAGAATGTGGCACATGAATGAAGCCTGCTGATAAAGTGACAGTTCCTGAGCCTGGTGGACACTGACGCAGTTTTTACAGCTGTCATTTTATTTGATTTTGTTTTCATGCTGAGCTCATCTTACTTTTACAACAAATGCAGCAACTTTTCTTCTTAAATGTCTTTAATCTTCGCTCCCGTTTCTATGCACTGATATCACCATTGGGTGAGTCCAAGTTTATCGATCTTTGAATTTATCTGATCATGGCTTCTTCTTTCTTTCAACAAAAGTTTGGAGTTTAAAAAGTTTTGGGATTATTTGAAGAATGAGCCACAGTAATTAATAAAAGGTGGAAGAAATAGGCCTTTGACTGTTTAAAGAGAACGTGATAATGAAAATAGGCTGAAAGAAAGCAGACAGAGTAAAAAGGTACAGCGAATCAAATCAGGCATCTGAAAGAGGCATCACGCTGAGCTTTGTGGCAACAGTATGTAAATGTGAGTCATCAGTCCCAATCATCTTCTCCCTGTGAGGAAAAACTGGAAAAATATAAATGCAACAATTCAGCTTTCTACCTCTCGCCACCTACGTGGCACAGATGGTGTTTGCGAAGACATTCAGAGACCAAAATACTTCTGCAGCAATCAGACTTTGAGAACTTTTGGAGAAAGAAGTCAAACTAAGTTTGAAGAGGCCTCCGTGTGGAAGTCTCCTCTTACCAGCATTCAGTCACATGTGAAGCTCTGGGCTCTGTCAAACTCGCCCCCCCCCTCCCCCTCCTCAGAGAAAATGATTGCTCCTAACTATGAAAATATTTGTGTTAGTGGGAAAAGTCGAACCGGAGGGAGGGTAATGGGGGAAACAGTAGCTGCTTTGAGACAGCGTGGTGGGCGAAATTACAACGAGGAAAGGTAAGAACAAAAGTCTGAAGCTCTGAAGAGAGCGGAGACACGAGCCATCCTGTTGGTGACCTTTCAGAGGTCACTGGAGGCTCTGCGTTACTGCCTGGAAAAACGTTCAGAAATTAGGCCCTAAGTCTGCTTCTCTGTGCTCTTCATTGTCCTCAGCAGTGCCTGAAACACCTACACAGCTGTTCCTGCTTCCAGAGAGACTGTCTGCCAGCAGGCTTCATGTAAACACATTGTCCGTCCAAGTAATCGTTTGAACATGTGACACACGACTTGTGACATGTACTCATGCACGTCTGCAGAGGAGCGTCTGTGAGCGTCCCGAGTACGATGACGTTTAAAGAGCAGATGCTCTTCTATTTTAATCAGGCCCCTAACTACAGCCCGACCTTCCTGCACGTCCTTTAATGCTGCAAAGTGAAAACCTTAAAATGTGTTGACACGATTCAGAGAATGTGCCTCGAGTTTTGCAAGTCCCGCACCCCAGAGGCGATGGATCAGGGCTGATGGCCTCCTCCAAAATTAAAAGTTCTGTCTCATCAATGCAGGTAAAATTTCCACAGGTGAGACGAACCAGGAAGCACATTTGAAGTGAAGAGGAAACGTCAAACATTTAAAAAGCTAAAGGTCATCTGCTGATCCTGGGAGCTGTGCCGTGTATGCTATTCGCGTGATAAAGGACATGATAAAGATTTCAGATCCTCACAGAAATCATGTTTACTATGTCAAAAACAAGAATAAATCAAAGAAAGCAAATGATGTAGATCTTTAAAATAAACATGGCTTTAACTAAATTGCAGCAAATGCAAACTGAGTGTTTCAGAGGCAGCATCCTTCCCGGAGAAGACAGACAGGAAACCTGTGAGTACGCACTCCCAAACAGGTGAGGTCATTTTCTTTGAGGTGGGAGGAGCCTGAGAAAGAAAAAGCAAAGGCGGGGCACCAACCTATGCTGTGATGGAAGCTGAGCATCAGTTAGCACGAGTTAGATATCCGAGCCACTTGGATCCTCTAAATAAGAAGGAAAGGAGCTTCAGTGCCCCTTTGTTACCTCCTTCAGCAGAGGAGACACTGGAGCATCCTTCATGAGAGGAGAGGAGGATGTTGTAGTTTCAGCATCTGCTCTCACATCAGGGGAGTTTAGTGTCAGCATGAACCAGCTGCTGTTTAAAAGCCAACTGACAGCTCGCTTAAAGCGTAGGTTCAGATCCTCTGACCTGTAGCCAGGTCAGCTGATTCATATCGACACATGTGTCAGCTGTATCATTCACACAGGAAAATCAAGTTGCTCCAAGTACTGTACATCTTCACTGAGGAAGTTGCTCTAACCGGGTCTTTTTTAAGATAACAACTCTGCATAAAGTTCTGAAAACTTTCTCAGTTTCGCTGAGCTGCAACTTTGCTTGTAGTTCCCATAAACACAGATTGTCAGTGGTGTCCAGGGAATATAATTAAAGGCACAAGCTGTGAAAATGAATAAATTACCTTCCACTTTAAAAAAATCAATCTGTTTCACTTTGCAACAAATTAAAAATAATCTCATGATTAAAAAGCAAATATTTAAAAGTCCAAAACCCGAGCATGAATTCTTCCTGCTAAAGCAGAGCACACAGTGGGAATAAGTGGGAAACACTTCATTCTGTCCCTGCTGGGAATAAAAAGGTGACACTAACAAAAGAGCGAGGCAGAGGTGGTGTGAAGCGAGCTTTCATTTCAGAAACGAGAGCGAGCAGAACAAAGAGTGAGGCAGCGTTATGAATAAAGGAGGAGTTTCAAAAACAGAAAGACTCCGTTCGCTTCTTATTGTGTCTCAGCGTTTTGTTTCAGACTTTTTTGATTGCAACAATAATCAAACACGGTCAGATTCCTGCGGTTTCTCTGCAACCACAAAAGGAAATGCCAAATGAACAGCATTTCTGATAATCCACAGAGTTATTAATATTACAGCGTAAGGTGATTGCAAACAATGACAGCATGTTAAACTGTGACATGAGTGCAGAGAAAAGCAGCTGCTTCACAGATTTGATCACAGCTGTAGCGTGTTTCTGTTTCTTTAGTCATCAAAATCAAAGACATCAAATATCTGCTCACGCTCATCTTTCATGTAGTTCTTTTCTCACTGCAGCATTTTCTCATTTTTGTCTTTAGCTCCATTAATCCTGGGATGAGACTATTTTGTCATAGAAGCTCAGTTGAAGCTTCATTAACCTCCTAAGACCCGAACTCTTTCATGGCATGCATTTCTCTTTGATATTTGGGCTGATTGGGACCTGATGAACGTAAAAACAAAGAATTACCAGATTTTTTTTTACCAGATTTTTTGTTTCTAAGAAAAATGAGAGTGACATAAGAGGATATTCGTTTAAAATTTCAATAGAACAGTAGCACTATAATGTCCTCATAAGTGGATATCAGGCCCTTGTAGAGCAAAATTTAGTATTTTGGTCTAAATAACCCAAAATGTGATGTCCACATATGTGGACGCCAGGTCCTAGGAGGTTAAAATATAAATATGAAGATATCAAACGTAAGCTCTCTGCAGAGCTGGGAATATATTTACTCGTTTTACTGATTTCTTAGTTTTTGCATATTTGGCACACTTAAGATGAAACAAATTCTAATATTAGGCAAATATAACTTGACCGAGCACAAAAGGCACTTTTTAAACAAATGTACCTGTGTTTTGTGAAACAGTCAGAAACACCCTGTGTTTAATCAGTCAGTACCATTTTTAGAAAGCTGAGATGACCTCGCTGATATCTCTCAGTCTGAAAGGTTACAGAGACACGTGTAAGGCTGCGGGACTGCAGTGAGGGCCACACATGGAGGAAACCTGGAACAGTGCTGATCATTCCCGGGAGCGACCGACTGGTCTACCAAATTACTCCAAAAGTCCATTGACGACAACATGTGAAGACCTGCAGGCCTCACTTAGCTCAGTTAAGGTCAGAGGTCATGATTCAACCATAAGAAATAGGCAGGGCAAAAATAGCCTCCATGGGAGAGTCCAAGGAGAAAATCACTGCTGTCCAAGAAGAACACAAATGCTGGTCTCACATCTGCCAACAAACATCTGGATAATACTCAAGACTGATGAGACAGAAGCTCAGGAGCACTCCGGTTATGCAGCAGGATGATGATGCAAACACAGCAGCAGGTTCACTTCTATGTGACTCACAAAACAAATGTCCAGTAAAAGTCTGGACTTATATCAGACCGAGATGTTTCAGCGTGACCTTAAACAGCCGTTCATGCTGGAAATCCCTCCAATGTGTTCTGCAAAACAGAGCGAGAAGATCGAGTTTCTGTGCTGTAATCATGTGCTTCAGAAAGGAGGCTACTTACTCTGGTTGCACAGAGTAAGTAGCCTCCTCTCTGTGCTTTGTTTCTGCCTCTTCAGCTGAGCACAATCTGATTACAGCTTCTTTCTGCTAACAAGGGCGTTTTCACTAAGATTCGTCATCTGCAGCAGAATCAGGCTCAGTGATCACATGTATCACATTAACAGCATCGCATTCATTCTCTACAGAAAAACCTGCAACATGTAACATTTCATAGCATGGACATGTTAATTTTGCATGGCAGATTCTGAGGGGGTGAAGTGGGAGCTTTTTTTCAGATAGAAGAACTTGAACTGAAACAGCACAAAGATTTTGTCTCTCGCTGTCACAGAGGAATCCACAGAAAAAAGCTCAGTGACCTGTGGAGCCGCAGACCCTGGCAGTCACGGCAGCTTTGAGATGCAGATGAATAATGAGTAATGAGCTGAATAGCAACAGATAAGAGGAAGGAATGACAAAGTAATTAAATTCATTACACCAATGAGGGATGACACAGCAGGTCGACAGAGGAGGAAACATATGATGGTAATTTGTTTCAATACGAGCTGCAGATCTGTGCAGGTTTCTGTCTGTGGATTAGCTTCATTTATTAATGTGTGTGTGTTACATCTGCACTCTCCTGCACCAAACTCACAATACACATGACCTCATCATCATTAAAAACATTCCACCTTTCTGATACAAGTTACACAGACACACACACGCACACACGCACACACACACACACACACACACACACACACACACACACACACACAGAAATCCCTTTAAGCACTTTACAAACCTGTAGAATGATCCCTGACACCTCAGACTCTGTGTGAAACAGGCTGATCTAGTTATTTACAGTTTTTTCTGATGGCTTAAGCACATTTTTTGTAACTATTGGCTATTTTTGCAAAACTCTTCACACAAATAAGAAAACCTGTCACCCAATAATCAAAACATTGTAGTTCTCTTGCAAAAGCAAACACAGCTAGATTACAGTTTTTTACAGACGCTAGGACACATTTCCCAATACTTAGGTCACTTTTGCAAAACTCTTCACACAATCCTCCTAACTGACCTTCAGCTTGGCAAAGCAGTTCATTTCACATTCAAAATGCACTACAACTACCAAAACACTTAATTCAGGTCTCAAATAAACTCATTCTTCCAGAACACTAGCAAAGGTTGACAGCCGACAAACACACTTCGTCACCCACAAAACAATGACCTAAAAAACACTAACAACATGTAGCATTACACAGTGTTTTCTTGTGTAAAACAAGGACACATCTCTGTTTATAATTTCAATATATGTTACTGGAATGAATCAGACATCATGCAGAATTCGTTAATATTTGTTTATGTATTTTTATTTTTTTTGCACTAAGTAATCCCAAAATAAATGGTAAATGGCCTGTATTTATATAGCGCTTTACTAGTCCCTAAGGACCCCAAAGCGCTTTACATATCCAGTCATCCACCCATTCACACACACATTCACACACTGGTGATGGCAAGCTACATTGTAACCACAGCCACCCTGGGGCGCACTGACAGAGGCGAGGCTGCCGGACACTGGCGCCACCGGGCCCTCTGACCACCACCAGTAGGCAACAGGTGAAGTGTCTTGCCCAAGGACACAATGACCGAGACTGTCTAAGCCGGGGCTCGAACCGGCAACCTTCCAATTACAAGGCGAACTCCTAACTCTTGAGCCACGATCAAGAATTTGTATACACACCATCCACTGATACACATACAATAGTAATGCTAATCTACTCGGTCTTCTCCATTTGGCCACAGGTTCTCATCCACATCACATCTTATGTCATCTAGGGCAACACACCTAGGAAAGAATCTTCTGGCTGCCAGAATTGAAGGAGTTGAAAAATTGAAGGAGTAACACCTGTGTAGATGTTCATCTACAATGAGAATCAGCTGTGGCTGGTTAAACTGCATTTTTAGATTTAAAATATGTTTCAATAAAATATTGCTGTTGGATTTTGCTGTCTTTTCAAGTTTTGCATTGTGTTATTGTTTTGGCCATAAGTTTAACAGTTTTGAAAACAGTATGTAAGCACATGCAAAATGTCCTGTACGTACAAAGATTTTTGGCAGTTGTTGTGTCTGAGTGAGAAGATAATTCATGAAATTTGAGAGATGTAGTCATTGAATGCATTTTGTGCCAAAACAATGATAACTGGTCCTCAGTTTAGCCCACGTAGACTTCTGTTGTGCTCACTGTGTGAGGAGTTTTGCAAACGTGACCTAAGTATTGAGAAATGTGTCCTAGCGTCTGTAAAAAACTGTAACTCTTCACACCTTCGTAAAAATGGTGTTTCCGTATCAAACAGTACACACAAGCCATCATCTACTAAGCACACAATGCGCCAACTGCACACTGATGGTATGAATACAAAACACATCTGGCTTTTGCTTTCTCTGTGCACAAGGTAGGCTATGTCAGTTTGAGCTCATACTTCTGTCATAGATCCATAAGCATAGAGGGATCCAAACTTCAAGTACTGCTGTTTATTCAAACACATCAAAACAAACACAAGTGTTTATTTCCAAGTATAGGATTATTTGCAATCGCCATAATGACTATATGGGTTACTTGGTCTGCAGTGAACATGCTTCCTCTGCCCCCAGCATCTGGTCATCTAGCAATTCTGTAAAGTAACAATTTCAGTATTTTTACATCAATGGTATTGGTGTGTTTCTCATTGGCATATGGCAGTGCTACAAATCTTTGTGCGAAGTGACTGTACTAACCGATTCTCATTTCAAGATGTCCTCATGGTGCTTGCTACAGTGTAGCGGCTCGAGTTAGGCTGGACCCGTTGGCCAGCTTCCCTCAGGGTCATTCCCTGTTGATTACATGGTCCACTATTGTAGCTCTGATGTCATCAGCAATTCTATTTCTTACTCTTCCTACCCTTCCTCTCCCCCCTCCTTGTCCTCCTCTTGTTCCTCCTTGTCCGTGTCGTCCTCTTCATCCTACTACTTCACCTCCACGTCCTCTTGCTCGGCCTCCTCTTCTTCTCACTCTTCCTGCTCCCTCCATTGTACTCCGCACACACAGCTTACCTGTATTATAGTGCTTAGGCTGATTGCAAAGTGAACTAATTATCTAAAACAGTTTTCACATGTGAAAGTGTGCCAGACAGTTGTCAAAATAGTGTAAATAATGGCCGTAAATGTGTATAGTTTTGCTAGGAGTGCGTTGATCATTTGGGAATTGAGTGTAAAGCAGTGAGTTGTGTTTACAGTTCTGCAAAAAGAGTGCTGTGCAGTAGATTGTAGCTACAGGTTTGCAAAGTGTGTGTTACAAAATGGCAAACTGAGTGCAAAGCAGTGTTTGTGCTTTTAGTTTTGCAAACTCAGTGAGTGGTTTTGCTATAAGTATTAATAGTTTTAGAAATTGTGCTATATGAATCACAGTTAGGGTTTAAGTATTCAGAAAAAACTGTAATGAAGGATCCTCAATTAGGAGTCTGCTACGCTCGCTGTGATGCCATAATCATTATCATCACCATCTCCATGCAAATATTTTCTAATCTGCCATAAACATGAAGTCAGCCTAAGGTCTTTCGTTTTTACACAGGTCTAAAGGTTCCTCGGGTCTGATAACCTCTGATGGGCTCATCTGAGTGAGAGCTGGAAGTCAGAGTTTATGGAGGGTGTGGATAAGATATACAGTGTGACTAATCATCCAGGAGGTCAAAGAAATTCACTAGTTCATCGTTAATAAAAGTCCAAAGTCTGAGGCGCTCGCTTATGTCACAATCTCAGGGCGCCAAACTGTCCGACACCCTGCACGAAAGAAGGATTCACACAAATGAGCGCAAGAAAATTTAAAAGGAAGCACATTTAATAAGTGCTCACAAGCCCACTTAATGTATCATATATTGAGATATGTATATTTCCATACAATAATTAATATGTAATTAATATATACATAATATGTATGTCATTTAAGCTGCTTTGTCCTGCGATGTGTGACTGTTGTCCAGATAATCACCTGGTTTACTGGTTTACTCCGTGGTCATTTTGACATACGTGTGCTGGGGTTCCTGGGAGCTTGAGTTTTGTCTGATGTTACTTTCAGCAGTTATTCCTGGTTCATTTCAGTTCTCTGTGGTTCTTTGGATTTCAAAAGCCTGATTTTTGGCTTCTTTACTGCACACGTGACGTCTGTTTCAGGGAGCTAGACTTGCCGTGTTAGGATGCTGGACGAGTGGCGGACTCATCCAGCATGATTTAGACTGGTTTACTACTCCTTGTGTTTGATCTAAAATACATTCAGTGCTTCTGTGCTTATTGCTGTGAGGTAAAGAGCCCATAGTAATCCAGAGAAAACGTGATTAAGGATAGAGATGGAAATGTGCTAAAGGGTGTAAACAGAAGTATGTGCAGATGTTCACTGGGCGTGAGGAGGATGGACGGGATTAGAAATGAGGGCCAGCACAGAGTCAGAGAGGCTGAGATGGTTTGGACGTGCACAGAAGAGGGAAAGTGAATATGATGGAGATGCCAGGCAGCAGGAAAGAGGAAGACCACAGAGAAGATTCATGGATGTGAGCTTTGGAGAGGAGCTTCATTCAGCGCTTCAGAAGCCAAAACTCTGAAGACCACTTGCTCCCTACCGGGTGATGTGCTCAGCATCTCTGAACATAGCCTGCTAAGCTGTGTCAGAACACACAAGAGGGAAACCGGAGGAACCAGAACTGTTCGGGGTGTGGGGGGTCTTTGGGGATGGAGGCAGCTCTCTTCTGGACTCTGCGATTATAGATGCTCTGCAGAGAGGGCAGCGGGGTCCTGGTGATCTTCTCCGTGGTTGTTATCACTCTCTGCAGGCAGTGATGCAGCTGGACAGTGTGCTCTCCACAATGCAGCTGTAGAACCTGCTGAGGATCTTGGCTGACATACCAAATTTCCTCAGCCTTCTCAGGAAATACAGCCACTGCTGAGCCTTCTTGACCAGCTGCGTGGTGTTCAGTGTCCAGGTAAGGTCCTCAGAGATGTAGAGGCCCGGGTATCTTAAGCTTCTCATCATCTCCACCTCAAGCCCCCAGATAAACAGTGGCTGGTGAGGCCTCCTCTTCTCCGTCGTGTCCACTATCATCTCTTTTGTCTTGCCAGTGATGAGGGTGAGGTTGTTATCCTCACACCATGACACCAGACCGGTCACCTCTCTCCTGTAAGCCGCCTCATCTTCTCCAGTGATACGGCCGATCACTGCAGTGTCGTCCACGAACTTCAAAATTATGTTATCTTTGTTGGAGGTGACACAGTTGTGGGTGTACAGGGGGTAGAGGATGGGACCGAGGACGCAACCTTGCGAGACGCCAGTTTTTGTAATAATGCTGGCTGAAGTCCTGTTGCCGATCCTGACGGACTGGGGCCTGCCAGTCAAAAAGTCCTGTAGCCAGTCACATAGGGTGGGATGTAGGCCAAGTGTTGCCAGCTTGTGAGTGAGTTTATGTGGGATGACAGTATGTATGAGTCTTTGTTTTCCAGGTGGGAGAGTGAATAGTGAAGGGCAGCAGCGATGGTGTCTGACGTAAACCTATTGGACTGGTAGGCATACTGCAGGGGGCCCAGAGTGTCTGTGATGTTGCTCTGGATGTAGGCCAGCACCACTCTCTCAAAGCACTTCGCAATCATTGGAGTGAGTGCAACTGGCCTATAGTCGTTCAAGCAGGTGGCTGGGCTTTTCTTGGGGAGAGGAATGATGGTTGTGGTCTTGAAGCATGTGGGGACAGTGTTCTGGCTGAGGGAGAAGTTGAAGAAAGAACCTCCGCCATCTCATTGGCACATGCTTTAAGAGCCTGTCCTGGGATGTTGTCTGGTCCTGCTGCCTTGCGGGGGTTGATCCTCCTCAGGGCTTTGTGCACCTGGTCTATTGTGACCTCTGGCGGGGGAGGGGGTTGGGTGGTCTGGCGGTTCTGGCAGGTCCAGGTGATCTGTCCATAGGTTGCATTTATTAAAGTCACCAGCGACGATAAAAACAGCGTCTCTAATGCACTGATGACGTCATGGAGTTTGCCGAGCACTGCCGCGGAGTCAGCTCGCCGCGGGATGTAAACAATGGCCAAAAACACAGCTGAGAACTCTCGCGGCAGATAATAAGAGCGCCATTTCAGCATTAAAAACTCCAAGCCAACGGTCCATGGTCCTTTGGCTTGGTTCCTGGTTGTTTGTTTCCTGGTTCCTGGTTGTTTGTTTCCTGGTTCCAGGCTTGTCAGACTGATTATGTTTCATTAGTTTAATAATAAAGCAGCTTTTGAGTTTTGAGTCCTGCACTTGGGTCTCACACAAAAGCAACCCTATGATGATTTTAGAAAAGTCTCCATAACCAGTTTATAATGTATACTATATATATGTGTATATATATGTGTGTGTGTATATATATATATGTATATATATATATATATATATATATATATATATATATATATATATATATATGATGGAATAACTGAATATTTTCCATTTTATGACCAAGACAAAGAGAGAGAGAGGTCATGGCAAAGACAGTGCAGAGCTGACAGAAAACTTAACAGAAGTGTAAATCAAACAGCGTTGCCACGGATCTTTATTCCCTGAAAAAGGTTTTCAGCGCAGCAGCAGAAAGCGTGACTGCTGCTCCTGTTTTCGGGTGATCATTGGCTGCTTTGCTTCATATTTTCTGCAGTTTTCAGTGTCAGCGGATGGACTGTGGGTTCTGAGCCTGCTGCTGGCCAGCATCCATCTCTGCTCAGGCCTCCAGACAGACTTGCTCAGCCACAAACGGTTCATTTCAGGGCTAAATAATCTCATAATTTACCTGGTATTAGATGGTTTGGCCATCTCCCTTTTCCTCACAGTGTTATGTTGTTTCTGTCTTATTAAGTCTGCGTTTCTCCACAGTTCTTCTCACACAATATAACAATAAAACAGCTGCTGCACTCACCATACGGACCTCTTCTTTCCTTTGAAGCCTCTGTGGTTATAGAGCTTGTGCAGCAGCGTGGCGCATCGCTGCTTCTTTTGTTTAGACAAAAACTCTGATGGCTCCTCATTTTTTCCGGCTGTCTCGTCTCCATGATGATGCAGCTTCTGCACCCTCGCAGCACTGACACCATCCGGACCAAGAAACGGCCACATCATCTTATACAACCTATAAGAATCTGACATTGTTTCTGACCAGAATATCATCTAGTAATCACAGTTTTATTGTCTTTTCATATTTAAAATGTGTGTAAAACTGGTTTAGCGCTTCTTTCCTTTGAGTCACGTGTTTCTTTCTTTATGCTGTTTTATTCTGGGCGCCCTGTGAATGCTCTTCTCATCACACCAGTCACCCGTTAGAGATGTCCACATTACTGCAATGGCCATTTGTCATTCATTGTCACTTGAATTTATTGGAATTGGTCGTGCAGGTGAGGAATCACGCTGGCATCCATCCGAGAAATCGTTCACACACGCGCAGACGCGCACACACAGTGGGTGTCTGTAGTTCAGAAGGTGACCAGTAATGGGAAGGTTGGTGGTTCAATCCCTGTCTGCTCCAGTCTGTATCCTTGGGCAAGATACCAAGCCCGAGTTGCTCTCTCATGCCATCAGCGGTGCCTTCTCACTGTCACTGTGTTATCAAAGAGAAGGAGCTGCACACTTGCTGTTCCTTTTAGTTGACGCTCTGCGATCAATCGTGTGCAATCAGAACATTGCTTTCACTCTTTGATGACGTTCTGGCTTTTCTGTCCGTGTTTGCCTGATTTACTGCTGTGAGAACGTTCGGATACTGACCCATGATGGATGGACACTTTCACAGCACCAAGGTCAGAGAAAACATTTTTAGGGGTTTCAGATATATCCGTGCATCTGTGCTTGTGCGTATGTTTCGGTGTGTGTTAAGCGGCTGGAAGACCGCTCCCAAACATAATTAGCTCTTTAACCGGAGTATCTGAGCAGAAACAGGAGGGATTTGAAAGAGCTCAGCAGGTCCCTGCTGCTGCCAGGGACTGTCTCATGTTTCCAATTAGTCGATTCAGTAGCTGCTGGATGTTTAGTTGTAGTAAATATTACGAAGTTTCAGGAAACGGCGTCATGATTAAAAAGCCTTTTTTCCAACAGACTGTTTCATGGGTTTTGTTCTGGACATGAGAATGAAAATATGTGACACAACAACAACGAAGAAAGACGAAGGAAACACACACACACACACACACACACACACACACACACACACACACACACACACACACACACACACAGATAAGGTTAAATGCCTCCCTGCCTGTGAATTTGAGCATACATGTGAGAATCTTCTGTGGACCATTATCTCAGTCATGGCTGTGTTTCAGCTGATTTCAGGCTGTTTCATCCTGACTGCAGTAAGCAGCCTCTAGTTTCTTAGACATATCTGAAGATGGGTCCTCAGACAGTCACTTAGTCCGAGTCCTGGTGATCTGATGTGGATCAGGCTGGAGGCTGGAACAGTTCTCTGCCAGGTCGTCGTCACTGCTGGTGGGGCAGTTTCTAGGGTTGCTTCAGATGGTAAGGTCAAAGTTCACAGCAGCATTAGGAAACTACGTCATGGAAAGAAAATGAGACGAGCAGACTGAGTGAACATCCTGAGTCAGCAGGATTTCCTGATGGATATTCCAGGATGACAAAGCTGGGATTCATCGGACTCCGGTTTGATCCACATCAGATTACCCGGAACCAAAGAACCATTTTCCCACAGACCTGAAGCCCACCGAGAATCTCTGAGATTACCAACCAACAAATCCATCTGACAAATGAACACCGTTAGCTAAAAGCAGTGCTGCTGCAGTTCCTATTTTTTATAATACAGTGATATCATTTTATACCATAACGCTCATATTCTGAATGTTTTATCTTTACAACAGTATGCATAACCCAAGCACACAGTACTTAGTTTATTTATGTCTATGATTCTTTTATGTTGGTTTGGCTTAGGTTTTTTCATGTGTGGGGAACATCCTGATTAACTACATACAGCACTGTTAAAAAGGAAAAGTCCAGCCCTCTGAGTTGTGCTGCGTATGAATTTATAGAAAACTGGTAGAATTAGGAGGGAAACCTCTGGGCTGTTGAACTTTTACTGTTTCCCCTCTGATGTGGGGCAGCTGCAGTTGTGTGTGTGTGTGTGTGTGTGTGTGTGTGTGTGTGTGTGTGTGTGTGTGTGTGTGTGTTCAAATTCAAATTTCAAATTCAAATTTTATTTGTCACATACACAGTCATACACAGTACGATATGCAGTGAAATGCTTAGACAACTGCTCGTGACCTAAAGAAAAAAAGAAAAGGCTATGAATAAGATAGGAAATAAATATGAAAATTAAAAAGGGTAAATTTAACTAGGAAGGAATAAAATAAAATATATAAATTAAAGTTGAAAATAAAATAAGTGTACAACAAAATACACAATACACAGTATAGAAATATATAAGAATGTATGAAGAAATATAAATATATATATATACACAACAGCAGCTGTACAAGTATTAACTGGAAATGAAGAATATAATGACCAGTGTTGTGCAATCCACATTATTTAGTGTCTTGTGCAGTGCAAATATTATTAAAGTGATTTAAGTGATGAAGTGAAAACAATGTCCAGAATGTCCAGTGTGTGTGTAAGAACTATATGTGTGGGTCAGTACTGTGTGGTGGTGGTGGTGTGTGTGTGTGTGTGTGTGTGTGTGTGTGTGTGTGTGTGTGTGTGTGTGTGTGTTTAAGCTATTCATTATTTACAGTCAGATGAATAAGACTGGATAAAGCTGTCCTTTTGAAATATTCATCCTGCCTGAAGCTAACTTGTGATGAGTGGTTATTAGCAGAGAGCTGCTCACAACCTTAAAACCTGTCATAGAAATGCTGGTGTGAAATTTATTTATTTTAATTTTATTTAAGTATTTATTGTCATTGTCAGAGAACAATGAAATTGCGTTTGGGGCTTCCGTACAACCCGTAAATAAAATAATGAAGAAAATAATAAATACCCCTTAAAACCCAAGTGTAAATATTTAACCCAGTGTGACTCCAGTGCAATAAGACAATCCTTAGCAACAACATGAGAACATGACAAGTAATGTTCATAAGAAATTCAGACGAAGACCTGAGAAACATGACAAAGCACAACAATGCAACCCGTTCAATATTATTGTACTGTGAGATATGATATCAGATATGATAGTTATCTATTTAAGAAAGAGGGGGGGGGGGGGGAGCAGGAGGGGGAAAGAGAATAAAGATATGATGCACCAATGCAGACCAGTTCAGTGCTATTAAGAAGTTGGATATGGTTATTGTCCGTGAGAGGGGGGCAGAGAGTTCAGGAGCCTCACAGCCTGTGGATACAGGCTGTTGGCCAGTCTGGATGTTCTGGCCTGTATAGACCTGTACCTTCTCCCTGAGGGCAGCAGGTGGAAAAGGTGGCGCGCAGGGTGATGTTGGTCCCGCAGGATACTGTGCACCCTCCTCAGACAGCGAGTGGGGAAGATATTACTGATCTCTGGCAGACTTGTTCCAATAATTCTGCCAGCTTCTTTCACCACCCGCTGGAGTGCTTGCTGATCGGCCTTGGTGCAGCTGGGGAACCACACTAGAAATCCATACGTCAGAACGCTGCTGATGGCACAGTTGTAGAAGTTCAACATCAGAGATCTGGGAATGTGTGCGCTCCGCAGTCTCCTCAGGTAGTAGAGGCGCTGTTGGGCCTTCCGTGCAACTGTGCCCCAGGACAGGTCCTCGGTCACAGTTACCCCCAAGAATTTAAAACTGCTCACCCTCTCCACCGCCTCACTGCCAATGAAGAGAGGCAGATGGTTGTTATGACCCTTCCTCCGGAAATCTACAATGATCTCCTTGGTCTTTTTGGTGTTTAAGACCAAGTTATTGTCGTGGCACCATGACAAGAATTAGATGTGACCCAGAAAGCTCTGGTGTTTGAAGTCATCTCAATGAAATGGACCACAGACAGCCAGTGGTTTGCTCACGGTCTGCACCAGCTGAAATCTATTTCTGAAGAAGTCACAGCCAGGTCACAAATATGAATTTCATTTTCAGAGCTGGGTGGACGGAAAAGAGCTGCAGAAGTCAGAACTCATAAAACTCTATAGATATATTCAAATTTTGACTTTAATCGCCAAAGCATTCATACAGAGAGAGACAGGCCACACGCAGATGTGTTTTTGAAGCTGGAGCACAGGGGTGGGGAACTCCAGGCCTCAAGGGCCTGCAGATTTTAGACGTGTCAGCTCATTTAAATGGCTAAATGACCTCCTCAACATGTCTTGAAGTTCTCCAGAGACCTGGTAATGAATTAATCATTTGATTCAGGTGTGTTCACCCAGGATGAGATCTATAACCTGCAGGCCCTTGAGGCCTGGAATTCCCACCCCTGCTGTGGCGCGTCATTAATGCGGCGTGACAGCACTGCCTCCTCAGAGCTCATCTCTCATGCATGCAGCTGCTGAGGTTACACACTCTGTGCTTTAAAACTTCAATATTTCCAAAGCATAACCATTTTGGTGCTTGCTGACCTCCAACCCACCAATAAGCACTCTGACAGTGCAGACTTCACAGGGCAGCTCGCTTGTCTGCACAGGATTTCCTTTTGAGGTAACACTTTTGTGTTTTCAATCGATTCATTTTTTAAACTAATTTTTAAACATTAGAGGCATAAAACAATTACTGTTGGTTCATTTAATGGTAAATGAATAAAAATCCAAACACCTGGTGTCTGAGAACATCATCGGGTCTCCATGTGAAGACAGAGCAGCTTGGCTGCTTCTTGGCTCTGACTCTAAACGTCGGTGGACATGTTTCATCCCAAACATCTTCCTTTTCAATGTGCTTTGATGGTGGAAGCTGCCACGTCAGTCCAAAGTCGAAACCGCTCAGTGACCCCTCATGCCCCGTGGAGGGGGTACAGTCATCTTGAAAGAGAACACAAGTGGTTCACTCACGGTCTGTAATTTATTGAAGATTTATTAGAAGTATTTGAAGTATTTGCTTAATTGTTTACTAAATGTTTGAGGTGTGAAATAAACCGCAACCGCAGTTTGAAAACAAAATATGGGTGTGTGTGGTTGGAGGATGTGGTTGTGGTTGTGGGTGGGGGGGGGGGGGGGGGGGGGGGGGGGGTTTAGGTGGTGGGGGGCGCAAACATTTTTCTTGTAAAACAAAGGGGGGCCTAGCAAAAAAGTTTGGGAACCACTGGGTTAGTGTATTGTGTTTTGCCCGGTCTCATGTGTCTGTGTGTGATTAGTCCGAGCTGAGTTTTCCCTCGCTAGCCTCTTGTATTTCTTCCTCGTTCCCTGCTGTTAGTTTTGCCCAGCTGCCCGTTTAGTTCATGTGTTTCCTGTCATAACCCAACGGTTTTGCCCAGGGAAAGGACTCAAAAGCAGACTCACAGGTGAGCAGTTCAGGAAAAGCTTTATTTAACTAAGGAAGCCACAAAAGAGGGAAAGGTTTAGGAGGGATGCTGAGGGACAAGCTGCCGACAGGTGTGGGGAACAACACGGGGGAACCGTGGAGGGTCTATAAGGAGACGAAGAACAATAATTAAAACGAGATTATGAGTTATTGACTGGGGGGGATGACTGGAGTTAGTAATTGTCCTTACTTAAAAGGCCCGATACAGAGTGCACTGAGGAGGGGTGGTCCGGGGGGGTCGAGGCAGGCCGAGGGCAGGTAACCGAACAGGAGAAGTAGCCAAGGATCACCAGGACAGGTAGGTGAGAACACTCCAGGCAGCTCGAGCCACGTCAACCTCTGTACACGGAGAGATCATGAGTTTAAGAAAACTAGAGGCCAAGTTACCGCCGGATGGCACACAATGAACTAGTGAGGCATGGTAGACTGCTCAGGGTTTAAGAAGCCCTCCTGCTGATTGCATGCAATGAGGTCCAGGTGGGCTCCACCCCAAAGGGGAGGAGAGGGGACCAGCAGCCACAGATGGAAACTCCCACGGACCATGACAGTTTCCCAGTTTGTTTTGTTCTTTTGGAGTCCAGCAATAAAACCGAGTTTTGAGTTAAATTCCTCCGGTGAGTCTGCATTTTAGGTCCTTTCTGCCTGTCGCACACAGCAAACATGACAGCACCGTGCAGCAGCCTGCCTTCCATCAATCCAGCCACCTTCACATGTATGAGAAGTTTCTCCATCCATTCACTGATGGTTACAGTTGTCAGAGTGGTAACTGTGTCAGAGTGGTAACTACTCCAGCCTTAAAAAAGCCTCTCAGCTGAAGTTCTCTCTATGTACCTACCTGCTGTCTCCATCTGCCTCCTCCAGTGTACCAGCCCTCTCCTCCACAGTCACAGAGACAAGCATTCACTGTGGAAAACACACCTGTGTGGAGGGAAGCTTACCTGTGGTTGACCTCACGTACCTGCCTCTCCTCAGACCAACTGTTTCTTCCCGTGTCGATGGAAACCTTTGAAACCGGTAATCTGACTCTGTGTCCTATTTTGAGATCCTGAAATTTACTTTTATCGTGAAATCAATATTTTATTACAGAATTATTAAATTAGTTTTATGCACCATCCTCCAGAAATGATGCACTTTTACTTCAGTTCGTGAGTCAGGCTGACGCAGTTGTAACCAAAGAGGTTAAATTATAAACTGCACTAAATCAAACCTCTGTTTAGAACAAACTGGAGTTTGTGTTCACTTACCAAGGCGTCAGTCTGCCTTCATGAAGTCTAATCTTGACTGAGTTATCGGAGTCAGAGAACCAGAATGGCACTTAATGGATGAGGATGACATGCTCAGAAATTATCTGTGGCGGGATATGAGAGAGGGAGACGGAGACAGCAGAACGAGACGCTTTCCTCCTAAAACAAGCTCCTGACTGATGTTAAAGTTTTGGCTGTGAGACGACCGGGACGCATGCAGGTGCTCTCTTCTGGCTCCTTTACCTGCCTTCGGAGCTCATCATCCTGCTGCAAGCAGGTATAAACTGTTGTGATCTGCAAGAACAAAAGAGTTCAGAGGGATGGTGAGTGCTACACTTGATGGACGGGCTTGTTTGTGCTGCGAAGGACGCTGGGCGGGGCTAAAGCACAGTTAATAAAACCACCACAGAAAAACTTTGATTCGTATATCTGATGTTTAACAATTGTGTGAGCAGGATGTGTTTGTGACCAGCTTTAAGTCAACACAGCCCAGTTTGAGACCACAGAGCTCATTTCTCTGAGCGTAACTCCAGCTCTTCACATGCTGACTCAGAGTGAGCGGACGATTGTGTCGGTATTGTTTCTTTGCTCATTCTCATCGTTTGCCATCTCCGCTGAAAAATAGTGGGTGGGACCTCGGCTCGGCCTCGGGCCATCTATCCAGCTGTCATGCACCAGACACAACTTGTCAAATCTTGACAGACAGAGAAGGATGATCTTTGTCGCTAGGCTTTAGTGTTATTGTTAATTATAGTTTGGCCTGAAGGTGGAAATCATTGTCATGCAGTATCTGGAAAGTTTGACACATGAGAAAATGATGTGTGTCGTTGTAGAGGCCTGCGGGTCTGACATGATGTGCTTGTTGAGTTTTTCCTCCATTATTTGTAGGAATAAGAGACACCTGACAAGGTGCCCTCCTGGCACACGCAGGGTGTCTTTGGGTGCCCTGCAGGTGAGCTGCTTCAGGCATTTCGACCTGGGAAGAGGCCCCGGAGCAGAGCTGGGACATGCATGATGCGTCTCTGCTGGTTTGGGGACATCTCAGTGTCCCCTGGAAGAGCTGGGTGCAGTGGCTGGAAGAAGGAGGCCTGAGCTTCAGATGTTTTATTATTATAATTCTAATGCATTCCCTGACACTAAAACATCCTCCTGAAGTCACAGAGGTAACATCAGGATTAACTCTCAGTTTTTCCTTCTGAATGTGTCTGTAGAAAATATATCCCTACGACAGAGACTACACACAGTTTCCCTTTGATTGAATGTTTTGATACTATGGTCTTCAGGTCCTTCTGTCTCTCTACTTGATCAGTTTTTATAGTTTTATGGTTTTACATGTTTTTTTATTCCCATTTATTTGTGTATGTTTTTCATTTGGTAACTTTGAGGGGTTTGAAAAACCCCTATAAATAAAATGTATTATTCTTATTCTTATTGTTTTGTCTCGGCCCAAACCATCAGCAGACAGACGCTGTCTCTAAACAAGGTTTCAAAGGAGTTTTCTTTCTTTCTTCGTGTTTTTGTCCCCACTGTAATCGAGTGACGCTCACAGTGGTGATGTTGATTGGTGGGTTTACTCTGTGATGTTATCAGGTCTTCATCTCACACAACGAAGCACCTTGAGATGCTGTTCTGTTGACAGAAATAAACCGCGGCGGCCTCGCATCACTGACATACCAAAGATACCACAGCTAAACCGGTTTCACTGCAGGACTTTGATCTGATTAGCTGCACAGAAATATACGGACATAATAAAAATATGTCACTGACACGTCATCTACTTTAAATATTTATCTTATTACCCTATTTTATTATCCATCTCTGACACATGGAAGGAATTACTTTAAAAAGAAGGCCCGAACATCACAGTTAGAAAGTAATGATCCCATAAACAAGGCCGTAACACAGAGCTCTGGGCACCGTGGGCTGTCTGTGGGCCCCTTCTGTTCCTAATCTATCTCACCATTGTTTTATTTTTATTTTTTAACAAATAATTAGAGCAACAGCTGTACAACAATCTGCAGGAATTAGGGGCCATAATGAACCGCTCATAGACCATATTTAATAAAAATCTACGACTGCGCAGTTTGAAATCCATTTTAACAACAACAACAATAATAATACTAAAAACTGGAGTTAAAACAATGGAAATAACCCATACATCAAAAATAATAAACAAGTTTGCAATCAGTAAGAGGTTAAAGTGGAGAGAGTCTATGTTAAAGAGCAGAGGGTTCGTTATTTGGAGGTCAAATAATTCAAACGTTGTAAATCTGTTGAAACATTAACAAATGATACTCACGTGCATTCCCCAGGTAATGCTGCCTGAAACGTTTTCTTGTTAATAAAGTCTCTGAGATCACATTTAAAGACATTTAAAATGAATAAAACTATCAATAAAAGAGTGTAAATAAAAGAATTATCATTGTGAAAGTTTCACTACCAATCCAAATGTATTTGTGTTGATGAACTAACTGTACAGCAATGTTCCCGCTAAACTGCGCATGTGCGCAATTGCTCACTGCTGGCAAGCTCTCTGCGCACAGAAAATCTGCGTTACGCACAAAAAATTAAAATTAAAACTTTAACAATTCTGTTTTGCAGTGTTAGTCAGTGAGTGACTGGCTGCTCCCGTGTGGGATTAGAACGATGCCACCTTATCCCATAATCTAGCCAATGATGCGATTCACAGTCGTATATACACAGCTAATCAACGTCGTTGACAGGCTATGACAGCGTCCTTATGTGCCGACACCGGTGTTTTAGCTAGCAAAGCAGTGTGGCTGATGTGGAGTGAAGCCACGTTAATGACAACATGTACAACTATTGGAGATGTGAGCAGGACAGACGGAGCAATTGATGGAAAAAGTGTGGACTTTATACCAGTTTTTAAATTGTGTTGATAGGCCACGTAAAACCAGTTATCATAAAAATATTTGCAATGTTTGGTTTTCTTCCTGAATACTATCATTGTTTATATTTACTGCGGGAAGAAATGGTAAAAACAGCGTTTTATAAGGAAAACGCTTGAAAGCACTCTCCACCTGTGAGCAACACCAAAACCAAAAAACCCCACACCCTTTCCTATTGGTCGAAAAATGTACCATGTTGACCAATAAAAACATGATATGGCAACATGGCATTTAGTGTTTAGGAAGGGGGACGTTTTAGGAGTGATGGCTGTGTTTCAATGATGAGGATGTACACATCGTGGACAGGGAGGAACGCTGGTTTGAGCGCGGAGTCAAAAGGGAAAGACCATCTCTGAATCGAGGAGGGGGCCTAAGGGTACATCTTTTGCCATCTTACAATGCTGTGATTGCAGCCATTCCCCATGTCACGGTTCTGGGTCCGTGGGACCCAGTATTTTGAGTTTATTATGTTTTGGTGTAATTTTGCATCAGAGATTGTTTTCTTGTTCTCTTGTTGTGTTAAGGGTGATGATTATGTCTATTATTAGAGTTCCATGTTTCTGTTTATCTGGGTTTAAGATGTGGGTTTAGTTTCATATGTCATTTCCTGTCTGTCTCTTGATGTCGAGCCTGCGTGTGATGTTTTATTGTGAAGGTCTGCGTCTCATGTGAGTGTTCAGTTTTACCTTGGTCTCATCTTACTGATTGTTCCCAGCTGTGTCCACCACCTGTGTGTAATTCCCGTGTTTCTCTGTGTGTATTTAAGTCGTGTCCTCCGTCATTGTAGTTGCTGGTCCGTCTGTGTAACCACCGTGTCTCGCTCGTGTGTTCACCCTGCTGTCCATCTCCTCTGCTCGTTCTCATTCTTGTCCAGGTTTGTGCTCTGTAGTTTAGTTGTTTCCAGTCTAGTTTAGTTCGTGCTCCATTTGCTGTTTGTCCTTATTTTGTGCTCAATAAACCACCCTCACTTCTCCACTACTGCCTGCGTTTGGATCCTCCCTCCTTCATTTCCTCCACACGGCTCCTCTCACTTGCCGTGACACCCCAACTCTCTGTGAATGGTACTCATGGCCATTGATCAGTGGGTTTTGGTCAGTGGTTGTTGATCAATGGTCATGAGAATTTGCATAATTAAGATTAAGGAACTGACCTCCCAGCCCATTGTTCCTTCAGTGGGCTGGTTTCAGTCATTATGCAAATGTACTGTTTATAAGATTGGGGAAAGCTGCAGTCAGCTGAGACTGAAGAAGTCACTTGGATGAGTGACGAAACGTTTCTCCCACAAAACTACGTCCAGATGAACAGAATCAACCTTTGGAGATGTGAGAGATTTGCAACGTTTAGCTCAAATCTTGTGTAGTTAGTGTGTAGTGTAGTCAATAGTTTTGTTGTGTGTGTCAGAACAATGAGGCGACTGCTGAATGTTACAGGTGTTACAGGAGTGACACATCTCCTGTTGTCAGGCCTGTTGTTCTCCTTTATCTCATAGTGGACAGAAATTATTTTTGGAGTGGCACAAATAATTTGTGTGGCATCAGATTTGATGCAGAAGAGCTGATTGTTCTGTAAATAGTTTGAAATGTTTATTTAAAAAAAACGCCTTGGCTGCATTTCTAAGTAAACAGCCGCAAAAAACTTTGTTGTTTGCAAAACTCAGTAACTTTTTTTGCAGAAGTAACTATATAATTAATTGCCCAACATTGGTCATTATATACTGTATTTTGCAGACACAGAGTTACAGGACTCTCTCCCAGACCACAGACTCATAATACAAGTCAGAGCTTTTGTTAAAAAAGAAAGAAAGACAGAAAGTTGTGTTTTCAAAATTGGAGTTCAAGTTATTTTTACTTCCAATAGTGTTAACATACTACACGGGTCATGAACAAGATTTTTTTAAGTTTTCATTGTAAGTGGGCTAAAGCAGTTAATTAAAAGTAGTCTAACATAAATGTAAATTTATGTAATTTGATTATTTTAATAAACCATGTGACTTGGATGGATTTGATGCTGGCGTGACCACAGTGCACACGTCTGCTGTTGCTCACAGTGGTCCAAGGGACCGCTCAGGGAGTTTGTGTGTTCGCTCAGATAAATGGCAAATTAGAGGGAACATTGCGTACAGATACATTATGTTTTGTCAGTGATGTAGTAAGACATGAAAATGTTTATGAGAGGAGGCTGTACTAAGTCCTGCTGTTAAATAAAAGCCTCTGATGACCTACAAACATTTCTCAGTGTTATTCTAATTAAGGCCCATTGTAATATGTAAAATGCTGTGTCCTCAGAAAGCCCTGCTGCACTCACAGCTGCTCCACCATACAGCAGGCTGAATGCTGCCTGATGCTCAGCTCTATGAAACGTTTATCGATCGCTGTGGATGCTAATTTGCATCAAAGCGATAATAATTTTTGAAACTGTGTTTCTGCCTTTGTTTATTTTGACCCCAGAAAGAGTTTGTTTGAAGTTGGTTCACAAACACTTTTTAAAGACTGTCCACAGACACAGAATAAGAAACATTACACTCTAATATTGACAGTGATCACACATCCCACTATGACCCCTGACCCGTAAGGATCATGTTAGGTCAAGGTCAGGCTTGGTCTCTCTCTCGCCCGATCACGTCATCAGGAACGACCAAACGGATCACGTTTGTCAAGTGACGAAGGTGGGGGTGTGAGTGGGGGGCAGGCTTCCCTCGGCTGAGGCCTGAGGAGGAGGGATCAGAGCGCAGCGGGTGGAGCGGGTGGATGTTCTGAGTTCAGCTCCGGCTGCGCGCACTTATCCAGCTTCCCCCTCGCCTCCTCCACCTGTCTGGCCCTTTCTCCGGCTCTCTGCGTCGGACGCGCATCGCCTTCTGCGCGTCCCCGCGGGTCTGCGCTCCTCGGTGCTCGTGGCTGTGAGCGCGGAGTGGAGCAGAGTGACCGTGGGGATGTGGTGACATGCTCGCGCAGGAACGGTGAGTGAAACGTCTCGCTGTGTTCTGCCGTGACCTCCGCGCGCGCACGGAGGAAGCGCGCAGGGATGACGTGTGTGAGGGAGTCGGAGCTCTTTGGCCGTGGAGCGATGTTATGCTCAGATTTCTGCGAGTTTCCGTGTGAAACGCAGACGCGATCACGCAGCGGGGATTACTCACCTGTCTGCGGATACTGATCGGTAACGGACTGTGAGTGCAGCGGAACCGGATCCTGTAAGTTAGCGCGTCTGAACTGCGTGTCCCTGATTGTTGGTTCTGAGTGTGGGTCCGTTTGGATTCGCGTGATTTGGGGAGTGTTGGGTTGATCCTGAGGTGACACATTCACCTGCTTCTACCTGCAGACTCTTCATGTTGAATGAGCAGAGGGTGTGAGGCAATTTTTAAAGGACCCCCGTGTGCAGGCAGAGTCAGACTCTTCCTTCACTCTTGTCAAACTTGGACTTGGCTGTTTTTCCTTCTGCGCACTCTGCTGTTATCGTCGTTATTGTGTAACGTTTATGGCTCTGCAGGGGATTGGCACGACTCGATCAAAGGTGCAGGTTTGGAGTGTTAGTGTCAGCTGCTGTGGCCTCGGTGTGACCGGGTTCCTCCTCGGGTCAGCGCAGAGCCGCTCAGACCGGCTGATTCCCTTCCTATTCCAGTGTTCAGCCTTTTCTCCTCATGGTGATTAGACTGTGCCATTTCCAGCGAAGAGTCTTCTCCTCAATAGCTCCTCTTCTTACTTTAAGCTTTGTTGGGAGGTTTTAGTCCATCAGAGGGCAGAGTGTAGACTCGCAGCAGCAGAGACCCTACCCACCTCATCCACATGTTTGCGCTCCAGCCGCTGCTCCGTCTCGCTGAGTGTTAGGTGTTTGAGCGAGTGTGCTCAAAGCATTGAGAGTCATGCTGTGGTGGTGGAAGTATGGCAGCTGATCTTTTCTGTGATATTCTGTAAGTTGTTGTGTTGTGTTAGGATGACTCGTAGAAGATGAACTTTGGCTCAAACTATATGTATATAGTGCGCTGATGATCTTAACACAATGCCGAGTGAGTAGAGCGAGTGTTGTCGGTGTCATTTCCCCGACTTGTACAGATGCTGTAACAGCTGCTGCAGTTAGTAGGAAGGACTAGTGTACGTACATTTATTTGACACTCTTACTGTACTGTCTTACTAATTTCTGTACTTTTATACTTTTACTCCTTTCATGTCAGAGTTCTTAATCCTGAAAAAAAAAGAAGCTTTGAATTGTTGTCTGATTTCTAATCTCAGAGAAAAGTCGTCACATTCAGACAAACGAGAGGAGTGCAACAATCTCGGCAAAGCTGGGAATAAGACTGCAGCTACAGATCCCCAGAAATATGTCAGTGCATGAAAAATAACAGCAGACATGACATCACATGGATATGCATACATTTAAAAACAGACGTTTTTCACTGGGCCCTGCACTCAATAATTGTTTTATAATTCTTTGTCTGTTTTCACTGCCTTAAGGCACAATCAACCTACACAGGTTTCTATGGTTTCATCCTCTGCATTAAGCACATTGAGCTTGCTATTATGAAATGTGCTAAATAAATAAAATTGCCAGCAGCATTATACATTTTTCATATCACTATCGATAAATATAATGAAGTAAATTGATTACGTAAGTAAGTAAAGTAAGTAAGTTTCTGATAAATATAAAGGTTTCTTTTTACTGCTGGTTAAATGGTTTAAATCTTTATCTTCTGTCAGAAGTTGAACACGATAAAATGTAGAGCTGCATTTTAAAGAAAAATCAAAGACATAAAATAATTATTAATACAAAAAAGTCAAACTAAAATTGTTATTTTTGTGTCTCCAAATGTTTGAAATAGAGCCAAACAGGAAACACGTACTTATTTAAGAATCGTTCTCATGTAAATGAAGAAGAGCATGACACTGACACTCAAGTGTGGAGCAGCCCAAACATTAGCGCCTGTGCTCTTTCTCTGGCTCTGTCCCAGCCGCATGATTGGTTCAGCTCGGTGCTGTTCTCTTTGTCACCGGCTGTTTGTGCTGTCTGTCAGAACATGCATGGACGAGCTCTGTCCACTTTATATCGACTATGTTTCGTGTCTCTACTGCACGATAATGAATCTGATGGGTTTTTCTCTCAGCTCTGATGTTGGTTCACAAACACTTTATGAAGGCCCTTATGGAGGATAACACACAGGCTGTTAACAAATAAACATGCACGTGTGTGGTCATCTGAACAGTCTGCACGTCTAAGTGGGAAAGTTAGTGAATGCACAACACTGTCCGCGGTGGCTGCTGAAGCTCTGTGTCTGTACTGTGAGTGTGGCTAAAGTCTAAAGAAGAGCTTTAATGTGACCCGTTTACCATCTGTGTGACCAGAATGACCAAATGCAAGAGTCCAGCAGGTTGGATCAATAACTGGATCTCTCCCTCACACACACACACACACACACACACACACACACACACACACACACACACACACACACACACACACACACACACACACACAGCATTTGCTGAGGATCTATAGCCGGTCGTCTCTGTGACGTGGTCGCTGTCTGCCTCCACCTGTGCTGTAGCTTCACACCTGGCAGGCTGACAGCAGAGCTCTTATGAGCCTAGCTGCATAATTAATTGGATTTAAATCATACTTTTGATCAATTACAACATTTGCATGTTGATGAGATGTATTTTCAGCCTCCTGGGCTCTGGATGCAGCGATTACGTGTTTCATGTGTGAGACAGGAACAAGCGCAGTAACTAAATCAGCTTCACTGTGAGGTGAGAAATCATAAAAGGCACACAGTTGTTAATAGTAATGATGATTTACGATGCCAATAAAAGTGACTGTAATTAACTGTGAAACCTAAACTGTGGCCCTGCGAGAGGAGCTGGGGGGCTTCCTCCATATGTTGTATCGTGGCTGTGACATTCATTAACCCAGCTGATGTGTTATCGCTCTGGCTGTTTATTGATATTCAAACCACTCGATGTCAGACGTCTTGTCAATTTTGCACAGTGAAAAAGAAACCTGGAGGATCTGCTCTACAGCAGATCTAAGATCGTCCCTTACTGTGTCTCGATGTACGCAGAGTAGAAGCAACAGTCATTAACAGACTTTGATTAGTCGATTCCTTAATAAGCAACTCCTTTTTATTAGAGGTGGTGATTATTGAAAGACCCAGCAGCTGTGGGAGGGGCCACCACTTTGACTCATTAAACTCATGTGGAGTTTATCATAAGCACAGCTACCCGCTGCATCCACAGTGTCGGGCTCCAGGACATGGAGTGGGTCTGTTTTCTTTCAGTTGAGTGGTTACGCTCCCTAAATTTTTATCTCAAAGCAACACAGCACATGAGATGCCACAATGCTGTGTTGCTTTAAATAATGGAAACATTGAAAATACTCCCAAAGAAAAGAGCCTGGCTAAAACAAACGAAAGATGAAGAAGATCACGAGCCCTAAACTCGACCTGGAAACCAAAGAAGAAGAAACCAGAACAGTACTGTGGGTAACTCCCTCCACCGCAGCATCAACAGAAACATGACGGTGCTGATGGAGATCATGTAGCAGGAGAGAAGGACCAAGGTGCCGTGCTTTTATACACATCCATCAAGCTTCAGCAACCAATCAGCACTTAGAACAAATCAAAGGAGAGAGATAGAGAGAGAAAGAGCAGGTTAATATGGAGGACAACAAAAATCCCAGAAGACGATGAGTGGACCAACGTCCTGAGTATGATGGAGGCCAGCTGCTGGTGGCAAAACCTCCACTCAGACCTGCAGCAGTATTAACTATTAGCATCAGATTCAGTATTACAAACACCCAGTGCAGGTTAGGGTCAGTGTTGCACTCTCTGACAAATATATTCACAATGCACAATGACATACTGGTGTATGTCATTATGCTTTAAATTTGCAAAAGAAACTAGAAGAAGTTGGACCATAAAGAGGCATTTTAAAGTCCAGTAACTGCACAATGTTTAGATGAGATTAGATTAGATTAGATTAGATGAAACTTTATTAATACCTCGGGTGGGTTCCTCCGGGAAATTCAGTTTCCAGTAGCACGGCACCGACAGAAGTTGCATGTTACAGATACAATAAGGGGAATGAGAGTAAGGATATAAGCATAAATATGCCATATAGACTTAGAGCTCTATTGTCATTGTGCAGTTTCTTGCACAGCGAAATTGGGTAGCTGAACCACAAAGGTGCTAAAGTAAGAAGAAGAGAAACCAATATACAACGAAGGCGGAAAATAAATAAATAATTAAATAAATAGAATAAAATAAAAAACAGTGTATATGTATACATATGTGAGTGGAACTATATACATGGTGTATGTGTAGGAAACATTGAAACAGACTGGGACCAAAATAATTGCACATGAGCCAAAAATATTGCACAGAGCATGGTAAGACTGAGATATTGCACATAGATGATCAACAGCAGTGTCAGGGTGGATGTGTTGGGGAAGTCTTTACACACTCTTAGTTTGCATTGAGAGTACAGAATATGTCATATGGATAAATAGGATTGCACATTTGAGTGAGTATATTGCACAGTGATTATTGCACAGTTGAATATAAAAAAAATATATTTCAAATATTGCACAGTGTAAAAAAACACTACAGCTCAGTTGTTCTAGCCCTCCTTTGTCCCCCCGTTTCCCCTCCCTCTCCCCTCCAGTGAGGAGTTTAATACAATAATGCAATTCCTAGTAGATCCTACTAGTAATCCTAGTAGTAAGTCTCTACTAGTAATTACCGGCCTATTTCAAAATTGCCATTTATAAGCAAATTACTAGAAAAAATTGTAGAAAATTAATTCAGGTCCTTATGGCAGATTACAGATTGTTGACCCTTTTCAATCTGGCTTTCAAAAGCAGAACTCCACTGAGACTGCTCTCTTAAGGGTCTATAATGATCTGTTAATCCCTTCTGATGCAGGGAATTGTTCTGTGATCATTTTGCTTGATCTCAGTCCAGCCTTTGATACCACTGACGACAAAGTCCTACTTAACAGACTGAAGGTTTTGGCTGGTATATATGGATCTGCTTTAGACTGTTTTTTCCTACTTATCAGAAAGGACCTTTTCTGTTAGGACTGACAGGTTCGCCTCTAACATTGTCCCCTTAACCTGCGGGGTTCCACAGGGCTCAGTTTTGGGTTTTTATTTTATTTTTACATGCTTCCTTTAGCTGGCATTATTCAATCTTTTAGTGACATTTCGTATCATTTCTATGCTGATGATTCAACTGCATATGTCCTCAGCCTCATCAGCTGCATAGGCTGTCCACCCTAGTCCAGTGTTTAACTCTGATTGTTTTTCAAACAGTTACCTTGTTTTAAACACAAATAAGACCGAGAACATGATTGTAGCTCCTCCTGAACTACATTCAAAAATCAGTCAGGTTCTTGCCTCTTTCTGTCCTTCTGCCAAGTCAAATATTCGAAATCTTGGAGTAATATTTGATTCTTCTCTGGGCCTTGACTCACATGTAAAATCTTTTCTCGTTCCTGTTTCTTTCATTTAAGGACATTTCTAAACTGCGACATGTGATCTCCTTAGCTGAACTGGAAAAAATTGTTCATGCATTTGTGTCATCGCCTTTAGATTATTGTAATGCCCTGTTTACCAGCTTGGACAAATCATCTCTTTCTCACCTCCAAGCTATACAAAATGCAGCGGCCAGGCTACTGACACGTTCTAGCAAGCAAGCTCACATTACTCCTATTTTATAATTTTTTTACATTGGCTAGCAACAGATTTTAGAATTTGTTTTAAATTCTTGTTTTAACACACAGAGCACTGAATGGCCAGGCCCCATATTATTTATCCAAGCTTCTTACAAAATACACTGCTGCTCGTTGTCTTCGCTCACAGACTCAGAGTTTCTTGGTTGTTCCCCGTACACAACTGAAGACGACTGAAGACAGAGCCTTTCAGTCTGTGGCACCAAGGCTGTGGAGCAGTCTACCACCACCACTATGTTTGGTTGACTGTGTGGAATCCTTTAAAGAACAGTTATAAACTTTTCTATTTAAAAAAGCCTTCTGTTGATCAATGCATTTTACTTTTTTTTTTAATTTTTTTTTTACATTTTTAAAAAAATTTTTTTACATTTAACCTTTTGTGTTGTTTATGTTGTCTATTCATTACTTTTTTATTATTTATTTATTTATTTATTTATTTTTATCCTTCGTGTACAGCACTTTGTGACTGCTGTGATGGGTCAGCCAGGGTCTCTTACACAGAATCAGAATCAGAAAGGGTTTTATTGCCAAATGTTGAGCAGGTTTACAACATTGCTGCGGTGCTTCAGTGCGAACATACTGTCATAAATTACGCTTAAATAGACATGAAAAAATAAATAAATAAATAAATAAAAATAAGAATAAGAATTAAAAGTGCTAAGTAGATAGATATATACATGAGTGCAGGTGGTGATCAGTGCCAAACATGGAATGATGCAGTGAACACAGCGTAGGGTCATGTGTTAGTGGTGGGAACAGTCATACGGTTATTGTTCATGTGTCCAACAGCAGAGGGGAAGAAACTGTTCTTATGGCGAGAGGTTCTGGTGCGAATGGACCGGAGCCTCCTGCCTGAGGGGAGCAGGTCAAACAGACTGTGTCCAGGGTGAGAAGGGTCAGCTGAGATCCGAGCTGCACGCCCCAGTGTCCTGGAGGTGTACAGGTCCTGCAGAGATGGGAGTCTGCAGCCAATTACCTTCTCAGCAGAGCGCACAACATGCTGCAGTCTCTGTTTGTCCCTGATAGTGGCTCCAGCGTACCACACGGTGATGGAGGAGGTGAGGATGGACTCGATGATTGCGGTGTAGAATTGCATCATCGTCCGTGTTGGCAGGTTGAATTTCTTCTGCTGCCTCAGAAAGTACATCCTCTGCTGGGCTTTCTTGATGACGGAGGTGATGCTCCCACTTCAGGTCCTGGATGATGGTGGTACCCAGGAAGCGGAATGAGTCCACAGAGGTGATGGGGGTGTCAGTCAGGATGATGGGGGGGAGTGGGGCTGTGTGCTTCCTGAAGTTCACAATAATCTCCACTGTCTTCTGGGCATTCAGCACCAGGTTGTTGTGGCTGCACCAGGACACCAGACGTTCAACCTCCCTCCTGTAGGCAGACTCATCTCCGTCCGAGATGAGTCCAATAACGGTGGTGTCATCTGCAAACTTGATTAGCTTGACAGACTGGTGGGTGGAGGTGCAGCAGTTAGTATACAGGGAGAAGAGCAGGGGAGAAAGAACACAGCCCTGAGGGGAGCCAGTGCTGATGGTCCGGGAGTCCGAGACATTCTTTCCCAGCCTCACATGCTGCTTCCTGTCCGTCAGGAAGTCAGACAGCGTCATCCTCACAGAGGGTCACTCCTGACCAGAGCCTGCTGCAACCAACTGCACTTTAAGAGACCGAGCAGAGCACCCGCACACTGCGCCACAGCCTGACACACTTCAGTCAAAGAAGGAAATGTCAAACCTGAAGCTTCTAAACTTGTTTCATGGGGAAACACAGGAGCACAAAGATGTGCGTGGATGCAGAGTGCGATGGGGATCGAGTGGAAGATTGATAAAATCCTGTAAAGGTTGTTGTAAAAACAGCGCTTCACTTCCTGTTTGCTACAGATTCTTTTAATGTGGTTGGCGGCAGGAGAGGTCACGCTCATTTCAAATTAAAAAAAGACAAAAACTGGAGAAAGTTATTTGGCTGTTTGTGTTTCCACAAAATATCCAAAAATTGTGTAAACAAAAAAGCTTTCCCATATTGTTAGTCCCATTGTGTGCAGTGTGTAGGGTATTATTGCCATGACCTGTTAAACTGTTGTGCGTTCAGAGGTAACAAAAGGACATTTAGAAACAAAAACTGGCAGAAGAAGGAGGATAATAAAGAGGCATAATGAAGCAAGCAGGGTTAAAGAGAGAGTCACACAGAGACAGAGAGGCGGCGAGGGAGACAATTGGGGTAGCTAGAGTTCACGAAAAATACAAAAGGGGACACGTATGTGAAAGAAAAAGAGCATGAAGGGCAGGAGAGGTGATGCCGGGGGCAGGAGCAGGGGCGGGGAGGTGCACTGCGGGAGAGAGAGGGTATTTATTTTAGGTTAACCTCAGACACTCCGCTCGACAACCTCACTCACACTGCGAGACGCTTCATGACAACCAGCTTGTCATGCTGCTGTGCGTGTGTACTGTATATGGTTATTATTTATTACATTGTTGTTATGATTGTATTATTCTTGTGTGGCTCGTTTTCTGGGTGTCGTGCCTGACTCACACGAACACGTTTCTTCTGATAAATGCACCGGGAGCAGCGAGGGATCGAACCGCCAACCTTCTGATTCCTGAGCCTCAGTATAATGAATCCAGCTGCTGGATGAATAAAAGGACTTGTGAATGTGGGTTAGTTGGACGTTGCTCTTCGGTGTGTTCTCCTCTAGTATTCAGGAGGCTAACCTCACTGAATCAGTCTCTCTGTTCATGTTACAGCTCTGCAGAGACATAAATCTTAAAGTTCAAGCTCAGGGATGGTGTCAGAGAATAAAAGCGAACGACTTTGAGGAGGAGGCCTTTGACTCGCGTTGCTGATCAGTGAAAGAAATAAAGTGTGACAGAGAGGATCCCTGCAGGATGCAATGGGCGACTTTGAGTGTCCTCTGTGTTGGTGTGCTGCACAGCTGCATGAGTTCAGGTACTCGAAGTCTTTATGTGGACTGATTTAATGCTCCGAGCTGTTTTATTCTGATCTGTGCTCCGTTTTATTGATCTTTTTGTTCAGTTATCACACGTGGAGGTGAACTCAGTGAGCTGGTACACTCTAAGTCAGTCCAGATAAGAAAGTCAGCAAAATTCCCCAAATGTGAGAAAGTAATTGTCGTCTCTCATCATTTATGCATCAGGCTGCTCCAGTCTGCATTCACCTTCAATAAGACTCAGGCCATTTGTTCCAGCTGAAGCACACAGGAAGACTCCGGGGTCTGTTTGCTTTCCTGCATCGCTGTTTCACGTTAGAGTCGTTGCTGCTGACGCGTGTCTGTGCCGGATCTGCACACGTTAAGTGCTTTTTTTGGGAGAGCCTGAGGTGGATGCTTTTTGAGTAGCATGATATAATTCTGCTTCTGTTTGGATTTACACTGTCCTTGCCGTCTTTGAATGGTGAGAAAAGAAAGTCGTAGATCTTGTTGCCATTTTTAGGGGGTGGGCGGAGACTCTGAGGGACTTGTTCCTGTCCACTTTAATGATGCCGCAGGAGCTTCAGAGCTGTCATTCCTTTGTTTGGTTCAAAAGCCTTTAAGTCCTTTTTAAATCATTGAACAGGTGTGTATGTGATTTTAAAAAGCAGCTGTTGTTGCAGATTTAACATCTTTAATTTTGACTCTTTTTCTCTTTTCTGATTTGATTCTTTAGTCTTTGTTTTTGCTTGTGTTTCAATGCTGCTGTCTTTGACTCAGATATTCTGATACTGTTGTTCAGCAGTGGTAAAGGTTTACTTGAGGGCGTGCTGCTCCGGTCATTGATGAACTAGGACTGTGAGTGCACCGAGGGTGATTTAGGATGCTCACTGGTTCCTGAGTGCTGATTGTGATTTCACAGGTGCACAGACCCTGCTGCTCATTCTCACTTAAAGTTGCGTGTACTGATTTAATGTGCACACATCAATATTAGCCTGTCCTGTTCCTGTAAAGCGTCTTTAGCTGTGAGTCAGAAACGACTGCCTGAGACACCATCGTGTTTCCTAAAGCGAGGTTTGAGAGCAGCTTCCTCCTGTCACGTACGCGGTGATGTGATCCACACTCCATTTCTGTTCTCTCAGGACAGCGAGCTGAGATTCACCCCAAAAACCAAGCAGAGCAGAGCAAAATGGATCTCAAGTGGGGGTGGAGGCTGCGTAGTGTAGGAGTCTGGAGCAACGCTGAGCAACAGAGAAGCTGGAAGTTCGGTCAAGGATGTTATCACACAGTCAGCTGCTGTTTGCTGTTTTCTTTTCAAAGCAGCATCAATGAATTCCTGCAGGAAACGTAAAAAATTCAAACTATGTGACACAGCAGCAGCACCGGAAGCTAAAAACTGACATATTTGGTGTAAACTGAGCCGACGGTTTACTCAGGCTCTAAAAAAGCCAGGAGTCAAGCGCTGAGCTTCACGCTATTTATTTATCACAAACATCCGAGCCTTTCGTGAGAGATGATGTGAGTGATGAGATGGTTGTACTGTAGCCCGTTTAAATGTGTGCGAGGAGCCGCTGTTTAAACTCCTCCCTGACAACTGTTTATAACCGCCGGGTCTTACTGGCAGAAAGAGGGCAGCATCCGGGGGGCAAGAGCAGCTATTTCAGCATCTTCCTCTTCTCGTGGACAGCATAGAGGAAAACGTAGAGATGCTGCAACTAAATTTCAGAGTTGGTGCACGTAAAGATGGAAATGAAATGTAGATCTGTTTTGCTGTGAGTTATGTGTCTGTGCAAAACCCCAAAAGCTTAAACCTGCACAGGTAGCCTGATATTATATATTGTACATATATTTATTAGTTTCAGATGTAGCCATTCTTGTATTTTGCTTGTTTACATTATTGTATTTTGCACAACTCTGTTGCTTGTGAAGCTCGCACACAAGAATTTCACTCACATGTGCTGTACCAATGTACCTGCACATGTGATGTGACAATAAAAGTGATTTGATTTGATTTGATTTGATGAAATCACAACCTGATGAGCACAAACATTAATCTTGAGGCTGTCACACAGCCACATGCAGAGTTTCTGTGTTAAAAGCTGAGTTTGGTCTATTGTGCAGCGCAGTGCTCTCCGGGGCTTTCTCATTTCACATTTGGCTTTGAGAGTGAGGCAGAAGCTGCTGCTGTCTAATAAATAGTTTGGAAGGGAACATGAGAAAAGAGAAGCCTGGAGCGGGGCGTGTTTACACGATGGCATGAGTGTGTGTGTGTGTGTGTGTGTGTGTGTGTGCGTGTGTGTGTGTGTGTGTGTGTGTGTGTGTGTGTGTGCTGGTCACAGAGGCTGGAATCGGGTCTCAGTCACAGAAACGTAAACGGTCAAATCACAGCGTGCGGCTCAGCTCACACATACGAGTTACGCTACCGGAAACATCACGGTGTACAGCAGTGATCAGCGAGGACAGTGTTTACCGTCACATTCTAAGGGCAGCATACAAACAGGATGAAGCAACGACACAACAAAGTCGAACTTAATGATAATCTGCATTTACAGATATCATATTGGTTTTTAATAATCCTGTCTTTTTGTCAGGTGGCGTTACACACAGTGACCTGAAATTGTCACATGGTCACATGATACTGTTTCCAATAGAAGCAATGGGATTAAGATCAAGAGTCTATAATCATATGCTGGTGCTGGTTTTCCACGGGAGTTCTTCCTCCCGACAGTCGCCAAATGCTGGAGTCATCTTTAATAAATAATAATAATCTTTAATAATTCCAGTTTTACCTTTTATGACATCACAGGTGACCTTTTTAATGAACTGACCCACATAAATCAAAGCAAACAGAATCAAATGGCAGGGCTGCTCAGATCAACGATTCAGATTTTATCTGCACGTTTCATGCATGTTAGCGAGGTTCGAAGAGCTTCACACATTATTCACAAGCTGATAAGACTTAAGGAGAAATCCTGATAAAACATCAATATGTGACCATTCAAACACAAAATATCAGTGAATTAAATAAGTACGGTAAGAGCCAATAAAGAAAAAACATGTACTGCCGTTACGTATTTAAAATACAAAATATGAGTAACTTTATTCCGTTACAGTTACCGTTTAAAAAGGTGGTATTTAGAATACAGTTACTTTGTTGAAATAAATGGATTACACGGCAGTATTTTCCTGTTTCATATTGTGGCGGGTCAGGACTGTTTGGGTTTTGTTTGACAGCTATGTTCTGTTGTTCCAGGAGGCAGCGTTACAGTTGCCATGGTTACAGGGCGACGCGCTCTCTCTCTGCGACTGTGTGCTTCCTGGGTGAGAGAGCGCCTTTTTGTTGTTGTTGTTGTGCTAAGCTAATCCGGTCGTTAAGTGATGACGTGACAAATCCTACTAAAGTAGTCTGCGTTTAATATGGCTTTTGTGTTGTTAACATGTTTAATGTTTTGTATTTTCTTCTATTTAATCTCAAAAAGCTCCTAAAACAGTCAGTGATCACTGTTGACCTCCCTCGGCTTTTATTACCGCTAATCATTTATTTAAGCTCAGTTTTTAAAACCTTAGGATGTAACTACAGCCCAGCCCATGCAGCAGTATATGAATGACTAACCTCGTATTGTGGATGGATTATCTCAGTTGTTCTCCTGGCTGAAGTTTGGCCCTTTTACAGCATCCTGCCATGCGATCACATTTGTTCCTGACCACCGAGAACACTCACGTTAACTTTTATTGAGTGGAAAAAAAGTTAGCTTGTTTATGTTATGCTAACATAGCTGTGTCGCTAGCGGTCACGTAGCGCATCATTATATACCAGCTAGCCAAACTTCAGTAACCCTACAAACGTCACTGCTGTTTAGTTTTCTGTCTTCATTTATGCTGGAAGTGATAACAGAGCTGTATGTTTGAATTTGTTTCCAAAATCCCGCAGTCAGGACATGCTATATTGTATTTAGATAGAAGCTAGCGAGCTAACTTCCTGCTAACTTCTAACTCTGTTAAATGTCATAAATTCCGTTTTCATGGATGCCTGGATGTTAAACTCAATTGTTACACCTGGTAGAGCAGAACGCTGATAATTTTATTAAAGATGAAAGACTTTAGACAGTTTTTCAACTCTCAGTAATGCAATAGTGATCGTTTGATATATGGACCTGCAGCGGAGTTTAGGCCCAGACACGGCTAGTGACGTCAGACTTAACAACCGGATAGGCAGAATGCTACAGGCATAGCCCTAAAGAATGTAGCCTCATGGGCAGTGTAGTCCGTGCTGCAGAGAGAATGGACTGCCATACCCGTTATGTGTCTGTGAGCGCGAGGAGGGAGAAAAAGGAGAGTGGGAAAGTACGAGTTGTAATCGAGCAGAAATGGGAGCTGGAAGCATCTAAATATAATAATAACCACTGCAGCCAAGAAGAGTGCCTGACGAGCCCAGTTGTAAGTAAGCTATTAAGACTCGACTAAACACCGTGTTCGTGTTTTCCTCTGAAACAATGGTCGTGTCCAAATTCATCCTGAGGCCGCATTTGTAGACCGATTACGTCACAGTGACGCGCCGAAGGCTGTCCAAATTCGTAGACTCCTCCGAATGCAGCCGACAAATGCGTCCTCCTTTTCTCCGAATTTGAAGGATGGGTCAGGTGTGTCCTTCGTGACCTACCATATCCCAGAATTCATAGCGCGGCCCAGCCAAACTCCAGTTTCCAACAATGGCGGCTGCTACTAAGTTTTAAAATTACTCATACTAATCTTTCTGGGTCACAAAATAAACTTTTAACATATTTTCACGTTTAGCAGGTAGCAGACGTTTTCGGAGACGTCTGCTACCCACCAGCTCGATAGCTAGCCGGGAGCTCGAGGGTTACTGATGCGGCCGAGAACGGCACAACTCCCGGCACACTCCCGGGTTAAACGTAATATATAAGTCACTTAGACAACCTAAAAATGTTATTGTTGGGCTTTTTTCAGTGTTTTGTAGACCGCGAAGGCCGGGTCCTCAGGAGGATGCAGCCCATGAATTTGGACATGACCAAGAAGTTCAGTTGGAGCAGCCTTTCAACACCTCTCTCTGTCTCAAACTTGACCCAGACAACAAAGTAAAGCTATTTTTCGGCTACAAGCCCAACACGGAGCCCGACGTATTAGCCAGAGGTCCCTTTACTACGGTTCGGAGCCGCAGACCTTCAGTAATAGTAATAAATCACACAGCAATAGTACATTCATGTAGTTGTAAAAAGCATGATATTAAGTAATCCAAAGTATTCAGAATACGTTACTCTCATTGAGTAACGTAACAGAATACATTACAAAATACATTTTGGGGCATGTATTCTGTAATCTGTAGTGGAATACATTGTAAAAGTAACCTTCCCAAAACTGAGAATAAATGAATGAAATTCACTAAAAACCAATTACATCATAAAATAGAATAAAATGTGAGTGAGTGAGTGAGTGAGTGAGTGAGTGAGTAGATAAAATGATGCAGGGTCGGGTTCAAATCATGAAGCAACGATTAAAATATCTGTTATGTTAAAGAAGGTAATAAAGTAAGAAACTGGGCTGGAGAGGAAAGGTGGTCTCTGAGCTGTGTCTCTGTGGAAGCAGCGAGGACCTGGCCATGTCTGAAGCTGTAAAGTTGAAATTGTTCAGCTGATCTTTGATTTGTTCCCCTAAACAAAAACATCTGGATTCATGCATGGCTGAAAAATCTGGCCTGTCGCGTTCAGGTGTGTTGGAATGGAAGAGAGGACCAAATGCAGGACTCGCAGGCTAGTTGAGAGCAAGCACGGTGTTTATTATAAGGACAGGATGAACTGAACTGAGTGACTGAGCTGGACTGGAAACCCACACGAGGAATCGATGATGATGAGACAAAGAAGTTAGGGAAACTCAGGGCTGAAATACACTGGATAATGGTGATGAATGGAAACACGTGAGAACACAGCTGAACTAAAGACACAGGAAGTAGAACTGAACATAGTGCACAGAGAAAAAAGGCCAACGCAGTAAAACACGGGGTCAACGACCCAGGAAGCCTGATACAGCCGAGTCTCTGCCGTCTAAATAAATGTCCTAAAATAACAAAACCTTGTAACATCTGCACAAACAGCAGCTGACATCATCCACTCAATACAGCATGAATTCATTGGGTTTATTTCTTTATGGATGTAGTTGTCTTAGTCTGGATTTAAAAACCTCCTTAAGCTCAGTTACAAACATCATAAATTCACTTTCAGGGAGGTTACAGTGTGCTGCCCAAACTACTGTACCCTAAAGCTTTTTTTCATTTAGATCAGGAAAACCAAAGGAGAGAGAAGACGGCATGACCGCAGAGGACAGACAGGTGAGGAGGAGGAATGCAGGTATACCTGGGAACGGAGCTGGGACCCTGTCCATGCTGTAACTGACAGCCTGTGGCGAGCTGTGGATGCTCGCTGGGATCAGGAGAAATATTTTAGTTTGTGGCGATCAGAAGCTGGACTCAGCGAGCACCAACACAGACGGTGAGAGTCTGTGTGTGCTGAGACAGCGAGGCCCGTCTGCTGTTCCCCTGACCCGAATGTGGCATCCATCCAGGATTTGAGTTTCATGGACACTTCTGTTTGTGACGGTGTTTTAAACTGGAGGATCTAACTGTTAACAGTCTCTCTGTGAACACTTTTTAAAAGCAACCGCTGAAAATAGACCACGGGCTGTGTGTTATTTAAATATAGACGTGTGTGGCATTGACAGAGACATCAGAATCTCAGCTCAAAGCCCACAAAACCATTTCCATGAGCAGCAAACAGCTGAAACATGAAATAATTAAAGAACCAGTAAACACATCCTGCACAAAGACGTAAACACAAGGTGCAGATTCCCCCGCTCTCTGCAAACATCTCACAGGCTCGTGAGAAGTTCCCTCACATTTTAAATTTCCCTGAACCAAAATTAGGCATCACATTTGAAACATTAGCACGAATTCTGTATCACCTTTGTTGTCTTGCTTCTAAAAACTCCACCGTGATAAAACCACACTTCCTGCACAGTGTGCTTCACGAGCAGTTTCCCATCACTTCTTTACGCAGCAGTCTGCCATGTGTACAATGTGGTCGTCTGCTTTTTGATCTGAGAAAACTCAGCGAAGGAAACCTAGTTTCTGCTATTCAGTACTTTCAGCTTTCACATATGGAGACAAATTGTTGTATACTGCGGTGCAGTGAGGTCATAAATGATGGGTGTGGTCAATGGCAGCACTTGGAGAGGCTGTGGAGTTTAAACGATGCTCAGCAGCAGCAGCAGGCTGAACACGGATACAGGCAGGATGGATCCATGCTTTAAACTCGTCAGACCAGGAGACGCTTCCCTAGCTTATGTTGTCCAGGTTTGAGAGTCTGTGTGAGCCATAGCCTCAGTTTCCTGTTCTTACTGACAGCAGTGACACCGGTGTGGTCAGCCAGTCATTTCCTTCCACAGAGATGATGCTGGCTGGATATTTCCTCTGAGCTCAGAGATGGTTAGAGATCAGTGTGTGAAACACTCAGACCAACAACCATGCCATATTCTTTCTTCATCTTTCTGATGCTCAGTCTGAACTTCAGCAGCTCGTCTTGACCGCTGAGCTGCTGCCACGTGAATATCTTATCATATTATTCTTATTATTGACATTACAGGTTCTGTAATCTGAAAATAAAAACCAATAAAATTGACATTATTTTTTATTATCTGATCAGCTCTAGAATAGGAGCTGATTTTCAGGAATAGAGGGAATAATTGCATATTTGTTTTTGCATTGAAGTGGATTGTTCCCAGACTTCATGAAACAGACTTCATGAAATTGTTTGCTGGGTTGTGTGCTCTGATTATTCTGTAGCATATGTTTGCCCACCTGCTGGGCCATGAAGAACCTGATTGCTTTCTGGTTTTGTCTTGCTATTAATCCCACAGATGATATTCTGTAAGGTCGGTGCAACAGTCTGGAGGGAAAACTTCTTTAAAGCTCCAGCTGCAGTCACTTTTCTCCACCTAACGCCTCTTTGCTATGTCCTGGTTTGGAGCAAGCCGACCTCCACGGCGGGCACAGGTTCAATCTGACTCCACCTGCCTTATTCCTCATCGAACCCTCCAGCTCTGAGCAGAAACTCTTTCTGAGTGTGCCAAAGGCTGGAGAGGCGAGGGAGATGTGTGCTCAACCCACGTGCTCAGAGTCATCGAAGGCCTCGTTCTGTTGTTTTTCTTATGTGTGGAAACAAAAAATCCATCACAATGGAAAACAAGAGGAGCATTTACCCTCTTTGGGTCACTGAAGATGTTTGAGTAACAGATGAGATTTTTTTTGGACTTTCTGATTGTAAGTGGGAGCAGCTGGGGCCTGTGTACTTGTCAGAGTCTGCACTGATCTGCTGGCACTTTGTCACAGATGAGCTTGTTGGTGTTGGTCTCTTTCAGCTCAAGTGGAGATTCAGTCACACCACAGGCGATGGAAATGGAAAGGGCAAGGCGAGTGGAGAGCTGAGCTAGTTTGGATACATTTGGGGAAAAAGGAAATCCAGCGAAGGCAAATAGGAAAAAAGAAAGAGAACTTTGATGGAGAGACAATGGATCCATAACAGATGGATCGATTAGCTGCACTTTGCCTGGAAGACACATCCATGCGTCCACATGTTCACTGCCTGGACTTCTATTCCGTGGGAGCGAAACCTGCTTCTTCCAGACTGTTAGAGGAGAGATGTGGCTAGGGGATAGCCTGTCCCTGAGCTCCGCAGGAGCCAGGAAAGGAGACGGAGCTGGTGAAATGCCAACATCAGTCTGTGAACAAGCATCTGCAAACTGTGCGACTGTTTACTTTAGGTTGGGAGCTTGGTGCGAACTCATTGGTTTATCCTGGCAGTGCCGCGTGAGCAGTCAATAACAGGCGGCTGAGGTGGCACCAATAAGACCCGAGGACCTGACTCCACGGAAAAACACACACAACGGCGTGCCGTTAGCGTAATGCACTCAGCCTGAACTCTCGTACAGAGACTCAAGCAGACACGATAACCTGGAATCAGTGTTGTTATTGTTGTGAACAGGTTAGCATGACAGCACTCTGATGATGCGCTCATCCCTCAGAGAGGAGAACATCTACAGCTTTGTCTGTGATTTGGAAATGTAAGGTTTCTGTGTCAGCTTTTTTTTTAATTGCTCGTGGACTGAGCTTCAATCTCACTTCCCTTTTTGACAGCAGTCATTTAACTCAATTTCCTCTAAATTTGTGGTATATAAAAAAGAGCAGCTGAGCAGCAGGTAAAATACAAGCTTTGTGGGATGTGAGCAGCTGCTGGACTCAGAGCATTGTTCCGTGCAGCTGCAAACGAGTTTCCAAACATCCAATCTGTTTCCTGTTGCCATTTCTTCATTGCATGAAGAGCTTTAATTGATCTGTTGATTTAGGAACTGAGGCAAGTTAGTGGTAACCTGGACTTAACATGAGATCCGACTGCAGCCAAAACTGAAACTAATCCGTACTTGGCACACCTCGGCATAGACTGAGGTCCCACTCAGGTTGGATGTTCAGCTAAATGGTTGGATGGATGTCCACATTAAGAATACTGCACCCATGCAGAGTGGACATAGCAGCATCCATTACATGGTGGATTCCTCGCAGCATTCCCATCTGAGGCACCCTGTAAGCGGCACTATTAGGAGATGATTTAGGAGAACATGGTTCCCACCGCATGCTGCTCCCCAGGAGATCAAACTGTCATCTGCTAATATATTAGCATGAATATGAATGTTGTGATGTCACAGTGGGATATGTGTGACCTGGCAGATGTTTTAGGTCATAAAAAATAAAAAATACTCAATTCTTTCCAAATAAAAATCATTACTGGTGAGAAACTGAAGGGAGGGAACTTCCTGTTATTTACATCCCATGAAGCTATGTCCTCTTTTAAAATTAGTTTATGGTTCCCTCAGTGACCACTGGGCAGTATGTGGATTTATTGGTGTTTATTTATGGATTTTTTAGGAGCAAATAATTTCAAAGCAGACGAGGCAATAAAAAGACTTTGTCTGGAAAAGCAAAGAGTGCTGACTAAACTGAGAGATCTTCCATAAGTAAAGTGTTTTTCGGTGATGATGCAGCAGAAAATGTGACCTAAATCATTTCCTGATTGGAAAGCTCTGCTGATGATTAAATAAAATCTGTGAATCCTCGGAGCACAAACGGTCAGGATGCCTTTTTTTCTAATTGAAGAGAAATTCATCTCACAAGTTCAATCAAGTGCACCTGACGCACACTTCCACGGTGGCTCAGGCGTCTGCGGGGATAATCCAAGCGCTCCTCAAGTGCCTCTTCAGTCTGAAACAATTTTCTAATGAATGTGCAAAGAGATCAGCGTGGTTAGGTCCTGGGGTGACGGCGGTGCTCTAACCTGAGAGCAGAGCCATGCTGAACATGTGAATGTAGGGATTGATTAGAGGACTCCCAGCAGTATTATTTTTTAAATCCAATTCATTTTGTCAGATAATCTTGAGCTTGTGATGTCAGAGCTGCTCTCTATTTCATGTTTAAAGTTCATTTGAATGTTGCACTTTATAATATTCAGAATAATAACATTTATTTGTATAGAACCAGAATCACGAGGAGAATAGATGTGCGTCACATTAACATAGACAGACACGTAAACGTGATCTATGAATGGATTCACTTCCACGTCTGTGATTTAAGTATGGAAGTGTAGTACTATCACTAGTAGTTCCTCCAGACCTTTAGTTAAACAGGCTGAGACAGAGGGCAGCTGTTTCCCCTCAGAAAACACAGAGACATGTACAAACTGAGGTTTAAATTGTAGTTTGGGACTCACTCAGTGAGTCTAATCGTGCCTGAATTATCTGGCAGTTATGCTTCTCGAGAAGCTCGTTAATGAACGATCAAGATGAGATGCACAGAGATGATCAGATATGATGATTAAAATCAGGGATGGTTTCTTCCTGTAGTGAATTTGAAAGTTTCCATCTAATGGTCAAAGTGGTTTTGTTATCAGAAGCACGCAGTGGAGGAGGCTGGCTTCAATATGTTTGATTTTATTATCCTCCTGCAGGCAGATATTAAACTGTGTCACCATGCCTTCAGTAAGAAGCAGGCAGGACGTGTGTGTGTCTGTATGTCTCACTGTGTGGATGCATGAGATCTGTTATGTGTGAAGTTGTGCAGTCTTGCTGTTGCGCTGCTGTTTCCTCGATCATGCACGTTCATGCACAGAGCTTTGAATTCTGAGCAGCAAAGTCTGCGTTCAGAGCTTGAAGCGTGTTCACGTACTGTTGACCTTTGTGTATCGCGCTGATTTATTTAGTCTTTGACTCACTGCTTTGGTTTAGACTCTGAAAATAATTCGGCTGTCATCGGGAGAGACGGTTTGGTTAAATTTACACACCACGGCGGTGAATGAGCCACGGCAACTGCTTTGACAACAGCAGGCAGATTTTTATTTCTGTAAAAACCTGTGAACGTGAGGAAATACAGGTTTTCCTTGTTCGTTACTCTCAAGTGCAGATAATCTTTGTACTTCTGTCTCTATCTGGTAATAGGGCTGGGCAATATGGCCTAAAATTCATATCGCGATATAATTTGAAGCATGTTCGGTAACGATATATATCACGATATATTCTTTTCTTCTGTATAACGTATTCGCCACACTATAAGGCACACTTAAAATCCTTTATTTTTCTCAAAAATCGAGAGTGTGCCTTGTGTATGAATTCTGGTTGTGCTTACTGACCTCGAACAGATTTTGGCGTGCAGAAATCTGTTAAAAAATGTTTTAGTACAACTTTGGTAAGCCGCACTGCTTGATGGATCGTCAGAGCATTACGGCTGCTGTAGTGAGGAGCTTCGCGGAGTAATCTGGGTCCAAAACTCCGTCCACTTCAGGTCCCAAAGTCAAACGAACACGGTCTAAATTCTTTCATCTTTAATAAAATCATCAGCGTTGCTGCTTTATCGGGTGTAACAATTAAGTTTAACATCCAGCCATCCATGAAAACAGAATTTATTAAATTTAACGGAGTTAGAAGTTAACAGGAAGTTAGCTCGCTAGTTTCCACCTAAACATTTCATACCATGTCCTGACTGAGAGATTTTTGTAACTAATTAAAACGTACAGCTCTGCTATCACTTCCAACATAAATGAAGACAGAAAACTAAACACACAGCTATGTTAGCATAACATTAGCACAGTGAAGCTGGAGGATGAACGCCAACTTTTTTTCCACTCGACAAAAGTTAACGTGAGGGATTGTGGTGGTCAGGGACAAATGCAATCGCATAGCAGGATACTATACACGGGCCAAACTTCAGTCAGGAGAACAACTGAGATTATTCATCCACAATACGAGGTTAGTTATTAATATATTGCAACAATATGGGAATAGAGCAGCTGCGAGAGAATTCAACATTAATGTTATGCAAACTTTGCTCTGCTCTGGAGGCATAAAAAATCTCACTGGTGCAGTTACGTCTCAGTGGGTGGAACACAAGAAATGAATCTGACGTTTGGAAAGGTCAGAATCACCCTGTTTATCGAAGGCTCTGAAGCTGATCCCAGTATTTGTCCTCTGTGGTGGGAGCTCAGAGCTGGTCGCTATCCTCGCTCTGCGTTTCTGCTTGTGCGTCTGATGACCCGTTGAGCGATGCCTCGTTACTGCCACGCTGAAACGAGTCAATCTGTGGGCTGATGAGTTGATGTAATGACTTCTATTTTCAGCTGAGACCCCACTGAGGCAGCTCTGTTTTGAAGGCCGGTTCTTCCTACACACATTTGAATTTGTTCCGTTTGTGGCACAAAAAGCCATTGTGCTGTTTCAAATGGGGACGGTTAAATTTATTCATACTCTGCACTGTGTGTCGACACAAACTGCGGCGCCTAAATGATGGCTTCCTGTGACCTGCAGTATAACTGCAAACATCAAAGCCCTGCTTTATGATGTTAACAGTAGTTGTGTTTATTTATGATGTGGGTTTATTGATCTCTGTCTTTAAGTTAGTAATAAATCAGAGGTTCATACACACAAACAGGCTATTATAGCTCTATGGTGCTTTTTACTTATTTATCGTTAGGATTAATAATCGTAGGGACCCCTGTGCTGCCATTTAAGGCATGTCTTGGTTTTATGGGTCATTCACTGTTTAGCGTGTGCTTGCAGCTCTAACAAATCTAAAAATAATTCCTGCAAACCATAAAATCACATCACACATGAACTTCGGACAGTTTGAGGAGCAGGTCGGGGTGCTGCTGCTGTTTCACATGTTGCTCGCAAAAGGAGTATTCTCTGTTGTGTATGTGAAGGGTTAGGGTTAGATGTGTTACCTGTGCTTGACACACATGGAGTAATTGGACATGATGCAGACTGTAGGCAGCTGGGAGGGTAAAGTCCATCTGATGTCTGATGGCACTGAGCTGAAGATTTCTAGTAATAGTGTTCTAGTAATAAACCATTTGGTGACTTCATAGCACAGTGGAGTCCCAGCAATGGTAGGACTCCCTGGAGCCTAGACCCTGGTGGTCGAGGTGGAGATAAAGCAGGCGGAGACTTGGATGAGGCTGTCTGAGTGACCAGTGATGGCAGAGCACAGAGTTTTTGTCCTGTGAAAAATAAAATCCACCCTTACTGCTTCCATCAGGAGGACACCCGGGTGCTGCTAATCAGGTGAACATGATTAACTCAGGAGTGTGAGCACCTCTATACAAGCAGAGTTTTAGCAGTGTGCAGGTCTGCAGCATTCAACTGTGATTCACGTCAGGCTTGGACTGTTCAGGCATCAGGCATCAGGCTAAAGTTATAGATAAAGGATAGATGGATAGATGGATGGATGGATGGATGGATGGATGGATGGATGGATGGATGGATGGATGGATGGATGGACTGACTGACCAACAGATGGACAGATGAATGGACGGACGATAGATGGAAGGATAGATGATTGGATGGATGGATAATGATGATAATATGGATGGATGGATGGATGGATGGATGGATGGATCAATGGATGGCTGATTGATGGATATTTTTGAATTTTTAAATGTTAAATTTATTATAAAAATGTTGTGTTTGTGGCTGAGGACCTGTCTGCTCATTTTCACCACAGTTCTCACAGTTTTTGAAACATGAATTACAGATGATTAAAGTATGCCTGATGAACTCTGGAGAAAAAAATAGCAATCTAATGTAATGGTTTTCATGAAGTGGTTCTTCATCATTTTAAGAGCTGATTATGACTTCTGTAAGGACTCTCTCATTTATCTTTCCTGGCTGTGAGACCAGGGCTTGGCCTCAGTTGATGATCAACTTGTCACAATAAAATTACCAGTTGTGAGTTTGCAGCTCAGTAAGAAAACGTCCCGTTCCTTTTTCATTTTTTCCAAATGAAAACTTTCCTGGTAAAAGCCCTTTGTATGAAGTCTTTTATGTTTTTATTGTCAAAGGTTTCCAGCTATCAGCACAATCAAGAATCTAATGTGTCAGATAGCAAATACATAGTTGCTTTGAAGATAGATGGTTTATAATACTCTGACACATGTGGACTCTGAGATCAACTGTAAGGTGTCCCTGTGCCAGGAATCACTTGCTTAAGACGAGCAGGATTATGACACTGCCATAAAGAGGTGGAAGTACGAGAATTCACAGAGACAAGAGCAAACAGGCCACAAAGAACTCAGAGAGAGCTTTAAATAAACCCACACATGCAGACTAATGTGACACGGAAGTGTTGGTGCAGCAGCTTGGACGGTGTGCTGTGTGGGGATGTTTGTAGAGAGAGTGTCTTTCATAATCACTTTATTGCCGCCGTCCAATGAGGCTGTTTGTCTTATAAATTTGATCATTGTGAATCTTTCTGAAGCTGAATCACTACAGAGTGCCATGGACACCTTTATGAATTTGAGGTTAAATTGTAATTTAGTCATGGGGCATAGTTTTAACAACATGTACCACTAAAGAGCCTCGAGTCAGTGTTTTGTAAAAGCACAAAATAGCAACAGTTCACTATATAAATAAAACTCAATTAAATTTAAAGAAAAGGTGTTTATTTACTGGTCAATCCATGTTCCTACCCTCACCTGTGGTCACAAACTTTGGGTGGTGACCAAAACAATGAGGTCACCTGTATAAGCGGCAGAAGTGAGCTTCCTTTGAAGGGTGGCTGGGCTCTCCATTAGAGGCTCAGGAGCTCAGTCACTCGCTAGGAAGTCAGACTTAGAACCGTTCCCTCAGAGGAGCCAGCTGCTGTGGTTCAGACACCTCCGTGAAACCTGCTAAGTGATTTGTTTTGGGAATGTCTAACCTGAAAGGAGCCCGGGGGCAGAACCAGGACTTGCTGGTGAGATTATATCTCTCGACTGGCCTGGGAATTATTCTGTGTCCACAAGAATGACCTGGAAGAGTCTAGGACAGGGGTCTGCAACCTTTAACACCCAAAGAGCCACTTGGACCCGGTTTTCACGCAAAAGAAAACACTGGGAGCCGCAAATACTTTTTGAAATCTAAAATGAAGATAACACTGTAGATATTGTTTGTTTTACCTTTGTGCTTTGTGTGAACAACTAAAGTAAGTAAGTGAAGTTTATTTATCAAGCGCTTTTCACAGACAGGCAGTCACAAAGCGCTGTACACAAATATTAAAATAAACAATACAATCGATAGACATTATACACAATGTAAAAGATCAAATGTAAATAATGTAAAGAATATAAAATACGTAGATCAACAAAAGGCTTGTTTGAACAGAAAAGTTTTTAACTGCTTTTTAAAAGAATCCACAGAGCAACTAAGGTGTGTTGCTTAAATCCATGAAGTGCTACAGAGAAAATTACATTTTATTTCTGTAATTAACACATTTTGAACTCTTAAAGAAATATAACAAAAGGAAAGACACCCAGCTGAACTAAAATGATCCATGTAGCAAACAAAAACTGTTGTGAGCCTCCCCCCTCATATCGCCTTTGGGCTTTTGGAGCCTTGACCTGACTTTTAAAAAATAATTGGGAAAATAATTGGGAAAAAAAGCACTATGCTGCTTAAAAAAAAAGATATTTGCAAAATTCTGCCTAAATATGTATTTTACCTGGTAAATGTGTGTGGCGGGGCGTGGTCTCCAGTGACGCTACAGCGGAGGCGGACGCACCTGACTGGCACCCGCAATCACGCCTCACTGCCTGAAAGTCTGTGCCATCTATGCTGTTGTGTTGTCGGGCTGTGAGCTGAAAAGCTACAGCCGGCTGTATGCGTACAACAACCGTGTGTGAAAAGCGGTCGATAAAGAGATGCTGAAAAGCATGTTCATGCAAACATCGTCGGGTCTGCCGTGATATGTTTACAATGGGACTTCTGGTCCTGAACCTCTGCGCACAGCGTCTGCAAATCGGGGCTGTATGAAGTCACTTTCATCTTTACGCAGGATTGTAAGCTGTCATCTGTGAGGCGTGAGGGGTGTCTGTTTTTAATCAAATCAAATCAAATCACTTTTATTGTCACATCACATGTGCAGGTACATTGGTACATTACATGTGAGTGAAATTCTTGTGTGCGAGCTTCACAAGCAACAGAGTTGTGCAAAATACAATAATGTAAACAAGCAAAATACAAGAATGGCTAAATCTGAAACTAATAAATATATGTACAATATATATATGTGCATACAGTATATGCATTTCTGGATGTGTATACTAAATATGTTTTTCTGCGTGCGTGTGTGTGTGTGTGTGTGTGTGTGTGTGTGTGTGTGTGTGTGTATACATATTTTACAAATTAAATAGAGTAAACAATAAAATAAAATATATAAAAATATACAGAGTTGAGACATGTGCAAAACAGTGGCATTACTGTACAGTATGTAGTGCATAATGTTGAAGTTCCAGTAGTGAAGCTGAGGTGTCTATGAAGTGTTCAGCAGTCTGATGGCCTGGTGGAAGAAGCTGTCTCTCAGTCTGCTGGTACGGGACCGGATGCTGCAGAACCTCCTTCCTGATGGAAGTAGTCTGAACAGTTTATGGCTGGGGTGACTGGAGTCCTTGATGATCCTCCCCGCTTTCCTCAGGCAGCGCTTCCTGTAGATGTCTTGGAGGGAGGGAAGCTCACCTCCAATTATCCGTTCAGAGCACCGCACTACTCTCTGGAGAGCTTTGCGGTTGTAGGCGGTGCTGTTGCCGTACCAGGTGGTGATGCATCCAGTGAGGATGCTCTCAATGGCACAGTGATAGAAGGTCCTGAGGATTCAATTCAATTCAATTTTATTTATATAGCGCCAAATCACAACAAAAGTCGCCTCAAGGCGCTTCATAGATACAGAGAAAAACCCAACAATCATATGACCCCCTATGAGCAAGCACTTTGGCGACAGTGGGAAGGAAAAACTCCCTTTTAACAGGAAGAAACCTCCGGCAGAACCAGGCTCAGGGAGGGGCGGCCATCTGCTGCGACCGGTTGGGGTGAGAGAAGGAAGACAGGATAAAGACATGCTGTGGAAGAGAGACAGAGGTTAATAACAGATATGATTCAATGCAGAGAGGTCTATTAATACATAGTGAGTGAGAAAGGTGACTGGAAAGGAAAAACTCAATGCATCATGGGAATCACCCGACAGCCTATGTCTATTGCAGCATAACTAAGGGAGGATTCAGGGTCACCTGGTCCAGCCCTAACTATATGCTTTAGCAAAAAGGAAAGTTTTAAGCCTAATCTTAAAAGTAGAGATAGTGTCTGTCTCCCGAATCCAAACTGGAAGCTGGTTCCACAGAAGAGGGGCCTGAAAACTGAAGGCTCTCCCTCCCATTCTACTTTTAAATACTCTAGGAACAACAAGTAGGCCTGCAGAGCGAGAGCGAAGTGCTCTATAGGGTGATATGGTACTACAAGGTCATTAAGATAAGATGGGGCCTGATTATTTAAGACCTTGTATGTGAGGAGCAGGATTTTGAATTCAATTCTGGATTTAACAGGAAGCCAATGAAGGGAAGCCGAAACAGGAGAAATATGCTCTCTCTTTCTAGTCCCTGTCAGGACTCTTGCTGCAGCATTTTGGATTAGTTGAAGGCTTTTCAGCGAGTTTTTTGGACATCCTGATAATAATGAATTACAGTAGTCCAGCCTGGAAGTAATAAATGCATGAACTAGTTTTTCAGCGTCACTCTGAGACAGGATATTTCTAATTTTAGAGATGTTGCGCAAATGGAAGAAAGCAGTCTTACATATTTGTTTAATATGTGCGTTGAAGGACATGTCCTGGTCAAAAATGACTCCAAGGTTCCTCACAGTGTTACTGGAGGCCAAGGTAATGCCATCCAGAGTAAGAATCTGGTTAGATACCATATTTCTAGGCTTTTCAGGGCCGAGTACAATAACCTCAGTTTTATCTGAATTAAGAAGCAGAAAGTTAGCGGCCATCCAGCTCTTTATGTCTTTAAGACATTCCTGCAGTTTAACTAATTGGTGTGTGTTATCTGGCTTCATGGACAGATAGAGCTGGGTGTCATCAGCATAGCAGTGAAAATGTATGCTATGTCTTCTAATGATACTGCATAAGGGAAGCATGTATAATGTAAACAGAATTGGTCCTAGCACTGAACCCTGTGGAACTCCATAATTAACCTCAGTGTGTGAAGAGGACTCTCCATTTACATGAACAAATTGGAGTCTATTAGATAGATATGATACAAACCACTGCAGCACAGTACCTGTAATACCTACAGCATGTTCTAATCGCTCTAATAGGATATTATGGTCAACAGTATCGAACGCTGCACTAAGGTCTAGCAGGACAAGCACAGAGATGAGTCCACTGTCAGAGGCAATAAGAAGATCATTTGTAACCTTCACTAAAGCTGTTTCTGTGCTGTGATGAGCTCTGAAACCTGACTGAAACTCTTCAAATAAACCATTCCTCTGCATATGATCTGTTAGCTGTTTGACAACTACTCTTTCAAGGATTTTTGATATGAAAGGAAGGTTGGAGATTGGCCTATAATTAGCTAAGACTGCTGGGTCTAGAGATGGCTTTTTGAGTAAAGGTTTAACTACAGCCAGCTTGAAGGCCTGTGGTACATAGCCGATCATTAGAGATAGGTTGATCATATTTAAGATCGAAGAATTAATTAATGGCAGGACTTCTTTGAGCAGTTTTGTAGGAATGGGGTCTAAAAGACACGTTGATGGTTTGGAGGAAGTAATTATTGAAGTTAACTCAGAAAGATCAATTGGAGAAAAAGAGTCTAACTTAACATCAATGGTACTAAGAGTAGCTGTAGATAATATTACATCTGTGGGATGATTATTGGTAATTTTTTCTCTAATGATAAAAATTTTATTTGTGAAGAAGTTCATGAAGTCATTACTAGTTAACGTTAAAGGGATGGTTGGCTCAAAAGAGCTCTGACTTTTTGTCAGCCTGGCTACAGAGCTGAAGAGAAACCTGGGGTTGTTCTTATTTTCTTCAATCAGTGATGAATAGTAAGATGTTCTGGCTTTGCGGAGGGCTTTCTTATAAAGCAGCAAACTATTTCTCCAGGCTAAATGATGATCCTCTAGATTTGTGACACGCCATTTCCTCTCCAGATTACGAGTCATCTGCTTTAGGGTACGTGTTTGAGAATTATACCATGGAGTCAGGTACTTCTGATTTGAGGCCTTAGTTTTCACTGGAGCTACAGTATCCAGAGTCGTACGTAGTGAGGAGGTGAAATTATTAACAAGATAATCGACCTCTGTTGGGGTAGCGTTCAGATAGCTGCTCTGCTCTGTGTTGGTACAGGGCATTGGAGATGATAACAGTGGGTGGATTATATTCTTAAACTTAGTTACAGCGCTTTCAGAAAGACATCTACTTTGATAAAGTCTACTCTCTACTGCTGTGTAATCAATTATTGTAAAAGTAAATGTTATCAGGAAATGATCAGACAGGAGAGGGTTTTCAGGAAACACTGTTAAATGTTCAGTTTCTATGCCATATGTATGCGGGGGCTCATGCTGAATCTTTTCAATCTCCTGAGAAAGAAGAGGTGCTGTTGCGCCTTCTTCACTGTTTTGTTTGTGTGTACTGACCACGTAAGATCCTCAGCCAGATGTACACCAAGGAACCGGAAGCTGCTCACTCTCTCCACAGCAGCGCCGCTGATGGTGATGGGGGTGTGTACTTCTCTGCACCTCCGGAAGTCCACTATCAACTCCTTTGTCTTTGCGACGGTGAGGGTGAGATGGTTGTCTTGACACCAGTGGGTCAGGGCGCTGACCTCCTCCCTGTAAGCCGTCTCATCACCGTTGGTGATAAGACCCACCACTGTAGTGTCGTCCGCAAACTTCACAATGATGTTGGAGTTGTTAGTGGCTGTGCAGTCGTAGGTGTAGAGTGAGTACAGGAGAGGGCTCAGTACACACCCCTGTGGAGCACCAGTGTTCAGTGTGATGGGGGATGAGGTGATGCTGCCCAGTCTGACCACTTGGCGTCTGTCAGACAGGAAGCTAAGGATCCAGCTGCAGAGGGAGCTGCTCAGTCCTAGATCCTGCAGTTTCCTGTCCAGCTTCGAGGGAACGATGGTATTGAATGCTGAGCTGTAATCTACAAACAGCATTCTCACATACGTGTCTCTCTTCTCCAGGTGTGACAGGGCAGTATGTAGTGTCAGGGCTATGGCATCATCAGTGGACCTGTTGTGGCGGTATGCGAACTGTAGAGGGTCCAGTGAGTCGGGTAGTGCAGAGCAGATGAAGTCCCTGACCAGCTTCTCGAAGCATTTGCTTACGATGGGGGTCAGGGCTACAGGTCGCCAGTCATTCACTGATGAGATGGTGGCGGATTTGGGTACAGGGACGATGGTGGCCATTTTGAAGCAGGTTGGGACTACAGACAGAGAGAGGGAAAGGTTGAAGATGTGCGTGAACACTCCAGCCAGCTGAGCCGCGCATGACTTGAGGACGCGGCCGGGAATCCCGTCCGGACCAGTAGCTTTGCGTGCGTTCACCTTCCTGAAGCACCTCCGCACATCCTCCTCAGACACAGTGTGCGCACTGACGTCATCTGCGGTGCGCACACTGTCCGGTCTCATGGTGTTCGCTGTGTCGAATCTAGCGTAGAATACGTTTAGATCCTCACACAGAGAGGCCGTGGTCTGCGGTGTGCTGGTTTTCCCTCTAAAGTCTGTGATCGTGTTTAGTCCCTGCCACATACTCTGAGGGTTGTCAAACTGTTGCTCCACCCTGTCCCTGTACTCACGCTTGGCTGCTTTGATCGTCTTCCGGAGTTGGTAATGTGTTTTACCATAGTTCACAGTGGAGAATAGCTGCTGACATAATGTGGATCCGAAGATCCATAATTGGCCTACCTGGGTTTGAAAGTCTCGATAAATACACGGCGTTTCAGTGGGTATACCGGCTTCCGCGAGTGTGACGCTTATTTTGAGCGATGAAAAAAATAATAAGATATAATTTTATTTTTATGTTTCAATATCACAATAATCTTCCAATTTAGAACTACAAGTTAAAAAAAGAACTAAACAGAAATAAAATACACTTCAGCTAAATACTTCTAATTTATTTTCCCAAACCACCCGGAGCTGCAAAATAAAGACTAAAGAGCCGCATGTGGCTCCAGAGCCGCGGGTTGCCAACCCCTGGGCTAGGATGAGGGAAGTCTGGGGTCATCAGCTTAGACTGCTGCTCCTGTATAGCATCATCAGATAAAAGAGGGAGAAACTCATTGGATGGATGGACGGACGGATGGTTGGATGAGTTGATGGATGATGGACAGATGGATGGATGGATGGGACTAAACTAAATTATTGGACCACACTCTGGTTTTGGAGAGACTGGTGTATTCCTCCTTCCTTTATTGTAGTGGGGTTCCAGGTCCATGCCGCTGATCCTGTCAGGGTGATGTCAAAGTTTCCAAAATCTGGACGCTTTTCTCTCAGTGATCCACCACACTGACGGTGAGGGAAAAAACAAAGAGCAGCCACTCATTGGCAGAGCTGAAACTTTGAAACAGTGAAGAAGAGTGTTAGAGCTGGGCTACATTATATTGAAGGCCCAGTATGTCACTATAACTGCTCAGTCACCCAGCAGTTATCGCAGCGATCCACGGCTGTGATGTGAGTCTCCTTTGTGCAAAAATGCACAGCAGGAGTTTCCTGTGCTTTCTGCTGCAGCACGCATCCAGGTAACTGTGTCATTAATGAGCTGTATGTCTGTGACCTACATGCTTGGAGTTTCTACCAATGCTGCTTAACAGAAGCTGCCATTAAGTGGAGTTCATCCCTGCCGTTCCCCCCTCGTCTGTCTGTGAGTTCACTTTCAGTTTAATGTCACTTTGAACGGCCGGCTTTGAGGACGTGCATGTTGAACTCTCAGTTCACCAACAAATCCTTGGAAGCACAGTTCATCTTCCTTCGGTGTTCCCTCGGAGAACAGAGCGTGTTTCCTCTGCATAATGAAATCAGACGGTGTGATTATTCTGATGACCAGCTGATGATGTAGAGGATGGCCACACTGCTTTTAGTACACCATAAAATCTCTTATGGTACAAATCTTTGTAATGTTAATCCTGACCCAGTCAAATATACTTAATAAGACCTCAGATGTAGATGCTGCTGATATCAGGTGTTTGTTAGTGATGCGGTGACTTTGATTTGTAGAATACTTTATCCAACGACATGGTTTTACAGACATGTTTAGCAATAACAGGGAAGATTTGTTTGCTGTGTGGACTCGCCAAGCTTAATATTCATAACAGCAAGCAAGTTTGTAAAAATAGTAAAAGTTATTTATTACTGGACATGAAAAAAAAATACACAGGCAGAGAAAACAGGCCATCTCGAATATTCCTGAAAGCTGGAGTTTTATCTAGTTCAAGCTGTTATAAAGCGAAGGGTTTGGGAGCCTGGCTTTGACTTTGGACTTTGCCCACTGCTAAATGAGATGAACCAGGCTTGTTGGTAATGACTTGCTTAAGTGTTTAGGGTGCTATAAAAAGGCGGCCTGAAGGTGTTAAATAATTGACGAGACAAGAGGGTGCTTTGTTCTCAGCTGAAGGATCATAAAGTCTGGTGTCCTTGTGGGTGGGTCGTCGTGTGATGTGGTGACTGGAAGTCTTAGTTTGTCTTTGTGAACAACATTCTTACTGAAATCATCACTGAAACAGATTGTTATTTATTAGCAGCCACTGTTTGACTAAAAGACAAACCCGAGTGGAGTAAATATGCAAGTTATCTTCAGCTTTCTGTGACCTTTTTTATTCGTGTGCAAATCAGACTGAGCGACCGTGGCTCAGGGGGTTGGGAATCTTGGCATCTATAACCGGAAGGTTGCTGGTTCGATCCCTAGGCTCTCTGTCCTGGTCGTTGTGTCCTTGGGCAAGACACTTTACCCTACTTGCCTACTGGTGTTGGCCAGAGGGGCTATATAAATCCAATCCATCCATTATTATTATTATTTATTACTTCTCATCTTTGTGTTGTTAGAACAGCGCGAGCAGTGCATTATAATTAATATTTTTTCTTTTGCCACATAACAGCATATATCTTTATTAAAGAATTACAGTCAAATTAAATTAATTAATTAATTCTAAAGGTTTTTTATCTTATGGCATTCATCTGTGTACTGTATGTGTACAGTACTGACCCACACATACAGTTCTTACACACACACTGGACTTTCTGGACATTGTTTTTGCACACATTGTTTTTTTGCACAACACTGGTCACTATATTCTTCATTTCCGGTTAATACTTGTACAGCTGCTGTTATTGTGTATATATTTATTTATATTTAGATTTCTTCATACATTCTTATATAGTTCTATATTGTGTATTGTGTATTTTGTTGTACAGTTATTTTATTTTCAACTTTAATTTATATATTTTATCTTATTCTTCCCAGTTAAATTTACCCTTCATTCTAATTTGTGTTGTACAGTTATTTCATTTTTAACCTTAATTTATATTTTATTCCTTCCTAGTTAAATTGACCCTTTTTAATTTTTCATATTTATTTCCTATCTTATTCATAGCCTTTTCCTTTTTTGTTTTCTTTAGGTCACGAGCAGTTGTCCAAGCATTTCACTACATATCGTACTGTGTATGACTGTGTACGTGACAAATAAAATTTGAATTTTTTTTTATTTTTATTTTTTTGTGTTTGGCCATACATACAAATTTTTGCTGCCATGATGCCAGGTTTCTTAATCTCCATGAGATTTTTCCTGGATAGATAAAGACTAGTAAAAAAATAATAAATAAAAAAAAAGATCAGAGAGAGTTCAGTGCCGTTTGAGGCATCCCTAAAATGAGTGTGTGAACTTCATTATTCCAAACATTCATATCTGAAGGCTTCTGTAAACTGCAGATCAGGAGGGCAAATAGCAGATATTTCCCACTGATTAGCCATTTTTATGGTGCTGCTGTTGTTATTAGAGCAGTTACAGCAACTCGAGCTGCCAGGAAGTCACACGTTTCTGGACAGAATACTGTTCTTGCTTCTATTTATAGAGTAGTATTTCATCAGTAGCTCCCCCTACAGGCCTGCCAACCCCATCAGCACCGTGATTAAGTTTATCTGTTTGTGTTCGGTGAATGAGGCAGCACAAGGTTACACGAGCGTAATAAGGATAAAACTGTTTGTCTCTGTCAGTGTTTCCATGTGAAGTCAATGACTTGCTGACTTATTATATGATCAAGATGTTCAGGAGTGCTCTATTGAATTATCATCAGACCTCTTTCCTTCTTCGTTTGCCATTAAAATGAGGACCAACTCTGTTTCTCAGCCATCGTGGCACTCCTGCCTTCAGCCCGACGTTTAGATCTGTGTGTGCACTCTGGAAAGCCCAGCAGGGTTTTTATGGCTTCTGCTGTTCAAATCTCCACTGAGTCACCATAAAGCACAGTGCTGAGAAACTTCCCAATGACAGACAGACGGACAGATAGACAGACCCATCCGTCAGTATGAAAGGTCACTTTGTGATGACTACTCAGAGCTCAGGGACCAGTCTTGATTGCCTGTGTTATTGAGTGTTCTGACATTCAGTTCAAGCCAATATCTGAACAAAATCCCAGCGATAGTTATTCCTCAGCTTGCTCAGTCTGCTGTTCAGCTCAGAGCGGCTGAAAAGTGTGTTTTTTTTTTCTTTCTGTGTTTTTTTAAGTAACATCTCAGCAACTTGCAGGTATTTTAACTTTGTGCGGATTATTATCTTGATGAATCTTTTGATCGTCTTTGTAAAACGAAGCACTTAAAAATGTTTTGTTCAAGCAGCCGTCCAAAGTTATTGCTTACAGGGAAGTTTCATTTTGAAAGGCTGCAATTAGTGAAAATGATCTCTGGCTTTTGTTTTCATTATGTCTGGTGCACAATGATTAAAATTACCAATCAGTTCTCTATAGAGTGTTTCAGGGCTACAGTGAATGTTTGAATTAAAAGCTTGAATATACAAATGTGTTTATACCCATCCTTCCATTTCCTGCTCTTATCTGGGTCCAAGTCACATGGACAGGAGTCTGAGCAGAGACCTCCCCCCAGACCTCCCCCTCACAGCCACTTCTTTCAACTCTTTGGGGCACCCGAGAGGCATAATGAGTCCAACATGCCCAGGGTCTGCCCCAAGCCCTGTTTCCACTTCGATACTTCCCAAACACCTCACCTAGAAGAGACTCAGGAGACTCCCTCAGCTGTCTCCTTTGGATGTGAAGGAGTAGCAGCTGAAGTCTGAGCTCCTTACCTCATCTCTAAGGCACAAATCCATCAACACCTGAACAAGATTTGAGATGCCTGAATTCTCCACTTGGGCCAGCTGCTGGATCCCAACCCAGAGTGGGCACTCCACCTTTTCCGAGCTGTGGACCATGGCTTTAAATGGACTGGCTTTTCTATTCTACTTGAGCACTCAGTGCTTTATACCGCACACACATTCAGGCACTTTTTGCTTCATGGAAGCACTTTCTATCTAACATTCGGCACAGCGTGAGCTGGACTTCATCACCTGACAAAGCCAACAGGACCACATCATCTGCAAAAAGCAGGGGTGAGATCCTGACACCACCAAACTTGACAACCTCCACCAATTTATTTACATTTTCAAGGAACCCAGCTTTTAGTTTCCAGAAATAGAACCTATTAGTAGAGCTTTGTTCTCATCATCTCAATACAGTGCAGAAATTTTGGCTTATTGTCACTAGGGATGGGTATCGTTTAGGTTTTATCCGATATCAGTACCAAACCGGTACTTTTGAAACGGTGCCAGTGCTTAAAGAATGGAGAACACAAAATTGGTCCAAAAACCTCTCATGTTCAGCTGCTTTTTTGTAAAGAGATAACAATGTTAGCCTTTTCTGCAGCTATAGGGGATATATGGCATCACTCTTGGCTGGAAGCAGTGCTTAAACAATGGAAAAAACAAACTTTGTCCAAAAACCTCTCATGTTTAGCTGTTTTCCACTTTTTCTTTGGTCATTTTAGCCTTTTTGGCCCGGGTGAAGGGAGTATCAGCCATCAAACAAGAAGACAGCTGCATGTAACTACGACGGTGTTTGCTAGTTCACCTTACATCCATTAATTTAATAATGTGGTTAGCCTACTCAACGTAAATTACACACGAACAACATTAAGCTACTCACGCAGAGAAGAACGGCTGCTACTGCCATCATCATCCGTCATCGTTTCTGCTACACTGGCAGGTCTAGGGGCCTCTCCTCTTTGGGTTTTTGGAGGATGTTGCTAACTCCGGGTCAGATAACAGGCAACCCACGTGCAGTAGATGTGCACGGTGTGAGGGCTTGCAGCAAGCTATCAAATACGGCGCATTTCTCGGCTTTTAACAAAATGCTATACGTCGCCAGGTGTTTCATCAGATTCGAGGAGTTACCTCCTTTACACAGTATCAGCTTAAAGCACTTGTTGCAGGGTGCTGAGTTTGCACACAGACTCATTGTCACACAGATTGTCTCAGCTCATATATTTAATCATCACCAAGTATCAGATCCAAACTGGCTGCTTTTAAATCTGCAAAGTCATTAATTTGCTTGGAGAGCTGTGTGTGTGCGTGCAGGGCTTTTTTCATGTGCATCAGAGATTATTTCGAATAAACTCTGAAACCGTGGAAACTCTGTGTAGTTGTTTGAAGCCAGTCAGTGAAGTTTTAATTTGTAGGAGGCAAGGAGGAGAAAGACACCTTCAATTAGCCTATTCTTATCTTTCTATGCTCTCTTCCTTTAAAAGTTCAGAGGCCTTGAACTGAGACCATGCTGACATTTAACAGGACAAATTCCCATGAAATGTCACCCAGTTCAACTGGTATTAGAAGTCAATAAGACGAAGAGATGCAGACTCAAATAACTCAGAGCAAGGTCCAACAAGCCCCTTTCAGCTCGCTGTCCTTTTGCTCTGTTCTTCCTTTCTCCCTCCTTTCGCCTCTGATATTCATCACCTGTGTTTTATACCTGATACGTCTTCTTCTTTCACCTCTGTTTCCCTTTTCCTTTGCCTCTTTCTCAGTCTTTAAAACTCTCATCATAACTCACCGATTTAAATTTCTCGATCAATTGCATAACGAATGTGAAAATCACACCCAAACCAAAAAACTGCAAAAACACATGGTAGATCTCATCTATGTGTAGAAGCCATATTGAGAATGCATAGAAGCTTAATAGAAGCCCAATAGAACGCACAAACTGCAGGAGAAGCATCCATCTTTCACTGAGAAAGAAGATCCCAGAGAAAGCCATCAAACTCAAATTAGCATTTAAATCAAATTGGAAAATTCATCAAGAGGTAGAGTCGTGTGTACACAGCTCTACCTCTACACGAGCACAGCAGAGCAGCATCCTAAGCGGAACGCCGCTCTGCCACTGTGAAGTATTACCCCAGCCGGATACCCACACGACTGGCAGCTGGATTGCCCCTCAACAAAAGGCAGACAAATTTAATTACCGCTGTCAAATAAAAGCAAACGGAGTCATCTGTGGGCCTGCTCCTGGAATGAAACCCAGGAGCACCCGGTCCAGATGTCTACTGGGTAATTTCTGCTCTTTAAAACATAGCGAAGGGGAAAGTTATGGGTTGGTTGGAGGCCCCTAAGCACACTGAGGCAGGCAGATAATTGAAGCGAAAGGAAAAGGGATGGGGTATTTTCAGTTGGATGGCAATGTCAAGATAGAAACTGACCCCCCTTTGAGGAGACAGAGCAGAGTAAAAGTATCACATCATTGTGTCCCAAACTAGAAACACCCATTAACCTCCTAAACCTCACCTCATCGCTGCCCTCTGCACTTATTAAAATGAGCTGCACAGCAGATCAAATGTATTCATCTCGTTAACAAAAACCGTCACCGAGTCAGAATTCCCCATATTACACAGTCTGAAACCAAATAAGCAACCATCTGTCCGTCCATCCATCCAGCCGTCCATCCGGCCATTCATCTGTCCATCCGTTTTTTCAACCCATCCTTATCAGTTCACAGTCAGAGCTGCCACAGGGTGAGAGGTACACCTGTACAGGTCAAAGAATGAGCCAGATGCTGGCCTTAAACCCAAGACCTTTTTGTCGCCCATCTATTGCTTGTATCTGTATTAATATATTTTCTGTATTTTGCTCTGTGTTGAGATAAAATCATGCTCTGTGTGGTGCTTCATCAAAAAAAACTTTCTCTGAATCCAGACTTAATCTCAACCATGAGTCACAGCAAACTCTCTGACATGAAACTGCAGCTCTTTAAGCACCGCAGTGGAAGCACTAAATCTGTTTGTTTATATGGCCTCACTCCAGAAGCAGAACTTTATTATTTATTACATTACCGCTAACATAATCCAGGTTGTATTTTCAGTCAAGCAGCAACCTCCGGGACTGAGAAATTAAGCCAACACAGAAATTCCAAAAACTTTGGTTACAGGCTGGCTCCAAAAGCCAGGCAGCCCTCAGACTCGCATGTTAAAATCCCCGATACACAGCATTAAAGCCGTGTTTACACCCTGCCACACACAAACAAGCAGCTTGGTCTCTATGAATAGTCGGGGCTGGCTGTGTCTCAGGAGGTACAGCAGGACATCTGCTAGCGCTGAAGGTTGGTGGGTCCATCCCTGTGCTTTCCTCAGAGTGTATATGATTACTAGAAACAGTCCGTTTAGCTCAGCCTCAGTGACAACTGCACAGGAGCTCAGTGTGTGGCAGGTAGGAGCATTTGTAATGCAATCACCTGACCAATAACAATTTGTCCCATCTATAAAGTCTGAGCTCCAGTTTTGGTGCCCAGTGAAATTTGAGAATTTCATTTGGATGATTAGCAAGTGTCTGAGTGTCTGTGGTTACTTCTGGCTCTCAGTGGCAGTAAAACGCTCACGCTGAGGCTTCAAGGTGAGTTATAAAACCAATAGTTGATAGTGGCTATGAACATTTCCAAAAGCAGCCTTAGAAGCATTTATTGTTCCCTAAACTGGATGTTTTTCCTTATTTGGAATAGTTGGCAGATGAGACGACTGGCCAGAAAACTTTCTCTTGCCTTTCTCATTCTTGGCAGGATGATGAAGGGTTCATTTTGGATGTGCAGTTGTTGCCAGAGGTCCCGGTTCAGTCTGTCGAGCTCCGATGGGGCCCGGTTCAGGTCACAGTGTGCCCTGCACTGTGGCTCTCTGCGGGGGACAGGCAGCAGATGGTGTGACTGACAGACCCACAGCGCGAGCAAAGCCATGCATCTGGCTTTTATTGATTCTCATTTTCATTGTTTTTCACTCCAGGCTACCAAGAACTGATTGAGTAATGACACCGTGAGCTCTCATTACAGAAACCGGCTCACCCTCTCACACCCGCTGGGTTATTTCACAAGTACGCGTCATGTGTTTCCATGTGGGAATGTTGGTTAATCAATCCAAAGTCAGACATTAAAGAGTTCTCCTTTAACAAACCTGCAGCCATACTAAACATATTTCTCTTCATTACATTACTTTATTATGTACTTTGTTATGTACCTCACAGTACCAGTCTGTAACAGTTTAAATACATAACAATATGAATATGCTTAACGGCGATCGTGGCTCAAGAGTTGGGTGTTCGCCTTGTAATCGGAAGGTTGCCGGTTCGAGCCCCGGCTTGGACAGTCTCGGTCGTTGTGTCCTTGGGCAAAACAATTCACCTGTTACCTACTGGTGGTGGTCAGAGGGCCCGGTGGCACCAGTGTCCGGCAGCCTCGCCTCTGTCAGTGTGTCCCAGGGCAGCTGTGGCTACAATGTAGCTTGCCATCACCAATGGGTGGATGACTGGATGTGTGAAGTGCTTTGGGGTCCTTAGGGACTAGTAAAGTGCTATACAAATACAGGCCATTTAAAAGTATTATTACTGAACATTTAAACAAACTTTATGAGCGCTACATGTTTTATATCCACATAAAAAATAATTATAGTCAAAATTATGTCAAGTGTATTAAAATGGTTTTTAAACAGGCCAAAGCTGCACTTTGCACTCTTTTGTTACTGCAAACTTTTAAAAATTACGTTTAAGAAGGACAAATAAAATAAAGTGAATGTATTCTAAATATCAGATTATTGCCTTAGAAGGAAATCCTGCTCAGAGTGCTTGGCCGAGGTTTCTCTGTCAGACAGCTTCCTGTTGTTATTATTCTACTCTAAGGACAGAAGAGTGAATGGAGTATTTACTGTGGCAGTGGGGTGATTTTATGGAGTCTGAATTCTTTCCAGCACCAGGACATAAAATACTGCAGTTTCCACAAAGCCCCTCTCATCTCACAGATATCCACGACAGGTCCTTTGGCACAGGTGCCATGATGCAGCGGGTTTAGGGTAATATTGAGACTCTGTCAAAGACCTCCAGCATCGTTTAGAAGAGACATTTTTATTGGTTGTTTCAGTTCAAGCTCATATTTCCAACAAGCCAGACAGGAAAACCTAATCACTAGCCTTCCACTAAATCTAAAGGAATATGTAGTAAGTTTAAAGTGTGTCACTTCTGAGCAGTTTGTTATTATTTTCATAGATGACTGGTGATGCATGCCCCCATCCTGAGCTGTGAATACTGACAGTGTTAATGTCATCTTATTGCCTCAGTGCCAAATGCTGAAAAATGCACGAGAGCGGGAAAGAAAATTGGCAAAGGAAGTATTTCTGTGGCGTTAAATGTCATTTGACTCTGCAGCATCGCATGAAAAGCAAAGCTGTGCCAAGTGTCGGTCACGCTGCATGATTTACAAATAGTAGAAGTGTAAGGCGTCCCGTTGGTGCCACGAGACGTAAACGGATACGCTCAGACCGGCGCGCTGCTGATGATAAAAACCTGATGACACTGCCAGGAGGAAGGATGAGGATGATTGCAGGTGGATGCTGGAATGGATGGAGAGTTAAAGAAAAGCTCCCAGTTTGGATTCAGAGACAGACACCATCTCTACTTTCCTTTTTCATAAAGCGTATTCTAGTTAGGGCTGGATCAGGTCCTCAGTTGCGCTGCTCTAGTCTCCGGCTGCATGGTGGCCTCCCATGATGCATTGAGAGTTTCTTCTTCTGTAGTTTGTGTTTTGTCCTCGACTTGCTCTGCTTTTCCTTTCTCTTCCTGTTCCCGAGCCCTTCCTGTCCTGTCCTTTATCTGATTCTGTAAAGCACCTTCAGATGACTGCTGCTCTATAAATATAATACAACTAATTCAGTCAGTTAATCTTTGATTTGAGGACAGCGAGCAAGTCAACGAATAAACACGGATGGAAACTAACCGTGGATGTGAGGGAATGACAGTATTACTGAGAAACAGAACCCATCCATCCATCTTCATCCGCTTTATCAGAGGCCGGGTCGCGGGGGCAGCAGCCTAAGCAAAGAGGCCCAGACCTCCCTCTCCCCAGCCACCTCCTCCAGCTTATCCGGGGGAACACCAAGGCGTTCCCAGGCCAGCTGAGAGATATAATCTCTCCAGCGTGTCCTGGGTCAGCCTCCTCCCGGTGGGACATGCCTGGAACACCTCACCCAGGAGGCGCCCAGGGGGCATCCTTGTCAGATGCCCGAACCACCTCAGCTGGCTCCTTTCGATGTGGAGCAGCAGCTGCTCTACTCTGAGCCCCTCCCGGATGGCCGAACTTCCCACCCTATCTCTAAGGGAGAGGCCAGCCACCCTTCGGAGGAAGCTCATTTCTGCCTCTTGTATCCGCGATCTCATTCTTTCGGTCACTACCCACAGCTCGTGGCCATAGGTGAGGGTAGGGACGTAGATCGACCGGTAAATTGAGAGCTTCGCTTTTACACTCAGCTCCCTCTTCACCACGACCGACCGGTGCAGCGTCTGCATTACTGCAGCTGCAGCCCCAATCCGTCTGTCGATCTCCGGCTTCCTTCTCCCATCACTCGCAAACAAGACCCCGAGATACTTGAACTCCTCCACTTGGGGCAGGAACTCATCCCCGACCCGGAGTGGGCACTCCACCCTTTACTGGCTGAGAACCATGGCCTCAGATTTGGAGGTGCTGATCCTCATTCCCGCTGCTTCACACTCGGCTGCGAACCGTTCCAGTGCGAGCTGGAGGCTATCACCCAATGAAGCCAACAGAACCACATCATCCGCAAAAATCAGAGATGAGATTCTGAGGCTTCATCGGGTGAGGGCCTCCAGCTCGGGGTCTTGTTCGCGAGTGATGGGAGAAGGGAGCCGGAGATCGACAGACGGATTGGGGCTGCAGCTGCAGTAATGCAGACGCTGCACCGGTCCGTCATGGTGAAGAGGGAGCTGAGTGTAAAAGTGAAGCTCTCAATTTCCTGGTCGATCTACGTCCCTACCCTCACCTATGGCCACGAGCTGTGGGTAGTGACCGAAAGAACGAGATCGCGGATACAAGAGGCAGAAATAAGCTTCCTCCGAAGGGTGGCTGGCCTCTCCCTTAGAGATAGGGTGAGAAGTTCGGCCATCCGGGAGGGGCTCAGAGTAGAGCAGCTGCTGCTCCACATCGAAAGGAGCCAGCTGAGGTGGTTCGGGCATCTGACAAGGATGCCCCCTGGGCGCCTCCTGGGTGAGGTGTTCCAGGCATGTCCCACCGGGAGGAGGCCCCGGGGCAGACCCAGGACACGCTGGAGAGATTATATCTCTCGGCTGGCCTGGGAACGCCTTGGTATTCCCCCGGATAAGCTGGAGGAGGTGGCTGGGGAGAGGGAGGTCTGGGCCTCTTTGCTTAGGCTGCTGCCCCCGCGACCCGGCCTCGGATAAAGCGGATGAAGATGGATGGATGGATGGAGATTCTGAGGCCACCAAAGCGAAAGCCCTCCACCACTTGGCTGCGCCTAGAGAAACAGAACCTGTTGCAATAATCTTCATTATCATGTCTCAATGTTGGAAGGCAGACTCAGAACTGGGAGGAAAAAAATGGATTAATTATCTGGCTTTGATAATGTGATCTTTGTTGCTGTTCATATCCCTCCTACTCCCACACCCCTCCATTACTGCGAACAAATAAAGGCATAAATGCCAAAACATGATATTTCGAAGGTGAAATTGTGGGTGCAAAAAGCACCAAATCAGCTGAATCCTCAGCTGGAGGCTGTAATATTCTGCACATTATTATCTGAAACATACATTACATACACCATTTTTATGAAACGACCCAGCAAACCAAATCTGATAAGAGTGTCGATGAAATATGAATAATGCATCACCGGCCATCAAGCAGCAGAAGAACACTCTGTGTTATTCTCTTGAACAAAAACATTTTATTGGTTCAAGATTCAAGCTCTTTATCATCAATACAACAATATGCTGTACACAGTATACAGCGTAACAAAATGCCGTTTCACCCCAAACCCCCCATGGTGCATTTATAAGAATTAAAAAATTTATATCTCCAAGATATAAAACTAGAAACTACAAGTAAATAATAACTCACTAAATTTGGGTAAAATTAAGAGATAAAAAGGTACTGCTATTAACTATATCACAATAAACAAAGACGGAGACAATATGAAGTGGTCATTTGCAATTACATTTAAGTGAGATGACTGTGCAATAGGTATTGAATACCAGAAACTGATAATTGTATTTAAGATTAGTCTTCTCATTGGTGTTGGGACTGGACATCACAGGTTCTGCACCACCTTTAGTTTTCCCCTGCAGTTCCTCGTGAGCATAAGCAGCAGCGTCCCCGTCTGTGGCGCTGTCAGTGAAAGCTGCTGCTGTTCTCAGTTGGAGATAAGTCTCTCTGGAAAGACATTCGGGCCCTCCTCACTTTTTCACTTCCTGCATTTCCTGTAAATCAGATCATATAAGAGATTATCAGGATTCAGAGTTTCAGTGCGAATCCAGAAATAAAAGTTCTAAAGTGTGTGTGTGTGTGTGTGTGTGTGTGGGGGGGGGGGGGGGGGGGGTATTAATGGACCAAAAACCTGGTCCCCACGAGTTTGAAGGCATTTTTGAGACTCAAAATGTGGTTATGGTTAGGTTTAGGCTAGGCATTCATTTTTGATGGTTAGTGATAGGGTATGCGACATCTCATTATGTCAATGAGATGTCCCCACAGGGATATAAATACCCACACATTTCCTCTGCCTTCTCAGTCTCCAGGCCGTCCTGATGCAGACAGTAATGTTACGTGAGAAAAGCTGGGAGCTGATTGGCTGCTGGTGTGAGTCGGTCAGTTAGCAGGTGAAAGGTGGCTCTCTTCCTGTTTCTGCACGTAACTATTTTCCTGGCTTTGAAACCATGGCAACAGACAGCATCCTCAAGCCTGAAGGTACGCTAAAGCAAGTGGTTTCAACCTGCAGGTGAACCTCAGGTGTGCGTAGACCATATCCTGTCACGGCGAGTGAGATGAGCCATGTGGAAAATAAAGGAGGATCCAAACGCAGGCACTTGTACAGGTGTGAGGGTGGTTTATTAAACACAAAAAGCAAATGGACAAACGGCGAACGGAGCAATGACTAAACTAAACTGGGAACAAACTAACTACAGAACACGAACCTGGACATGAATGAGAGCGGGCGGAAACAGATGATGGTTGACTGCAGGGAAACACACAGATGAAGCAGGGTGGAAACACAGACGGACCAACAACTACAAAGACAGAAGACGCGACTTAAATGCACACAGGTGGGGGACACAGCTGGGAATAATCAACAAGACGAGACAGAGGTAAAACTGAACACACTCACACGAGACGCAGACCTTCACAATAAAACAGGAACAAGAAACCATCACACAAAGACAGACTCGACACTGAGAGACAGACAGAAAATGACACATGGAACTAAACTAAACCTGCAAAAACATGACAACTCAAAATACTGGGTCAAACTGACCCAGAACCGTGACAATATCCTAAAACTTCCAAATATTACCAAACAATGAATACACCATTATATGTCGTAAAAAGCTGCCAGAGATCAGATTGTTCTGTCAGCTGATGTGAGGGGGCGTGGTTAGGGTCAGATCCGGGGGCCACAAACGTTGCAGGTGAGTTGTTTGGCGCCATTTGTTCCCTTCGATGAGACCACGAAGCCCCCCGAACACATGCAGGGTGTCCCCATGTGGCCTCACATTAGCTCCACGGAGCCAGCTGACAGCCTGTGTGCTTCACATGTTAAATACAGCAGCTTCACTGTCTGCAGTTTTGTGTGGATGGCTGACATGTACATCGCTCCTTTTATCGTGTGTAATATAACAACATCACGAAACGCTGGTGTTTGTATCACCCGATAAAATCAGATTACTGACTGTAAATGTCACAAATGGCTCTCTGAGGTAGTAATTGTTTATGTCACTGGGCCTCAATATTCAGTAAAAGCTCCAGAATACAAATATTGGATTGAATGAAATGATGTTAAGCAGCTTAACTGGATTTTTGACCTGTAGTCCAAATACTGAGAGAGGACTGTGGTCTGAGGTCGTCTCTGTGATTCTCTGACATTTTCATCACGATTTATTGTTTTGATTTGTTACAGTATTATCTTTGTCTTCATGCCGGAGTTCACATCCATTCAGTCTTTAAGCATAATGAAGACTGGCGCTGAACATGAATATAGACAAGATGGTAGAACAGGAAGTGGATCAATACTTGTCACAGTAATGCAGTACTGGCTCTAAAGTTTACTACAAAAGAATTGTTCTGACTTTGGTTTTGTTCAGCAGTCTTGTTAGTTTATGGGGTCAGAGGGCCCGGTGGCGCCTGTGTCCGGCAGCCTCGCCTCTGTCAGTGCGCCCCAGGGCAGCTGTGGCTACAATGTAGCTTGCTATCGCCAGTGTGTGAATGTGTGTGTGAATGGGTGAATGACTGAATGTAGTGTAAAGCGCTTTGGGGTCCTATGGACTAGAAAAGCGCTATACAAATGCAGGCCATTTACATTTTGGTTGTGTTGAGCAGGGAAACCATACATGTTCATTAAAGTTAGAAAGTACTGAATGAAGCTGTAGAAGAAGAAGAGGTGAGCTCATGTACAAGAGATGAGCGTTCCCCAGAGGGTGTATGGGCTCATCTTCAACCTCGGTAATTCAGGTCAGTTTAGATTCGAGCCCCTGGTCCTCGGCATCGAAAGGATCTGGCTGAGGTGGTTCAGACCTGGGGTTCACCCGAGCTTGTATCTCTCCTCAGAAAAGCTGGAAGAGGTATCTGTACAGCTCTTCTTAAACTACTCTTCTCTGATCAGGAGGGATGGAGCTGGTGTTTTCGTTCAGAGAGTTTGGAAGGACAAAGTGGAAAGAATAAAAATACACTGACTGTCTCCTTCTCCCCGCTTCCTCCACCTCTTCTCAGGGCACACTGGGGTGATCCAAGCCAGCCTAGATCTCATCAGAGATCATACATGGAGATTCATGTACACTCATACTTGCTCACCCCTCTCACTGAGGCCACCTTTAAAGTGGAAGTCCAGGAGAACCCATCTCCTGTAGGTCAGTCTGGGTAACTTTTGTTCAGACCATCAAAGTCTCCACTTTGCCTGGCTGTGGTTTCAGAGTTAGGGCCCGGCTATGGGCGTTCCCTTCACCCAGTCCTGGGTGGTGTTCTTGATCCTGGCTCCTCATTGTTCCCGCCATCGTGGGTCTCTTGAATCAAAACAGCACCTGGACAGGTAAACCTGTCAGCACAGCCAGGTGACGATCCATGCAGTAGCTTTAAGTAACATACATGCAGAAACATGGTTTTCATCGTAAGCATGGGCCTGCCTCGTAAATGAAAAATGCATGCGGTATGGATGTTTGATTGATTGATTGATTGAATCTTTAATTTGAACATGTTGAAAAAGTACAACAAAATAGAATTAAAAGAGACAAATGAACCAAGCAAAACAAAAGGAAAACGAGCAACCACAACTCCAAATAACGTTCATGTTCAAAAAGGAGCAGGAAGAAGCATAAGCTTATTTAATCCCACCCCTTTTCCACTATCTAGTATCAATAGACTACAAAAACACCTCCTTGCAATTACATTATATGTTATGTGTAATTTTTTTTTATATGTATACATATATGTTTCTATCTATCCATACATATGTATATACACATACGCAAATATACACATTTTCAATAACCCCATTAACACCTCAAGGATACACAACCTACAAATATACAGGGAGTGCAGAATTATTAGGCAAATGAGTATTTTGTCCACATCATCCTCTTCATGCATGTTGTCTTACTCCAAGCTGTATAGGCTCGAAAGCCTACTACCAATTAACCCTTTAAGACCTACCATAGAACCAAGTCCGCCAGAGCTTATATTATATTTTTACAGTGGGGCAAAAAAGTATTTAGTCAGCCACCGATTGTGCAGGTTCCCCCACCTAAAATGATGACAAGGGTCGGTAATTTGCACCAGAGGTACACTTCAACTGTGAGAGACAGAATGTGAAAAAAAAATCCATGAATCCACATGGTAGGATTTGTAAAGAATTTATTCGTAAATCAGGGTGGAAAATAAGTATTTGGTCAATAACAAAAATACAACTCAATACTTTGTAACATAACCTTTGTTGGCAATAACAGAGGTCAAACGTTTACTATAGGTCTTTACCAGGTTTGCACACACAGTAGCTGGTATTTTGGCCCATTCCTCCATGCAGATCTTCTCGAGAGCAGTGATGTTTTGGGGCTGTCGCCGAGCAACACGGACTTTCAATTCCCGCCACAGATTTTCTATGGGGTTGAGGTCTGGAGACTGGCTAGGCCACTCCAGGACTTTCAAATGCTTCTTACGGAGCCAATCCTTTGTTGCCCAGGCGGTGTGTTTTGGATCATTGTCATGTTGGAAGACCCAGCCTCGTTTCATCTTCAAAGTTCTCACTGATGGAAGGAGGTTTTGGCTCAAAATCTCACGATACATGGCCCCATTCATTCTGTCCTTAACACGGATCAGTCGTCCTGTCCCCTTGGCAGAAAAACAGCCCCATAGCATGATGTTTCCACCCCCATGCTTCACAGTAGGTATGGTGTTCTTGGGATGCAACTCAGTATTCTTCTTCCTCCAAACACGACGAGTTGAGTTTATACCAAAAAGTTCTACTTTGGTTTCATCTGACCACATGACATTCTCCCAATCCTCTGCTGTATCATCCATGTGCTCTCTGGCAAACTTCAGACGGGCCTGGACATGCACTGGCTTCAGCAGCGGAACACGTCTGGCACTGCGGGATTTGATTCCCTGCCGTTGTAGTGTGTTACTGATGGTGACCTTTGTTACTTTGGTCCCAGCTCTCTGCAGGTCATTCACCAGGTCCCCCCGTGTGGTTCTGGGATCTTTGCTCACCGTTCTCATGATCATTTTGACCCCACGGGATGAGATCTTGCGTGGAGCCCCAGATCGAGGGAGATTATCAGTGGTCTTATATGTCTTCCATTTTCTGATGATTGCTCCCACAGTTGATTTTTTCACACCAAGCTGCTTGCCTATTGTAGATTCACTCTTCCCAGTCTGGTGCAGGTCTACAATACTTTTCCTGGTGTCCTTCGAAAGCTCTTTGGTCTTGGCCATGGCGGAGTTTGGAGTCTGACTGTTTGAGGCTGTGGACAGGTGTCTTTTATACAGATGATGAGTTCAAACAGGTGCCATTCATACAGGTAACGAGTGGGGGACAGAAAAGCTTCTTACAGAAGACGTTACAGGTCTGTGAGAGCCAGAGATTTTCCTTGTTTGAGGTGACCAAATACTTATTTTCCACCCTGATTTACGAATAAATTCTTTACAAATCCTACCATGTGAATTCATGGATTTTTTTTTCACATTCTGTCTCTCACAGTTGAAGTGTACCTCTGGTGCAAATTACTGACCTCTGTCATCATTTTAAGTGGGGGAACTTGCACAATCGGTGGCTGACTAAATACTTTTTTGCCCCACTGTACATGCTGTGGAGCCATTTTTGGGAGCATTTCAAGTTGCTATACATCAATACAACCATTATAGCCCAGATTTTAATAATATGTATTCATTAAGTGCATAGTAATTACATAAATTGCAAAAAAGTGCAATAAACTACAAAAAAATTGAAAATCGTTTTTGATTTTTTAACATATATTTCTAGTTAGAGAAATTTAAGAGGCTTATCCCTCAAAACTGTAAATACAAAAAAGTTGCACAAAACAGTTTCCCACCACAGGAAATTTATTTTGAGTGTCTTCATAGTTTTATTTTTGAAATACACCAATTTTTATACACTGCAGGAAAAACGAAAATAAATATTATACTGCAAATTTGCAAAAAAGCAGCATATGCATCAAAATAAACTATTTCCAGCAGTGCAATATGAGTCCTAAGCATCCCAGAAACGACACAGAAAGTCATAAAGTCAAAGATAACTTTTAAAAAGAGCAGTATAGGCCCTGAGGCCCTGATGGCAAAAAAGACTACATTTCCGCGAAAATGATGTCACTTCCGGTTTCGGGCAGGTAATGGCGGAAATGCAAAAGTTCGCGCTGACGTCTATTCCAACGTAGGAAGTGCTATGAACAGCTGATCGGATCGGCAAAGCGTGTTTCTGGAATATTATGTTTTTGTTCCTGCAAGCGCTTTTTATGCAGTTTTTGCAAAGCTTTATGTGGAAGGAGACCGTGACCTAGGACAAGCTGATGGCATAAGTTGTAAGTACAACTCGTCCGGTTTCATATGCAAAAAAAATTTTTGCGCTAGCTTACGTGGTTGCAGTGCTACTGGGATTTAAAAATAGTTATGCAAAACAGCGTGTTCCCGCTCCGATCGGCTCTAAAGGGTTAAGCATATTAGGTGATGTGCATCTCTGTAATGAGAAGGGGTGTGGTCTAATGACATCAACATCCTATATCAGGTGTGCATAATTATTAGGCAACTTCCTTTCCTTTGGCAAAATGGGTCAAAAGAAGGACTTGACAGGCTCAGAAAAGTCAAAAATAGTGAGATATCTTGCAGAGGGATGCAGCAGTCTCAAAATTGCAAAGCTTCTGAAGCGTGATCATCCAACAATCAAGCGTTTCATTCAAAATAGTCAACGGGGTCGCAAGAAGCGTGGGGAAAAACCAAGGCGCCAAATAACTGCCCATGAACTAAGAAAAGTCAAGCGTGCAGCTGCCAAGATGCCACTTGCCACCTGTTTGGCCATATTTCAGAGCTGCAACATCACTGGAGTGCCCAAAAGCACAAGGTGTGCAATACTCAGAGACATGGCCAAGGTAAGAAAGGCTGAAAGACGACCACCACTGAACAAGACACACAAGCTGAAACGTCAAGACTGGGCCAAGAAATATCTCAAGACTGGTTTTTCTAAGGTTTTATGGACTGATGAAATGAGAGTGAGTCTTGATGGGCCAGATGGATGGGCCCGTGGCTGGATTGGTAAAGGGCAGAGAGCTCCAGTCCGACTCAGACGCCAGCAAGGTGGAGGTGGAATACTGGTTTGGGCTGGTATCATCAAAGATGAGCTTGTGGGGCCTTTTCGGGTTGAGGATGGAGTCAAGCTCAACTCCCAGTCCTACTGCCAGTTTCTGGAAGACACCTTCTTCAAGCAGTGGTACAGGAAGAAGTCTGCATCCTTCAAGAAAAACATGATTTTCATGCAGGACAATGTTCCATCACACGCGTCCAAGTACTCCACAGCGTGGCTGGCAAGAAAGGGTATAAAAGAAGAAAAACTAATGACATGGCCTCCTTGTTCACCTGATCTGAACCCCATTGAGAACCTGTGGTCCATCATCAAATGTGAGATTTATAAGGAGGGAAAACAGTACACCTCTCTAAACAGTGTCTGGGAGGCTGTGGTTGCTGCTGCACGCAATGTTGATGGTGAACAGATCAAAACACTGACAGAATCCATGGATGGCAGGCTTTTGAGTGTCCTTGCAAAGAAAGGTGGCTTTATTGGTCGCTGATTTGTTTTTGTTTTGTTTTTGAATGTCAGAAATGTATATTTGTGAATGTGGAGATGTTATATTGGTTTCACTGGTAAAAATAAATAATTGAAATGGGTATATATTTGTTTTTTGTTAAGTTGCCTAATAATTGTGCACAGTAATAGTCACCTGCACACACAGATATCCCCCTAAAATAGCTAAAACTAAAAACAAACTAAAAACTACTTCCAAAAACATTCAGCTTTGATATTAACCCTTTAGAGCCAGTAGGAGCGGACACGCTCCATTTTGCGTAACTATTTTTAAATCCCGGTAGCTCTGCAACCACGTGAGCTAGCGCAATAATTTTTTTTGCATATGAAACCGGACGAGTTGTACTTACATCTTATGCCATCAGCCTGTCCTAGGTCACACTTTCCTTCCACATATAGCTTTGCAAAAACTGCATAAAAAGAGCTTGTAGCAACAAAAACATAATATTCCAGGAACACGATTTGCCGATCCGATCAGCTGTTTGTAACACTTCCTACGTCCATCAGCGCGAACTATCGCATGACCTGCCCGAAACCGGAAGTGACGTCATTTTGCGGAAATGTAGTTTTTCTTTTACCATCGTGGCCTCATGGGCTTATACTTGTGTTTTTAAAAGTTATGTTTGATTTCATGACTTTCTGTGTCGTTTCTGGGATGCTTAGGACTCATATTGCACTGCTGGAAATATTTTATTTTGATGCGTATGCTGTTATTTTGCAAATTTGCACTATAATATATTTTTTCGTTTTTCCTGCAGTATATGAAAATTGGTGTATTTCAAAAATAAAACTATGAAGACACTCAAAATAAATTTCCTTTGGTGGGAAACTAGTTTGTGCAACTTTTTTGTATTTACAGTTTTGAGGGATAAGCCTCTTAAATTTCTCTAACTAGAAATATATGTTAAAAAAACAAAAACGATTTTCAATTTTTTGTAGTTTATTACACCTTTTTGCAATTTATGTAATTACCATGCACTTAATGCAGACATATTATTAAAATTTGGGCTGTAATGGTTGTATTGATGTATAGCAACTTTAAATGCTCCAAAAAATGGCTCCACAGCATGTAAAAATATACTATAAGCTCTGGCGGACTTGGTTCTATGGTAGGTCTTAAAGGGTTAATGAGTTTTTTGGGTTCATTGAGAACATGGTTGTTGTTCAATAATAAAATTATTCCTCAAAAATACAACTTGCCTAATAATTCTGCACTCCCTGTATGTATATATATATATATATATACCCATACCAACATACCCGTGCACCCGCACACACATGAAAATATTAGACAAGAACACCCTATCAAATCTCTACCTTTTCCCTGTACTCTGTAAATACCATATCCTTAAACCGCTTTTTAAACTGCGCCATGCTTGGACATTGCTTCATATCTTTACTTAGTCTGTTCCACAGCTTCACTCCACACACAGAGATGCAAAAACTTTTTAATGTTGTACGGATACGAGGATGTTTTAAATTTAATTCCCCCCTCAAATTGTATCCCCGTTCCCTTTTAGAAAACATTTTTAGAATATTGTCAGGAAGCAGGTTATTTATTGCTTTATATATAATTTGTGCAGTGAGAAAATGAACCAGATCTGTGAATTTTAGAATTTTTGATTTTAAGAATAGTGGATTTGTATGATCTCTGTAACCAGTTTTATGGATTATCCTTATGGCCCTTTTTTGTAATATAAAGATTGATGATGGCGAACATTTTTAAGTATTGCCCCAAACCTCTGCACAGTACTGCAAATACAGTGCAGTCAGGGAACAATAGAGAATGTGGAGTGATTTGTGGTCCAGAATGTGTTTTACTTTACTCAAGATTGAGACACTTCTTGAAATTTTGTTATGTATATGATTTATATGAGTCTTATGTTCAAGTACTCTTTCAATTTCCACACCATCTAAATGAATCTGCACTTGTGCATTTCTAAGGGAATTCCCAAATAAGATCATTTTAGTGTTACTTAGATTTAGCGATAGTTTGTTCCTCCATTCATCCATCCATTCGCTTCCGCTTATCCTTTTCAGGGTCGCGGGGGGCACTGGAGCCTATCCCAGCTGTCATAGGGCGAGAGGCAGGGTACAGCCTGGACAGGTCGCCAGTCTGTCGCAGGGCCAACACACAGGGACAGACAACCATTCGCACTCACTTTCATTCGCACATTCACACCTAGTGATAATTTGGATTATCCAATTAACCTATCCCCACAAGCTGCATGTCTTTGGACGGTGGGAGGAAGCCGGAGTACCCGGAGGGAACCCACGCAAACACGGGGAGAACATGCAAACTCCACACAGAAAGACCCCGGCCTGATGTTGGAATTGAACTCAGGACCTTCTTGCTGTGCGGCAACAGTGCTAACCACCGTTTGTTCCTGTTAGTTTGTTCCTGTTTAACCATTTTTTAATTTTGCACATTTCTGAAGTAATTGTATCCAGCAGCTCCTTTAGATTCCCCCCAGAACAAAAAATATTTGTGTGATCTGCAAATAATACTAATTTTAATATATCAGATGCCTTACAAATATCACTTATATAAATAATAAATAATTTTGGACCCAGTACAGAGCCTTGTGGAACACCACAAGCAATGTCCAAGCATGATGAGGAATGGACACCCAGCTTCACAAATTGTTTCCTGTCACTTAAATAATTTTTCACCCATTGCAGTACAACCCCCCTGATCCCGTACCGTTCCAGTTTATTAATTAATATGTCATGATTGATTGTGTCGAATGCTTTCTTGAGATCCAGAAATACTCCAGCTGCATACTGTTTCTGATCTATAGCATTCGTAATCTCAATTGATTCAATTAATGCCAGAGATGTTGATCTTTTTGATCTGAATCCATATTGACTGTCAGAGAGTAATTCATATTTATCTAAGAATTTGTCTAATCGTTTATTAAACAGGTTTTCTAGGATTTTGGAGAATTGAGGTAGTAAAGAAACAGGCCTGTAATTTGTGAAGTGGCGTCTATCCCCGGTTTTATACAGCGGCACAACTTTAGCTATTTTCATTTTGTTTGGCACTTTTCCCGTCTGAAATGATAAGTTGCAAATATATGTTAGAGGTCCTACAATTCCTTCAATGACCTTCTTGACGATTTTCATGTCAATATCATTACAATCAGTAGATGTTTTATATTTACACATGTGTACAATGTCAATTATTTCTTTTTCCTCCACTGATGTGAGGAACATTGAGTTAGGGTTCCTATCAATCAGGTTTTCACTACAGTCTACTGATGGCAGTGACTCAGGAATTTGTTCTGCCAGTTTTGGTCCAATATTTACAAAATAATGATTAAAGCTGTTGACAGCAGTGTTTTCCATAATATTGCCATTGTCGATAAAGTATTGAGGATAACTTTGTTGTTCAGAATTATTTTTAATGATACCATTTAAAACATCCCATATTCCCTTCATATTATGTTTATTGTTGTTCAATATTTTACTATAATACTCCTTTCTACATATACGTATAATATTGGTCAACTTATTTATGCATTTTTTATATTTATTTTCAGCATCTTTTGTTCTTTGTTTTAGGAATTCCCTATAGAGTGTATTTTTCTTTTTACATGCATTTTGTAAACCCTTAGTGATCCATGGTCTATCTGAATATTTGTGCTTTCTGTTGTATTTTATTGTTGGACAACTCCACCCTGTTACTCCACCCTGCTGGTTATTGCACTGTTCATGGCCTCCTGCAGGCTGCTGAGTATCTCCCGCACACAGGAGCGTGCTGTTCGTCTCCCCCCACCTGCACTGGCTGAACTTTGGCTGAACTTCACTTACCCTCCACCCTCGCGACGCTCCGTCACTCAGTCTGGACTCTTCTCGAGTTTTTCGTGGCTTGGCTGTTTGTGCACATTTATGTTTTCTGGCCTCTCCACACTAGTTTCTTCTTCTCTCACATTTTTCTTTTTCTCATGTTCAAAGCTTTATGCTCAGAAAGCTTTGCATGTGCGCTCAGAAAGCTCTGTCCTAACCCAGTTTCAAGCATTTGTTTAATGATGTGTTAAAGAAACGCCAGTGATTTAAATGCCGGTTTATGGCTGTGACAGAACAGGAGCGCCAGCTGCAGATGAGCATCCTGCTGTTGCATCACACAGGAAATAAAATCACGCCGATTGCACAAACACTTGTGGGTTATATGGAAAACCAGCTTTACTGACACTGAAGCCCTAGGCAGTGATCCATGCTCGGCAACACTCAAGCAAAGCTAAATAGGACACAGGGGCCCAGGAAGGGTCACAGGCTGTGCTGCCGTTTGGAAAGTGCACGTCATGTGACACACGGCATCGCTAATATTCAGCATTTCGCGCTGTGGCACGAAAAATGTTAAAAGGGTTGACTTACTTAATCTTTTTATGCATTTATGTTCATGCTGACTAATTTTTATTATTAGAGTTATAATAGAGTTATTGCTGTTTACTGTTTTAAAAAGCATATTATTTTTATTAAGATGCCAGATTCCAGATATGTTAAAGGTTGCATGTTGGCGTCCAGTGCGCCGGCTTGTGTTTGGCTATAAACTTTAAAGTGGTTTTTGACAGAGTTTTGTTTTTATGACAGGTGCTCTGATCCTGTGAAAATGTGAGAAACTTTTGCACGGCTGTCATCGGAAGCATCACATAGAGTTGGATGTCTCGAGACCACTTTTACGTGGTTTTGGTCTTGTCTTGGTCTCGCTGTCTCGGTCTTGCTGTCTCAGATCCACGTAGTGGTCGGGAGATTTGGAGTCAACAGTATCCATGACACACAACGTAACGTCCGATAATGTGTCATGTGCAAAAGCATCAGCTCTGAGCCGTGCTTAGAGAGTGCTTAGTAGTGAATCAGAAGAGTCGACTCCCATTGAGCGAGAGCCGGCTCCTCACTTAATTTCCTTTCGCTGCTCAGCTCTCACACAGTGGCTCAGCTATGCTCCAATCCCTCCATATTGTGGCCAATAGCATGCGAGGATATAGGATAATATCATTATGTGAAAAACAGAGGGTGAGAGACGCGACAGTCAAGTGGAGCGTGCGAGTGCATCGCAAAAACACATAAATATGCCTGACACCTGTAAACGAAGCAGCATCTGGCTGCAGTTTAAAGACTTTTTTGACTCGGTCTCATCTCGACTTTGTCTTGGTCTTGTCTTGGTCTCGATACCCTCTGGTCTTGGTATTGTCTTGGTCTTGGTTTAGGCGGTCTTGACTACAAGTCTATAGCATAGAGCATATACTATAGTTCTTACGGATGTTATTAGTGACGTGAAGTGACGTCATGTACCGGCTCAGCTGGGTTCTGTGTGTGTGAGGCTTCTCTCTGAGTTCTTTAGCTTCCCCACACAGTCCAATCACATGCAGGTGAGGGTAACTGAGAGACGTAGGTGTGGAAGCACATTTGTGGAGTTGGGTGATAAGCTCAAACTCACCGAGACCTCCTGTGGTGGTAGTGAGACGACGCCTGCGCGATGTGTCGGTTATGTTAGATGACGTGATGACTCTAAAGTGCAGAGCTGTGGTGAACAAAGATCCATGTGAAAGTGTGTGTGAGGTAAATGTGCTTTGATAGACGTCACCTCGCCCAGCCACAGGTGTGCACGTCCTGCCCTCAGGCCACTGCATGTGGGCAGAGCTGTGTTAAAGTCACCCCATGACGGGAATATCCCATCGAAACAATGGCGGCGCTGTGTGAATGTAAGAGGCAGCCCATGGCTGAATGTGGAAGACTTCATGAGGTCCAGTCTGCCAGCTCTTGCTCTGCATGCAGGAATTCCTGCCAGACTCAGTCCAAACATCCACACGTCTCTCTGCATTCACTGGCTTGTTGGCTCGACTCAGGGTCGTCATTTTAAACGCTGATGTGCACTTCTGATCCTCCGTGCCGAGACTCTCATTCACGTCGCTGTGAATAAATCTCTTAGCAGCATCTTTCTGTCCACTTGTGATGTCCCTCCCACCGCTTTAGCAGCTGGCAGCAGGAACACTGGAGGCTTTCCTGGCTGGCCTGCCTCAGCGTGTTGTCAAGGCCGACTTCGATGCCTCAAAAAGAAGCCTTGCATGTCCCAGCCCTGCAGCCTGAGCTCACCTGAGCTGCTGTCATCTCATTTCCTTCTTGCTCAGCAGTCTTTATCTTCTTCCCTGGACTCCCTGTCAGCATCTCCCACCGTCTTAGCTCTGCTTGTATTTCTACTCTCTGAGCTCCGTGTGACTGGAAGAGAGCTGACAGACTCCAGTAAACCCTCTTAGCAACCTTGCCCATTAGCTCTGTCATGCGTTCAGCTCACCTCACCTCCCCGACTGAGGCTATTATAGAACAGAGTCGGCAGCCCGTGGCGACCTGGAGACGGTTCCAAGGCGTTTTTGACTCACGGCGAATCAGTGATGATATAATAATGATTAGAGACGAGATGATAAAGTACTGAAGAGGAATGTTCTTGGTCAGTATGTTTTTGTTGTGAAGGTGACGTGTGCTCCAGTTTATGTGAGCGCATGGAAACCCGGTTCATGACAGAATAATTAAGAGCAGCTCCAGCTGAGGCTACATGGACTGAGCTGGGTTCACTCAGTCTGTGTTAACCTGTCTGAAGATGAGTTATGGATTAGCTGGACTGTACAGATGTGTATTGTGATGGATTGTGCACATTACGCATGCATTGAGCTGTTTGTTCACATGTGCAGGTGGCATGGCTGCATTCAGCACGTTAGCGATGCTGCAGAGCTAATAAAGAGCTCTGCATCTATATTTAGTACATCACGCTTCCTGAATAAATCTCAGACTCTATATGATGAATTACCTTCTCTCTGACTGAAGATAGATTAAATATGCCTTCCTTTTATATATGCTCATCTCATCCCAGTGTGCCGATATTTAGAGGTTAAGCCTAAAACCAAAGCAGGCTGTAAGTTTCTGTGTATCCAGGCTTTTCTCTTCACATGTGGATGGAATATGTAAACAACACGTCCTCCGTACTAACACTTGCATACAACCGCAGATCAGCCACAACAATAAAATCCCCTCTAACCACCAGAGCAGCTTTTATTCTCTCTACGGGGTCCCAGTAGGAGTGGCTCTGGGTTAACACTTGTCCTTTCCCCACAAACAGATCGCTGGACTCTACTGTGACAGGACTGTGAATTATTTAAAATCTCATAAAATCAGTTTTTTCTCATTCGTAATGCACAGACATTGGCTAATCATATATCACAGAGCACTTTTTAAATCTGTACTCCTCCTTGTTCCTGCAACATTCAGTATTTTGTGCAGATTAGAAGGTTTTTCAGTCACAATCACACAAACACGCTAGGATCTTTTCTGCTGCTCAGGCGCCTTTCTCACGGCTGCCGTGTCGTACAGATGGGTCACAGATTAGAGAGAACACCCTGAACCTTTAACCCCCCCTGGAGGTCAACCTGGGGCCCTGCTTTGCTGCGAGTGGCATTTCATTGGCACGGTTTGGGCCTGCGTGTCTTCGAACGGAGAGGGTCACTGCTCTTCAGTACAGCTGTTGTTTATGCTGTAATAAATGAGCCGTCTGGGAGTCTCCCCTCCACAGAGCAGGAGGGGAAAGGTTTGGTGAATCATGTGACAGTATGATTATTAACAGAGCTCAGATCAGTCTGTATCAACTGTTTCTGGACAGAATAACTGCAGCAGATTGTTGTGGCTGTGCGTGTGGGTGCACATGATCCTGGTATAATGTAATATAAACGCTGGTGTAGGGAGATTGTGTGCAGCAGATTTACAGACGCAGTCTGGTTCTTTTGATTCCTTGTGACAGAAAAATAAGTGGTTGTGCAGACATTTTTCTGCAATGCTGTGCAACGCTTTGAGCTGTCAGCATATGGGATGTAGATTAGGTGAGGATTTTGTTCTTTCTGCTTCGTTTTTGTGCAGATATAAACGTCCACGCGGCAAAGCGCTCGTGACAGCTGCCAGCTCGGCTGAACGGGGGTAAATCTGCGGGGCGTGACCCTCCTCTGCCTCTTTCTCTGCCAGGCTGACCTTCACTGCCCCGCCCCCGTTCATCCCACCTGCAGCCTTGGGCTGCCTTCCAATACTGTTTCTGTTGAATTCTGCATGAATAGAAACGAGTTTTGCTTTGATGGATTTTTATTTTGTGAACATTTTTAACTGATGCTGCACTTCGTCGGCGATCTTGTCTTACCTGACTGAACATCCGGGTTTCCTGATACTCCAAAACACAAAGCATGTTTTCTTAAATGTGAGAAAGTCGTTTTTTTTTAAGTAAAAACGACTTTCTTCTCGATGTTGGAAAAACACAATCAGCTGACAGCGTCGCATTTTCCACTGGAGAAATGTCTTCCTCCTCTCACCCCAACCAGTCGCAGCAGATGGCCCCGCCCCTCCCTGAGCCTGGTTCTGCCAGAGATTTTCCTTCCCACTGTCGCCAAAGTGCTTGCTCATAGAGGGTCATGTGTTTGTTGGGTTCTTCTCTGTATGTATTATTGTAGGGTCTACCTTACAATATAAAGCACCTTGAGGCGACTGTCATTGTGATTTGGCGCTGTATAAATGAAACTGAATTGAATTGCACAACAGATCGGCTTTCTGAAATTTGATGCCCTGACTCCGTGGATGACCTCGAGACCTTTGCTCTGTGGTCTTCTTTTAGATTTATATCTGTGGAGACTTAAAGGCCAGCCCGAGTGGATTTGATCTCAACCACTCAGTGAGTGTCCTGGACTCTGCTCTGTTTTTTGTTCTTATCCTTGGTGCTGAAATGTAATAAATGTTACTGTGGTACCTGAGTCTCCTGAATGCTTAAATCGACAGTCGATTTCATAAAACATTGGATGTTATATGCTCAGTCTTTGACCTCCAGCTGGTCAGTCAGATGTTTAGTAATCACCTTTCCTTACAGACTCAGACTTACAGTCAGTTTGAAATCCTCTGAATTCAAACTCGTTCGACCCAAATCCAAAGCTGCACGTGCAGCGGCAAGTCGTTCATCAGCACACGGCAAATGTCAACCAAAATTGTCGCATTTGCATAATCCTGATGTGGTTTAACTCACCTATGTTAATGTAATCTGCTGAGACCAGGACTGGTGTGATAGTAATTAAAAGTTCCCTCTTTAATAATGTAAATCATCATGTTCATGTTTTAACAGTGGTCTTCTGTCTGCAGGGACTCTCAGCATTTATGGTCACATGAATGTCAGCGCTGCAGGCCAGATGCCGGCGATGGCGGAGCTCGGCGGTGAGAGGTGAGAGTTAATCAACTTTTACGGAGAATAATCACACCATGTGTGATTACACACTTCCTGACAATGGTCACGCTGATTAATACACAACACAAAATCCACCTTTTAGCTGTTAGCTCAGTCAGACTCAGTGATGAGAGCTTTGACTGTTCGTAGATGCTGACGCTGCATGGATGCATCAGAGACGTGACATGACGCTTCTTTTTTATAGTACGAATCAAAACGTTTTCTTATATGTCATCTTACTCCTATACAGGAAACTGTACAGGAGTAAGTGTGGCTCAGCAGCCTTTCAGGTTCATACAACACAGAACTAAACAGCATCATTGACAACAGATATGAAACAGCAAGAAAAGAGGGTGCAGAGGCCAGTTACAAAGTGGCTTGCAGATTTGCGTATATGCAGACGTGCAGGCAGGCTGTGTTGTGTGGATGTGTATCAGCTGAGCTGCAGTGGTGAGCTTCACTCTGAGACCTGAATGAATTCACTAATGTTCACATGAAACACTGTGAAACATAACCGACTGCCCAAACGCTTCATAATTAATCTCATTCCAACAGACGCTTCAGTCCTGTAAGTCACACTGAGTGTGAAGTGCTCATGGTTTCACCCACACGCTGGTGTCCATTATGTAAAAGCAATATTCAAATGTATTTTGACAGCTCTGGTTTCCTCTTCAGGGACATCCTCATCTTCAGATATTTGGTTTAGCTGAGGAAACATCAGCTAGCCGGGGGTTCTCGCTGCCTCTGTAGTTGTCTTTGCCTCCGGCTTGTGGGTTTGATTAAAACACTGATCCTGCTGAAAGTGCTGGCTGGTCTGTTTTTGCTGTGCTGGGATGCAAAGAGATCATTTTTCTGTTCTTGGTTAACAACTTTTAGCCTGGAGGATGAGAGACGGATGAGACTTTGTTCAGAGCGTCACAGATCCACAGACACAATTCTCAAAGAAGCCAGAGACAGGGAGCGTCAGACTGGAGCTGGAGCACAGAACCAAGTGAAAGCTGAGGTTTTTACATCTCTACATTAAATATTTCCTCTTTGCTGTGGGCGTTTCTGTGAGAAAACATTGTTGATGGTGTGATTATTCAGTGTGATCTCCACTCTGTGTGAAGCAACACTCAGCACCTCTAACTACACTAAGCTTCTGCTTCCTGCTCCATATTAGTCATAAGGTTTCTAATAATGAGGTGGGTGCATAGATGGTTATCCCACTAAGCTTATCTCACTTTATTAAACACACAAGCTCCACCCACCCCAAAGGTCAGCTGATCAGAAGAAGGTTAAAGAGACCTGCTGATCGCGCGTCGTGTTGTTTTCACGTTCAGATATTTCCTGCGTGTCAACAGTGAATCTGAAACTGAAACTACGAATGCTGAACCCAAAGAAGAACTGTGACACAAACAGCAACAGCATGAAATATAAAATGTGGATCCAACATTAACGTTTCCTTTCAGCTTCATGGAAAAAGAGAGTTCATTACTAAACCAGGCACACACAGGATTTGATTCCCTCAGGACGTTTGAGTCAGAATTAAAATGATGTACGAGAAGCAGGAGGTCGCGGTACAGTAGTTGCTCAGGCTCAGCTATGAGGTAGTACTACATGACCTAGTTGTGTGCTGTGCTGTTATGGATGGGGTCCGTGTCATGTGATGACTGCCTCCAGCAGCGTTTGGAGAGGCTCACGCTGCACTTGACATACATGAGATCATAGCATGTGCCCGTATACATTAAATGTGGTCACACGAGTGGCACATATCAGTCAGAGGTGGTGGGCAGGTGACTTACCTTCAAATATGATGAGAGATGAAACGAGTGCACTCAGAATAAAAATGAACAGAGTACTTGTGGCTCTTTGACTTTCTGTCTCCAACTTATAGAGTGATGGGCTTAAGGTGGAATCAGGTTTGTGGTCTGATCTCCTCTCCAGCCTTGGCTTTGAGTCTTTATCCATCATCCTAGAGAGGCACGCTCAGTCGCAGATGCAGGAAACATGCGAGAAAATCTTTCTGTGCACAGTTTCCTGTTGGAGCTGCTGCTGTGGGGCAGACATCTGTCTCTGCACGGCACTCAGTTTGTGTCTCACAGTTTTTATCATACAGATGCCAAATGGGGTCCCTGTTGGAGACTGAAATTTGACTCTGAACAGCTCGGCCTCAACTTACATTAATGTGGTAATGATGTGATAATAAATACTTATTCCCCCCACTGTGTGTTGTGGGCATGTAAGACATTCATAAAACTCACCAGTCTCAGGTCGGTTATTGTTTACACCTTCTGAGTGGGAGAAAGTGTTCAGTGTACATTTGAGTGTAGTAGGAGTATAAGAAGTACTTTGGCGGTCAGACTATGATGATGAGGTCATCAGAGAGTGGAGATGGAAGTAGGAGGTGAGGACTGAAGTCCTGGAGTGTAGACGCTGTGGGTGGAGCACACATTGCTGATGTAGAGCTGGAGGATGAAGGCACTAACACCTGAAGGGTGTAGTAATAGATTACAGTAAATGATCGAGCAGGGTGCAGAGGGGAATTCCCCTCTTCCCCTTTTCCTCTTCCAGATGGGAAGAGGAAGAGGGACCAGGAATGTGAAAAACTTCATACAGATAAACATCATCATCATCATCATCCATCATCTTCCTCAGCATCAGCAGCAGCCTCACTCTTATACATCTGGTCTTATGTTATGTGCTATAACACATGTTGTGTGTTTGGAGCTTTTCAGGTGGTTTTAATTGGAGGACATGGGTTAAGACTGCAAAGCGTATGAGATGACCCAGTTTCACACATTTGTAGTGTAATAATGTTGTGTAGGTTTGTGCAGGTAGGTTTCTCGCAAAGTTATGCAAAACTGCAGAGAGCAGCGCTTTCTTCATGGTACGGTTTTAAAATTCAGAACTAGCATGCTAAAGCTAACACAACAAGCACATGAGAATCCCTCTGGACAGAGAGGAGACACAGCAGGACCGTCCTGGCTTAAAGAAGAGTGTGCGTGTGTGTAAAGGTCCAGCACACAAAAATGAGCATTCCTCACAATCACACTTCCACTGGTGACAATTTATAACACACATTCATTTAAGCTAAAAGCACTGAAGTCATATGGATGTTCAGTGATTGGTTGATTTTTGGTTAGAACAATATCTGAGTACCCTGGACAGTCACCGAGGAGGCATCCTGGTCAGATGCTGAGCAACAACGACTTTCTCCTTATGTTGAGGAGGAGCAGGTGTACTCCTCCTCCTCCTCACCCTCTCTCTGAGTGCAGACACCTTCAGAGAAATTCATTTCTGCTGCTCGTGGCCATCGGTGAGGGTGTGACTGTAGACTGAGCAGTAAATCACTAGGTCAGTTCTGTCGTTCCCACAGCGAGCTGCAGACTCGTGTTTCCCCGGGAACGGGAAGCACTTACACTCCTCTTGGCTGGTGTCCCCGCCATTTTCTGGCTTGAGTCTTGGAGATTCTCAGTCTCGTTCCCGCCACTTCACTCAAACTGCCCTTCAACACTGATAATTATTCATAAATGTTATTCATCATCTTTTTATTGCTTATGAATGTGTACTGTATGTGAGTGGTTGTTATAGTGGGGCCTTTTCACAGTGACAGCCTGAGCCGTGTGATTTGGGAACATGTTTTGTGCTGCCGGTTGTTACTGCAGAGAGTCGTGCACGCTGAGCTGAGGCTGATCATGTGACCCAGCTGTTACTGTTTGGTTTTAAACACTGACACACACAGGCAGCAGTGTGTGCGTGTGTGTAATACAGCTGTTGTAACAGCTGGATATGGACTTAGCCTCAGTGCCAGCAGCTCCACCCTCAAACTGGAGCTGCGTGTTTTTCTCCACTCGTTCATTTGTTGACTTAAATTTAAATTTACGTTCCACGTGTCAGGGCATGACACTGCGCCGGAGCTCTTTGCCGTTAGACTTTGTAAAGTAGCTCAGTGTAGGTCAGTGCTGAGCGTGCATTGATCCGAAACAATGATAATAATATTGATAATAAACTGGGTTTCAGTTTTTACACACACTAACGAAGTGTACAGAATCCGTTTTGTTCTTTATATTTCTTGCACAGTAGTCAGGTGGACAAAGGAGCTTGCAAAGAAAAACGTCTGGACTTCTTTAGGTTACTTGAAGACATTTCACCTCTCATCCGAGAAGCTTCTTCAGTTCTAAGGTCAAATGGTGGAGAGTCCCAGATATAAACCTAGTGGGAGCCACTTCACAAGCGCATGGCACAACACAGAAGAGCCACCTCCACAGGACAAGACTCAGCAGTCCATCTGCATCTTAAGGATAAAGGACACTCTTTCGAGGATGCCAATGTTCACATTTTGGACAGAGAGGACAGATGGTTTGAAAGAGGAGTGAAAGAAGCCATCTATGTCCACTGTGAGCGACCATCTTTGAACAGAGGCGGGGGTTTACGACACCAACTCTCTGCCATCTATAATCCAGTTTTGAGATCCCTTCCCAGACGCCTTAACGCTCACATCCTGGGCCATCTGATCTCAGGAATTCGCATGATAAGGTGGGGCCAGGTTTCACAATGAACTCACCCGAAACTCTGGCTGATTGGGACCCACACCCAGTTTCACACCTTGGCTCAGGCGATTAGAGGATCATAAGGGGGTCCTTTTGTCCCTCTGTGGGGGGTCACTCCCACTAGGTTTATATCTGGGACTCTCCACCATTTGACCTTAGAACTGAAGAAGCTTCTCAGATGAGAGGTGAAACGTCTTCAAGCAACTTAAAGAAGTCCAGACGCTTTTCTTTGCAAGCTCCTTTGACTACGATGACCTGGATGACTGAGAACCTTCACAGATATAGTCAGGTGGAGTACACACGATTTTATTGTGCATGTACAATGACAATAAAGGGCAATTCAATTTTATTCTATGCTATGCTGTTCTATGTTATGCTGTGCTATAATCCATGAATGCAGACACATCCAAGAAGGTTAAATATTTAACTTTGCTTCCGTGAAATGACATGAGGAAGCTGAAATGTGCAGATTTTCAGCTTTTGGGCTAAGCGTTGTTTCTCTCTCCTGAGTTGAAGTTAGTGAGGGTGGTCTGTGCCTGTGCAGCCACCCTGGAAAAAACAGAAATGATCCTATTGGTTGTCAAAGCTCGATTTTATTGATATTTATTGATTTATACTGAGGTGTGAGAGGCTTCAGGGAGTTCATCGAATGTCGATGCTTAGGACTGAGTTCTAGAAATGGACACCAAAGTTTCTCAGCTTCTGCTGTGGGTGCACAGTTATGCAGCTTATCTGAGGTTTATTTGTATAATTCAGTCAAGCTGTGTGCATTTCATGCTGTAAGTCACAGACGGCCGGTCTATAACTCAGACTGTGATAAGAAAAGATAAAGTGTTCATGGAGTCCACAAAGACGTGTGCAGAGCTCTCCTCAGCTTACATCCTGCAGTGCAGTCACTACTTTCAGCAGCAAGAGTCATCCCAGAGAGTCAGACTCAGAGCGCTCGGATATCAGTGAGCTTCTCTTCCCTCTCGTCGAATGAGCTACTGCCTCTTCCCGCGTCACCTCAGGTGTCCTGTGACAGATCCTGTTTTCTGCATGACTGCTTCCAACAGGAGCCTCAAGCTCTAGAAGACCCAACCCGAAGCCTCAGGTCGCCTCCTGCCGGTCCGTCCGTACAGCACATTTGTCAGCGCACTTCGCTCCTTCCTTTAGTTCAAATGTTTCAGAGGCGAAAGATAAAGAGCACAAAGTCATTGTTCTCTAAATCCCACACCGCCGTCTTCTCCTTTTCTCCTTTTCCTGTTAAGAAGATATTTTTCTAGTTGTGGGTTCCTTTAAGGACAGACGAGAGATAAATTGCAGTCAACAGTATTTATTCTTGCACACCAGGAAAAATTAAACACAAAGCCGTGCGTCCTGCCACTGCCCGGCTGGCACAACTTTAACAAACACTATCAGGGCGAGCAGACGTGCCACACTCTTCTTCTGCTACAAATTCCAGCACAGCGCTGCAGATAAAAAGCGCAGGAGAGAAATGAGCCAACACGAAACCGAGGAACTGCTCGCACTGTGCTGAGCTCCAGCCGAGCCCACGGAGTACGTTTTTATCAGGAACACCAGGAATTCTTGTCGTAGTATGAAAAGTAAAAGCTCGTGCCTGACAATGCAGGGACTTTGAGATGCAGAAAATCTCTGACCGTGTCAACAGACTGTAAACTAAAGCAGTGGCGTTAGTATTTCAGGAATAATGATCCGATCAGAGCGCTGGCAGGTCGGCACACACAATGACACACACGGCTGCTGCCGGGGATTACACAGATATAGAAAACAGTGAGAAAACCGAGATGTAAGTCCAACATTTAGCCTGAATTTTGACTCATGACATACTGCATGTTTGCCAGGCGTGCTAGCATCAGAAATCCATTCAGCATCCCTCAGCTTCTCCTCCGAGGCATCATTTTGGGGCGATCGTGGCTCAAGAGTTGGGAGTTCGCCTTGTAATCGGAAGGTTGCCGGTTCGAGCCCCAGCTTGGACAGTCTCGGTCGTTGTGTCCTTGGGCAAGACACTTCACCCGTTGCCTACTGGTGGTGGTCAGAGGGCCCGGTGGCGCCAGTGTCCGGCAGCCTCGCCTCTGTCAGTGCGCCCCAGGGTGGCTGTGGCTACAATGTAGCTTGCCATCACCAGTGTGTGAATGTGTGGATGACTGGATATGTAAAGCGCTTTGGGGTCCTTAGGGACTAGTAAGGCGCTATATAAATACAGGCCATTTACCATTTTGCCACATTGATTGTTCGCTGCCACTTTGGCAGCAGCTGACGGCACAGTCTCAGTGTATTTGACTGTTTTTCTATCCATTCGTTCAGACTACACGTGGTGGCTGTGCTGCACAGTCAGGACTTGGCAGGCGACGCACTGCACCGTCACTTTTCACAGACTAAATAATTCATTCAGCAACTGCTTATGTAATATCAATAAGAAACCCTCCATTCATTTAAAAGGCACCTGCTGATGCATAAAAGCTGAGCGCGCACACACAGCGATGCTGTCAAAATCTGCAGTGATGGGATCTGTGAAGCAGCTGAATCTCTCTTCCTTCCCACGGAGATGAGTCTGAGCCAGAGCGCTCCATCGTTCCCATCCCGTTCGTGCCCGACCAGGTGATTATCCCGTCAGGATCCTTTTTCACCATTTTTTGTTAGAGTTGTTGACCACTGATGACTCCATGTGATATACGAGGGCCTGCTGGCAGGAACTCTGAGGCCTGCAGATCTACTTTGTATTTTAGTTCTGTATTCTTCATCAAAGATGCCTCACAGTCATGAATCTTATTTTCTAACAAAAACCGAGCAGTAAATCCTCTGGGCTCAGTAAAACCTCCGCTGTACCCGACCAGCACCGAAGGTAACAAACTGCTGCTGCTGAAGCTGATCATTTTCCTATCAGCTGTTTTCTTTATGTGACCAAAGCTGATCCGTGTTTTTCTCTCATTTCTTTGTGTTTAGCTTCATACAAATCTATGTGACTGCAGTCTCTCAGCGTTGTAGCTTTCAGCAGGCAGTAATATGTATATACAGTGGGGCAAAAAAGTATTTAGTCAGCCACCGATTGTGCAAGTTCCCCCACCTAAAATGATGACAGAGGTCAGTAATTTGCACCAGAGGTACACTTCAACTGTGAGAGACAGAATGTGAAAAAAAAATCCATGAATCCACATGGTAGGATTTGTAAAGGATTTATTCGTAAATCAGGGTGGAAAATAAGTATTTGGTCAATAACAAAAATACAACTCAATACTTTGTAACATAACCTTTGTTGGCAATAACAGAGGTCAAACGTTTACTATAGGTCTTTACCAGGTTTGCACACACAGTAGCTGGTATTTTGGCCCATTCCTCCATGCAGATCTTCTCGAGAGCAGTGATGTTTTGGGGCTGTCGCCGAGCAACACGGACTTTCAACTCCCGCCACAGATTTTCTATGGGGTTGAGGTCTGGAGACTGGCTAGGCCACTCCAGGACTTTCAAATGCTTCTTACGGAGCCACTCCTTTGTTGCCCGGGCGGTGTGTTTTGGATCATTGTCATGTTGGAAGACCCAGCCTCGTTTCATCTTCAAAGTTCTCACTGATGGAAGGAGGTTTTGGCTCAAAATCTCACGATACATGGCCCCATTCATTCTGTCCTTAACATGGATCAGTCGTCCTGTCCCCTTGGCAGAAAAACAGCCCCATAGCATGATGTTTCCACCCCCATGCTTCACAGTAGGTATGGTGTTCTTGGGATGCAACTCAGTATTCTTCTTCCTCCAAACACGACGAGTTGAGTTTATACCAAAAAGTTCTACTTTGGTTTCATCTGACCACATGACATTCTCCCAATCCTCTGCTGTATCATCCATGTGCTCTCTGGCAAACTTCAGACGGGCCTGGACATGCACTGGCTTCAGCAGCGGAACACGTCTGGCACTGCGGGATTTGATTCCCTGCCGTTGTAGTGTGTTACTGATGGTGACCTTTGTTACTTTGGTCCCAGCTCTCTGCAGGTCATTCACCAGGTCCCCCCGTGTGGTTCTGGGATCTTTGCTCACCGTTCTCATGATCATTTTGACCCCACGGGATGAGATCTTGCGTGGAGCCCCAGATCGAGGGAGATTATCAGTGGTCTTGTATGTCTTCCATTTTCTGATGATTGCTCCCACAGTTGATTTTTTCACACCAAGCTGCTTGCCTATTGTAGATTCACTCTTCTCAGTCTGGTGCAGGTCTACAATAGTTTTCCTGGTGTCCTTCGAAAACTCTTTGGTCTTGGCCATGGCGGAGTTTGGAGTCTGACTGTTTGAGGCTGTGGACAGGTGTCTTTTATACAGATGATGAGTTCAAACAGGTGCCATTCATACAGGTAACGAGTGGGGGACAGAAAAGCTTCTTACAGAGGACGTTACAGGTCTGTGAGAGCCAGAGATTTTCCTTGTTTGAGGTGACCAAATACTTATTTTCCACCCTAATTTATGAATAAATTCTTTACAAATCCTACCATGTGAATTCATGGATTTTTTTTCACATTTTGTCTCTCACAGTTGAAGTGTACCTCTGGTGCAAATTACTGACCTCTGTCATCATTTTAAGTGGGGGAACTTGCACAATCGGTGGCTGACTAAATACTTTTTTGCCCCACTGTACAGTTATAACCAGAGGTTCCATCAACTCATCGTGGACCTGGGTGCGTGTTCCCAGGGTGGAGTGATGGTGCAGCACACATCTTTAATGACTTTTGTCATCAAATTGTGTTTATTTAGGATTTAATCCACACAGGGTCAAACATAGACATACACCCATACACAGCTCTGCAGTGACTTTAAGGCCTGTTAACTTCTTGATAATGAGCATGACTGAGTCCAGCTGGTAGTTTCTCTTTGAAGCTCGTTAGCCTGCTCGAGGAATCTGAGGAACTCTCAGAAGGAGAACTGCAGATTTGCACAAGTTGGGATGGAAATTGTTTCCACACAGCTGCAGATTCAAGATCAGCAGTTCAAATAAATAAGTTACTCTGATGTGCTGGAAGAGGAGCCACACTGTGACATGATGAGGTCGGTATCAGGCACAGTTTAAAGTCAGAGCTGTGAAACATGAGTGCACGCTTTCCTGCCGTCATGATTCATTTGGCTTCTTTTTTAAAAACCTGACAGGAAGCTCCTCCTTTGGCCTGATGTTGTATGTAACGCTATAACGGCCTTATTTAACAAGAATTTTACCGCCACGCTTCTCTATACGCCAGGAATCAGAGTGAGTTGGAGTAACTGAATCTAGCACAGCGCAGCGTGCAGCAACCGAGCCTGCAGTCTGTCCTGATGCACATTCAGCTAAAACCTGGTTTAGGTTTTCAGTTTGCAGCAACATCCTGTGATATGAGTAAAAAGAGAGACCTGTGATCTCCGGACAGCCCTCTCAGAAACGGGACACCTGCTCCTTCATTACATGAACAGAGTGAAACTGGAGACGGCGTCCAGAATTTATTTAAAACCACATCCTCTGTTATCACATCAGAGCGCTGATGCCATCGTTTATTCACCCGCTGGTCGGCTAATGGCGCCCTTTGGTTTGAAACATGCTGCTCGTAGCGTCTGCTATCCGTCCTCACAAACTTTATTCACACTCTTCCATACCTGCACTGCCCGTCACGCTGCATTAAAGCTGTGCACAGATCTGTGTGCTGCTCCTGTATGTTTCACACATTCATCACTGTTTCTATATGTGAATGTGTTCACACTTTACAAACACGTCGAGAAAGTACAAAGGTCTGACAGTCAGAGAAAAGTTCTTTACACTTATAAATCCAACATCACTCCTAATACTACTACTAATACTCTTCCTCCTCCTCCTCCTCATCCTACTACTACTACTATTACTGCTACTCCTAATAATACCAATCATTTAGTTTTTGTAGGAAAAGTTGAGTTTAGTTAAATCTTGATAAACACGATCTTGTCTTCCATTACAAACTGTTGACTGTGTCCCACAACTGTGAAACATCTGGATTTTTGTCTCCTGTCTGACAGATCCCCTGCTCCGTGTCCGTGTCTTACACTCTTTTATTCACATCAGCTTTGATGTTCAAGTTTTTCTCTCTTTTTAAAATATTTATTATCCGTGTGATTTCATCCCCAATGTCTCTCTGATTTGGAAAGTTAAGTTTCTTCAGTCTGAATTTCATGATAGTCTTCCAACATCGTCACTGCTCTCTGCCCTTCACCTGAACATAAACCTGTTTCCTCATTTAGAGAAATGCAGGTGTGATGGTGTGATGGTGTGTGGACGGCAAGCACGAGCCCGCTTGTTTGCGATCAGTCATGTCCCGAATCTGATGGTGATTTTGCATAAAGTGTAAGAACATTTAGTGGACGAGACTCATTCACTTTAGATAAAAGACAAAAAAAAATGAAATGTGTGACGACTCGTACATCTGGAAAGAAGACCAGTGGCTTCCTGCTGTTACGCCTGCAGTGTTTTCATAACTGCTTCTTCTTCTCTAGTTCATTTTAAAGTTTGCCTTCAAAGCGATCGGCTCCCCTTATCTCCTCTTGTGATTGTGATTTTAGAAAGCTGATGTCAACTTGCACAGAAAACTTTATAAAGTCTGGCTTTTGTGGGATTTTGAGTGAATATGTGTGAGAGGCACACTGACGATGTGTTTCCTGACCAGAAATAAAAGATTGTCTGATTTGGTGGGTTTTTTATGATTTATTAATGTCTGAATGTGTTTTCATTCCCTCCTTCTGAAAGCTTTTTGTGCTCGGTGTGTGCCAGTTTTTCAAAGTGATGAATTTGAAAGGCAAATAACGTGTCCTGAGTGGTGGAAAGAACAGCTATTTTGACCTCCAGTCAATTCTAATTGTTCAGCTTGATTTAATATTTGCTTAAGTGCTGCATAGTAACGAAGACAGTTGTCCTTCAGCTGCAGGACCATGTCGTCAGATCCATCTGGAGTGTCCTTTAGAGAGGACCTAAGTTCCTGTGGTGTCAAAGCAGCCATAGTTAATATTAGTTATGTGAGCGGCTCAGCGGGTGATTCCTTTCTTTGTCCTTCCTTCATTATAATATTCATCCTGTGGACATAAAGCAACAGAGGAGTCAAAAAAATATTGGGGAACTTTGACTGCTTGTGAAACAAAACATTACACATAGATTCATAAACCTGTAGATATGCACATGCAGATATAAAGGGATTACCATTAATGAAGAAATCATTCAAGCCCTACAAGGAGGTCAGACTAGAGGTAATAATCCAACATGGTGTGTGTCTGTGTAGGAAAAAGCTGCCTGCCTTCATTGTGGTTTATTAATAATCAAACACAAAGGTTGGACATGAGCACGTCAGGCTCTGATCCACCACAGCGGCACAGGTTTGCTGCTCGCTGCCGTCTCTTTGGTATTTTGGTGTCTGTCAGCTCGACGGCAGCTGAGTGGGCATGGAAGCTCGCAGAGAAGCTCCGCGATCTTGCTCCAACCAGATCGAGAAGTGGGTGAAAAGGTGGAGCTTAAAGCTGATTCAACACAGACCGTAGCATGCTTTTAAGATGACAGTATGATATTGATTTATGTAGAATCTCAAAAGGCCAAAAATTAATGCCGAGGCTGTATTTGTAGCACGAGAACTTCTCTAATAAATGCATGAATTATGTTTTTATTCTTATGAATTCTCTGATTGATACTGTAACAATACAGTAACAGTACTGCATTATCCCCTGGCTATGTGGCACTGGGTAAAACCAGTGTTTGACATGTTGAGATGTTGCAGCAGTCAAACAAAAAAAATCTGTTGAACGTTGAACTTTTTCCTTTTGCAAGATAATTTATTATTATTTAATTAGTTTAGTTCCACTCTGAGAAATGAGAGTGCTCTGAACTGAGCTGTTAAACAAAGATACTAGATAACCTGCAATACACACACACACACACGGGGGGGGGGGGGGGGGGGGGGAATCAGGTAACTAAGCAACAGAGAGGACACGAGCATGTCAGAACACACCAACAAAACAAAGTGCTGAACTGGTGTAAAGAAGAAAGTTGCGGTTGGTTTGAAGGGCTGCAGAAGAAAGTGTCTGTCTCCAAAAGAACGGCAGCACGGCGGTGGAGGGATGATGACCTGAGTGCACCAAGTATTCTAGAGTCAGCGTGAGGCCGTCTGTCCCACAGCTAAAGCTCGGACCAACCCGAACAAAGATCCAAGCTCAGCAGCACATCTCCACTAGAACGGCTGAAACAGGAAAGAACGGAGCTGCTGCAGTGAATAAATGGTAAATGGCCTGCATTTTGTATAGCGCTTTACTTAGTCCCTAAGGACACCAAAGCGCTTTACACTACATTCAGTCATTCACCTATTCACACACACACACATTCACACACTGGTGATGGCAAGCTACATTGTAGCCACAGCTACCCTGGGGCGAACTGACAGAGGTGAGGCTGCCGGACACTGGCGCCACCGGGCCCTCTGACCACCACCAGTAGACAACGGGTGAAGTGTCTTGCCCAGCCTCGGTCCGACCGAGACTGTCAAACCAGCAACCTTCCGATTACAAGACGAACTGCCAACTCTTGAGCCACAATCGCCCCATGTGGGGTCTAGTGGTCCAAAGTCCAGGCCTCAGCATGTGCATGAATAAATGTTGCAAAACTCAAAGAGCTGAAGCTACACTGTGAAGAAGAGCGGACCAAAACTCCTGCACAGCGATGAGAGAGACTGATGACGTCACACAGGAACCATCACTGTGAGTTACTGCTGCTGAAGGAGGATCTCTAGCTGTTGGGTCACGGGGTGGACAGTAGTTAAAGAGCTTTGGCAGTGAGGACATTTGTGTCTCTGTCCACCTGTGCCACAAAGAATCTTTTCAAATCTATAGTCAGTCTAATGTTGGTGAATAAACCATTCGCTGTACAATCCAGCTCCGTGCAATAACAAGACAAATATTCGGCCTCAACATGAGAGCAGAGCTTCTGCCTGAGGCAGCGACGGGTAAGCGTCAGCTCCCTCGAGTCCATCAGAGGAACGAGAAGTTCATACTTTGGGGTGTTGCGTAGCAGCAGGGATGTGTGCTCTCTGTAGGAGGTGCACCAGCTTTCATTGATTATTCTGGCAAAGCTTAAGTGGTGCACGCTGCAGGTCTCTGATGATGATGATGCATCAGGTCTCCAGAACGTCTCATTTGCAGCTCTCCAAATTTCAGCTATTTCCCCAGATCAGGACTTTGGGCAACAGCATTTACTGTACAAGAACACAAGACTAGAAAAACATGTCACACATGTCTGTCAGAACCCCATGCTCACTGGAGCATCGTCCTTTCTGAGGAACAAATATTATCAGTCAGTATTTTATGACTTAAATGCTCCAAGAAATTCAGCAGACAGAGTTTAACATTTGGGGAATTCCAGCCATAATTTAAGAAAACAACAAAGAAGTGTTTCATTGCTAAAGTTTGAACTACATCACAAATGCAAAGATGATTTTAACCTTTGTGAGGTGACAGTTTTAGCACCATGTTGGCCGTGCATGAAACTAAATGCTTCAGTAATTATCATGTTACCAGCTCCTCATTAAAATAGCCACATGTGAATGTGCTGTAATGTGGATCACATCATTTCTTCTAAATCAGGAAAACTCACTTTTCCCACAGTGTGAACAGTAAGGAGAAAATGAGCTCTGCTTCCTGCAGTCACAGTCGTCTGAAGAACTCAGATACTCGATAAAGATGCTGTTCTGTGCACGAGTGAAACGGTGGAAGGAGCAGTTTCACATTAGTTTTACCCACATTTCTTTGGCATGAGGTGAAGTCTGAAGGCCTCTCTGGACTGAGCCAATGAAATGACACAGAATGATGGATTAATGTGGGCCAGTCACACTGAGGTAAGATGTGGACAGAGTCTGCAGTCTGCAGTCTGCAGCTGCCGCTCCTATCCTGCTTCTCCTCCATCACCTCTATTTGTTCAGTCTATTCTGGAGAATGTCCTGGGACTGCTGCTTTTTTTTTTTTCTTTACTCTGTCTGCTTGTGCAATCAAACTCAACGTTTGATTGCACTTTTCTGGGGCCTCCGTGGTTTGTGACACTGCTCCACATTGATCGATTTCGCGACACTTTCTATTTATGTCTCCCCTTTATTAATCTTCTCAGTGACTCTGACAGTTTCTCTGGGCTCAGTGAATACTGTCTGGGAATCCCTTTGGCATTATGTGCACTCAATATCAGAACTTAAAAAGCATCAGCAGACATTAATCCCCAGGCAGGAGACTCCTCTACAACACAAAGCAACCTCCCAAAGTCTTGCAGTAAAAATCAGCAGGAATTTGTTTCAGTAGCAGTGAATTTCATTCTGTTCTACTTTAGAGGCTTCCTCTCCGAAACTGATAGATTATAACACTGGAATCAGTCCAGCAAACACAATTTAATGCATATTTTTATGCTTCAGGTCTGTTTTCCTGTGTTAATACATATACGCATGCATAACGTTCAGAATCAGAGAGATTTTATTAAGCCCAGAGGGAAGTCAAGTAAGTTAAGTCATCGTACTTGATGCATTTGAAAACTTTGTCAGACTGCTCATGTGGACGCTCCATGCTGACCACACTTGTAGTTTTCCTGCTGATGATGAGAGCTCCGCCTCCTTAGAACTGGAGCGTAACCAGCCACGTTGAGGTTGTTTGTTCGGATGGATGGGTGCAGAGGGGGGGGAGGCGACTCGCTGATGTGCAAAGCCATCTATGTGGATATAGTCATGTGGTGTGTTTTGTGATGTGAGCCCCCCCTCTGTGAATTATATTGTCTGAGTTGTAGGTTTGCATTCCTCACCATGAAATCGATGTTTCTGTGACTCCAGGAGTTACTTATTTGGGAGATTGTCATGTTTCTCTGTGCAGGATGCTGATTAGCTCTGAGGTATTTGCATTTTTGGATTTTACTTGGATGGATGATTGGAGTTGCAGTTCTCTGTTCAGTCCAGAACAGAAAACGTAAATTACTCTATGAATGACCTCCTTTTCAGGATGTTAATATGAATAATATGTTGAAGACGTGTGAAGCATTTTTTAGTCCATGTGTAGTTTCTTTCTAATTGCCAGATGAGACTAAATTTGAAAAAGAGAGGAGTGTTTATGATTGAGTGAAATTTCCAGCAGGCCGTCAGAGCTGCTGCTGCTGCTGCTGCTGCTGCTGCTGCTGCTGCTGCTGCTGCTGCTGCTGCTGCTGCTGCTGCTGCTGCTGCTGCTGCTGCGTGTCATGATTCGAAGCAAAGACGCTGTTTGATTGTTTGACTGGAACTGAAACTTTCACGTTATTTCAAGGTGTTTGTTCTGCATGCAGCCAGGTGCTATCTGATGGGTTAGCATCCACAGAGTCCATCTGAGCGTATATTGAAGCTGATTGGTCAGAGCCTAACCAGTTGAGCCTGAGGTAGAGATGGATTGATTGTGATATTTGATGGCTGCGCATATGATGTGTATGATAGGATGGGTGGTGGAAGGGTGAAAAAACCATAAAACAAGTTCAGGGAATTTAAAGTTCCATGAAGTGATGAAGGAGATTCTGTAGAAACAATAATGTGTCATCTGCATATCGACTGATCTAATATTATGTGTTTAATGTTCAAGTTAATTTGACTGCTGTTTAATTCTACTCATATTTGTCCACATCAACAAAACAAAACATAAGTTGTGGATGGTTTTCTCTTCCTCTAAGTTTCTCATCTCCCTCATATGTTGGGTTTTGAGTATGACCCACAATATTCTCAGTATTGTGCCTGAATGCAAACCATGTAACAATCAACGAGCACAACAGCTGAACATGAAACAGCTGGGAAGTCAGCTGGGAATTTTCAAGAGGTACGCTTTTACTTTATAAACTCATAAAACTGTCAAAAAATAGTAAAGGGTGGGAATATCACTACACCCATAACTGCATTGGTAATGTCAGGTACTTTCCTGGAGACAGAAACAAAGAAGCTTCCACCTTAATCTTCCGCAGTGAGTGTTTTGAACGTCTCCCCTCACATGTGCTTCAAAACAAGTAAAGACCTGAAAGTGTGTGTGTGTGTGTGTGTGTGTGTGTGTGTGTGTGTGTGTGTGTGTGTGTGTGTGTGTGTGCTGCATATTAATTACAAATTTCAACCCTTCTCTGCATGTTAGAAGAGAAATTTATTTTTCATTACAAATAATAATTTTCATAAATAAGTCCTTTAAAATGACATTTTGAAGTTTTGTGTAGTTGCACAGTTGTGGATAATTGTTGTGCTTTCAGCATAAACTGACCGTGTTACATGCCCAAGCTGTGACTCCCAATTACACTTTTTATGATAAGTAAACAGTCAGTGACAGTCAGTCAGTTAGTTGTCAGAGGTAGTAAATAACTCGGAGCGCTGCAAACGTACTGCAAACTCCTTTGCTTCAGTGCAGGGGAGCCAGAGTCATTAAACGCTAGCACAGTATTGTTTTAGTAGATCATGCAGTATCTTTTCCTGATTTTCTGTTTCACCATCATGTCGGGACACATGCTCAACATTTAAGCGACACTCGCATATGATTCCACACCTTCTGTGACTCAAAGTCTTCTGTGGGTGACTTTAATCGCCAGGCTGGTCTGTGGGCATCTCTCTGCTGGTGGACCAAACAAAATCAGGCTCATGTACACTTGGTCAAAACATGTTGCCTGGCAACCCAACCCGGTGTTTGACTGCGACTGTCGCCAGTTTGAACTTTGCCAGGAGCCTTCAGCAGATGGATGCAGTTTATTACTAAGAAAGTGTTATCATCACTCTGTCAGTATGTAAATAAGATGCTTCAAGAATTCTGCCGCACGTATCATCACGTGGCACGCTGAGTACATTATACTGAGTCTGCTGTGTGTTCCTGTTATGAGAACTTGGCTGTTGGCTGCTCACCATTAGAAGGGAATTCTTTTCAGTGTTGCATAATTTTATATTATATATTTGTGAGAACCTACACAAACCTCTGAGGCACCAAAATAAAACCTCTGGATATATATATATTTTTTTATACCAGAAGTCCTGATTTGAACCTTACCGTTACACCACGCCTCCAAGGTAAACACTTTATATGCCAGTTTCCGAGAAAGCTGGCAGGTCGGAGCAGCATGGAGAACTTCCTTTGGTTTTTTTTGTGAAAAATAAGCAGACATGAGAGCGCGAAGAACCACAGCTCCTCTGACAAGTTGGTGCTGACAACGATCACTTTCCCACTCTCCAAAAATGGAGCTCAACTCCGTTTGTTTTCTCCATCCATGCGCTCCACTATCCCACTTCAAAAAACAAGTTTTATGACTCCTAAAATGATGACAGCCCACATCTTACAGTCCACAAGGCCCTTGGTGATGTCACACCCTAAACTGAAACGGTGAACAGGGTTAACACTGAACCTGGTAAACATCAGCATGATGATGTGGGCATTATCATCGTGTACCGGTACATTACCATAAAGCCTCACTTTGTCCCAGAGTCTCCTTATGCCGTGTTTGGTGGAATAATTCATGGATTCAGTCTGTCCCACGCTCCACTGTCTGAGGAGCCATTTGTTCTCCTTTCAATCACACGGTCAGCTAAAGCTTTGAATCTAAAACTTTAGGACTTACACACTTCCTGTTCCTTCCTTCCTGGCATACCTGTCAGGGCGTCCTCACCCCTTCACCCGGTCTGTGGGCGGAGACGAGGACGTGCGATGGGTCACATGTGGTAACATCAGCTTAGACCTGGCCCCAGGTGCAACCCATTTCCAGATGGCCTGCAAGAAGAGGCCAATGAATGATTGATAATTGGGAGGAAACGGCCTACCAAACCAGCTGATGTAAAGTAGCTGAGCTCATATTTGATTGCCTGAAGCCTGTTTCCTCGCCTTTGGGATGCGTTTATGTGGAAAGCTGCCAGAATCACGCCTCGCACCTTCGGGAAATCGTTATGAGACAATTAGCCTGAAATGACTTGCAGGGCTTTTTATTCCACATTAGCACTGACGGCTGACTGATGGCTCATGCTGCTCTGTCACTAATTTGAGTTTGAATCACACAACGTTTGAATTAGTCAGTGACTCTTATTATGGTGGGGAGCTGATGCCTTAGTTCAGGACTGTGACTCAGTCTGAAATGGTCTCTGTGTTCTTACTTATTTAAAAGTGCATTTTGTAACACGTGACCTTTGGCGACCTACATTTGGTAGGTTTATCTTACTTGCAGCTGAAAGGAGGAAGTTATTTAGAGCTCAGTCTGGTTTGTTTCACTGTGCTGCTGACAGTGAAGTAAACTCACTGATAATATTAACATTTGTGCTGAATGAAAACAGAGTTTTACGGAGATGCTTTTCTGTTTTAAGACATTTTATGAAGTAAGTGCAAACCTGAAGGCACTTTTCATGTTTAAACCAAAACCATGGAGTGTCCAGAGATTTGCTCTGTGATCAGAAAGAGGTTGTCGAAGTGAGCCACTGAGGATTTATTTGAAGGTATTTTGGTTTGTTTTACAGTAGAAATGACTACGTGAACGCCTGCCTAAGGTGAAGTTTTCCACCTGTGTTAATCTTTTTCACTCTTTTTATTTTGTGGGTTCCCACAGTGACTGAGACTGGTTCACTCCCACCATCACGGCTGCCCAGGGAGAACTCCTCATAGTTAATTCATGTCGTCTGCTTGTCGTGGTCCTGGCTCTTTTAACCAGTATTTTATATTCGTGGGCTTCTGTTTAAATGAATGTCTGTTTGTTTGTGGTCTCGATTTTCACCTTTGTGTATTCCCTCTGTGTTTCCTGCCATGCTTAGGTTAGTCTGCACTTCTCTGTTAATTATTGCTCCTCACTTTACCGTCTTCAGTTTTATTTCCTCGCTGTGGCGATTGTCCACACCGGTGTTAACGTGTTAGCCCAATCAGCTTTTGTATATTCAGAGCTCCAGCTCTCGCCTTGCTCTTTGTGATGTCTGTTATTATTTCCCAGCAGTTTTTATCTCCAGTGTGTCTTCTGTTTATATCTGTGGACTCTTTCTTTGCCTAAATAAAGGTTTCGGGTCCACATTCCTGCACACATGACACTGGTCTGATTACCCAATCAAACCTTCACTTTGGAGCCAGTATTGCTTAGCAAAATAAAGAGGTGTAGCCAGTGGCACCAGAGCTGCTAAACTCATCACACCCAGGAAGTTCAGGAGAAAACGGACCTCGTTACCGATGCCATTAATCTGGACTGCTGCTCGGCTGTGTCTGCATGCAGTCTGTGTTGCGCTTTCATTTATCCGGGGCCAAATTAACCCTTCCCCACCGGGGAAAGCAGAGGATTCATTGAGAAGGACTCAGTAGTGATGATGTCTTAACATAATCACACAGAGTGGGCGTCCCAGGCCTCCTGACCGTTTCTATCTCCAGGCAGATTTCACACAGACTGTGTGGGCCTTTTCTATTCTGATGTTGGGTTGGTTCGTGGACTCTTATTGTCCTTCTCTGCCTCCTCCGTTGGTCACACATCATTACCTATCCCATTCAGGCAGACCGCGTCATTGCATTATGTTCAGGCAATCATCCTCCGACTTTAGACGAGCTTTATGGCTGTGAAATGTGCTCAGTTATTCTTGGCCCTTGATTATATTATTACACTGAAAATATCCTCTATTATTTCCAGCAAACTGGATTTTTCGAAGGTACTTCTAATTTATAACCCATTTATGAAACTCACATCTGTGATTTCACAAGGCTTAAGTGAAGTTTTACATCAACTATATTCAGTAATTACAAAATTTATCACATTAGTGTTGATTGATCATTCAATTAAAAACAGACCTGGACTTTTCTCGTAATTTAGCTTCTTTCTCTGCATTATTTAAAGCTTTGGCAGCTCTACCGGTCAGTGAAGCAGTAACAGATGATGAGTCATCATCATGAAAACAGGTGCATGAGGGCAAGGCACACTTCTTTTAGTTGTGTACGATGCGTCAGGACCGTCAGGTTAATATAACGGCAGTGCATGTGTTACAGCATGTCAGAGGACTGTAATCAATGATGGCAGTCAAATTATCCGACCATTGTTAAAAATTGAAATATTTGTTGTGAAAGGGCCTCTCATTCTCTGTCTGGAGCAAGCTCCTCCCACTTCAAACCAACGTTCTTCTGATTGGCTGTCCCTCATGACTTCATACAGATCCAAAGGTAGAAAAGGAGCTACTGGAGCTACTGGAGCTCAGCAGGTCATCTACTGAAGGTGGGTTGTTCCATCCCTGGCTGCTCCAGTCTGCATGCCAAAGTACCCTCGGGCAAGAAGGAACCCAGAGCTGCTCTCAGAGCGTGAATGTGTAAATGAGCCATGTTGTACAAAGTGCTGTAGAAAAGTGCTCCAAACAGAGCGTCATCGTCAGAGACCAACGCATGAGTTTACAAACTGATTGTTAGTCTGACATGTCTAATTACTGTCAAAGACATCTGAACACACTTTCTTCTGTGTATGAGTGCATTTTTCAGAGTTGCCGGTGGACAAAAGCAGCAGACGTACCTGAAACATGGGCTGCTAATCAGAGGTCTGCTGTCAGAATCACAGCAACAGGCCAAACTACTGTTACTATGGTTACAGGCAGGCTCATCTGCAGGAGGTTTGGAGGTTTTGGTTTTTCTAACAGAGAACATACCAAGTCTCCGGGTGGTCCAGCACGTACTGTAGGAGCCAATTGGCTTAAAATTGTTTCAAAGCTGGATAGTCTACGTCTGCATGGAGGCGACGGAGTCACAGCCAGACTGTGGGTTTGGACAGTCAGCAAATTTTGATCTCAGAGGCCATTTGTCTCTTTGCATGCCTAAAATTGATCAAGCTTTATTGAACCTGAGCATGAGTAACCGCCTTGAACTAAGACCAATTTCTGTGCAAGTTGTCAATCTTTCCAAACAGCTTTCATGCCTGTCCGGTTTCAGAGCATGAATTACAAAGTCAAGCATTGGTCCCCGTCCTGGTGTTTCTGCAAAGAGAGCTCCTGCCAGTCATCTGTCAGTCCAATTGCTGAACCTGACGTGAAAGCACTGATGCTGCATCGCATATGAGCCGAGGAAAATGAGCGCAGGCAGCACTGCGACGCAGTTGGCTAAAAATTTTGCTCGAAGCCTAAAAGAATGGCGTTAGTGGACGGCACGCAGCCTTGGGGAGACGTGTTCAGGATACATGATGAGACCAGTTGTTGTTGAGGAACAGTTTGGATTTCAAAGCGCCTGGAAGTTGAATTTAAAATGACCTTTCATTTGTAGCCCTACTCCCTTTTAAATGAACTGGAGGGATTTTCAGTGTAAATTCGGTCTAGCTTTAAAAACAGTGTTGAAGTGGACGACTGCCATTGTGCTGATTAAAGGTGCGCCGTTGGGAAAGATGTGAATAGATGTGTGAACACACACGAGGAGGATTTTTAAGGAAGGGTGTTTCTGCATGATCGAGACAAATAAACCTGTGTGTGTGTGTGTGTGTGTGTGTGTGTGTGTGTGTGTGTGTGTGTGTGTGTGTGTGTGTGTGTGTGTGTGTGTGTGTGTCTGAATGATTGCAGTGATCATGATGGTGTTTGCTTCTCTTGTGTGTTCTGCAGTTCGTCTGATTCAGGTGGTGTTTTTTTCTCCTGTGGAATCTTAAATTGTTCCTGTTTTTCGTGGTTTTTATCTGTTTTGTGAGGAAAATTTATCTCAAAGTTCTCCACTGGGTCTGATTATAAACAGTATTCAGTCAGACACCTTCAAACCTTTTCGATTTTCTGAAACTGAAATTCTGTGTAGCAAACTGTGATGACTGAAACAATGTATTTCTCTGCTCTGCAGCTCTGCAGCTGAAACACTTGACAGAGTTACTTGACATTTCCAATCACGATGTTAGCGACACTCAGAAAGCTTGGAGGAGCTTAATTTATCTGTGCAAACAATCCACTGAACTCTGTGCCGCTATCACCCATCATCACAGCCAGAAATATCCTGATGATGCATCGCTGTAAATGTCAGGTGCAGTCAGGTCGTCACCGCGCTTCTTTTATTTCAGTGCTTCAGGTTTCTGATCACAGACAATAGAAACTGATTATTATAAATATATATTAGTGCTTTCATTCTGGGCCCTGCGACAGACTGGTGTTTTTTTTTTTTTATTTGTAGCAGAAACACACACCAGTCTCAGCAGTTGAAATAAGTGGGCTGAAATAAATGCAAAATGAGCTTAAAATCTGATAAAACATCAACAATATGAAGGTCTCCATCCATTTGTGAGGCTCCAGCACAGAGCAACATGGATTCTCAGGAACAGCAGTGATGAAATTATGTAAATGACAAGTGTTATTGACAAACTGCGAGATGCTCATCAGTGGAACATGCTGGAGTTTCTGGCTTCTCGTTCATTAAAACAGGTGCTTTGGTCTTTACAATCCTAAACCAACCACAGATTTGTATAAGACCAAGGTTGTCCTTCTAACGTGTCTAACATTCACCCATCCATCTGTCAATACATACTTCCACCCATCTGTATATCCATCCTCTGGCCACTTACTTCACTTCTTCTCAGGGGACACTGAGGTGTTCCCAAGCCAGTACCAGTCATGTCCAAAACACCAGTATCAGCTCTGAGCTCCTTCCAAATGAGCAAAGTGCTCATCTTACATCTGCTGCTTGTATCTGTGATCTCATTCTTTATATATCTCACTTTATATTGTAAGGCAGACCCTACAATAATACATACAAGAGAAAAACTTAACAATCACATGACCCCCTATGAGCAAGCACGTTGGCGACAGCGGGAAGGAAAAACTCCCTTTAAACAGGAAGAAACCTCCAGGATGAACCAAGCTCAGGGCGGCCATATGAAGCGATGGGGTGTCATAAAACCAGAATTTTCCCTAATTAACCGGTTTGAGCCCCTCATGACTATAAAGAAAACAAAAATGTAATAAAGGAAGTTCTTTGCTGTCACACTTGACTGTCTGTCACTTACAATGTTCGTCTGTCTGCATATACGGGAATAGCCCCCAGCTGAGGCTGCCGGAGCTGTCACAAACACTTCACCGCGCTTTCAGCTCTGACAGCCGCGCTTGGAAAGCACATTGTGTTTCCTACCTTTCTGCTGCTTCTCGTCTGCACTCCTTTATGCTTTAAACGCGTTTCATTGGTGAGGTAAAGATAACAGAACTTAATTAGGCCCAATCTTCGGTCTCACAACTCAGAAACCAAAACCTGTCGTTCAGAAGTAAACCTCAGCAGCTGCAGCCACACTTAAAAGACCCATCAGAGCAAATAAAATAATCTCGAGTCCAGCGGAGAGATCGCCGCTATCAGACCCTGACTGAGCAGCACACAGGCAGCTGTTGGTTGGAAATTGGAGGCCATCCTCGCTGTTTACACACTCTTCTTGTGTGTGTGCGTAAACTTGTGGCCACGCTTGGATGAGCAGAACAGAGAAAACGGGTTTGGATGGACAGGGTGGGGTGTGAGGCTGAAATGGCATTTGAGAGCAGACAATGGAGTCTTTTTCTCACTGTTATAATAAAATAATGTGAAACAATATGCTTTTAGAGACAGCGCTCTCAGAGGAGCATGGTATGTTTAGATGATGTTAAAGAAGAATTATTTTTAGGAGCCTGCTGTAAAGGACTAACTCCTGATTAAATTTGGGCTGAGCCGCAACTTTGCACTGTTTAACGAGAAAGCCAGAACATGGGAATATGTATGTCTGAAACCAAAATCCTGACGACTGAAAACTACAAAGATGGCAGCTTCCACATAGATGACAATGAGAGGTCAAGAACTTTATTTTAATGATAAATTTTTAATTATCAGTGAGATCATTATCCAGTGATTATTCATCAACAATTATCATTATTGCCAAAGAAGAATCGCAATGGCTAAAGCAATGATGAAGTCATCTGATAAAGTCTTCGAATCTAAGGACGTTTCTCGGCCAATAAAATAAAAAAGGCTGTAGTACAGTTTTATTTTCTCTATGCTCACCTATAGCTGTGAAAGCTGAAAAAAGAAAACCGGACAATCGATGAATCAGGGCTTCTGAAACTTAGACAGATTTTATCAGTACCATGGACGCCCGAAGGACCAACAAATCAATGGAGAGGCAAATAATGAAGATACGGCTCCCACCAGGGAGGCAAATGCCGCTTGACCGATTCTTGAGAGTATTTCTGCCGTTGTTGCCAGCGATGGTCACTACTAAGATCTCAGTCATTAAGCTCTTTAAAAACTCATTAAAAACAGTTTCTTTATTTTTAAAGGAAAGTTATTGAGTAGATTTTGGTGAACTCTGATTAAAATAAAGATCTCACATCCTGACATGGAGGAAAACCTAAAAGTAATGAAAATGAATGAGCTGAAAGTCTAAATAAGTGATAATCATTTCAGGTATCTCGGTTCAGATGATCAGTGTCTATTGGTTGCACAGCCGCTAATGCACCGCGAGCATCGTCATCGTGGAAATTTGTCAAAGCCAGAGCGCCGTGTCTCTGGAGGAAGTTCAGTTTGGAGATGAAATCACTGATTCACATGTTCTCACGTCTCCCTTCTTCTTCTTCTCTGAAATTCCCCGTGGATGTGGCCAGGACTTCCTGCTCCCTCCATCTTTAATTTTCATCTCTCTGACAGAGACCTCAGAGTCCCGCTGGATGTCTCACCCAGAAATAAATTTAGCTTGTTTCCTGACACTGTGTCCTCAGATGAACATGAACTTTCTAGAGAAGCATTTAAATGATGCATCAAGCCTGGCTGCTGCACTTCAGAGACCACTGTGCACTCAGCCCCACTCAGATTCTTTGTTCATTTTATTTGTTGATAATATTTTGTAAATGCTCTCTTTAATGTTGTGTAAATGTGTGGCACAGAGAACAGAAAAAAAGGTTTTGGTGTGTTTTTATGCTGTGTAGACGAGCTGCGTCACCACACCCTGTGGCATTTCTGCAGATTTGATTGCATCAGCTGCGGTCAGGTGGTGAGGAGGGGAAATGACTGCGAGCAGGTGGAACTAACAAAACAATCTCTGAACCGGTTCTGTCGGCCCACCTCAGTTGACTCGACAGATCCCGTGCACGCTGTCACGTGGCATTGCTTGACACAGTAAGAGTCGGGCAGCTTCAGCTCTGAGAGGACCTCAGTGAAGACTTCTGAGAGCTCAGTCCAGCTCTCACTAACAGTCAGCTCCATGCAGCCAATCAGTGACAGCTCATTTAGTTCAGCCACATGATATGGTATCCCCTATAGCTGTAAAAGAATTTTTTTTATACGTGTGTGTTCATATTTCAAATGTATGGCTCTCCAGCTGTCACTCACCAGAGTCAGACCAACTGAGAATATCAAGCTCAGAGCCAAGAATGTGCAAAAACATTATTTATGTGCATTTAGTCTTCACGAGGAGTAAGAGAAACCAGATGTTCGGTCATGGATGATGGAGGTATTTCCCCGCTCATCTGTCCCCTCTGAGCTCCTAATTGAGGCTGCTCTGTGCTGATTACCTAGCATACCCAGCATTACCCAGCTTAACTCAGGTCAAAGTTCACGTTACCTGATGTCTTTCATCCTTCAAACCCACTGCTCCACAGCTTCTCTGTTTGTCTTTCTCAGTCTCTCTTCTTCAACAGCAGAAAGCCCTTTTTGTACGTCTGCAGAATCGTTGAGGAGCAGCAGAGGAAATTCCTGCCTTTGCCGTCTGTTTTTAAGCACATTTGCTTTCAAACCCTTTACCTTATAACGTACTTGGATGAGACATTACACTCAATCTGAAGAAGTCACAGCTTAATTAAGCGCGTTTTGACGAGTGATCAGGAGCCGGGTTACTGTGTGTGATGCTGGGGTGTAGCCTTCTGTCAGGTGTGTAGTCACAGTCCCAAACAAGACACAGATGCAGGTGTCCTGATGTGTGTTTGCCTCCCAGCAGCTGGCCTTCATTCTTGCTTCTCATCCTGAAGACGTCGTCCATCCTAAAAACTGATGGACAGTGATGGCTATTTAACCCTTACTGGTGTTGTCACCTTGATGTCCCCCATCATCATGTGACCACTGAAAACACGTGTTTGTCCAAACTGTGCATTTATTAAATCAGCGAAGATGCTCAGGCGAGAACCAATGTTCCATCAGACAGAACAGAACAACCACTCCACACACTGATTGGGGTTGGGCGTTAGGGTTAAATAGGCGGGACATCAGCCTTTAGAACTGCAGAAGCCACTTGGATGAGAGCTGAAAGGGCCTGACAAACCTGAAGAAGTGCAGTTTTCTTCATGCTACCTTGACCTGGAACACTGAGAACCTACACAGACGTCCTCTTGGGTTCAGACTCAGAGACTAAACAGTATTGAGTGTGGTCCCGTGCTGACCTTGAACAAGTTCAAGACATGAACAAGACATGCTCCTATCAGCACGGTATAAATATCACAGGGTTATCACATATTTCATCCATCTGTTGGATTAGCTGCACTTCACTGTCACTTTTTAAAATAATGGCTTCAAGAGCAGGCTGTCCTCAGCTGTGTGTGTATCCCCAGGTATGGGTCAGGTGTGTGTCCTAATGTGCTAATGTGATTGCTGCACCGTCCCTTTTTTATGGAGCGAGCTCTGTGTGAGAACAGCTGTAAACCTGGTGACAGGTGGATCGTCATATGATTTACTCAAACTTTACTCCCACTTTAGAAAAAAACTATGAACAACAACAGTGTTGTGCTTGGAAATGTTGAACCTCTTAGTTTAAGTGTCAAAGCGTCAGTTCGCTGAAAGTTTGCTGTGGAAGTTTGTGTTTAAGGTTTTGACAGTGGAGTTTAAATCCTAAATAAAATCCTTTTCATCGGACGGTGTGGCCTAATTGTTCATTAAGGAGCAGACCACCAGCAGTTGTAGCGAGTGAACATGACTCTAGCTAATGATCAGTAAGTGTGTGCGCCCAGCACTGCTCTAGCTTCTGCAGCTGATCCATTAATTATAAAAGCAAAATGAGCCGAGACTCTCACCAAAGCCAATATTTGCACAGCGACTTTCGTACCTGTCGCCATGTTAGAAGCCAGGTGATACTGCCATAATGAGCGTATCAATGTCTCATTTAGGGGAAAGGTGTACGTGACAAACTTGACGTGAAGGATTATTGTGAAGCCTCTTGATTATTTCTTGGTAACGATGCTTCTGTTGAGAAGTCAGCGTTCCCGTTTGATCTGATTAGTGCACTGGCATCACGGATCAAAGAACAAGCCTCATTTGCACACTATCACTTTGCCTTTGAACCTCGGATGCTGAGAGGGAAATCATTTGGCAGACGGGGACAGGTTTCTGAATTCAGCACAGAGGCTCATGTTTGCATGTTACCGATAATGTGGACAGTACATAAAAGCCACAGATAAACATCTCTAAACGTCACTTTCTCCTGTAGAAATTTGCATTTTCTCATGTGGGGAGATGTTGCCCGCCCAGCCATGTCAGTCGCTGTCGTTCATTGTGTTTTCCCACCTCCCCGCCAGGCTGTGAGCTGTGAGAGAGACAGCAAACCTCAGAAGGATTGCTGTGATGCATTACCGATGTCAAACAAGTGTGAGTTTAAAGAGTCGCTTTCTGAGATCTCTCAAACCACAGAAGTGGCTCCAGGAGCTTCGATTCATAACTCACGCTGGCTGGACCCGAGACATTTTCTAGAGGTTATACGCGTGCGGGGGCGAAAATGCAACGCCTGCAGTTTTAGCCTGTATTATTTATCATATCATATTCCCCATGTTGGATACTGAATACGCAACATGTCAGTTCTGTATCTATGACCAAAGACGTCTCGGTTATCGCTGGAAGATGAGCTTTGTCAAACAGGCGAGTGTGTTTTTGTGTTTATGCTCCTGATGATGACAGTTTAACCTCAGTAAATGCTGTTTGTTGTGTTTTGGAGAGAAGTGATTTGTGTCCGGGTTTCTGTGGATTATACAAAGATCGTTCGCCTGCTTTGACCTTTTTGTGTCTCAGGCTCAGCACAGCTCGACCCCAGGAGGTGGAAATGGGGTCTTTCAAACAGGCTGTGTATGAAAGTTGATATAGAAAATCAGAGCACAGCTTTGAGGTGCAGCAGCGACGCTGGAGCCAGGACATGAGCACCTCTGCCATGAATAGCATGAATCCGCCAAACACTGAAAGCACTTTGATTTAGGCCCCTTTGTTACTAAAAGGGCTTTGACGCAGCGGGGGCAGACTCGGGACCTCTGAGGATCTCTAACCAGGACATTAGCATCAGATCCCTGTGTGGTCCTGTGGGCTGCACATAGCTAGAAGGGCCTGGAGGCTTTTAGACCTTCTGTGTCGCTGTTTTTATTACTTTCAGTTTTATCTCTTTCTTTGTAAAATCCCATGCGGTTGGTACACCTGTGCAGGTTTCTCAAATCAAATCAAATCAAATCAAATCACTTTTTATTGTCACATCACATGTGCAGGCACACTGGCACAGCACATGCGAGTGAAATTCTTGTGTGCGAGCCCCACAAGCAACAGAGATGTGCAAACACAACAACACAAACGAGCAAAATACAAGAATGGCCAACCTGAAACTAATAAATATATGTACAATATATAATAGTGTATGCATTTCTGGATGTGTATACTAAATATTTTCCTACGTGTGTGTGTGTGTGTGTGTGTGTGTGTGTGTATACACATTTTTACAAATTAAATAGTAAAAAAATAAAATAAAATAATAATAATAATAATAAAATATATAAAATATACAGAGTTGAATATGTGCAAAACAAGTGGCATTTATATACAGTGTGGAGTGCATAATGTTGAAGTTCCAGTAGTGAAGCTGAGGTGTCTATGACGTGTTCAGCAGTCTGATGGCCTGATGGAAAAAGCTGTCTCTCAGTCTGCTGGTACGGGACCGGATGCTGCAGAACCTCCTTCCTGATGGAAGCAGTCTGAACAGTTTATGGCTGGGGTGACTGGAGTCCTTGATGATCCTCCCCGCTTTCCTCAGGCACCGCTTCCTGTAGATGTCTTGGAGGGAGGGAAGCTCACCTCCAATTATCCGTTCAGAGCACCGCACTACTCGCTGGAGAGCTTTGCAGTTGTAGGCGGTGCTGTTGCCATACCAGGTGGTGATGCATCCAGTGAGGATGCTCTCAATGGCACAGTGATAGAAGGTCCTGAGGATGCGGGGGCTCATGCCGATTGGTCACCTGCTGCTGCAGACTTTATTTATTTTGCTTCTGCTCGATAGGATGCACTCACACTTTGGTTTGTTGATCTTCATTCGACTATCCTGTGCTACAAAGCCAGACTAGTGTATTACTGAGCTGTGTGAGCTTTCTGCTTCTTAAAGGGTTTCTCTTTTTACCTGGCTAGATTACCATGGTAACTGGTGCTGAACTGATCACCTGGTTGGCAGCAGGTCATGTTCAGAGGTTCTGTTTAAAGCTAGCTGGAAGCACCACGTCGTCACTGATTCTTGTTTTAAGAGCGTCGAATCATCACCATGAAACATGATCACACATAGTGTCCGTGATTCGAGCCGGGGGCGCTCACAGGGACCACTTAAAGCTGAAGAAGGGTCACGTGACCTGTGAAATGCCCGTTTTACGCCTCCCCTCGACCTGCAGCAGTGTTGTGCAGATGAATGGTTTCACAGAAGACGATTGCACTGCATTGGTTTCAGTGCTTCTTTCACGCTCATTTATCAAACCCAAATGACAAAATGTCTGCTGCGAACTTTGGTGACGATTCAAACTGATCAGATAGGTACAGCATAAATGTGTCCACCTTTGTTTCTGAGTGTGCAGATGCTTCTGGCTCTCAGCTTCTGCTCCATACTGTTTTACCTGCAGGGGAGTTTGTTCCTCGCTGTGACTCCCGAGTCTCTTTTTGTTGTTGTGAAACGTATCCATGCATCCTGAAGCCTCTCCGAGTGCTTATGTAGGTGGAAGCAATCAGTGCAGCAGAGGAAGAGACCTCTGCTTTTAAATACACAGGATATCATCACTGCTGCACCTGGCTGCTTGTTCGGGTTCAGCAAGCTACCTTGGAGATGGAAATAAATCTCATTTGCATCTGAATGTTTTCAGTGACATCCTCTTAGCCAGAGACACCAAACAAGAACAGGTAAATCCATCTTTACCTGAATGGAGCTTTTACAGCTAATGACTAGCTCCAGAGGCTGAACTTAATGAGCCGACGCAAGCAGGGAGCAGGGCTGATTTCTTGTTGCTCCACCGCGTGGTGCAGGCTGATGAAAGAAAGATTGTAATATTGTCTGTAATAAATGCCACATGAGGGGTCACTCTGCAGTTTTAACTCTCTCTCACATAAAATGAGAGCTGACAGCCTCTCTGTATCCTGCCTGATGAGTTCTGACACCTTTGCAAATATCAATAAACATTACAGCAGTGTTTTCCAAGGGTAGCTACGCAGGCAGAGACCACCCTGGCTAACTTCTTTTACTGTAAGGCGCCTGAAATGTGACAGAATCCTCTCAGTTCAGAATCCTAGCAGGCTTTTAGACTTAAACTGACATGGTGTTGTTTTATCTCCCTGCAGCGATAGCATGCCAAAGCGGATGGCCCTGATCTGCTTCCTGTCTCTGGTCATGCTGATGAGCATCTTTGGAAACCTGTTGGTCATGGTGGCCGTCTGCAAGGACAGACAACTCAGGTGGGAACGACCTTCTTCTTAAGGGCGCTTCTGTGTAATTGGCTGATGTGCATGAGAGTAAATCAGCAACAGTCAGAGCAGCACTTTTTTTTTCACTGCCTGTTTCTTATTTAAATATTTTTTTGATTCCTGGTAATGGTTATTGTTGGATCTTTAGCGGATTCAGTTTTTTCTTAGCTGCTTTAGATGTGAATCCCTCCCTGTGTTCCATCCTCATGTGATGAGTCTGTGTTACGTTCACGTCTGTGTTTAGTGATCTCACTTCCTTTATTTTGATAGTGTTCCTTGTGCCTTAGTTTTGCTTCCTCGTGTCATCCTGTGATTTGGTTCAGTTGTGTCTCGTTCTCCCTGCTGTCTCTTCTTCCTCCAGCTCCCCTCTGTGTGTATTAATGTTTGCTGTCACTCCTTCTCCTTCTTCAGTGTGTGATGTGTATGTGCTATTTTCTCCTTTATGGACTTTGTGTTTGCCTCCACGGTCTGTAACATCTACAGAATCATGGCAGAAACTGCTTCTTCGTGTGTGTCTGTATTTTCTAAAGTGGTTTCCACCATTGCAGCTCTGATCTTCATGAAACAAAGGAGAAGGGTGTATGAAAAGTGAAGGAATTAGAGGCGGAGTCAGAGGGTCAGGCTGAGGATGGAGGGTCATGTGGGAGCTGCTGTCACCTCAGTGCTTCAGTCCTCCGTCTTCACCTCGCCCTTCTCTTTGTCCCTCTCTCTGTCTGACGTCTCTCATCTTTCTTTCTTTGCCCCTCTCATGACCTTTGACTCATGGGATGTAGTGTGTGTGTGTGTGTGTGTGTGTGTGTGTGTGTGTGTGTGTGTGTGTGTGTGTGGCATGTTGAAGTCAGTGAGTGACGGCATGTCTGCTGTGATGTCTTACGTTGCTGAGGTGAGAACATTTATGTCTTTGTTCTTTTGTCCACTGGGAAATGCTCAGTGGGGACGTCCCTCTGGTGAACGTGGGCGATAAAGTAAATAGGAACTCTTTGCACATCATTTACAGGAATCATGAGTATCCCAGGTAGGAACAGCTGTTAGATTACCAGTGGTGAGATCAGTCACTGTGACGGTGGTCGTGCCTGTCGGTCTGTAAAGGCTCACATACAGTTGGTGTGTGATTTGTGTGGTTTTGGGTTTATATGTGGGACAAGTGCTTATGCAAACCAAAAACTGTAAACAAAAGATGGACAGTGTCACATCTCCCCTTATTTTCTGCAGCCTAACATTAATCAGTCATGTTGGCTTTTTGGAGCCAGAACTGATCATATTTGGAGGATGCTGAGCTCAGTAACATCCAGATAAAATCATTGAATCTCACTGTGCCCCAAAAAGTCTTGGACAATAATGTTAGTACAGTGACCTCACAACAGCCATGGTATTGGTCACATGATGTTATTAAAAGTGCCTCAAAAGGCTCCAACAGCGCAAACCTGGCCCAGAGGTCCAGTTCAGGAACTCCAGCCGCCTGTGTCGCCTCCACCTGTCAATAGAATCGGGGGCTGTGTGTTTTGGCAGGTACGCGTTGGCTTCGTTTTTCAGACCTGGAGGCTGACACCTGACAGCGAGAGAAGAGAGTCACTGTGAGACAGACAAACAGTAGCTTACGTTCAAATATTTCTGTCCTGATGGGAGTTTAAAAGAGTTTAAAGTGAAAGTGAATCATACAGCAGTCATCAGATCTCAACTCAGTTAAACAATGATGAGTAGATTATTAATTAATGAATTAATTTTTATGTAGGGCTGGGCGATATGGCCTAAAATCCATATCGCGGTATAATTTGAAGCACGTGCGGTAACGATATAAATATCGCGATATATTCTTTTCTTCTGTATAACATTTTCACAAAAATCGAGAGTGTTCCTTATGTATGAATTCTGGTTGTGCTTACTGACCTCGAACAGATTTTGGCGTGCAGAAATCTGTTAAAAAATGTTTTAGTACAACTTTGGTAAGCCGCACTGCTTGATGGATTGTCAGAGCATTACGGCTGCTGTAGTGAGAAGCTTCGAGGAGTAATCTGGGTCCAAAACTCCGTCCACTTCAGGTCCCAAAGTCAAACGAACACTAAGAGTTAAAAACGGTCTAAATTCTTTCATATTTAATGAAATCATCAGCGTTGGTCCTTTACCAGGTGTAACAATTAAGTTTAACATCCATGCATCCATGAAAACAGAATTTATTAAATTTAACGGAGTTACAAGTTAACAGGAAGTTAGCTCGCTAGTTTCCACCTAAACATGACATACCATGTTCCGACTGAGAGATTTTTGTAACTAATTAAAATGTACAGCTCTGCTATCACTTCCAACATAAATGAAGACAGAAAACTAAACAGCAGTGACGTTTGCAGGGTTCCTGAAGTTGGACTACCTGGTATATAATGTTGTGCTACGTGACGTGATTGCTAGCGACGCAGCTGTGTTAGCATAACATTAGCACAGTGAAGCTGGAGGATGAACGCCAACGATTTTTCCACTCGATAAAAGTTAACGTGAGGGATTGTGGTGGTTAGGGACAAATGCAATCGCATAGCAGGATGCTATACACGGGCCAAACTTCAGTCAGGAGAACAACTGAGATTATTCATCCACAATACGAGGTTAGTTATTAATATGCTGCAACAACATGGGAATAGAGCAGCTGCGAGAGAATTCAACATTAATGAATCAATGCTACGGAAGTGGAGGAAGCGCAGTTTTTGGCTTTCCCCATATTTCAAAAGTGCTTCATCTCTTTGCTATGACTGTCGCCCGGCATAATTTGTAGATGATAATGGTTGTAGCCGCTTCAACATGCGCTATCGCGGTAGAGCGGTATAGTCAAAATCTCTATCATTGGCCAAATTTATATAGTTGCTATCGTATATCGTTTATATCGCCCACCCCTATTTTTATGGTGGAAATCATTATTTTAAGGAGATGTTTTTCAGAGAATCCATGTGAATGAATAAAAAACGGTTCCAGCAGCTCATGGATGACTATCACCCGTCTGTTTGTAGTCTTGTTGTAGTCAGAGAAACTCAGATTACAGCATAATGCCCATTCCTCCTGAAGCTGCTTTTCATGTGCCTTTGTAAACGTCTTCCTCATCCCTCACTGCAGAGTCGCTCTCACTCAGTCTGGGACCAGCTTTTCCAAATTTATAATCCCAGTTACTAAATTAATGGGAACCCCCGATTCATGGTCACCTGATCCAGCCCTAACTATATGAAGGTTTGAATCTTAAAAGTAGAGATAGTGTCTGTCTCTTGAATCCAAACTGGAAGCTGCTTCCACAGAAGAGGGGCCTGAAAACTGAACCCTCTGCCTCCCATTCTACTTTTAAATACTCTAGGAACAACAAGTAAACCTGGTGCTCCTCATTAATTTGCGAGGAACAAATTAATGAGGAACACAGCCATTTGGTGATAATATAATATAAGATAACATTAGCAGCTCAATATGTCACAATCAGAATAATTTATAAATAATAAAAACTGCTGAGTAAGTCTCTGTTTCTCTCATAATCTTTCATCTGTGGTTTGAAATAACCTGAGCGCTTTATTCTCGTAACCAGTAAATCATCGAGGCAGAGGTCGGGTTTTTCCACAGCAGCCAGGTCTGTGTGAGGGAGCTCAACAGCTTAGAGGCATTTTACATGTTTACCTAATGTACAGTACACACACACACACACACACACACACACAGTAAACACCAGCAGAGGGTGATTCAGAGGGTGGTAAAGCACTCATCATGAAACATCACACAAACAAAATCACTGTTACCACCTTTTGTTTCTCTCTGTGTGTCATGTCGAGTGTGTGAACACACACACACGCTGCAACACAGTGTGTGTGTTTATAGACACTGAGCAGCTCTGCGAGCGCTCGCTGTTATAAACGGGTCGCAGCAGAAACTTTGCTTCCACATTTCTGATTTTGTCTTTTAACATCAAAGTTTATTTACATCATTTACAAAAGTAAGAACTAAATTCATCAAATAAAATAGTTTAAGTGAAAAAGAACATGAAAGAAAAGACCTTTCCAAACGATTCATTCATTCTTTCCATTGTTTTATTTCTGCCTTTGAGATTGTCGTTAAATTATCCCTGCACTTCATTAAAGTGCTATTTGGAGTCGTGTTTTTAGTTGTAGTCATAAAATATTTGGCTGACTTAATTGAGTTTGAAATGATTTTTTCTGATTTAAATGAATGAAATAAATAACTGTGTATCCTCCAAGGATTAATTCAGTGTAATTGCTGATTTCAGGGTTTTGTGCTGTTTTTTTAAAAAAAACATTAAAGTTTAAATTCCTTTATTATTATTCCAGACTGCACCTCTCAGAAATTCCTCAGAAAGGCAGTAATGAAATAAAAATCCAGTTATGGGGATTTAATTGAACTGTAGGGTTTATCATTCCCATTAAAGCTTGTCTTTGTGATTGTGTTGTTGCAGACGCCGTCGAGGCCTCCGGCTCTATTCTGCAAAACAAGATTACAAGCTTTGTGCTTTTTATCGGCATTTGTTATAAATGCAGATGGTCGTTTAGTTTACGTGGCTTCGCCATCAGGAGGTGACCCAGCCAGAAATAGTTTGACTGGACAGGACAGAAACGTGATGAATATGAGAGCATCTGAAATGATTCCTGCATGTTTGCTTCTCCTCTCTGACCTTTCTGTTTGAATCATCTTTTCTTAGATCTTACATGTTGGACGTCCTCGTCACACAGTCCCTGCTAATAAAGTTTATTTATTCAAAGGACTTTCAGCTAAACACAGTCTGTCATCCTGACTAAACACAGTGCCTCCTCCTCCACCTCAGGGCTTCTTAATGCTTCTAAACTGCTCTGAATTATAGCCAACACAGCTCCGTGTGTGCGTGTGTGTGCAGGATTTACTGCAGGCAGAGGTGTACCGGCCTGTTCCAGAGCAGTGGATGGATGGAAAGCCTTCGCGGCCTTTCCCTCGTACTGAGGTTATTTATAGACGCGGACATTGACAGCGCAGAGACGAGGCGGCTGACTGACCGACTTTTTGTCTGCAGAGCTGTTAGTGGTGGTGTTTTCTGCCTTTGAGTGAATTACTGACTGACTGCTGTGCAGCTGCCTTTTTGTCCATCAGGTTATTAGTGGCATCACAGACAAACTGTGATGCCACTAATCAATAGCTGAAATTGATTTGTTGCACACACAAGTCCAGGATTTTACAGCTGATTGAGAGTGGCAAGCTATCACCTCGTCTCAGGATTTCTTTGTTTTGTCAAACTGCAGTAAGTGTGTGTGTGTGCGTCTGTCTGTCCAAGGTGTGTGAGCAGTGAAGCACAGTTTAAAACCTGCAGAGTGAAATCCATAGAATGTACTTAAAAAGATGGAAGTAAAGCTGATTTGGGGAGGGGGGGGGGGTGAATGCTCCATCATTTAGAATGTTAGAAATGATGAATATGATGGCCCATCGTCGGATAAAATAGATGATTTATGGCAGTTTTTTAACACCTGGATCAGTGTGATGTCATAGAGAGTGGCTATTTCTAATGAGGTCATCTCATTCATCCCACCTACAGTTGTCTTAGAGGGGGAGGAGCTAAAGCAGCATGTTTCAGACGGAGGATGAACTGGGAGGTGTGCTGTGCAGCTCCAAAGGTTCGGGCATGCTCAGCACGCATCCGAAAATTTAACCCAGCTGTGACAAAATAAAACAGGAAGTAACAGAAGACAAGAACACCTACACGGGGCGACACTGCACACAGGAAACACAAAACACTAAATAAACCAAATCACCTGAAGCAGAAAGCTAACAGAAAGTAGACATTAACTGGACTAAAGTATAACCAAGAGACTCAAACTCCAGCAGATAATCCAAAACATAAGAGAGAATAAGTGGTTTTTGTTTGTGTGTGTGATGCTGCAGAGTGCGACATGTGTTAACATGTGCTAAAGCACACAAAATCACCATCAGGTTTGTGATGGTGATAACAGATGCCGCCACATGCTCGTTACTAAATCAGGCTCATCCCACATTAGCAGACTCGTGCTGAAGCCACACCCACATTTCTCTATTTGAGGTCAGCCACTAACCAGAAGGTCAGTGGTTCGATCCTTGGCTGCTCCAGTCTGCATGCCAAATATCCTTGGGCAAGACCCCATGTTGCTCTCCGATGCATCCATCAGAGTGTGAATGTGTATGAATGGTAGACTACTTAGCACTTAGGTCAGAAAAAAGTGCTTGTGTGATTGGGTGAATGAATTAGTTGTATAAAGCGCTTTGAGTACTCAGACAGAGTAGAAAAGCGCTATATAAGAACATGTCCATTTCCCATTTCCGTACAGACCCCCATGCTTGCCCACAACCGTTAAGAAACGTGTAGGCGACACAGAATCACTCAGAGACAAGTGGTTCATCGAAAAGTGAAGGCTGTTTATGCTTTGAATGAAATGGGCTGTGTTTCTGACAACATGCGACTCATCAAATCAATAAAAATGTGAGCAAAACGTTATCAACCTCCTCTCTCTGAACTGCTGACTAGCACGAGCCCGCTGTAGCAATTGGTGAAGAAGATGAGAGTAACTGTCTGTGGTTTTTGTAAAAAGTTTGTCGTCTTTATCTTGGTGAAACTGGAGGAGTGTGACTCGTCTGTGGGATCCGTGCTGCTGGATAAAGACAGTCACTTAACACAGAAAAAAGGAACAAAGACTCAGCAGGAGCTTAGAAATCAGTGAGGATTCATCCCAAAATCTCATGTTCTTCACTCAGACATGTACGTGTGTGTGTGTGTGTGTGTGTGTGTGTGCGTGTGTGTGTGTGCGTGTGTGTTCCTTTTCAGTGTGTGTGTGTCTGAAAAGGAGCAGCTGATCGTGCACCACTGTGTGAAAAGCACACATGCAAACTCAGTCAAAGGGACGCAACAAAGGATGGGGGGGGGGAGTAACAGGAGCAGTGTAAGAGGACAGACTCACACACGCGAACGGGAACCAACAAACCTTTAATCAGCCAAACCTGAGGCACCAAACCCATAACATGAATGTAAGGTCACAGCACAGACACAAATCCTTCTTAAAACCAAAAACAAACCATGACACACTGTCCCGCTTCTCACCTGTGAGCTATTGGCCAGTCACAGTCCTCCCTGACCTCCCCAGGACAGCATGCATGTCTGACAGGTCAAACATGCATGCTGACTCTGATCAGAGTATTCTGAGAGGGTGTGCTGCAGGAGAAGAGCTTTAGTTTTAGACATTTATTCATCTTTAAAGACCTTAGAGTTTTAAATAGCCATGCTGTGGGAGGAGCCAGATAGGTGTGGACCCTGACTACAGGGACTAGTGGTCGCTGGGTAAAATGCTGCTTCCAGCTCGGGTCTAAGGACGCAGATGGAAGCACTGTGCTCTCTAAAATACATACTTCACATTCTTAAACCTGACAGGCTCCAATGGTTATGACCTCAGTCAGAGAGTAAGTGCTCTCAGTCAGTGCGTGCAACTCTGACAACGCATGGACATCCTCCTAATGTTTGCATTTATGATGAACTAACTGATCCCGCCTCTCTTTCTTCAGGAAAATCAAGACCAACTACTTCATCGTGTCGCTGGCGTTTGCCGACTTGCTCGTGTCGGTGCTGGTGATGCCGTTCGGCGCCATTGAGCTGGTCCACCAGCATTGGATCTACGGCGAGACCTTCTGTTTGGTGAGGACTTCTCTGGACGTTCTGCTCACCACCGCGTCGATACTACACCTGTGCTGCATCGCCCTGGACAGGTGAGACCGTCTGACTGTCTGTCCTCTGTGTGTGTGTGTGCGTGTCTGATCTGCTGGAATCTACCACTTAACCTGCACCACTCTCATTCTCATTGGTCGGGGTCTCTCGTGCATGTGTGCACATATACTGAATATAACGATTGGCTGCAGGCCACATCAAACCATTGGCTTTGATTGGCTGGCTCGAGGCTATCAATTCCCAAACCTCTGATGGAGGGGCTCGTTTTCTGTTCTTAATTATTCGTCATCCTGCAGGAGACTGAGGTGTGTGTGTGTGTGTGTGTGTGTGTGTGTGTGTGTGTGTGTGTGTGTGTGTGTGTGCGCATGTGCGCATGTGCGAAAGAGAGAGAGGGCGTGAGAAATATTTTGACGGTTTTTCTCTGCTTTCACAGACAAAAGCAGCTCTTCTTTAATTTCAGGGTGAAGACATGTTTTAACCTTTAAGTCAAATATTCCTAGCTTGTGTTTTCTTGTCTTTTATTAAAGTTGCTTGTATCATGTTGTTTAGGATTTTGCAGACAGCTGGAGTGAACATCAGCATTTCTTCCTAACTTTTCAAACACAGTTTTAAATCCCACCAAAGTGATCCTGAGGGAACAAATTAAGCTGCACAGCCTCCTCCACCTGAAAGAGCTCTGAAAGTCAGAGTTTGTGGAATATGTATTTGGCTTCACTCGAACTTTGATCTAATCTAATGACGTTTGAAAGTAATCAGATGCTATCTGTGTACAAGTGTGAGCAGCAGCACTATTGAAATGAGTCTGTAGCAATCACAGCTAAGCAGTGAGATGTGGGTGAAAGCAGAGCTGCTGAGACAAAGCACAGTTAATCTTCACACGGACTCTGGGAAAAGATATAAAACCGGTTTCAGTGGCAAACACAGCCTAAATGTGTTTTTCAGCTCTGAAAATGCCATACATGACAAAGTTATGAGAAGGCTGGTAAAGTAACTTGAACTGCGACCCACTCCTGTGAAAATATTCACAGTATGAAGGGAACATTTTACATGTCTTCATTAGGTTATTGTACAAAGATTCAGCTGGTTGTGAGCGGGCCGAGGCTGGACTGTTTGGATTTGAATGATTTCACGTGGAGCAATCCTCATTACAAGTTGCTGTGTGGCCCTGCGGGCCGGTGCTGGATGCTGACGAGCGCTGTGCTGTGCATCATTCACTAATGATGTGTCCATAATCAGAAAACAGGCAGGACTCGGTGACCTGTCTGAGGCCTGCAGGCTGAATGCAGAATAAATGTTTAATGACTCTGACCGTTATTTATCTGTTTCACACCAGTGAGCTCTGTCTCTCACATGTGTGTGCATGTATTTTTAATGCAGAGCCACAAACAACAAAGGAGGAAATGGTTTCTTTATTAAATTATCTGGCTTCGGGAGTTTTGTATTCCTGTGTATGTACAGCTGTCTCCGCATCCTGTCACAGCTTCAATTACCAATTCATAGCAAGGCAATCGCCCCTCGTTACCCTCGAGTGCCCCGTCCCCTGTGTATGATCAAATCTACTGTGCCCTGCATTTTCCTCCCCTACCTGCTAATTAGCTGCACACACACTTCCTGCTTTTAATGTGAGTGACAAAGTGCATCAGTCTGTTCAGCTTCTCGATTATAAAGTTCCTGCTGTTCCACACGCGGCCAGCCGAGTCTGTGTTTTCCTAACAGTAGCTAGATGGTAAATGGACTGACTCTTATATAGCGCTTTTCTACTCTCCCGGAGTACTCAAAGCGCTCTATACAACATGCCTCATTCACCCAATCTCACAAGCACTTTATCTATACGTAGTGCTTTCTAAGTACATTCACACACATTCATACTCCGATGGATGCATCGGAGAGCAAGTTGGGGTTAGTATCTTGCCCAAGGATACTTGACATGCAGACTGGAGGAGCCAGGGATCGAACCACCAAGCTTCCGATCAGTAGGTGACCTGCTCTACCTCCTGAGCTACAGCCACCCCACTGAAGTGCACACGCTACAAATCGCATACGTGACACAACCGTCCACACGTGTGAAAACATACCGTCATTTTGATTAAGAGTTACAGGTAATGTGATAATTAATGAGAAAGGCTGGTGAGCTTTAATAACATGTCATTATTGTAAGAAGAGGCAGCTGCTTCAGAGCAGTTTGTAAACCGTAGAGCAATAATCACAGGTTGTCGTGTGTCTGCCTGTTGCGCTGAAAACCTGACGGATGTCACAGTGTGAAAGTGCAGCAGTTTTCTATCCGTCAGGCAGAGAGAGGCTGGAGCTCCATATGGTGCCCAGATTAAATGTTCCTCTGATACTGTGTAGGTAACATCCCACAAACAGACACATGGACAGAGGACAGCAGAAACAAATGTGAGCACTGGTTCCGTTACAACAACTGGAAAGCAGAAATTCTTCATATGCAGTTTTACTTCATATGAAGTGTTATTCTGTAAAACATGTAACGTAGCGTCTGCTAGCACACTTTAGCCCCAACAACAAACCTCTTCATGAACCGACGGGTCAGCTGTGCCCCGTTGTCTCGGAGGCACACTCCTTTCGAGGTAGAAATCAAGTGTGTCAGAAAAACATTTATCGACAATGTGAATGTGTAGAATAACCATGGCACGGAAACTGAAGGAGAAACTGTGGAGCTGAACCAGAGGGTCCTCATTTATAGTGAGCATGAATATATACACCTGATAGGGAATGTTGTAAAGTACAGCTGAGCTCATGTTGAAGCCGTGGTGGGGCACAGTCTGCAGGTTCTTATAAAAGCAGTAATCCTGTCCAGTAGGTCCAAGTTTGGGCAAAGCACGCCGATGCTCTCTGGTCTCAGGGTGTCACATGTTGTTCTGGACTCTGAGGGTTAGCCTTTTTTGGAAATGCATAAAAGTTAACCTGGAGGCTTGCTTTTGGTTTTTCAGTTGCTTTGGCTTGAGTTGCATTAATCACTGTGAACTATCCTCACTATGTGATCACCCGGGGGGGGGGGGCACTCGGGCAGAGTTTCCTGACTAAACTTCAGTATTTAATGTTCTGGGAATGCTAATGTGAGCCAGTGTGCTGCTCTGTAGAAACAGCAGAGGTGGTTCGTTACAGGAGGAATCAGAAAATGGAAAAAGCCTGTGATCCAACAGCTTTAGGTCCTCCTTCAGCCGCAGTAACTCACAGTGATGGTTCCTGCGAGACGTCATCAGTCTCTCTTATCACTGTGCAGGAGTTTTGGTCCGCTCCTCTTCACAGCGTAGCTTCAGGACTGGACTTCTCCTGCTGTGCTGTCATGAACTTTAACCTGCTAACTGACAGCTACAGATCTGAGGTTGTGCTCCTGGGTTTTTGTCTTTGCACTGTCTGAGGATGGGCTGAATGTGTTGCGACGTCCACGATACCTAACCTCAGCTTTTATAGACGTGTTCACTGCTGATGATCAGCTAATTTTGATTAGCAGCTGCTCCTTTCCCTCCTAATTCCCATGGCAGCGCAGCGATGGACATAGTTTTTCACAGGACTAGGGGCTCTGGTTCTGCAGGGGGGAGGGGTGCTCTGGTTCTGGCTCTGCTTTCAATAAAAGAATGCTGAACAGAAACTTGTAACCTGAATCGCTCCCACGGCTCGCTGAGATGCTGTACAGAGGCAAAAGCATGTTCCACTGTGCAGAAACCTGTGGAGCAAGTTGGATTTCACAGGAAGAACTTTGACCCGGGCTGAGCTCAGTGCTAATCGTGAGTCTAGTAGAAAGAAACCAGGCTGGGGGGGAGAGTCAGTGCTCCTGCAGCTCAAACAACCATCACATCGTGTGGGGAGAAGTGAGCTAGCAGCAGACGGAAAACCACTACAGAGAGGGAAGATCTTCTGTTGCACCTAAAAAGATGTCAGATGTCAGACCAGAGAAGTTATGAATTATAAATCTGTGATAGAAGCGTCTGCTGACTGCATGTGTGGAAGGAAGCATAAACACAGCAGGAACACAACAGAATGTCCATGAAAGAAACGCAAATGTCTCCATCTTAACGTATCATTTTTCCCCTTTGTTTTTTGCTACATTCATACGTAGAAAATATGATGAAGTGATGAAAGACAGATGAAAGCTGCAGAGATGTTTTATCTTCCATCTGTGAAAAAATTACTTTTCATTTCTCCTTTCAGCTTTAAAATTATTAACATTTAATTTTTCACGTGTTTATGACACACAGACAGGCAGAGTGTATGTTTGCCTCCAGCGAATCGTTTTTATGGGGCGACTCGGCCAAACCTTCATAGAAATACACGTCTTGTTATTTTTTTCTGCTTTGCTAAAGGTATTTCATGTTCTGGGTCGCTCACTCATTATCGTTCATTTGTCCAGACATGACCGACAGCCATGTAGAAGCTGCACAAGCTTCTTGACCTCACAGATAATCAGGCTCATTGTACATAACCCCCTTTAGATTCCAGGCACACCTGTACAGGCCATCTGGACTGGCTCTCCATCTGAAGGGTCTGAATAAGCTGAGAGTTGAATCCAGCGATGAGGAGGCACGGTCAGCTCCTAGCTGTCTTCATCTGAGCGCCTGCCCTGCTTCCTCTCCTCTTAATGATGTAAGCTCTAGCCGTGATGCTGGGTTATTGCTTTAGTGGCGAGGATACAGGCCCCAAGGATCATTTTTATTGGCTGGAATGACTGTTCATTAGATGTTACAGACACAAACCGAATCCTGAACTGTTATTCACAGAATTACAAGGTTAATGTGCACAGTTCACTGTTTAAGCATTTAAACATTTAAGCATCGAGTCTGATTATAAATCGTTATATCATCACATCAGAAATCACTACTTTAACATAACAGCTATGAGCTACGAGGATGTCTCTGTGGTGGGGCGTGGTCATCCGCAATCACGCCCACCGAGTTAAGACATTCAGGGTTGTTGGGGTGTGTGGTGGCAAGGAGTATGTGCGGCCTGCAGCTGAGAGCTGTAGTCGCACTGTGTGAATAAAGTTGGCTCTCAAATCACACCTCTGGACCCGTCATCTTTGCCACAGTCTTACACTAAATGTGGAGGGAGGAAGAGAGCTTCATATCCCAGCCAGTGTATAATTAGGTCCATCCAGAGTCCTCGAGCCTTCAGGGTCATTAGTCCGCTGTGGACGAATATGCAGCAGCTGTTTGTTGAAGGCTGGTCCTCCTGGTCCTGCACACATCTCAGCCGTCCTTGATGATTTTATTCAGACTCTCTCAGAGCTTGTCCTGAGCTGGACCTCTGGACCATGTTTGTGCTGTTGGAGCCCTTCGGAATATTTTAATGACATCATGTGACCAATAACGGGGCTGCTGTGATGTCACTGTACTAACAGACCGTCCAAGAAATCTGAGCTCCGGTTTTGGGATTTTGTTTGAATAAACTGGGAGATATCCATGATTTTGCTTAGCGGTACAGTCTGTGGTTCCAGCTTCAAGCTAGTGTCTGATCACTGTATCACTCCATCCTCTCCACAAACAAGATCCTTCCAGAAAACTCCCAGTGTGGGGTAAAGCGCTAACTGACAGACAACTACACCCGTCTTTATACGCAGGAAGTTCGTACGTGGAAGTGCTTGAACTGAGACACAGCACCTGTTTCCAGAAGGCCACCAGAAAGAAAAGCACAGGTGTGGCTAATAACATGGATTACAGAGAAGCTGGAATAAAACTAGAGTTGCCCACTGGCTGTGGCAGTAATCCATGACAGCTTGACTGGAGTCACCCGGATCCAAGCGAAATGGAATTCAGCCATTATCCAGTCATTTATATTTGAGCTTAACTTGTCCAAACATTTTGAGTGAACGGAGACATTTGAACAGCAGCTGGATTCTTCTTCCGTCAGCCTGAAACAGGTCAGAGGTCACCATGGCTGCTGGAAGAACCAAATAAAGCTGAGATTCTGAAAACACTCAAGTTCAAACAGAAGCTGTGTGTGTGCGGGTTGGAGGGGTGCAACAAAAAGAATATTAGACATCAAGTGTTTCACCAATTTTACAAAAATATATATTTGAAGGGAGCTGGAGAAGAAAAGAAGAGAAAAGAAGAGAGCAGCTGCACAAGAAAGCTTCTTATTCATCTGCTGAGCTGAAAAGAAGTGAATGAAGACTAAAAATAGCAGAAACACCTCGAGGACGATGCTACGAGTAAAAGGCACAAAAACACTCAGAGCTGAATCAAATCATTTTAAACAACAGGATAGAGAACAGTCTCTATCATCATGAATTCTGCTTTCACAGAATCTGATCAAAGATGTCATCACATTAACACATTAAACAGATCTCAGTCTTATAATATTACTGGAAAGTTTTGCTGTCAGTGGTTTGTGAATGATCCAGTCTGAAAGCAAGTTGGTCATGTTCATGACCAATGTAAAAGTAATCTATTACACACAATTTACTTTTACTTAAAAGCAATGTAGGATAGTACTTAAGTAATCAAAGAGAAAGTAATTTCTTACATTACTTTTTATTACTCCATAAAATGACCTGATGCTACCTGATTTTCCCAATGAACTAAAAGCAAATATGAAATCATCCAAAAAGACTTCAGAGAGGTCGTCATGGTGATTCTGCTGTAGAAAACCTGCACAGGTAGAAATGAGGCTGACTGCTCAGCTCTGCCTCTGTTACCTGCTGAAGTTCAGGCTCTGGCTGCTGGGCTGGGGTCTGCATACACTCGGGGTTCTTGGTTAGCTTAGCATTAGCATGCGGTCAGCACAGATGTTTCTGTCCTGGACAAAGTTCGCACTTCACATCTCAAATTTGTCCTTAATGCTATAAAAAATTGTAACCTCAGCGCTGTCAATCGTGAGCTGAAATCAGCTGATTGCAGCAGCTGCCCACCTGACGTTCAGACACGTAACTGAAGAACCTTTGTAACGTGAGTGACAACATAATTGTAACTGTAGTGTGGTTTCTGAATTCATCACTGGAAAATGTAATGTGATTACACCCCCAGCTCTGTCAGTCACATAACTCATGAAAGTAACACAGTGTTCAGAGATCATCCAGCCCAATGACCATCAAAGCCTCAATGAGAGGCAATAAGAGCAGCTGGTCTGAGCCTGCTGTAATCATCCATGACATCCAGGACTGTTATTATATATTTATCTACATTGATTCATGTGAAATGTGTTATTCATGGAGACTCCCTGGTGAAGTCAGTCCATAGAAATCAATACTAAAGTGGATTTAAATTATTCTTGCGTTTTTAGATGATTTCATTTGTGCTGAATTTTACAGTCATTTTATTTTTGTCTGCACAGCAAAATGAGGTTTCTCAGGTTGCTGTGGGCCAAGGAGAGGAAATCTATAGCGAGGTCTTAAAGCAAAGCATCATACTTTTTTTATTGAAAACTTCATTGCTCTCAGACACGTGTATCTTCGGAGTAGCAGGAAATTGTCTTAAAGCTGTTTTCCTATTTTTACATTTCCATCCGAGAAGATACGCATGTGAAGGAACATTTGGCGGCATGCGGGTTTGCTTGTTTCCAGAAATCAGCTCTGATATTCTCAAATAAATGATGAATTAAAATGTAGAAAATAAACAGGGGGAGTGAATTGGAGGCCCGCGGTCACGACATTTAACTGCACTGTGTGTCTTTGTGCTTTTGTGCCCACTGTTGGCTCTTTGTGTGTATTTCAGCTTTCATACAATACCGGGATTGACAGTGGAGCTGGACACACCGGGGAGCTGTGTCACTCAGACCTCCACATCCACACTTAAATAATCAATCTGCAACCTTTCTCCACGACTATTTTAGGGATTCAGATAGAAAAGGCCCTATTGACCTTTTTTAATGCCACTGCACATGCAGACCACACTCTCACTCCAAATTACCGATGGCTGTGAAATGCCAGTTGCCGCAAGTAGGTAATGAGGGAGGATCACAGCAGAGGAGCCAGAAATAAAATGTCCACAGAATACAGCTGTGATACAGCAGCAGAGCAGCCTCAGTCAGACTTATGAGGACACAGAAAGGTCACAGAAATACCAAGTTTGGAGTTCAGCGGACAAACCACAGTCAGGCTGGGCGCTGATTATTTCTAGAAGCTGCAATATTTGCTTTTTTATCACTTTGGAGCAATACAGCATCGACACGCAGCAGCTGAGCACAAACCTGAGCTCCAGCCAAAACTGAGTGATGGCGAAGTCTGTGACCCACACCGCACTGTGCACACCACAGAAACACTCAGTGACAGTACATGAATATTTGAAATAAAAAAGTTTATGCTGTGTGTAAACATCTGCATGTTCTTGTCTCCGTCACAGCTGGAACAAGCAGAACAAGCCTGTGTGTGTCAAAATGTGAGAGCACAAGATTGTGTCATCACACGCTGTGGAGTCAAGTAGAAGTCGTACACGTTTACTAACCTGATCAATGAAAGCTTTGATTCCACCATCATAGAGAAAAGTTTTCTGTGTGTTTGCTGCTTGAAACAAGCTTGACAAATGCTGAGGGTGAACTCAGGAGTGGAGCAGATCTAAACATTTAACACTAAACAAGTGAAAACGCATCCAGTGGGACCTCAGAGCTGGGAGCTCAGCTAGAAAGGTGCGAGGGATGGCGTGACAAAGACAAGAGGGAGACAGACACAGTAAATGCACAGCAAGGCAGGAAACAAGGCAGGAACAAACCAGGGACAACAAGACAGAGGAAGCAAAACTGAAAATAATGCACATGAGGTGAGGGACTATCAAAACAAAACAGGAAGTAACTAATATAAACACCGGGACTAAGACACATGGGCTTGGCACAGAAACAGAGGTGAACAGGCATGGAGACATGAGTGACTGGCACAGAGAGACTGACCAGGGAACAACGGGAACTCAAGGAAGAGGAGAACAAGACGTCTTGATGCATTCTCAATCATCCAGGGAAGTAAATCTCCAAAAAGTTGATTCTGTTCATCTGGACGTAGCGTTTTGTGGGAGAAACGTTTCATCACTCATCCAAGTGACTTCTTCAGTCTCAGCTGACTGCAGGTTTCCCCAATCTTATAAACAGTACATTTGCATAATGACTGAAACCAGCCCACTGAAGGAACAATGGGCTGGGAGGTCAGTTCCTTAATCTTAATTATGCAAATTCTCATGACCATTGATCAATGGTTCCATCTGCCTCCATAATGACATCTCTCACCTTCTCAACAAAATCCAGGGTGTTCTGGATGTGGTGTTCAGAGCTGCCCACCAGCGGGTTGAGGATCGAAACCAGAAACTTGGAGATGTTATAGGTGACAGAGTTGATCATCCAGACAATTGGTCTTAAAGTTGCACCCTGTTTATGTATTTTTGGTAAACCATACGGACTTGGTGTAGATTCCCCTGGGTATAGCCTGTGGTACGAGGTCCGGTCAATAGCCTTGTCTTGTTCTAACTGCTTCAGACAGTCTATCACCCTCTTCCTGTAACCACTTACTTGGTCTTGTTTCAGGGGCTCATAAGTATTTTCGTCACTGAGTTGTGACAAAATTTTCTCATAATAGTCTTTCTGGTTTAGCAGTACTGTGCACCTACCCTTGTCTGCCAGAAGGATGATAATGTTGTTGTCATCACTAAGTGATGTGAGTGCCTTCCTCTCCTCCATGGTGATGTTGGATGCTGGGGGCTTTACATTGCTGAGACAGGCCGAAACCTTCGTCCGTAGTTGCTCTGCTTCCACTTCTGCAATATTGTTGTTACGAATTGCTGTTTCTATGGCTGCGATCAGCTCCACTAGTGGGATTTGTCTCGGTGTTATAGCAAAATTCAGCCCTTTAGCAAGGATGTTTTTCTCTGTTTGGGTGAGCTGTCTGTCAGACAAATTCTTCACCCACTTGTCCACATCCTCGGTGTCGCATCCTTGTCTCTTCTGGTCGCTGAGGACACTCTCCGTATTTTGCGGCGGTTTCTGACGTACAACAAGTAAGTCAGTGGGTTTTGGTCAGTGGTTGTTGATCAATGGTCATGAGAATTTGCATAATTAAGATTAAGGAACTGACCTCCCAGCCCATTGTTCCTCAGTGGGCTGGTTTCAGTCATTATGCAAATGTACTGTTTATAAGATTGGGGAAACCTGCAGTCAGCTGAGACTGAAGAAGTCACTTGGATGAGTGACGAAACGTGTCTCCCACAAAACGCTACGTCCAGATGAACTGAATCAACTTTTTGGAGGAGAACAAGACGACTAGACCGGGGAGAGACAAAAGGAAAAAGTAGATGAGACGGGGACACAAAGAAACATGGAAGGGAATGACAAGAGACACGAGGCTTAAACTATACACAAGCACAGGAGACAAACGACTACTAACGGACAACACGAAGTAACAAAACCTGGAATCACAAACAGGCGATTACTAGACAACGCACAGAGAACACGGGGAAACATGATAACGAAAACAACTGAGAACAAAACCCAGATAAGAGAAACTCTAAACACTAAGAAATGATGTGAGAATCAGAATCAGAAAAGGTTTTATTGCCAAATGTTGAGCAGGTTTACAACATTAGGAAATTGCTGCGGTGATTAGTGCAAACATACTGTCATATAACGCTTAAATAGACATGAAAATAAAAATAAGAATAAGAATTAAAAGTACTAAGTAGATAGATATATACATGAGTGCAGGTGGTGATCAGTGCCAAACATGGAATGATGCAGTGAACACAGCGTAGGGTCATGTGTTAGTGGTGGGAACAGTCATACGGTTATTGTTCATGAGTCCAACAGCAGAGGGGAAGAAACTGTTCTTATGGCGAGAGGTTCTGGTGCGAATGGACCGGAGCCTCCTGCCTGAGGGGAGCAAGTCAAACAGACTGTGTCCAGGGTGAGAAGGGTCAGCTGAGATCCGAGCTGCACGCCCCAGTGTCCTGGAGGTGTACAGGTCCTGCAGAGATGGGAGTCTGCAGCCAATCACCTTCTCAGCAGAGCGCACAACATGCTGCAGTCTCTGTTTGTCCCTGATAGTGGCTCCAGCGTACCACACGGTGATGGAGGAGGTGAGGATGGACTCGATGATTGCAGTGTAGAATTGCATCATTGTCCGTGTTGGCAGGTTGAATTTCTTCAGCTGCCTCAGGAAGTACATCCTCTGCTGGGCTTTCTTAATGACAGAGGTGATGGTGGGCTCCCACTTCAGGTCCTGAGTGATGGTGGTACCCAGGAAGCGGAATGAGTCCACAGAGGTGATGAGGGTGTCAGTCAGGATGATGGGGGCATTCAGCACCAGGTTGTTGTGGCTGCACCAGGACACCAGACGTTCAACCTCCCTCCTGTAGGCAGACTCATCCCCGTCCGAGATGAGTCCAATAACGGTGGTGTCATCTGCAAACTTGATTAGCTTGACAGACTGGTGGGTGGAGGTGCAGCAGTTGGTGTACAGGGAGAAGAGCAGAGGAGAAAGAACACAGCCCTGAGGGGAGCCAGTGCTGATGGTCCGGGAGTCCGAGACATTCTTTCCCAGCCTCACATGCTGCTTCCTGTCCGTCAGGAAGTCAGTGATCCACCGGCAGATGGGATCAGGCACATTAATCTGGGAAAGCTTGCCTTGGAGATGGTCTGGAAGGATGGTGTTGAAGGCAGAGCTAAAGTCCACAAACAGGATCCTGGCGTAGGTTCCTGGGGAGTCCAGATGCTGCAGGATGAAGTGTAGGGCCATGTTGATGGCGTCATCTACAGACCGTTTGGCTCTGTATGCAAACTGCAGGGGGTCCAGGAGGGGAGCCGTGAGGGTCTTGAGGTAGGAGAGAACCAGGCGCTCAAATGTCAACCTGACACAGAGGGACGAGAGACCAAATACAGAAATGGGATTAGACAGGAGTACTCTCAAAAAACAGAAAAACCAGGAAATTCACACACAACAAGCTGGATGTAGCTATGTAAATACACACACACACACACACACACACACACACACACACACACACAGAGATTAAACACACTTTAATAATCCCTGAGGAAAGACAATAAAAACAGTAACAGGCTGAACTAATTAAATAATACTTTATATTACAAAGTTTACAAAGTATAACAAAGAGCTCTAATATATATACAAATATTTCAAATTAAATATCAAGAATATTACAGAGCTGAAATATATAAGTGTGGCAGGGCATGGTCTGTGGTGCAGCTGTGGGGGAGGCGGACACACCTGAGCAGCATCAGCAATCACACTCTGCTTAAAGCAGAATGAACTGGGTCCTGGGGGCGTCGTTGTTGTTGGTGTGTTTGGCTGGCAACTGAAAAGCTGCAGTTGCGTGTAAGTTATGACAACCGGAAATAAAAGAAAGTGTTGAAAAGTCAACGTGTGCAATATGTGGCCCTGTCTGCTACGTCTGTTACAATAAGATTGACATGTTACTTTACCCTGTAAAACTTGTGGGCATGTGCAAAAACTATTGCAGTATACTGATTGGTTAAACTGCTATTTTATCACCTGAATATCAAACACCACCTTTAGCGCAACAGCTTAAATCAAGTAGAAGAACTCGTGGGAGTCTTCTGTTCTGTATTCCTCGTATTTCTGACTTCTAGTTATATTTTTGGACTTTTACAGCATTCTCTTATTTGTTGGTGGTCTGCATTTCCCTCTTCAGTTCTTATTGTTCACTTGCTGTTGCATTTCTGATAATTGAGTACGCCTCTGTCTTGTTTCCTCCCAGCTGTGGTCAATCCTCATTACTCCTCAGTGCGTGAGGGTGTCTGCTTACCCTCACTGTGTGTTTTCGGGTTCCTGTTTCTGGGTCTTCACCTTCTAACCATCCACACAAGACTGCAGACTCTGCAGCTTCAGCACAGCAAGAAGTTTTACACCTGAAACAAACATACGGCGGCTCACAGAAGCACTTTGTGTGCAGGAGGTCAGGAGGTCCATTTTGGTTGGTTGACTTTATCTGTTTCCTGTCACGGTGGAACAGGCGTGAGCTCAGTGACCAGATAAAAGTGCAGATATGGAGGCTTTGTTCCCATGAGGAACACCACATCTGTCATCAGAGCTTTGATAAAAGGATTAATCAGCCTCTTTATCCTCATCCTCATTTCTCTTTTCCTCTTCCTCCTTTGTTTTTATCTTTACTTCCTTTTTTAATAGCTTCCTCTCCTTCCTTTGGTTTCATGTCTCTCCCAGTCTGTTGCTTAGAGTGAGACGTGGAGCTTCCCTCAAGTGTGTGAAGAGGCAGAAGTTTGATTGAACATCACAGGGAGGAGTTTGTGTTTAATAGGGCAGGGTTAGAGTTAGGCCAGAATCATCATTATTATTGATTTTAAATAATATTTAAAGGAATACCCCACGACAGGCCCAGCCCCCTGTGTGCAGTGTTGGGTTACTGGCAGATGCAGCAGAGGATCCGGGTTTGTGCCTCTGGGAGACAAGTGGCTGAACGGTGTGAAGAAAAGGCCTCAGATGGTCGTGATGGTGTCAGCATGGCTCCTCTGGTCTTCAGCTGAGCCTTCGGGATGCAGAATGGGGCAATAAAACTGTGATCGAAGGGTGGGATCAAAGCAGAACAGATGGAGGACAAAAGCAGAAAGGCGAGACGTGAGGGCTGGATGAGAGAAGAGGTACAGAGATGATGATGATGGATGATGATGAGAGACAGGCTCAAAGAAAGACAGAGTGGAAAGAGACATTACGGGAAGGTAATGGGAACCGTTTCATTGCTGAAGTCAGTGCTAATTGGTGGCTTTTATTCGCGGTTAGCATGTTTTTGTAAATGCAGGATGGTGGAAATGTCCTCTTGTCTCGCTCTCTGAAACTGGAAAACAGAGCCAGGAGGTCGGGGGGACAGAAGCCAGTTTATTCACAGTGACTCTTTGTGTTTTTGGCTCTATTCATGGATTTGCTCATTTATTCCAGGCAACAGAAAATAAAATCAGAGATGCTCGGACTTGTCGATTCCTTTAACTTTCACCTGCTCTACCTCTGCTCTACCTATCGAACCATTTCACAGCTCGCTTCCTTTTCTTCTTCTTCTCTTTGTCAGGTTTGGGGTGAAACTGTGTGTTTGTGGCAATTTTTAATAAGTGTGTGTGAGTCGGATTCCTGTAATCATACTTACGCTCTCTCTCTGTCATCTCCCTGCAGATACTACGCTATCTGCTGCCAGCCTCTGGTCTACCGGAACAAAATGACGCCCATGCGAGTGGCTTTAATGATCGGCGGCTGCTGGGTCATTCCCACTTTCATCTCCTTCCTGCCCATCATGCAGGGCTGGAACAGTATCGGCATCGACCACCTGGTGAGTGCTGCGGGCTGGCGTCCGCGTGGGAGGGGGGATCTTTTTCACAAGTTCGTGGAAGTGAAAGCTGCCCGAGGAGACACAAAGACGAGCCAAAGATGGAAAAAAGCTGAACAAAATATGTTTAGCATAAACATTTTAAAAAAATGGGATTCTGGGAAGTTTTGTTTACACGAAGAAGAAATGCTTCATGCGTCACTGTGGCAACAACAACAACAACAGCATATCAGACACAGAGACAGACAGACGAGGCTGCCGACACCACAGACACAGGGTCGAGTTGTGTTTGAGTTCAGTTTAAGATCCGCTGTGACACAAGCGCCATGCAAAGAACGGAAACAAAATGACGCGCTCACAGATTCAGTCTGGACAAACGGGTTTCACTCACTCTTTGAGGCTTTCAGGAAAAAACTCGTCCCTTTAAATGTTTATTTCTTCTTGCCCTCTGAAAGTTTTCCATCTGAAAAAGAAAATTCATAAAATCACTGAGTTCCTAAACACTGAGACGAGCGCCCGGGACACTCTGGAAACACTAATTTTCCCTGGAACATCCCAGAATATTTACACGTGTGTTTCCCTCCCACCAGCCTACATATTCCTGTGTATTATACTGTGGCTGATTAACATCCAGATGTAAGACAGATGAAAACAGTGTGAGCAGAGAGGTCAGTGTGGAGCTCAGCTGCCTGACGATGACCACACCTTACCTGTCTCAGGTGTAAGAACTCTCTGATCTTCTCTCCGCGTGTCGGGAATAACTGACTGAGTATTAATGAGGTCACAGCTTTGGTGTCATGTGCAGAAACGTGGGCATCTCTGACTTCAGAGGTACACCTGTGAAGCTGCAGGTGAGGCTCACTGATGTGAAGGCCACATTCAGCAGCTCGATGACCTCTGACCCCTCAGTGTATATCCATGAAGTCATTAGAATAGTTCCTGAGACCAGCATCACTGCCTTCTGATGCACATGCAGTCATTCTGACTATAAGCTGCCTTAAATATGGAGAATGCTCTGAGTTCAGGGGTAAAAAGTTAACCTTACTGCCAAACCTCTGCTTTGTAAGCATGTCAGATACAGTGGGGCAAAAAAGTATTTAGTCAGCCACCGATTGTGCAAGTTCCCCCACTTAAAATGATGACAGAGGTCAGTAATTTGCACCAGAGGTACACTTCAACTGTGAGAGACAGAATGTGAAAAAAAAATCCATGAATTCGCATGGTAGGATTTGTAAAGAATTTATTCATAAATTAGGGTGGAAAATAAGTATTTGGTCACCTCAAACAAGGAAAATCTCTGGCTCTCACAGACCTGTAACGTCTTCTGTAAGAAGCTTTTCTGTCCCCCACTCGTTACCTGTATGAATGGCACCTGTTTGAACTCATCATCTGTATAAAAGACACCTGTCCACAGCCTCAAACAGTCAGACTCCAAACTCTGCCATGGCCAAGACCAAAGAGCTTTCGAAGGACACCAGGAAAAGTATTGTAGACCTGCACCAGACTGGGAAGAGTGAATCTACAATAGGCAAGCAGCTTGGTGTGAAAAAATCAACTGTGGGAGCAATCATCAGAAAATGGAAGACATACAAGACCACTGATAATCTCCCGCGATCTGGGGCTCCACGCAAGATCTCATCCCGTGGGGTCAAAATGATCATGAGAACGGTGAGTAAAGATCCCAGAACCACACGGGGAGACCTGGTGAATGACCTGCAGAGAGCTGGGACCAAAGTAACAAAGGTCACCATCAGTAACACACTACAACGGCAGGGAATCAAATCCCGCAGTGCCAGACGTGTTCCGCTGCTGAAGCCAGTGCATGTCCAGGCCCGTCTGAAGTTTGCCAGAGAGCACATGGATGATACAGCAGAGGATTGGGACAATGTCATGTGGTCAGATGAAACCAAAGTAGAACTTTTTGGTATAAACTCAACTCGTCGTGTTTGGAGGAAGAAGAATACTGAGTTGCATCCCAAGAACACCATACCTACTGTGAAGCATGGGGGTGGAAACATCATGCTATGGGGCTGTTTTCCTGCCAAGGGGACAGGACGACTGATCCGTGTTAAGGACAGAATGAATGGGGCCATGTATCGTGAGATTTTGAGCCAAAACCTCCTTCCATCAGTGAGAACTTTGAAGATGAAACGAGGCTGGGTCTTCCAACATGACAATGATCCAAAACACACCGCCCGGGCAACAAAGGAGTGGCTCCGTAAGAAGCATTTGAAAGTCCTGGAGTGGCCTAGCCAGTCTCCAGACCTCAACCCCATAGACAATCTGTGGCGGGAGTTGAAAGTCCGTGTTGCTCGGCGACAGCCCCAAAACATCACTGCTCTCGAGAAGATCTGCATGGAGGAATGGGCCAAAATACCAGCTACTGTGTGTGCAAACCTGGTAAAGACCTATAGTAAACGTTTGACCTCTGTTATTGCCAACAAAGGTTATGTTACAAAGTATTGAGTTGTATTTTTGTTATTGACCAAATACTTATTTTCCACCCTGATTTACGAATAAATCCTTTACAAATCCTACCATGTGGATTCATGGATTTTTTTTTCACATTCTGTCTCTCACAGTTGAAGTGTACCTCTGGTGCAAATTACTGACCTCTGTCATCATTTTAGGTGGGGGAACTTGCACAATCGGTGGCTGACTAAATACTTTTTTGCCCCACTGTATACTCTGTGTTCTCTGCTGTTTAAATGTGGAAATCTCTGCTTTAACCCATCCACCTTCCACTCGGTGAAAACAGTCCACTGAGACTGAGGTGTTTCGCTCCATATAAGCCACAGTGATCACAAGGAACAGAGACGATTTGCTCCTGCGCCCCCCTGCAGATGTGGATCGGGCTGCCCTGATGTTGGGACGAGAATGGGGCAGATAACATTCTCACTTAGCTGTGACTCAGTAAAAGTGATTCCACTCTGCCCGACACACAGCCTGAAGAGCAGCACTGGCCCACAGAGCACCTTCATCCTCTCCACCATCTCCCCCTGATCATATTTATTAGGGGTGGGTTTTAATAATCGATTCATCGATTAAAATCGATTCTGGCTTGGATAACGTGATATCGATTCATTAAAATCCTGAATCGATTTTTTTATATAAATGTATTTTGCCCAAAATTCCAGAATCTCAGGTGAAATGTCACAAACTTTTGACAACCACCAAACATTTAAAACAGTAAATGAGAGCAGGTACACGGCTTCTGCACAAAGACGTAAACACAAAGCGCGGACCGCAGATCAGAATCAGTGAGATGTCGCCTTTCTCACCCGCACGGACACAGTCGGGGCTGAAAGCCGACAGCTCGCTGATTCTGATGTTTCAGATTTAAACTTTTTAAAATTATACAAAATGCAAAACGCTTAGCCGTGTCTCTAATAAAACCTCTGTAACTTCAGAGGTAATGTTCATAAATTGATTAATGGTTTTCTTTCGTTTTTGATCTACTGCAGAATATTTTTATAAAATCCCAGGCCAGGAAAATCATCTTCATGTTTTTCTGTGTTTTATCTTCAGTAATTTGACACAAAGGCATCTGCTGTGATGCTCACACCTTTGGTAAAGTCTGGAAAGTGTCAGCTTCCTTTTTATAGATGCAACAATATGTAAATGTACTGATCTGAATTCTAATATTTCTGACTGTCTGAGGCAAGATTTCCCAGATTCAAATCGAATTGAATTGAATCGAATTGAATCAAATCGTGGATCGAATCGATTCAGGAACTTGTGAATCGGAATCGAATCAATTCTAGTAATCAGTGACGATACCCAGCCCTAATATTTACTGTCAGTCTGTATAAATCCACTGATTCAGGCGAGAGCAGGTTACTACCTCTGTGATGAGTGGATCAGTCAGTGTAAGGTGATGCAGTGTAGCCATGACGTGACCACACAGTCAGTGAGATGTGTGTGTGTGTGTGTGTGTGTGTGTGTGTGAGAGTGTGTGTGTGTGTGTGTGAGAGTGTGTGTGTCTGTGTGTGTGTGTCCATCCTGCCTTACACACTCATTTATATTCCTCCAGCTGTCTCGGTTGCTGCTCGCTGTTTTCAGAGGTGATGGGCTCTGGTGTCATAAACAGTCTGATAAATAAAGTCTTTAACAACATGAGCATTGCGGAAATCATTCTCACATGTGTGTGTGACCGAAAACAAACACAGAGGGAAGGTTAGAGAGCGAGTGCACGAGGAGACTGTGAAAGAGAGAGAGATTGTCCCCTGCCACCTTTAACCTCGCTCACCCCGTCCATCTTCATCGAAACGCCAGCAAAACTTTCTCTGAGCTGCCTGTCAACACAAGGACCGGGGTCACACAGACACACATAAAGTCATAGACACACACACTCACACTGTGTCAGCAGCTCTCGTGGGGCTCGTTAAGCTGCTGAGTGTTGCAAGTGATTTTGGCACAGATCACGTGGAAACGAGTGTTTTGTGCAGACCTGTCAGGCAGCTGGGGCTCGTGTCACTGCTGTTTCTGATGTGCTGATGACTTTATGAAGACAGCTCTGTGGTTTATCCTGATCATTTCCATCAGTGAGGTTTGAGTCTTTCAGGTGTTCCTTCATTGTGTCACCTGAGCTTTTTCTGAAACACTCTGCCATACTAACATTTACTGTTATCATAATGTTCTTTTAATATTCTGATCATTTCAGCTTTGTGTAACTTCATAAATTAGACCGACGTGTCCTCATAGGAGTTTGGAAGTTTCTTTGCATGCTTACATTAATTACATTTTAAGGACACATGCAAATAAGAATGTCCCCGGAGTTTTGCTGACTGTAAATGGAGCTGTTATAAGTGGTACAGCGAGGAGTCGTGTAGTATTTGAAGAAAGATTTGATCCATGATTAATGTCACATCATTGCACTGTGGAAGGAACTCACCTGACAGCCAATGATTAGTTTTCTATTTTTTTGCCTTCCTGAGCATCAGAACCAGAGCATAGCAAGACTCTACCAACAAAATGTAAGCAGCATATTTTATAGGAATAAATATCAGATATACCGTGTTTCTACACTGTAAATGGACCTTTTGATCACATCATGGGTCACTGAGCAGGTTCAGTGCTTTTCCTAAAAATGCCCAAATCCCGTATCACGCCAAACAGACAAACTAGACTCTTGAAAACTAAAAGCACTATTCTAGTGCTTTTAGAATAAAAGCACTAGAATAAAATAAAATAAAAATGATCAAATTAGAATGAACGACTGCAGAGAGCGCTTTGGTCCCCGTTAGTTCAGTCATTACGGGCTTTGATGGATGTGTTTCTGGAGACAGACATCCTGCACAGATTTTCCTGCCTCTGACACGTGCCCTGCATACAATCATCGCAATGCACTCTGTCCTCTCACACCTGGACAACAACAACACCTACGCCAGAATGCTGTTTATAGACTTCAGTTCAGCATTCAATACAATCCACCCCTCACAACTCATCAGGAAACTGACAGACCTGGGTATCAGTTCCCTCATCTGCAAATGGTTACTGGACTTCCTGACCAACCGCCCCCAACATGTCCGGCTGGATAACCGCTGCTCATCTACCATCACAATGAACACCGGTGTACCACAAGGCTGTGTGATGAGCCCTTTCCTCTACTCCCTCTTCACCCACGACTGCAGACCTGCTGATGGTTCCAACACCATCATTAAGTTTGCAGATGACACCACGGTGATTGGCCTCATCAGTGACAACGATGAGGCCGCCTACAGGGAGGAGGTGGATCGTCTGGCTGAGTGGTGCGACAGAAACAACCTGCTGCTTAACACCGAGAAGACCAAGGAGCTCATCGTGGACTACAAGAGGAATGCTGACCCACATCCACCCATCCACATTAAGGGGACGGCTGTGGAGCGTGTGAGCTTCAAGTTCCCGGGAGTCCACATCTCCGAGGATCTCACCTGGACGACCAACTGCTCCAAGCTGGTCAAGAAGGCTCACCAGCGCCTCTTCTTCTTGAGGACTCTGAGGAAGAACCACCTGTCCTCAGACATCCTGGTGAACTTCTATCGCTGCACCATCGAGAGCATCCTGACCAACTGTATAACAGTCTGGTACGGGAACTGCTCTGCCTCGGACCGGAAGGCGTTGCAGAGGGTCGTGAAAACTGCCCAGCGCATCGCCGGAGCACCACTTCCTGCCATAAAAGACATCTACAGGAAGCGGTGTCTGAAAAGGGCTGGGAAAATCATCAAAGACCCCAGTCACCCATCACATGGACTCTTCACCCTCCTGCCCTCTGGGAGGCGCCACAGGAGCCTCCGGACTAAGACCACCAGGTACCGGAACAGCTTCTTCCCCACAGCTGTCAGACTCCTGAACTCTGCCTCCTGACATCTGACCCACGTTAAACTCATGGACTGAACATACACACACCCACAATGGACAACTGTACCCTCAAACACAATAATAACATGGACTGAACCACCACTCACAACCACTAGCACTTTATATAGCCTCTGTAGAAACTATCTACACCCTCACTTATCTTAACTGCACTACTGTATAGCTCTGTGTAAATAATCATTCTGTACATTCGATAATCTTTAATCCTACAACTGTTTACAACTTGCATAGTTCCCATTTCTGTATAGCTGTATATCCCAGATTCTGTAAAGTTATTTATTTCATTTCATATTCTGTATAGTTTTTCATATTTATATCCTGTTCATATCCTGTACATAGCTTGTACTCACTACAGCCTGTACATACTTATAGTTATAGAATATTCACAACATACTTCATACCGTGTACATTATAACATACCATAATAGACCCATTTCTGTAATATACTCACATATCTATATTATTGCTAATATATATTGTAATATATCTATATCACTAAAGCACTTCTGGATGGATGCAAACTGCATTTCGTTGCCCTGTACCTGTGCATGTGCAATGACAATAAAGTTGAATTCTATTCTATTCTATTCTAAAAACGATGAATGTAGTAAAAGCTGAACTCAAGTAAGAAAATTCACCCAGGAAACTGAATTTAAAACCAAAGGTCAAATGAAATAAGAGTAAAACTAGAGAAAAACAGATAAAGTGGAATAGCTGGTCGCATGTTACGGACGGCAAGGTCAGCTGGTCGCAGCAGCGAGCTGAGCCTGTGTGCGCACTGACTTTTCTCCCTGCTCTTTCACCAGATTAACGAGCGGCGCTTCAACAACAGCAGCAACACTACGTCCTGCGTCTTCATGGTCAACAAGCCGTACGCGCTCACCTGCTCCTTGGTGGCCTTCTACATCCCTCTGGTCCTCATGGTGCTGGCCTACCAGAGGATCTACATCACAGCCCGGGCGCACGCCCTGCAGATCAGTATGCTGCAGCGGGCCGGAGGAGCTGGTACCAGTGCCGCCGGGACTTCTGGTGGGGTTGGCGCCAGTGCACCGGATTCTGCCGACCATCAGCGCAACCACCGCATGCGAACAGAAACTAAGGCGGCAAAGACGCTGTGCATCATCATGGGCTGCTTCTGCCTGTGCTGGGCGCCGTTCTTCGTTACCAATGTTGTGGACCCCTTTATAGACTACACCGTGCCCGAACAGCTGTGGGCTGCCTGCCTGTGGCTGGGCTACATCAACTCCATGCTGAACCCCATCCTCTACGCGTTCCTCAACAAGTCCTTCCGCCGTGCCTTCCTCATCATCCTGTGTTGCGGGAGGCAGAGGTACCGCAGACCGTCCATCCTCGGCTCCGGCGCTCCGTGCACGGCCACGCAGATAAACGGCTCCACGCACGTGCTCAAGTAAGTCCTGTCCCACCCAGAGACCGAAGGTGTGCAGTCATACTCAGCCCACCCATTTACAGTCATACAGCACAGTGTTTATTGGTCTGCACACAGACAAGCTTGACCTGGATGCTGTGGGTGTGGGTGCTGTTGCCCCTTTTTTCTCTAAATGTTGGGAAAACATTCAAAACTAATTGAACATTTAGGAAAACTTGCACGACATCTGGTGCACGCAGGCATTTTAAAGTTTCAATGTAGCTTGTTGGTATTAGAGCACATGTAGCGCAGGGTTTTACAGTCACCCCAGACTTTAGTGTATTACTGCAGTATTTCTGTTTATTGGTATTTCAGTAGTAATCTTTCATCACGCCTGGGTTGAATTGAGAAAACTGTGTTTCCATGTGTGTTAGAGACGACCTTATCTCTGTAAGTACCCTCTCCTGTCCCTGCACACTCAAACGCTGCCTTGGCTTCTGACTTGTCCACCTAATTCAGTGTGTGAAGGTAGAAACGTGTTTAACAGCAATAAGGACACGTGTGTTGAATATGTTATTTTTTCAGTGTGTTTTAATAGAAGGATCTTATCTGTGCTTGGGAAAGACAAATGATGCAGTGCAGTCCTGTTTCTGCTGGAAGGGTCAAATCATCAAGCAGAGGCTGTTTATGTGACTGAAATATGAGTCATGTATGTTTAAGAAAAAGACAGGAAGTTGTTACATCTGCAACACCTTTCATCGCCACCTATTACACAGAAACATGTAGCCATAGGTGGACATCATGTCTTCATACAGGACACAGGTTCATACAGATTCTGTCCCTCTGTTCCCTTCGTTATCCTCAGCCCAGGTGTTCTTAGCTCCTCACACTCCTTTTAATCCTGCCTACCTCCTATTTAAGGTACTGTGCAGTGGTTCAGGAGTATACAGGAGTATTTCAGGTGCTATGCAGTATTTCAGGTACTATGCAGTATTTCGGTAGTATTTCAAGAGTATTTCAGGTACTATGCAGTATTTCAGTAGTATTTCAAGAGTATTTCAGGTACTATGCAGTGTTTCAGGAGTATTTCAGGTACTATGCAGTATTTCAGGAGTATTTCAGGTGCTGTGCAGTGTTTCAGGAGTATTTCAGGTACTATGCAGTGTTTCAGGAGTATTTCAGGTACTGTGCAGTGTTTCAGGAGTATTTTAGGTACTATGCAGTATTTCAGGAGTATTTCAGGTGCTGTGCAGTATTTCAGGAGTATTTCAGGTACTGTGCAGTGTTTCAGGAGTATTTCAGGTGCTATGCAGTATTTCAGGAGTATTTCAGGTGCTGTGTAGTATTTCAGGATTATTTTAGGTACTGTGCAGTGTTTCAGGAGTATTTCAGGTACTATGCAGTATTTCGGTAGTATTTCAGGTACTATGCAGTAATTCAGAAGTATTTCAGGTGCTGTGCAGTATTTCAGGAGTATTTCAGGTGCTGTGTGCAGAATGTGAAGCAAACTCCTGCTCAGGCAGACGTTGAGCTCTACACGACTGTGAGCTACGGTTTTTGTGTGGTTTCAGTTTTCTCAACCGTTGCCATACCTGTTCATTCTCTGCAGGACACACACATAGATGTCAGATATTGCTGGAGCCTTCATGTTTGAGTCGCGGGGCGTTTCTGTCTTTCCTGTCAGCTCTGCTGTGTTCCTGCCGCTGTGGAATCAAACTGTTTTCATCCACAAATGTTCAAACTTAACATCAAATTAAATTTAGTCTGCAGAACTGCATGCTAAATTTAATTTTGCACTCATATTAATATTCTATACCTCCATAGCACAGTTTTCCAACAGCGCATGTTATTTGCTTTCGGGAGGAAGAATCCATGGCGTTCCATAATGAACGTCATTAGAAGTTGGATTTCCTGCGTGGTGACTTTTTAAAATATTTGTACTTATCCTGTACTAATATTTGACTGTAATACCAGTGTTATAGGCATGTTATTCACCACAAACACATAATTAAGCCTCCTGGTGTGACACTCCGTGCAGCACCACCTCTGGACTGGAGGACATTCATTAGTCAGTTAGTTTTGCGCTCCCTGGTTAATGATCAGGATCTGTGGGCTCTGTGGAGGCACAACAATGTGTGATCTAATGTACTGTATACCAGCGGTCCCCAACCTTTTTTTGTGCCACGGACCGGTTTATGCCCAACAATATTTTCACGGACTGGCCTTTAAGGTGTCGCGGATAAATACAACAAAATAAAACTAGTACCGGTACCGAAAAAAAGATTTATTCATAACACACGTGAAAAGACCCAGGAAAACCGAGTTAACGATAAAAACGATAACAACATAACGCTGAAAACCGATAAAAACCCTGAAAACCATACATTTCACACCAGAGCCTCAACTCTCGCGGCCCGGTACCAAACGACTCACGGACCGATACTGGTCCGAGGCCTGGGGGTTGGGGACCGCTGCTGTATACTATACTGTATCTGGTGCTTGTGTGACCTCTCAGATTAAAAATATCCACATTTCAGAGTTTGACAGTCACGCTCAAACACCCACAAAGAACCTAAACATACAAATGTGATTCCCAGGATACCAGCTACATCTGCACACACCTGGCAGGTGACAAATAAATGATGCATCGCTCTGTCCATCATTTCTTTTTCTTTTGGATCCCTTTGGGATCCAAGATTGTCCTCCTCATGTCTCTGTGTCGTACTCTGTATGCTCCACACTGCTAAAGAACATTTTCAGCTTATTACCATCACTCTTACCAGAATTACCTGTTGTTGCTGTTCCCACAACTAATATGGCTGATAAGACATGGAGGAAACAGACGCAGCATCCATATTTAATATTTAGCATCATGTTGCAGGTAAACGATCACCTTGTCTGCGATGGTGAGACTCGAATCAGCTTCTGATTCACTGATCGCAGATAAAGCACTTTGGGTGTGAGAGATGATAATCAAGTAACTAACATCAATTTACATAATCAAAGTAGTTTAAAATAAAATCAAAATTAAATGTAAAATAATGAAAAAATTTCAAATTAAAACAGGTTTCTTGGTGCAAAGACAGAAGAGCAGGTGTGTCAGTCCTATCACCTGATCACCTCATTGAGTAATGTAATCAGATTACATTTACAGTGGTTGTCTTTGTGGAACAGTTAAGGTTTTCTATAAAAAACTGGATTCATGTGAAGCTCCTTGCAGGCAATAACACGTGTTTATCAGTGACATCGCACATCACCTCTTATTTGTGGAAATATTAATATAAATAATCATATATGTTCAGTCTGGTTTAGAAATGACATTAAAAAAATAAAGAAGTCCAGCTAAGTGAGATTAACAGATCTCAAAAAGAACCGGACAGACGTCTCCAGTAATCATTGATCCTGAGCCTGACGATGACTGGGCGGAGACTCAACCGTATCTGAAGGGCTGTGGCCCACATCATGAAACACGCCACAGCCTGTTATTCAGACAGGAAGTCAGAAGCCACCGACACTTTGTCTGTGTGTGCCTTTGCTATTCACTCTGTCACTCCTCGTTGGTTTTACTTCCTGTGTTGTTGCTTGGGATCGGATTTTTTCATGTCCTCACATGAGTCTGATTAAAGTTTAGCCTGAGTAATCTTCCTCCTGAACGTCGTGACAGTAAAGGAATATAAACGTAACCTGAGGTACCTATCCACTTCATCAGGCTTCACCACTGCATGCACGGTCAGCAAAACAACCTGCGAGCATGGGGCACAACCCCCATGTCACCTTCCTTCATTGGCTCATGAAGTCGAACAGGCCAAAGCAGTTTTCACAGCTTTGAGGCGTTTTTGTGTTTTGTACTGCGGTGCAGCATTGTGAGGTGACACCGTGCTCAGTGTTTACACAGGAAGTCATTCACTGATTAATCGTTCATGGACAAAACAGGCACGGGGGGAGAATGGAGGCAAAGAACATTTCCATTTTCTGCTCTGTTTCTTTTTCTTTCTGTCTTCAAAAATCTTTTTATGAATAAGTGGATGTTAATGTGAGCAATAAGCTTATTGCTGGTCAGAGGGTATTGTTGTTGCTGGTATTGTTGTGCCGCAACATGCAGGAAGTGAATTCATTTAAATAGTCAGAGCGAAAGTGGCTGGGAGGAACGCGGTTATTAAAATCGCATAAGGCTGTGTTAACATATCGCAGCATCAAATACAACGGAGTGGGTGTACACCTTGTTCATCATCTTCATCATACCCGCCGGGTTTATTTATGTGAAAAGCAGACTGGCGTCACTTCCACCACTGCACTGTTTCACACTCTGTGAGGTTTAAAGCAGTAATTACACCACCGTGGTTTTTATTTCCAGGTGACTTCACACTAATGAAAACACAATTATGTATATTATGTTCCAGTCCTGATGACAGATCCCCCTGAAGCCTACACTGGCTGGATTTTACAGCAGACCTTTAGCCTGACAGAGCTGGAGGAGGAATCACTGCCAAATGCCAGAGGTGTGTCAGCACGCTCTGAGATGGCTTCTTTGTCTGTAACATTACAGCGAGTGTTCTGGAGCGAGACCCACGGCGGGATTAATACGTGTCTGATTCACACAGGGCGCTGAGTCGAGCTCTCGCTGCGCTCTGACATTATCCACAGGAAGTGACGACACATTCGTCTTCAGCGACTCCTTCCATGCAGAGTCACCCGAGCCTGTGCTGTCACCAGGTCCATCTTAGTGTGTGTGTGTGTGTGTGCATAGGTGTCACTTCATCTAACAAATTGGTCATGTGTAGGAAGACGTCATGGAAGCTGCCTTTTGGGGAAATGATGTGTCGATAGATGCGGCGCTCGGCGCTCATTCGCTCTGATTGGAGTTCATTCCGGTTCAACTCGGCGTGCTCTCTGTACCAGAGCTATTCACAGACTGCAGGAAAGTCACGACTCAGTCAGGCAGATAATGACATGGCCCGTTACTGTCCCGTTGTTACTGTACAGTTATGAATTTGACTGAGACGGCTGATAAACGTGGAGGTGAAGGAAGCTGACGCATACGAAGAGACAAAGGAAGTTATGTGACTTCTCGCTCCTGCTACAGGAAATAAATCTAGTGGAAAAAAATCACATGTAGTGGATGAACACAAACATATTAGATTCTATAAATAAGAAGAAGAAAGTTTGGAGCTTCACGCAGGAAGATGAATGTCTCAAAGACAAGCTGGGACTTATAATTTGTTTTGATCTGACGGTAATAATTAGAACCAGCAGAGACATAACCAGGACACAAACACTGAGTCAAGCCGCTCCGTTCACACAGAGCTGCACACAGTTACAGAGGAAACCTGTCGCAGTGACAGCAGCGTGAACACAACCTGTGCTTTGGCTCCTGTTTCACACTGTCTCTTATTCTTTACTGGCCTCTTCATCAGGCTTCACTGCTGCATGCACAGTCAGCAGACTGGTCCAGTTTTCACTTTGACGATAAAATAAGATGATGAATGTATGTGTTATTGTGTAGTGAAGATCAGCTGTTTGTTTGTTTGATACACACTCTGATTATGATGAAGCAGCTGAAGGAAAACATGATACACAATACTTATAGTCTATGCACACACACACACACACACACACACACACACACACACACACACACACACACACACACACACACACACATTAGCCTGCAGAGTGTTTGCAGGTCTCTGGGGTCATATATCTGAAAGTCGTTGGTGCTGAAAGAACAAACTGGATAAATAACTCTTCACAAAGATGAAAACAGAAAAACATTGACTGTGCAGAAGGAAAAAGCAGGAAGAAAATAAGTATGAGAAAATTATTTAAACAGAGAGAAACATGAAGAAGGAAGCAGGAAGAAGAACCAAACGGGAGAATGTAAGGCGTTAAAACGAGCCGGTGCGATTTAAGAGGCGAGAAAAATGAGGAAGAGGAGGTGCAGAACAAAGGCTGAGGAAGCGAGAAGAAGAAAGAAAAGAGTAAAGAACATGAGATGGAGGGTAAAAGCATCCTGAGGAAATGAAAGATGAATGGAAATATTTCAGAATTTAATATCCGAATATTTGTAATTGTTTTGGATCCGTGACAGCGACCTGAAGTATATTTTACCCTGACTTAATGGAAGATCTCCATCATTAGTGACACGTTGAGTTTGAGTCACAGAGGTGGTTAAACACACAGCAGCTACAAGCAGACCAACGGCGAGGCAGGAAATCCAGATCATGGTGTAAACACGAGCCACTGCCATGAATTATGAATATAACGCCAAGTTAATACAGTTTGTGGGCTTTTTCTGAGGATGGTAACAAAATTTACCTCTGGGTTGGTGCTGTGATGGTGACCAGGGAGTCATTTTAGCTGGATGCTAACAAAGCCTGCCTCGTGGTCCACCCTCATCACAAATACGACCACCTTTGGCTCTAAAAGCTGATTTTAAGAGTTTAAACTGGTGTGTGACGTCAGCTTCATTCCTCCGTGTACAGTCTCTGGTGCTGATGAGCCTTCGGGTGGTTTTGGTTTCCAGCAGCAGATCCTAGCAGACTCTTCACACACCAAACATCACAAACTAGCCGGTGAGAGGTGGACAATAGAACAGAATAGAATAGAATAGAATAGAATAGAGTAATCCTTTAATTTTCCCACAAGGAGAAATTTGGTTGTATCAGGAGCAAAAACACACATATACAAACAGAACAGGACACAGAACAGAAACACAATTCTTACATATTTACATCATGGACAATAGTTACCAAACCAGAGTACTGTAGGTTATTAAAATTAGAGTACAGATAAGTGGCTAACCCAGGTTGTAGTGTGCAAACAGAGCAGGATACTGAAAGATGTTTAAATAGTTAAGAATATTTAGAATAATTAGAAAAGTACAGATTGTGTATTGTACCTGTGCATTAAAAAGTAGACATGTAACTTCCAATAAGTGAGTGTATATATAAACTGAGAAAAGTAATGTGCAAGTTATAACAGTAGAAGTTGTTACAGCACTGAACATCTATGTTTGTTGGGAGCAGTTTTGATTGTACAGTCTCACAGCTGCAGGGAGGAAGTACCTGCGGAAACACTCTTTCATGCATCTAGGATACAGCAGTGTGTCACTGAAGGAGCTCTGCAGTTCAGCAATATTTACATGCATGGGGTGGGAGACTCTGTCCCTCAGAGAAGTTATTCTGGCCAGAGTCCTTCTGTCTCCCACCACCTGCACTGGCTCCAGGGTGCATCCCAGAACAGAGCTGGCCTTCCTGATGAGTTTATCCAACCTCTTGCTCTCAGCTGTCGATAAACTGCTGCTCCAACATACAACACTGTAAAAAATGACAGATGACACCACAGAGTAATAGAATGTCTTAGAACCGCTCCCTGGACTCTAAAAGACCTTAGCCGCCTCAGCAGGTAGAGTCTGCTCTGACCCTTCCTGTAAAGACCATTAGTGTTGTGACTCCAGTCCTGTTTATTATTCAGGTGAACACCCAGGTGAACACTCTCAATGTCCACTCCCTGGATGTTCACCGGTGCCAGTGTGGTGGGTCTGCGTCTCCGGAAGTCCACCACCAACTCCTTGGTTTTCCCGGTGTTGATCAGCAGGTGGTTCTGCTGGCACCAGTCCACAAAGTCCAGAGTCCACAGTCTGTATTCTGAGACATCCTTACCTGTGATGAGGCCGACTATGGCAGAGGCGTCAGAGAGCTTCTGTAGGTGGCAGCGTGGGGAGTTCATGGAGAAGTCTGCAGTGTAGAGGGTGAAGAGGAACGGTGCCAGCACAGTTCCCTGTGGGGCCCCCGTACTACAGACCAGCGTATCAGAGACACAGCCCTGTGCCCTCACATACTGTGGGCGTCCTGTGAGGTAGTCCAGTATCCACTGGGACGTGTGGTGGTCCACTCCTGATAGCTCCAGCTTGTCCCTTAGAAGTCATGGCTGAGAAGATCTCCATCATACGACCATACGACTTATTGGTCCCAGGAGACCAGACATCTCTTTAATGCTTATTAAAGGATGCTTTTTAAGCCTGTATCACTCCCTCAAACAAACCTCCAAAGCTGTAGAAATGTTCCCGGTAATGACTCCAGGGCCTCGTGCTGATTAATGAATGTTGTATCTGTGTCTGAGAGAACTGTTCTGATATTCACACTTAGAGATGTTTTTTAACGTCATCTTCGGTCTTTCTCTCCACATACAGAATTCCTCTGCAGCTTTTTGTATTTCTGTAAAAACATGAGGCACTCTCCAACGACGCACAGCCGAGGGTAATCTCCCTCTGACAGACGCACAAAACACTGAAACACTGTACTTCAATTAGCAGCTAATTGTCTTTTCAGATGGAGAAAATCAGCGCATTAGCATCTCATATTGGATGGAAAAGTGGCTCATTTCAACACGGCGCCTCATCATATTAAGAGAGGGATTATTGATGTGCTTATTATGTGACTGATGCAGCTGAGCGTGTTACATTGAGACACACCACCTCAGGCTGTCTTCAGCCAAATGTGTCAAAGTTTTCTAAATGAAGACGTGATGAGCGTTATTCAGAGCAGGACGCTGTGGAAGCAGTGACAGATCTGGGAGAAGGGACAAAATCTTCCATGAAAGTTTAATTCTGACTTCATTAAAGAATTCAACGAAATGAAAGAAGGTGAAGACGCTGTACATCTTCACCTTTGGCCTCTGCTTTGTGCGTCTCGTTGCTTAGAATAAAAACTGTCGATCTGAGCACTGCTGCCAAAATGGCCATTTTCTGCCTCATTGGAACTGTTTCTATTAGATTGTGCAGGTAGAACTGTTAGGTCATAATCAGTGTTGGGTAAGTTACTTTAAATTAGTAACTTAGTTACATTACTAGTTACTTCTATCAAAAGTAACTCAGTTACTTCAAGTTACCCGTTACTTTCAAAGTAACTAGTTACTAGGGAAAGTAACTTTGGTTTTACTCTTTTCTCTTGTTAATGTGTTGCTTCCATAACTTTGTCAGTCTTCTAGCTTGCTTACTTGCCACAAGTGCGCTGTGCCACCTACCAATAGAAAGGAAAAGATAATGTGCATATTTCCATGAGAGAAACCCCACGCCTGGACCGTCATTGACTGCTGCCATGATTCTAGCCTACGTCACAGCGTCATGTGCGCCTTTTACATCCAACACAAAAACTGCAGTCGTGGTGCTGTCGATTGTACTCAGAACTCGGAAATTCTGCCTTCTGAATAGGAAGATGTAGGTAACACCAGACTGCAGATGAGCTGCATACAGGGCTGGACTGGGACAGAAAATTGGCCCGGGCATTTTGACTAGAGACCGGCCCACCATTATAGGAAAAATCATAAAGCCTTTGAATGAAAATAAACACTGTTGTGAGAGTGATGTACACTGTTTTGATGGTATATATGCATCAATCTATCAATCGTTTGTTGTAAGATTCAGATAATTATTTTTTAAAAGCGAGACATTTTAAATGAGAATAAGAAAGAAAAGTATTTCTTGGTGCCCCCCTCTCCCTGTTAATGCCCTACATGCCCCCCTGGCAAAACTTTGCTAGACCTGCCCCTGCACAGTTACCAGCTGTCAGCTACCTAAAAAAGGATCCTGGTGTTATTTGTCTCTCAGAAACAGTTCATAACTTCCCTTCAACTCATTCATGTCACCTAAAAGGTAAACCTGTTTCTCCATCACCTGTTCAGCTCTGGTGATTCAGTAAGGACATCTCCTGGTTTCATCTTCATGTTTCCCTCTCACCAGATAACCAAACCATATCATGACCAGCAGCTTGTTTGCAGCTGTGGCTCCAGCAAACATCAGCTGATACTAGAAAGTAATATTAAATAAATTCTAACAACAGCTGATCAAACGTGCTGCTGTTGTTTAACGCGACATCGGCTGGTTTCCTCTTTCTGGCGCAAAATGAGCGATAAACAAACAAGAGAGAAAATGAAACTTCATGATTGAAGTAGAAACAGGAGAGGGAGGGTGAGAGAATGAAAGAAGAAGAGGCAGCTGTGCAGCAAAGACACAGAATAACTCCAGCTTTGTGCCTTTTTCATTGTAGCTGAATTACGGGACAAACTGTTCCTTTTCACCTCAATAAGAAACGCGTAATATTTTCTCTGAATACCAGACGGGACAGTTGGCAACTCTAATAACTTATGAACAAAATAAAGTTTAACATCGTTAACATCATAGCACCCACCCAGCTGTATAGAAACTCCGTCATGCTAGCTATCACGCAGTACGGAAAAAGTCAGAATAACGAAAATAAACTCCACCTAAACTTGGTTCATATCTGACCCAGAGAGACTGCAGGTCATAACTTCTTACCTGAAGTTCGCCTCGGGTCTCTTTTCCTTCTGCGTCCACTTTCCCTCCTCCACCTGCTGGCCTCCACCACTTGCTAATGTTACTGAATCTGTGGAAGCTCCGCGATAGCCACCACATGAAGTAACGAGTAACGAGCCTATCTAAATCCCAGTAACGACTAACGCGTTCCTGATTTTGGAATAATAACTAGTTACCGTGCTTGTTACCAAAGACCCGAGTGAGGTAGAACTGAGTGACAAAGACCTAAGTGAGTGGACTTATTCTGGGTGACTTTTACTCACAGCTACTGAATTAACAGCGCAGGCTCTGAGCCCCTTCACTGTGCCATGGTTTTCGTTCATTTGTGTCTTGCTCTGTTTTTCTACAAATATTCTTCAACTTTTCCACCTTTCCTCCATACTTCCTGTTTTGTCTCCATTTCTTTCCACCCTCTTCATATTTTCATCTCTTTCTTTTTGCCATTCTCCTGATGTTCTCCCTGTTTGCTTCTCTCCTACTGACGGCACATTTTCAGTGTGTGTCCCTGTGTTTGGTTACACAATTTACACAGACACTAACCTGAAGCAATACCACACACACTGTCCCGTGTGCGTGTGGCTAGTGTATCTTTCCATGGGCACTCCTGCAGATGATGAAAAGAGATGCAAAATTTGTATTTTTGCATTCTTGTTCCAGTTCCTAAATTTGTTTCTGCATCATGTTTCACATCTACATTTTTGCTTGTCTGCGTGTGTGTGTGTGTCTGTCTGTCTGTCTGCATGTGTGTAGCTGCATATGTGTGTGTGTGTCTGGATTGCATTGTCTTGCAGATATAAACAAAATCAGAGAAAATCCAAACAGGAAGTGCCTACAAGCTCCGGGATGAATGCTGACAATGCTGTCGGCTGCATTCAGCCCCGGACTCACAGCTGCAGCTACTACTGCACTTGCTCACACTGAGGCTCCGCCTGCACATATGACAGCTTCAGTAACAACCTGTGATAGGCTAAGCTGAGAGGAGTCAGCTGAATTTAAGTCTGATCTAAAGACTCTAAGCTCAGGTAAAGGTGAATAATATAGCATGATTTCAAGCAACTGCAGGCCACTGGTCGTTGTGTCCTTGGGTCTTGGGCAAGACATTTTACCCTACCGCCTGCTGGTGTTGGCCAGAGGGGCCGATGGCGCGATATGGCAGCCTCGCTTCTGTCAGTCTGCCCCAGGGCAGCTGCGGCAACTGTTGCCTCCACCAGTGTGTGTATGTGAGAGTGAATGAATTGTAAAGTGCTTTAGGTGCCTTGAAAAGTGCTATATAAATGCAAACCAATCCATTTTTAAGCAACCGCACGTCAGTGATGTGTGATGAGCTGATGGCTTCAACTGTGGGCACTGCTTAACTATTATAAAAATTCTAATCAATGAAATGTCAGCACAAAGGCAGGACAAGGTGTACCTTGAAGGGGTGGGAGGAGCTTATAGTGGAGAGGCTAGAGGAGGAGGCCCGTATGTGTCCAGTCTCTGGACTGTTGGACTGTGTCTGTCCTTGCCGTGTACATGCCACAGCTTTAAAGCAGCATCATGTATTCAGACCCAGAAACAGCCGGACTCGTGTCCATGTCTGACACCGTTGGACAGTTTTCCGTCTCATCGTCCTGGCTGCCGTCTCTGTGGGACGTTTTTGTGGAGGCTGTTGCATCTGGATCTAAAAACCATCCCTGTTTTCCCTTCAGAGCGTTCTTCTTATCCAACTCTGGAGTGTCTCCAGTGCAGCTCCTATTTTCCAGCCACTCCATGGAATTCCCATTCAGACCACTTGCACCTGCTGACCTGGAATTTCAACCTCAGACTCCAGCTTGTGTTTCCAGCTGGTCCGAATTTTATTTCATTCATCTCTGCAGTCATGGTGGATCTCTGGCTGCGATGCTTTCAGCATCAAGCCCAGAGGAGTCCATCAGGTCATGAGCACGAGCGGCGTTAGCAGCGTGGTTTATTGCCCTCTGTGAGCCCTCTAACCTTGGTGGATTTTAACCCAAGCTGTGTGGCTACATCCAGATAAAATCCTTTCCTGATTGCCAGATCTGGCTCCTTCCCTCATCCTTCAGGTTGAAAGGTTGAAGCTGGTGTTCATTGCATATGCATCGGAGCTTACATTGGAGTGGTTTTCCAGGCAGTGATGTAAAAACAACCACAGTGCTGGAAGGATTGATGAGTGATTGATGATTAGAGACAGCACTGCAGATATTGTCAGATTTTCAGCATTTACCAAAAAGTATTTAAAAAAACATAAAATTCAGCTGATCGAGGCTGACGCTGCAGCTCCCAGAGCAGGTTATAGCCTTCGTGGAAGCACCAACACCCCTAAACCGCACTAATACACAGCTGTTCGGGCATTTACATGTCCCTCGTTTACCTGTGCCACAGGAATCACAGTGATGGATGGTGTTTATAGGAACAGCACTTCCAGTAGTCTGCAGAATCGTTCAGCCCGATGGCCAGAAATCCCCCCACAGACTGCACATCTCACATCACAGCTCTTCTCTGAGGTCTCGCTGTGTGTTTTCACCACCACTTTTTTTATTGTGGACATGGTGTGTGTGTGTGTGTGTGTGTGTGTGTGTGTGTGTGTGTGTGTGTGTGTGTGTGTGTGTGTGTGTGTGACTGACTGACTGACTGACTGACTGACTGACTGACTGACCTCACCTTTCACACTCAAAGTCATCGTGATCAAGCTGCTGTAGAAGTTGTCAGACTGCAGCTGTGCTGATGTGCTGGTATTTTATTTTCTCTGAACGCTCTGCAGAGAAAATGTAAGAATCATTGGGACCATCACACTGCACCCTCCACCACCCCAACCATCCAACACCCCCAATAAGCTAATATAAATGAGAAATACATGGGAACAAGTCAGCAGTGTGGTGTCTGCGTGAGCTTTGTTTATCCTTTCAGTTCTTATTTTCTGAATATGATGCGCACACACACCTGTCCTGACCAATGGCTAGTCTGGGTGTAAACTAACCTTGTTTTTCCCTTTCTCTCTCCCTGCCTTTGTTTACTCCTTTCCTATTTTGTTTCCTTCCCTCTCTCCTTCCTCTGACCTGCTGTTTTTCTGCTCATATTTTCATTTTTTTTTACTACATTATGAACATAAATCACATTTTTTTCTCAATTTTATACCATCCTTTCATAATTTCTTCCTTCTGTTTTTTAACTTTGTCTTTTTCTTCTTAATGTCACCCTGTTTCTACTTTCTTGCTCTTTATTCCATTTGTCATCCTTTATCTCTATATTTTCACATGATTTTTTTTCTATTTATGTTATTCCTTTTGTCATTTATTTCCTCTCCTCACCGGCTGCACCTGCCACCTCTGATATTGCTTCGTCATCCTTCCCGTGTGTTTTCCCTCTTCCTCCTCCTCTTCCTCCTCCTGTCTCTCCAGCGGCTGTTCCTCTGCCTCCAAGCTGCTGCTCTGGTTCTGCAACACCAGACCAGTGCCTGTCTAGCTGCTGTCTGTCTCAAGGCTCTATCAAGTGAGTCTGCTTTCTCGCGCACGCACGCACACACACACACACACACACACACACACACACACACACGTCAACATCTGATCTGAGATCACTGAGACTCATCGATTTCCCACTGTGTCGATCACGATAAACAGTGATGCTGAAACTCATGCATGAACTTTTCAAAACAGATAGAAGTTATATGTGTGATAAAGCTTTAGTCATACTTTCCTTTCATAACTCAGCATGTGTGTATTCAAATTTCTAAAAGCGTGAACATTTTTTAACATCAGGCGTGGGTGAAGGTTGAACTCTAGAGGACGGTGAGGTTAAAGCGTGACCTTTTACAGCTGCGCACCCAGAATATCAATAACAATAATCAAAGAAGGGAGAGATTTATTCACCAACGCAGACTTTTAATTTCCTATTTGATTTACTTTTTGCACTTTACGCCCTCCAACCCGCAGGGTCAGCCTGGATCTGGTATGAAAATACAACCAGCACCATCTTTAAAGGCCATCAGGTGTATTTTGAACACCACTTGGACTCAAATGGGCGTAACTGTGATGTATTTCTTAGATCTTTTACAGTTGAAAAAGTTTGAATATTTGAAAGTGTGAGTGCCAGAGACTCAGAGATGATTCACTCTGGCTCAGTCGTGGGAGCAGTCAGATTATTACAGCATTTATTATCCAGGTATTTCATTTTGAACATACATGTGTGGACTGCCGACTGCACGTGTAGATGTGTAGATCCAAAGTAACTGAGGCCCTGCTGGAATCATCCCTCTTAAAGGTCACTGTGCAGCTTTTTACTGTGTGCAGCTTCAGAGCAGTGAAATCTTTCTCTGCGTGTAGGTTTAGAAAGTCTGCAAACTAACCTGAGCAGTCGCAATATATTAGTCAGGCGTAGTTTTCCTTCATGCTTTGCTAACCTGCTCTCACAGATGATTTGACTCACAGCTGGACTCCAAACAGCTGGAATTATAATTCTAGTTATTTTGTGTAGGAAACTTAAATCACCTGCAGGCGTGTGAAAGGCTTATGTGTTTTATTGCGCACCATTTCCTCATGCAAATGTGCACACAGATATTTTATCTGAGTGAAATAAATCAGTACTGCTAAAAAATCCCAATTCACTAGCTGGGCCCACGTCCTCATTTTAGGATTGACAGCGTTTTAGCACGTAAAGGTGAATGCTTGGACATGAATTGAGCTGCGGTTTGGGGAAGGCCTCGAAGGGGACTGGCGACGGCTCCCGGGCCAGGCTGATCCCCGTGTACTAAATAGAAGTGAAGAAGTTAAAGAACTGAGAACAAGGAGGGAGGGAGAGTGGGGCACGTAAACGAGAATGAACAGTTGCAGAACTGGGGGGAACCTATATAGGTGGCAACCAGAAGGAGTGTGTTTGGAGGCGCGGTCCCGCTCCTGAAATTCAGATACATAATCTCCAATAGATTCTCATTTCTTTGTCCTAACAGTAGAAAATATTCATCACCAACAAGAAAAGTAAAGCTCAGGTAAACAGAGTTCTGCTGTGGTGCACGACTTCAGTGTACAACCGGGGGTCTGTGTTTTAGCTAAATGTTGTTGCACAAGCTGGGTCTGGAGACATCCTCATAGCTGTGTGTGTGTGTGTGTGTGTGTGTGTGTGTGTGTGTGTGTGTGTGTGTGTGTGTGTGTGTGTACATGCAGATGTAGGAGTGTGTTTTATCTCTGCGCCTCTTTTGGTTTATCTTCTCTTCTCGCCCCTCACTCTAACACAGCCTCAGTATTTGGATTTCTATTTTGAATGTAGCTGTGTATTCAATGCCCTTTTTTTTGTCCTTCCTTATCTCTGTGTGTGTGTGTGCGTGTGTGTGTGTGTATGGCTGCTAATCTTCCCTGCCTGTTGATGTGCTCCGGGCCGATTGTCTTCGATCGGTTTGGTCTTAAAAAAGCTCCAAACAGCAGCGCCGCTTTTTATCTGTTAGTTAAAAATCGTCCTCTTGTTGCAGCAGACTGTTTGAAAGGCTACTCCTTCCATGAATGCCTCTGGAGATGGTTTCCCTGAAATATTTCTGAATGGCTCTTTGCCGGCTTGATCATTACTTTACCCTGTGAGAAGGCTGAAGAGTGGTGATGAGTGTGAGGATAAGTGATGTGATGATAAGAATGGCAGTGAGGGGGGCTTTTCATTCCCAGCCAGCTCCGACAAAAGAGTTCTTGCTGCAGCGATAACAGTGTAATCGACTGAAGAATCGTGTGTGCGTGTGGTTCCTGTTTTAAAGCTGAGCGTCATTGGTATGAGAAGAAGAAAATTAACAAAACTCCAAATAAAATTCCCAGGCAGGCTGATATTAACAAAAACTAATAATCTAATAAACATCAATATTTAAGAACTGATATTAAGATTTTACTGACAGCCCTTGAAGGGCTCGTCTTAAGTATGAGCCCCTTGATACTCCTCATGTGTGGCTCTGCTGGCCTTTCCCACCTCCTCTTAAACCCGACTAAACCCCAGAAAACCTCCGCACAGTCACATCTCCGTCTGCACAGCTCATCTGCAGCCCATCTGAGTTTCCCAGTGAGGGAGACGGACCCTCAGACTGCAGCTCAGAGTGAAAATATTGTTCTGTTTCACTGTGAGATAAAAGTGGTTTTAGTTTCTGGTGATAAAACTGCAGCTCTGTGATATTTAACATTTTCTGTATGCCACCAATATGTTTTTCCTTGATTCTGGTGATTTTTAACCCTCGAAAAACATATCAATGTCCAAAACATACAGGAATGGTGCATGATGAGAGTCAGAGGGGGGAGGGGCTGCAGAAACAAATTTAATGCTGAGCTCTCTTCTTTTCTAACCTTCTTTACAGATGAATAGAGGATGAAGCACAGAGGCTGTTTTAAATTGATTCGGTTTACCTCGGCTGTTGTGTTTAATGACTTTAGAGATTCACATTTACATGTTTTTATAGTATTTGGCTGTTTAGTGTCTGCTCTCATTCTCAGAAATTACAGTGGCAATTATTTAAGAGAGTCTCTGTAGCTTGTAGCAGACACTGCATACAACAGAATATAACATAGCATTAATGTGTTATGTTATATTCTCTTTTATCTTTAATGCATGCAATAACGTGGTTGTTAATAGGGTAGGGCAATATGGCCAAAAATATTTATCACGATATATATTTGAAAATTTGCGATAACAATATAACTGACGATATAATTGACGTGAGAGAAAATACTTCATCAATGTATTTTTCACTTAAACAAGCAGCTGGGTTTTTATGAGCATTAAAGTTATATAAAAATTTAACAGTGCAGATGTAAATTCCTTGCTGAAAGTTTAACCAAAAGACATTTGCAGTGGAAATTGGCCGACATATCCTCAGCATAACCATGTATAATATCCACAAAACTTAAAAAGCGGTTATACACACACAATACAGTAATATTATGTTGAAGCACTGTATGTATCACTCCGCGAGGCGCCTGACTACGATAGCCATAATGCTCTGACAACCCATCATGTGGTGCGGCTTCGTAGCTTACCAAAGTCGTACTAAGACATTTTTTGACAGATTTTCGAGCCCTGTGTACCACATAAAATTGGTTTGAGGTCAGTAAGTACAACCGGAATTCACACATAAGATTATAAGGGGCGCTGTCGATTTTTAAGAAAATCAAAGGATTTTAAGAGTGACTTATTTTCCAAAAAACATGGTAATAACGACAGCCTGCTTGCATGCTCTACCAAAAATTGTGCTTTGGTATGTTTCTGACGGACAGTTCCACATCACTGAAGTTGCAGCATTTTTACAAACCAATTCTGGTTCATCTGTTTCATTAAACGATCCACTTTCGCCCTTCTCATTCTCCGTCGCTGCCATGCTTTTTCTGCCATGTGCGTATGAAAACAGGGGCACTGCGCATGCGCATTTTACCCATATTCTATCGCGATATTTCATTTTCTTATCATTGCTTAACATTATACCGGTATTAGGGGTGGCTGTATGCTCAGGAGGTAGAGCAGATCACCTACTGATCGGAAGGTTGGGGGTTCGATCCCTGGCTCCTCCAGTCTGCATGTAAAGTATCCTTGGTTAAGATTCTAACCCCAAGTGAGAATGGGTGTGACTGGGTGAATGTGGCATGTTGCTTTGAGTACTCCGGGAGAGTAGAAAAGCGCTACATAAGAATCAGTCCAGTCCATATTACCGTGAACGGTATGATATGTCCCAGCCCTAGTTGTTAATACATATACGGCTGTGCACAGTCAGGATTATTCTTTCTTTACCTGTAAATCAGAATTTTGGTCTGAAACTGGTCAACTCGGGTTGGTGGCAAATGGTGGCATTTCCTGATTTCAATGTATTGCTGTTTTTAGTTTTTTCAAACCGCTCAGCCATAATAGGGTGATGAGGCATTGTCCTCAGGCATGGGCAGGCATGTAAAAACTGGTGAACGAGGTGACGTGGGAGCTTTAGACTGATACTATTGGTGTGTCATGAGGACAATGAGCAGAAGATGCAACCAGGCTCCCTAAGACCTGCAAACAGGTGGAGCTCCTTTAAAGATGCCTGGCAGACAGAAAACTCCTCTGTTATTTTATTTTTGGTCATTCGGAGCAGAAATATCAGATTACACAGCAGATAAACCACAGGTGTCATTTTAGATGATAATTCCATGTTAATTTGGAACGAGAGTAGGAAGCTGTATGGAGAATTAGAAGAACCTTGACAAGACTGAGAGGTTTCAGACTCCTGACAGAGAGCATCTTTTTTATTTACCCTGCACTGGCCACTTGAGTCTGTCTGCCTCTCTCTGCTGCTGCTGGCAGGATGCTCAGGTCTAATTACACCACTCCTCAACGCTTCTCACCTTCCTGGGGGCTTTCAGACTGCCAGACCTCTTAATACTGACACACACACACACACACACACAAAACAAACTCAAATCAGGTTGTGCACTGTGTACCTAAAGAAATAGCAGTTAGTAGATGCCATTTCTCCAGCTTATACAGCCCAAAGTACTGATTGGTTCTCCTTCATGTGGACCTGTATTTGTGTACAGCAACAGTCTGATCCATTGAACTACTTCAGTTACCTGGTAGCTCACCAGTAATAGGATTTAAAATAACTTTAAATAGCTGTATACGAGTTGGTGTATGAACCTGTGTGGTGTATGGTGCTGTCTTGTTTTGTCAGTTTCTTTATTATGATTTTTTTAAACAATGTGGTATAAGTGTTTTTGAATCTGCAACTGGCAAAAGATGCATATTCTCTTTATTGCTACTTTTTAATTAATAATTTTTAATTTACTTTTTCTATTTTCTTCTCCTAAAACATGCTGACATACAGAACAATGCTCTTTGCAAACCTCTCGCTGTTGTTTTTCTTTCTGTTGTGATTTTTGTTTTCTGTCCCTTCCTGGAATGAATCCCAGGGCAAAACTAAAAACCATCAGAGTATCATCTGACCAGCACTGAATAGCCGTCACTGGGTGTTCTAAGGTGCATATGTGACATGTGAGTAAGAGACTACTGATTGCTGATGTACTTGCATCTGAACAAATGCGACTGAGAGACTTGTTGCAGACCACAGCGCCATTTTCAGAGCTATAAGAGTGAAAGTTATCATAGCTCTTTAAATGGTACTGCTGTATGCACTCAGATAAGCAGCCATCTGAAACCCAGGAACATCATCAGTGTGTCGAAGCAAGACGTCCAACCAGAAGTTCTCCAGACGCTGCAGATGAAACAACTCGGATTTCTCTCCATGTTCCAGGAGAAGGAAGTTCCTCTTACTTCGTGGCTTCCACTGTGGATTTGTGTCTACTAGTGTAGTTTTGCATGATTAAGTATTCAGAATAATGTTAGTCTGGAGCCAATCCCAGCTGTTAGGGTGACTACAGACTACACCTGGACAGGCTGGACATCTCGCACAATGCAATCCAACTAAAGTCAAACTGAAATTTCTGTAAGAAATTTATGCTAAAAGCTTCATGAACCAAATAAAAGTCCAGCTGTCTTCAGCAGTTAAGACTAGAGATGGACCGATCCGATATTACGTATCGGTATTGGTCCGATACTGACCTAAATTACTGGATCGGATATCGGAGAAAAATAAAAAATGTAATCCGATCCATTAAATATCACGAAAGCACCTCACAAAACTTGCAACGCGCCTTAACTCGCCTCAGAACGTTAGCACGTCGGAGCAGTATGCATCACGTGATAGAGCGGCTGTGGCATGCGGGACCTGTCGGTGGTTTGGATAGCATGTGGAGCTTCGCTAGCAACCCGGCATTTCATCTCCGACAAAGTTATCCCCGAGAGAAGTAAAGCAAGTGTGTAAGTCCATCTCTGAATGTTTGTAAAGCATTCCTGCGTTAAGCTTAACAAGCGATATATGGAGCGACTGCCTCTTCTTGCTGCTAATTCAATCATGAAACTGCTTAACGATCAGCTGATCGGCTTTTCTGTCGCGAGTCCGTCTCTCTAGTTTGCTTTTGGCCCACTTTGCACCAGAAAGAGGAAACCAGTGGATAAACAACAGCAGCACGTTTAAGCTTGATAAGCTGTTGTTAGAATTTATTTAATATTACTTTCTACTCGAGGATCTTTTTCTACGCAGCTGACGGCTGTAACTGTGCAGGGGCGGATCTAGCAAAGTTTAGCCAGGGGGGCCGATAGGGCATGAACAGGGAAAAGGGGCACAAAGACACACTTTTCTTTATTCTCATTTAAAATGCCTAGCTTTTAATAAATAATTATCCGAATCTTACACCCAAAGTTTTAATTTGATGTAAAAGGAATAGAAGTCCATTACTGTATATAGTAACTGTTGAGTCTACGGTAATAAATATACCCTAGTAAGCTATAGTACTTTTTCCTTTGGGAAGGTACCATCTGTGCAGTCTGCAATTTTGTTGAAGAAAGATGTTGAATCTATTTAATATTTCTTGAAAAATAATTGATTTCTGTGCATTTTTTTTCACACTGCATCAAATTAAGGTTGATTACGTCGATTAAGCATCATGAGGTGGAGCGTGAGGGGTGGTTCCCTATTTTTTATTTATTTATTTTTGTTGTTGCTGGGAGTTGGAACCCTATTAGTTAGGTTGCTTAATATTTACGCTAAGTACTCTTTAAAATACCAGAATAGGGAGGATGGTGTAGGTTTAAGTTTATTAGATTGATCAGTATTGCTGAACTATGAAACATTTTTTTTTGCATACAGGTATAACAGAATAGCTTTAGTGTAGTTGTTGTTTTAAACTTGAGTATGAACTTATACAAAATTCAGCAAGATATTAAAAAAAAACAGTTTTGTTGATTAAAAAACACTATATCGGATTCATATCGGTATCGGCAGATATCCAAATTTATGATATCGGTGTCGGACATAAAAAAGTGGTATCGTGCCATCTCTAGTTAAGACTACAGTGGCTTGGATAACTGAGACCACAGACAATGAAAACTGATATTGGAGCTTATTAAATGTTTCAAACCTGCACACCAGAAGTAAAAATATTAATTAAAATTATAAAATAAAGATCAGCTTCAGTACTGGTACAGGTTTCTGTAACTTATTGTCTTGGTAGAACCACCACCACAGTTGACCCCCATTAACTGGCTCTGACACTTTAAAGTCCTGACTTGATTAGTAGGCCTTAAAGCTCTGTTGCATGAAGAGGTTTGGTGCAGTTGTAGCTGACGCTCCTTCACCACCCATCCCTAACAACATCGCTGCTCTAAACCAGCTTCAGCCTGAGCTCTGGTGCTGTTATTCAGCAGCTACAGTAGAACTAGTTTCAGCAATAAGTACTTTACATGTGCACTGAGCAGCTAGCTGTTTTCAGTCGGTAACTGCAGTAAACTGGGCTGCAGGGCTTTTCTCTTCCTAATTAAATGGACTTGCTGTGTGGGCCGCTGCCTCGCTAACTTCACTTCTCTCTTCTCTGTTTGTTCCTTCTCTGTCTCTCTGTCAGCTCTGCCCAGATGAAAGATGGCAATCCCCATAAACAACATAGATACATCTGGTTCACATCTGCATACACACACAATTTAAATTCAGGATAAACAGTCCATATGTGGTTCACGTCTGCCACATGTGGCTGTCGGTTAGTGTCCATCACCTCCATCTAAACATCTGTGGTCCTGATGAAGTCTTTTTAAGTCTTGTATGTACAGTACATTTGAGGAAGGCATCTTATTGTGGCCATTCAGAAAGGCAAAAGGTATATTCACCAGTAGTTCTAAACCCAGAAGACAGGATTTCCATCAGAAATATTGTCTTCTCTGCAGTTCTATAAACTGAACTGAAGACAGCTCTTCATGTCATACAGCTTCCACCTTTTGCAGGACCAACTGTGTATAGGAAATATGGAAAATGAGTGCTGTGTGTTTACAACATTACATAAAACAAAATACAGAATTATTCCTTTAAGTAAAACTAAACAGAAAATGTTACCTACTCAGTAGCTCTGGCCCTGCGGTGCTTCTGATTCACACCTCAGATCTGAACCAACCAGGTATCAATTATCACGCATCAACCTAACCCCTAAACACTGTCATGGTCCTGGGTCGGTGACCCAGCGCTTTTAGTTTGTTATCATTTTCTAGATGATGATTGTTTAAGTTCTGTGTTATTTTCGATCTGCCTCTAAGTCTGCGTCTGTACCTGTCTGTCTATGGTGTCTCCCCATCTGTTTGTGAATCTGTCTGTTTAGTTCAATGTCTTGTCTGGTTCCATGTATCTGAGTTTCCTGTTTTATTGTGAAGGTCCGTGTCGTATGTGAGTGTGATCAGTTTACGTTTCCCCTGTCCCGTCAGCCCAGATTCCTCCCAGCTGTGTTGCCCTCCTGTCTCTCATCCCCTGATTACTGGTGTGTGTATTTAAGCCCTGTGTGTTCTCCTGCCTGTTGCCGGTTCGTCTGTATTACTCAGTGTCAGTCTGTGTATCCACCGTGTCTTCTCCCTGCTGTTCATCGTCATCCTCCTCTGCTCGTTTTCATTCAGGTTTGTGCTCTGTAGTTTAGTTGTTTCCCAGTTTAGTTTAGTTCGAGCCCTGTTTGCTGTTTGTCCACATTCTTTTGTGTTCAATAAATCACCTTCGCTCCTCTACGACTGCCTGCGCTTGGATCCTCATTTATTCCACACGGCTCGCCTCGGCAGCCGTGACAAACACAAGCCAATCAGAGGCTCTGTAGGACAGGCCTTAAATTTGTCGAATTCACATAGAGTCTTTAAAGTAAAAGCTACCTCGAGCGTGACACATTGATACATGCCAAATTTTACTGTCTTGTTCTAAGACCTTGGTGACCTCATAGCTGATTACATCAATCATAATATAGGTGTGTGTGTTATATAGTTACACAGTTGTCTAATCTATTTTAATGTTGTTGTCATTAAAAATCAATACTCAGTACCGTCAGATGACAGTAAATTGGTTATGATCTTGAGGATCAATTTAGGAACCACCAAGGCTCAAGCTGGCCATGAACTGGAAACTGAGATCTACTAAAATCAGAGCAGTTGTCCGCATGGATGAGCCAAACACCTTCTGGAGAAAAGTTTGATGATCAGATGAATGGTGGTAGCATCATGCTCTAGGCTGTTTTGTTGGGTGTGGTACATTGCACACAATGGATAGAATATGGAAGAAGGACAACTGTAAAATTCTTCAACACCTCAAATCAGCAGGTAGACAGTTAAACTTGAATTTGGTGGTGTACAAACGGGATAAAAATCCCAAGCACACATCACAACTGGTTTCTGAATAAAGTAGGCTAACATTACGCTTCTGGAATGACCTTCCCAAAGCCCTGATCTCAGCTATTAATAAAGCCAGAATCTATACCAGGAATCTAGGTAAATGAAATCTAAGAGTTCTGCCAAGAGGAGTGGTCAGAATGACAACAGCCCAAAAACATAATTAAAACTCCAAAATAACCCTGACGCTCATGCCAATGATGAGTGGATGGAAACATCCGAGGTTGGATAAATGGATGGATGTGTGGATGGGTGGATGAATATGTGAATGGTTGGATGGATGGATGGATGGATGGATGGATGGATAATTGTATGGATGGATGGATGGATAAATGGGTGATTGTGTGGATGGATAGATGGATAGGTGGATGATGATGATGATGGATGGAAGAGCATGTAAAGATTCTTCTGAACCAAAGCTTCAAGCTTCACAGCTGATCAGCACTCTGTACTTTGTTTATCACACATTAACTAACAGCCTGGTGTGTCATCAACACCAACACTGTGACCAGTCTCGATTTTCCTGTACTTCTCACATTATTGAATTTTTATTTCTGGGAGCAGAAGAAATAATTCTTATTTGTTTCTGACACCTGCTGGCATGAGTCACAACAGCGGCATCAGTGTTTGAGTTTAGAATGTCACACATGAGCCATCTGAACTTTTCTTCAATGCTGGTGGTGAAATTGAACGGCGCATGTTGGCAGGGGTAATGCTATGGCTGCACTTGCACATATATATGAAAGCACTACATATATATATATATATATATATATATATATATATATATATATATATATATATACACACACACACACACAGTGGGGCAAAAAAGTATTTAGTCAGCCACCGATTGTGCAAGTTCCCCCACCTAAAAATGATGACAGAGGTCAGTAATTTGCACCAGAGGTACACTTCACCTGTGAGAGACAGAATGTGAAAAAAAAATCCATGAATTCACATGGTAGGCTTTGTAAAGAATTTATTCGTAAATTAGGGTGGAAAATAAGTATTTGGTCACCTCGAACAAGGAAAATCTCTGGCTCTCACAGACCTGTAACGTCTTCTGTAAGAAGCTTTTCTGTCCCCCACTCGTTACCTGTATGAATGGCACCTATTTGAACTCATCATCTGTATAAAAGACACCTGTCCACAGCCTCAAACAGTCAGACTCCAAACGCCGCCATGGCCAAGACCAAAGAGCTTTCAAAGGACACCAGGAAAAGTATTGTAGACCTGCACCAGACTGGGAAGAGTGAATCTACAATAGGCAAGCAGCTTGGTGTGAAAAAATCAACTGTGGGAGCAATCATCAGAAAATGGAAGACATATAAGACCACTGATAATCTCCCTCGATCTGGGGCTCCACGCAAGATCTCATCCCATGGGGTCAAAATGATCATGAGAACGGTGAGCAAAGATCCCAGAACCACACGGGGGGACCTGGTGAATGACCTGCAGAGAGCTGGGACCAAAGTAACAAAGGTCACCATCAGTAACACACTACAACGGCAGGGAATCAAATCCCGCAGTGCCAGACGTGTTCCGCTGCTGAAGCCAGTGCATGTCCAGGCCCGTCTGAAGTTTGCCAGAGAGCACATGGATGATACAGCAGAGGATTGGGAGAATGTCATGTGGTCAGATGAAACCAAAGTAGAACTTTTTGGTATAAACTCAACTCGTCATGTTTGGAGGAAGAAGAATACTGAGTTGCATCCCAAGAACACCATACCTACTGTGAAGCATGGGGGTGGAAACATCATGCTATGGGGCTGTTTTTCTGCCAAGGGGACAGGACGACTGATCCGTGTTAAGGACAGAATGAATGGGGCCATGTATCGTGAGATTTTGAGCCAAAACCTCCTTCCATCAGTGAGAACTTTGAAGATGAAACGAGGCTGGGTCTTCCAACATGACAATGATCCAAAACACACCGCCCGGGCAACAAAGGAGTGGCTCCGTAAGAAGCATTTGAAAGTCCTGGAGTGGCCTAGCCAGTCTCCAGACCTCAACCCCATAGAAAATCTGTGGCGGGAGTTGAAAGTCCGTGTTGCTCGGCGACAGCCCCAAAACATCACTGCTCTCGAGAAGATCTGCATGGAGGAATGGGCCAAAATACCAGCTACTGTGTGTGCAAACCTGGTAAAGACCTATAGTAAACGTTTGACCTCTGTTATTGCCAACAAAGGTTATGTTACAAAGTATTGAGTTGTATTTTTGTTATTGACCAAATACTTATTTTCCACCCTGATTTACGAATAAATTCTTTACAAATCCTACCATGTGGATTCATGGATTTTTTTTTCACATTCTGTCTCTCACAGTTGAAGTGTACCTCTGGTGCAAATTACTGACCTCTGTCATCATTTTAGGTGGGGGAACTTGCAGAATCGGTGGCTGACTAAATACTTTTTTGCCCCACTGTATGTATGTATGTATATATATATATATATATATATATATATATATATATATACACATATATGTATTTATATATATATGTGTATATATGTATATATGTATGTGTATATATATATACACATATATATATGTATGTGTATATATATATGTATGTATATATATATATATATATATATATATATATATATATATATATATATATATATATATATATTACATTTCAATTTTTTAGGCTGCACACTATGAGGTGGAAAACAAAGAATCTGTTCCCTTCTCTTTGTTTTACTGTCATGCACACACACACACACACACACACACACACACACACACACACACACACACACACAGAGTCTTTTTGTCTTCTATTTCCTCATTTTACTGACACACAAATCTGAACACAAACCCAGTTTGGACACACAGACACGCACTGAATCTCTCTGAGGTTTCATTCATGATTACCGTCTTCTGTTTATGGAGGTCTGTTTATTTTTCCGAGCGTCGTATAAATATGAAGATATTTCCCCTGGTCTCGTGGGACTCCAGGCTTCACAAATGTAATGTTTTTCTCCCTGCCAGGTAGAAAGCTCGGGTTGGCAGGAAATTTTCCATTCGCCTTCCTTCACTATCCACCATTCGCGCCGTCTCAAACTGAGATCTGAGTAAAACGTGCAGATGAAAAGAAAGGGAGCTACAGTATGTAGTGATTGATCTATATGCACCAGCAAAAATGAGTCAAGCAGCTTTTTTAAACTGCAAAGTGGGCTGGTGACAAACTGCAAGTAAAACAAAATTCAACCATGGAAACATTAAGAACTGCAGTTCCTCTGGTGTCCAGCAGAGGCAGCAGTGAGTCAGTACCCATAGACTCCCATGTTAACAGGATGCCACTGATTAGCAGGTACCTGTCTGTGTCATGCTGCCATACAGTCTGTGGATGCAGCTTCTAATAATGTAAGAATTTTTATGAAGTGTGCTTTGGACACCAACCAACCATCTCTGACCTCATCTATGTGGCACAACATGAAGATTAAATCCACTGTTTTCCACACTGTAATAAATCATTTTATAGACTCGTTTGGATACCAGCTGTGAGTAACTCTACAGCAGGAAAAGATGGAGCTTCTGTCCACCAGACTGACCAGAAACCTGCCATGACAGTCTTGAGGCCTCATAGTGAAACTATGTGGCTGCAATTGTTCTTGTTGGTTGGACAGATACTTGTGCTGTCCGTTGTTTTTGGCCTTACTTCATATATAAAGAGACGGCGACATCATTTTGGCCATCAAAGAATGACAATGACTCTGTTTAATAGTTTCTGTCTTTCAGTCCTCTCATGTGCGACAGTTTACCTTTTTATTAATAGTAAAAGAAATAAAGAATTTTTATATCCTATGTGGGAAAACCTTAACAAGCCACAGCCCATAGAGGTTAATATTGCCTTTAGGGCTGGCACGATTAGTCGACTAGTCACGATTACGTCGACTATCAAAATCGTCGACGCGTTGTTTGAAGCTTTGTAAGATTTGTAAGAGAGTGTAATAACGGACTGAAACAGAAGATGGCAGCACTGCATGAAGAAGGATGACAGCTGCTGTTAAACCCCGAAGAAGAAGAAGAAGCTGTATCCCAGAATTCATAGTGCGGCCCTGCTCAGTTTCCAACAATGGCGGCAGCTAGTTAGTTTTAATATTACTCTTATTATTCTTTCTGGGTCACAAAATAAACCTTTAGCATATTTTCAGCAGACAGCTGAGTTTATTAAACTTCACCTAAAAAATCTGCAGATTTCATTAAAATTCAATAAACTATCATCTTGTCTTTATTTTTAGTTAGCACCTTAAACACTTAAAGCTGTAAGCTAATGATAGTTATATAAGAGCAGATGCGTGCTGGTGCAATAAGCTGTATGTTTTACGTCTAATGGATGCATGATCTGATTAGTCGACTAATTGCAAAAATAATTGGTGACTAATCGACTATCAAAATAATCGTTTGTGGCAGCCCTAATTGCCTTGTATTCTTGCAGTTGCTAACGTCTGGCCTATGACAGCTGGAATAAATGAGATGGATAGATGGAGACCTTCATAGATTGATAAAGGTTCACTGCGTGAGGTCAGGATGCATTTTTCTAGGCAGTTGTTCAGTGACATATTTGTAGCTTTCATCTGAGGCTCAGTCCTCTAATGATAGTCCTCCGGGGGCTTCGGGGAACTCCGGGGAGTTCGATATTCTCATATTGAGAATGGATCAAATGAGGGCTTGGCTGCAGAATACAATGCAAGTGTTCACTTGTATGTTTAGCAGAACAATATGGTGTGTATACAGGAGTTGTCTAACACCTCAGAGTAAATCAAAAATCAGCTCTTTGAGAGCCGGTCTCTGTTTGAGGAAGCCGCGTGTGAATAAATATCTGTGAGCTCAGCACCGATAAACGTGGCGGCGCTGAAGCAACGGGACGTAAATGCTGAGCGAGTCTTCTCCTGGTGACACAGGGCGATCGTTCATGCAGAAAAAGTACCAAGCGTTGGTTTTAAAACCAGAGGACCGTGGCAAACATGACATATTTACAATAACATGTCAAAACAAGTGTTTACAGTCCAGTTAGATGTCATCATCCCGGGACCAAGAACAAGTACACAGTATGCTTTCAGACTTTTCTGTAAACTGGTGCTTGGATTCATTGCCGGTCGCACAAATGAGCAAACAAAGACTGGTTGTCAAATCCACACAAATATCAAGTTTTAATTTGAATCAGGTTTAAATTCGAATGCTGCCGAGCTCTCTGAGAAAACAGCCAGTCCATTTTTAGAAAGCTGTCGTCGGAGCGTGAACCACCGCTGACATCGGTGTTTTTGTTGTTCCTGTGGACGATGAAAGTTTCACCACGATGAAGACGATGAATTTTTGGATTTCTGTGATTTTTTTTCACAAAAACAAATCTTTTGTGGAGACCCAGATCTGTCACTTCCAGTGTCCTTACTGGTCACTCTGGCTTTATTCATGCTCTGTTGCTTCAGTAAAACACTTGAAGAAGGCATGCACTGTAAAATGGAATGAGCTGACTTGTCTCCCACAAATATATCAAATAATGTCAACTTTAACTGAACTGACATATTAACTTTGAATCAGCAGTACTTTACATACCACAGAGGTGATACGTGCACATTCATACGTATCCCCTCATTTTATCATATTTCATAGTGATGTGACTATTATAGTTTATACTCTCAGCAGTGTATCAGAGACAGCACGTTGCACGTTTGTGCCTATTCGAGGTTTTCCCATCTTTGTTCTGATCAGTGCTGGCGTCATTACTCTAAAAACATTATATTACACATTAAGCATTACTTTTGATCAAACTGATGCAGCGTGTTATTTTAGTGTCTCACCAGAGAAAGTACTTTCATCTGTGTGTCTTATATTCATGTTATTCTGTAAACACACAGTCTCATAATTACATTTAATAATATAAACCTGAGGCTGCCGTTGCACACTGCAACACAAACCCCATCCTAATGACGACACACAAACAATCCCTTCATATCCACCACTGTTTCCTCCTCCAGCACACCGACTGAGATCAGCTGACTGCGGATCTCAGGCAAGCAGAGTAACAACTCCAAGGAACTTAACTATTGAGAACCGGGTCTCCATTCCCATCTCCAGTTCTCATGCATGCACATGGATGGGTGCTTGTGTATGGTACAAATATTGTGATTCAACTAAATGAACATATTTAATATTTCCTCTTTTACACTGTGATGAATCTTTATTTGGCATTTTAACAGGCACACGTTGCTGCTACTGCTGAAAGTCTGTGTAGAAATGGATTTAACACAAGAATTCAGCATTTTGTTCAGAAAGGGTGCAACATTTCCAGATAATATATACAGAAAAGTATGAATAAAGTTGCAAAAACCTGACCACAATCGTGTTAGCTCGTCATGTTAGCCTCTGAGTCTTGTAGATCTCAGAGGTGTCAGTGTGAATCGTCTCCATCATCTGAGGACAGGGAACTCTTTGGTCGCTGGAGCTTATTTGTCCCGACGACCAAAACAGCTGGTTAGCCAACAACAAATAATCAACATCAAACCAGTGACGTGACAATAAGTCGCTTTCATTGCATCTCCATTTTAGGGATAAGTGTTATCATGGGTCAGCAGTGGAAACGTGCTGAAGTCAACAACAAGCTGTTTGGTGGTGTAATCCAAATACTTTACTGTAGTTTAGGCCTTAGGTGGGGCTGAGGGATCTGTAGTGACAAAAAGGAGTAGAGTATTTATAAAAGTAATTCTATCTCGTTGTTTTAAAGCAGTGTGTACGTGCAGTCGCACACGTGCAAACACACGCTGCTTTTTTGTCCTCATTCCAGTCATGTAGGCAATTAGCCGAGGAACGCTGCAGAAGTCAGTCATCCAAAAATAATCAAACCTCTGATCTGCTGAGAGCCAGCACTCTCATTCCTAGAAAACACACACACACACACACACACACACACACACACACACACACACACACACACACTATGTGAAAGTCACCTGGAAGCTCAGACGGCTCTGCTTGTATATTTTTAGCATCTTTCAGCCACCCCCATGTTGTGTACAGTATGCATGCATGTATAGATGCAGTGAAGCATGCACATGTGCTGTGTTTACTTCCCTGCGACCCGCCTGCATTCTTCCCCCTCCTCCTGCCTGTGAGTGTTTTCAGCCTTGGTGCTGCTCAGCTCAACGCGCCTCCAGCGTCTCTGATTTAGACTGTGGCTCACTGTAGAGAGCTGAGAAACCAAAGGACCATCGGGCTGTGCAGGAGTGTGTATATATTTTTTTAGGTGTGTTTTATCTGCTCAGAGGCTTCCACACTGACTTCTTCATATAAGTAGCAGCATGTGCCTCCATCCCATCAGTACGCTTCATGACCACCAACAGAAGAGAGGAATACCAACCTGTTTGTGCCAAAATAAGATCTTTGGCCCCGCCTTTCGAGTGATTTATGAGGACAAATGAAAGTGTCATAAATCACTGCTTTTTATTTGAGTTTTATAGTTAACACTGAGTTATGATAAACAGCTCAAATCAATCGGGTTTATTGACTTTAGCGTTTCAGAGTCATGTCTGGAGCTCTCGCCTGCAGGCTCGGTGCTGGACCAGGTCCCGGTTCTTGCTCTTTCCCTCGCTGCCTCATTCATTGAGATTTTGTTACACCATTTAAAAACCAGTGACACAAAGAAAATGTGGCTGGTTGTTTATTATATTTTTAATAAGAAGGTCTGTATTTTCATGTTAAGTTTTTACACTTTTTTTTCATTTTTTCTGTCTATATTTTATTTACTGTGAAGTTTATTCAGCTTATTCCATTGGGGGTCACAGGGTGTGGGGCCTGCCCCAGCTGTGATGGGTTGAGAGGCGGGGCACACCTGGTTAGGTCGCTGAGGAAGTAGATTTCAGTGAGTGGTCAGGTGGGACCCCAGGTGTGACATTTACAGTGAAGCACTGAGTGTTCACCTTCAGATGTTTCAGAATAAGAGCCTGTTTAAGTGGTTCTGGGACTTTCAAGCAAAAAGCAGAATTGCAGTTCTGTTCTGTGCAATTAAACTTGTTGCAAAGAACAGATAAAGGCATGCCGGCGACTGGCTGGTTTGTGTCACTGTTCATATGAGTAGCTGTTCTGTTTCAGGAAGCTGCTTCTCACTGACACGGTCAGGGTTGCCTCTCAGAAAAAAATGAAGTTCAGCTGCTGTCTTCAGCTCCGTTTGCAGAGTGATGCCGCGTACAGCGAGCTGCGCTTCAATCCCACGCAGCTCAGCGGGGAGCTGGCGATCACCATGACGGCAGAGAAGATGTGGGAGACAGTGATGCATCGTGTGCTGCGATGTGCATGTCGGGCCCGGAGGAGGCATCCTCGCAGCAGCTGATTAGACTCTGAGCAGCGTTTCTGCGCTTTATTGTTTTCGGCTTTAAACGCTGCAGGGTGAAACATGCTGATGAGCTGTCTGAGCTTTAACAGGGAACGCTGACCACACACACACCTCCTGCTTTATCTCTGTCAAACTTGCTGCTTCCACTTTGTTGGACTTAATGAGTCGCAGCCATATTTTTACATAAACATTTCATTTCAGCGCTGCAGTCAGGCTGTCTGTACTTCTTTGATTTAAAGTTGAAGCTTCATGAAGACCACAGAACTGGTTTTTAATCAGGTGATCAAGATTAAAATGAAGCATGAGTGACTCAGATTAAATGCTTTTATAAAGACACCTATACTGGGTACAAGTACATGAGGGAAACACTCATTATAAAGACGTGGCTAAAAGAGGTGCAGGAGACACAGTGAGCCCACAGGATGTTTGGATGCTGTTCAGCAGGCCAAATCTAGAGTGGGGACAGTCAGGAGCATCCGACCAGCTGACCGGAGGAACCTGTAAGCTGGAGAGGCGTGTGAGAGGTTGGAGACCATGACTGACTTTTAGACAAATGGGAGGATCCTGAAATTGATACCTGAGTGGAAACCAGAGGAGAGGAGCCAAAGCAGGTGTGTCCCAGGAAATGAGCGACAATCTTTTTGGTTTGACGCGCTGCCTGGCTGATCTGATCCTCTGAAAAAATTGGGGAGCCAAAGAGGACCATCTCTGGTTGGAGGTTCAAAAGGCAGGAGCTGCAGACACACCAAGGAACACTTCTGGATTAATGAGCTCTCACAGGCGTCGTCAGCTCCATTCATGGTGCTCAGTTCTTATTTGCTCCTGAATATATTCCTCTTTTACTTAACTTCCTGTTTAAATGTAGAGTTTTGTTCTGTTTGTGTTGAGTTCTATGAGTTGTGTTATATGTGTGGCAGCATCTCTGCAGGATGTTGTTAAATGTCTCTGTGGACTGGTCCAGGATGAGCTCTTTAGTAGACACAGGTGTATTTCCTGCTGAAATGAGTTTAATCGAACCGATAAACAAGGAGAAATAAAGGAAAAGCTGAAGCTGTGTGTGGCACCGGGAACACAGCCGCTGTCTTTCTACTTGCTGTTAAAAGCATCGATTCAAACATCATGAAAGAGCTGTGCAGGTTTAAATGAGCTGGGACGGGGCTTTGTTTGGCCCTTTTTACCCTCTCTTTTTTAGCTTCTGTGAGCTTTGAGCAGAAAATTCCAGTCATCGTCGGTTTCTCCTTAACCGTCATCCTTCAGAGCATGTACAAGACATGGTGCTCGATGGCTGTGCAGACAGCACATACCTCCAGGATTTCCTGTGTCTGTTTACCTGCGGCAGGTCGAATCCTTTCTAAAAACGTGCGCAGATGTAATCCTATGAAAGTCCAAACTTCTGATGCCCTCTGCAGACCTGACGTCAGCTGTGTTAGCACTTTCAGGCTTTTCCTTTTGGCTCTGAAGCAGTGAAGCTTTACTCAGGAAGTTTGGCTTCTTCTTCCAGCTCAGAGGGAAAAGTTTGCTTCCAGTGGTGCTTTGTAAATGAGTTCCTTATCACCTCTTTTTGTTCCCAAACTGGCGTTTCTGCAGTCGAGGTGATGGCATTCTGCGTGCTCGGAGTGCTCGTGCTTACCTGCATAGTAACAAATAAATCTTCCTGAAGGTCAAAGGAGTTCACATCAGTGCTTTATGTAGAATATATTTCCTCTCCGTATTCAGTCCTCTCAGAAACTCATATTTCTTATGCCAGACTGTATCTGAGATGGAAACAGCCATTCCTCGTGGGCGTGAAGTTTGAATAATTTTTGCATAAAATTCTCCGTCTCATTCTTTTCGGTTAGCTCAATACGGCGTAATCTCTTTCCTATTCAAATTCCTGCCTATTGTATTCCCCTCAAATCTATTACACACACACCTCCCCCGCCTTTATCAGCGCCCCAACGTGTTTTCAAGACTCACTTCTGCTTTCTTAACAGTTAAACTGGGGAGAAACAGACCACACACACAGACACACACACAGAGCTTCCTGATTGTAACGATCACCTGTGATTGGAGGAAACGGAGCAGGGACGACACATCAAGCGGCCGTCCGTGGGGTTGGATCGTTGTGGAGACGCTGGCTGCTTCAAATGCTAGAACATCTCAGCAGCTGATTTCACATCGGTTCGGTTCGATGGTGAGGGTTGGTGATCCTCACCATCAGCAGATGTGTTCCTGTCACAGACGGTGGAGAGAACGTGGGGCCACACCTGTGTGTCTGCAGTAACCTGAAATTAAAACAAGAGAAGAGTTTGAGAGAGCTTGAGTAAAGCGCATCCCTGAGCCTGTAAATTAAACTGCAAAGGTGACGTGAGGTTTAAAATGTGCCGCGGCACGCAGCGATTTGAGGCTTTCATACTTGACAACGTTAAATGACAGGTGAAACAATAGAAACATGTAGCCTTAGAAAGACTGTTATTCATGCGTCAGTTTACCACGCCAGACTGGCCACGCCCCCCCAAAGGTGCTGCATGACGCTGGGTTTGCCTCCATCCCTACTTGTGCTCTTGAAAGATGCCACGACATTCAGAGTGATTTATTTACTGCTGCACGCCTGACGTGAAACTGTGAGTGTCAGAGCAGGTGCACAGTGATTGGATGAGCTTTAACAGCATTAATAAGCTGACACAGAACACGAGGACGAATGGCGACACTTACTGAAACTCTTGGCTCTAAATTCAGTTATTCAATTTATCAAACTTTCTTCTGATTTCAGCAGGAAAATCAATGAAAAATGAGACGATCCCAGAGTTTGTTCTACAGAGGCACAACGATGCCACCATCTCTTCCTTTTTCCGCAGATGTGCATGCTCGCTGTTTTCATCAGCATCGGGAAAGTCGGGAACTTGAAGTTTCCTGTGAGCTCAGAGAAAATGTTTATTTTCTGTAAGTGTGACACAGTCCAGATCACAGCGTATGAAATATGTGTTTCTACGTTATCTGGCTGATATTCGTCTTCAACTCCCGCCCACACGGGGCATCATGTCCGTTGCTTAGCACGTTCAAAGTTTTGCTCAGGGCACTTCATCAAGATGAATGCTGGCCACACCAGTGCCCAGAATGTGCAGAAATGTTTAGTCTGCCTGTGATCCGGGCCTCGTGTCTCCCTCCCCGGCCTCTCCGTCCTGCTCTGCCAGTTGGCCCGTTGGCTCAGCTGTGTACAAACAAAGCCTCGGCTAAACACAGGACGGATCCGTTTCCACAGTTTCACTTCTTCCAGATATGAAAGTGCATTCCTGCCTTTGGTCGACTTCCGCTGTCTGAACACCGCTGTCTGTGTTCGTGCAGAGCTGAGCGGTTTTTTGAGCTTTTAGTTTTCTTCAGTTTGAGCTTTTCAACGAAACACTGGGATGCTTCATTGATTCTGATGAATGAAACTGCTGCTTGTTACATGTTAATGCATTATGGTTGGTTTCCTTGTATCTGATTGGGCTGTTTCACAAAGGTGCTAGCTGGACTGACGTCTGTGCAGCAAAGCAGAAAGCACAGTCTGCTCACATGACGGCTCGCTGCCACAGGATCCACAGCTATGCGACACGAGGACGTGTCTGCAGGGTGTCGAAGGCAGCGATGGCAAACAGAAGGCGAGCTCTAATTTAACGGCAATGTGGAGAAACAAAAAACACAGAAGCTCTGCCACAGTCTGAGGCTCACAGAAAAACCAAATCTGAACTGAGCACAAACCAGACCTGCAGCCTGAAATCCAGGAGCAGAAGCCAGGAAACAACCGGCAGCAAACCCGAGGATGCAAGGTGAAGCAGGAGGGATGCTTCAGGTTCAGCTCTGTGGTTCAAAGGTTCCTGGAGGATTCCTTAGACCTTAGTGAAAACAGGACCGCAGCCTCGCCATGATCACGAACGATCCGTGAGACTGGGGTCAGCTCTTTAGCGCAGCGGTCTCCAACCTTTTTAGCGCCACGGACCGGTTTATGCCCGACAATATTTTCACGGACCGGCCTTTAAGGTGTCGCGGATGAATACAACAAAATAAAACTAGTACCGGTACCGAAAAAAAAGACGATTTATTCATAACACACGTGAAAAGACCCAGGAAAACCGAGTTAACGATAAAAACGATAACAACATAACGCTGAAAACCGATAAAAACCCTGAAAATCATACATTTCACACCAGAGCCTCAACTCTCGCGGCCCAGTACCAAACGACTCACGGACCGGTACCGGTCCGAGGCCCGGGGGTTGGGGACCGCTGCTTTAGCGACTACGTCACTGTGGGTGGAGGAATTTCTGCTTCAGACCTCTGAGCTTGAACTGAATTCCTGTGATTTTTGCAGGTAATCGAGTGTAATTGGCACCGTGACCACATTCATCACACACTGACTCCATCTCATCCCCACCACAGTCACTGAAGATGGCAGCTGACTGTGTGAGACACTACAAAGCCTACCACATGTTTCACTCATATAAAATGTATAACTGAGCATATTTACTCTTCTAAAAATGACTAATAAAATAAAACTAATGCTGAAATAATTTTTCCCCTGAGACTGGTTAACTTTAACTGTCTTACACGTCTTTTCATTTAAGTGAATATGGAACATTTTCTAATATGTTCCTTTTATCTTCCTTTGTTTTTTTAGTGTTTATTGCCTTTAAAGATATTAATGCACCTTAAGGCAACTGTTATATAATTACAATACTCTGCTCTCTGTACACCTGTCCATGCTCCTGATTGGTTACGTACTGTAAACTCCGCCTCTTTCACATAAACACGTTAATAATTAGACTGAATACCCACAGGGTGATCCATTGATGATGTCACATCCTGTACCTATTGAACTTTATCTGTAGTGCAGACGCTGGCAGGTAAGGGGGCCCCTGGAATCAAAGTGAGGGTCCCGATTCAGCCAGCATCTTTGTTCCCCCCTCAGTGAGGCTGGCGAGGGTTGAACGCCGCAATGTGGCAGCAATTTGGAGTAGTGCTATGACGAGAATGTGCAGCTGTCTGCATTTGAGAAGCTTTAAATGTTCGCGGCTGTCTGGAAGACGCATTTCACGGCCAGTTAGTCGGCAGGAAGTGTGTTGGGCCGGGGTGTTTGCGTAAACAGCTCGTAATAGTTTTAGCCTGCGCGCACACTGTCTACGTACACAAAACATGTATGCAATCACGTACTCTGTGCATGCACACACCTGTGAGTGCACACAGTGCGTGCACACAGGTGCCGCACATGGTGCACACACATTTCTTGGAGCAGGGTCCTGAGTTTTCTCTGTAGGTTTGTGAGTCCTCCTGCTGGAAGGATCTTTTGTGCTGTGAGCAGCTCCAGGCTGCAGGAGGAAATCATGCTGGAATCAGCGCGTTCAGAACGAGACTGAGCACTTGAACGTCAGCCCTCACATTGAACCCGGGACCTCCTCCCAGCTGGGTCATTTTCTAATATCAGACACCTCTGTTTTTTATTAGCTGCAGAAGGCACATCTTCACTGGCCTTTTCAAACTTAAAGTTCATTGATGTTTCCTTTTTCTCTTCTCAGTAATACTAATAATAATACTCTCAGCTGATTCACAGCTGAAAATGCAGCACACCACAACAGCGTGCTCGATTATTACGTTCGTCTACATTAATATGAAACTTATTTTAGGTGATCTTTTTTCTGAGTCTGCATCTCATTGGTTTTGCACGTGTTTAAAGATGGTTGCTCCCTCCAGCTCCTCTCATTATTTCATTTTTATATCGATATGAAGTGCAGCAGTTTGGTTTCACGCTTGTATTTAGCTCTGGTTTGGAGATGGAGTGTGTTTTAGGTCAGCTGGTGAACACTGTCCTCCCAGTCTGACTGCTGTCGGCATTAAAAAGCTCCTGAAACACTTCTTTTCCCATTATGACAACGATAAAAGGCGTTAGCTGAGATCACTCCCCGGTCTGACGTCCCTCTCTCTTTAATTAGAAAGTGCCTTTTCCTTTTGTGTGTGACTGCTCTTATTTATTTGTGTTGGAGTCCCAGAGCTGCTTCATCTGAGTCCAGCTCGGGTTTCCCGTCCTCTCCTCTGAGTGTTGGTCAGGTTGCAGATGGTTTAATGTAACTCCACACCACTTATCTCATCCACTCAGCTCCGACTTCTCATTCAGACCCTTCCTTCACGTTTCAGGTGTTTCACTTTTGCTCCGATGAGCTCATGGATTTTTGTGGTGGCCCAGTCAGTGTCAGCTTTCAGCATAAATGCAACAGTAAAGCAGAAGCCTGTGCATGTGTGCTGGTTTAGTGTTTCAGACAGACTCACTGAAAGCTCTTTCCTCCTCTCGATGCGCTCCTTATTCTCCGTATTCTGCTTATTTGAATGGTCTTACAGCCGTGACGTGCTCCTCAGCAGACACTGAAAGCTGTGTGAATAGTGGAACAGATTTGTCATTTTGGAGGCTGCTTCTTTCTGCCTGTTAAATTAACTCCCTCCGTCTGTGTTTTCAGGTATTGTGTGCTCCACAATGGGAACCACTCAGAGCAGGAGAAGAAGTCCCTGCACACCCACATAGAGTCTCACGAGTCCTGCTTGTGACCAACGGCACGGACACCGCCGCCTTCACACATCTGGAGCTGAAATCCGTCATCGATGCTACGAATCTAGAGCCCAGCAGGACTTTAGCGGTGTGTCAGAGGGGCGGGGCACTGCCAGTGGGCCATCTGGTTTCAAAGCTCTGCCGAGACTTGACCCGCCCGTGAGGCGAGCATATAAAGCCAGCGCTGTGTCGCATTGGTTCTGTCGTCTGCAGAGGCCAGATGACACTGAGCAGAACCAGGACGGCGATGTCATCAGTGGGCCGCTGGCCACCACACATGGCAGTGGCGTCTGTAGGAGAATGTGATTAATGACTTGGAAGTGAATCATGTGGCCAAAGCTTTCCGATGACACTCAACGGACCCGTTTGTGATTGCGTTGTTTCCACGATGTCCCTGTAAATGAGCCTTTAAACCAAGTGTTTCAGTTTCTAACTGCTTTTTCCGAATATCCACACAAAGTCTCATGAATCCTCACTCGGCCGAGAGCATAAGGTTGCATTTAAGCCTTGATTTAAACTGTCCAAGTGCATTATTACAGAGGCTGCTGTGCTCATACGCCACCATCTGAGTGATTGTCTCTCTTCCACAGTGAGAGCTGCAATGAGTGATTGGAAGTGTTGGTCATTTCGGTGTTGTCAGAGGTGTTTGTGAGGCTCTCAAAGGGGATTCAGCCCGTGTTACATCCATCCCACCCTGACGCACCACGTCCCCTCTGCATAAACAAGCATTTGCACTCATGAAACCTGAACAAGCCGACCGCTCGCAGTCACGTCTGTTTCCCTGCGTGCCTCCATGCAGGACTCTTCCTGCTGCTGCTGTTGTGTTTTTTCTCATTAGCACAAGAAATCGGCTTAAAGGCTGTCACACATCAGCCGTGTCATTTCACACGATGAATTTGTCCCGTTTGTTTTTCCAGATTAAACTGAGTCTGACCAATCGGATCGCTGCGTTTGGTAACAAATCGCAGCATGTGAAAAATTCCAAATTTCGTTTTTTGCAACGCGCTCGGTGCGTAAAGGCCTCGAGTCGAGGAAGCTTTACGCGGCCCAGCACCTCTAGAGTCTCTGAGCACTACGACACGCTGGACGCCGGTTAAAAGTAAACTCACCAGAGCATGAATGTCACTGCTTTCGTCCCCTATCACCCTCACTTGTGCTGAAGGTGGCTGAGAGACTTGGGCATGTGAGGCTCGAACTGCAGCTCTGCGACGTGTACATCTTCATTTTACAGTCGGTGGCAGGTCTGACACACCCGGTTAAATGGTGACCCAGCTCCAAAACACACACAGCGTTAGAAAATAGCAGGAGGCGAAAGAGAAGCACGTTCCAGAGGCAGATCCTGTGCTTTGGCGGGACAATGATGAAATTAATCTTCTCTGCCGCTGATTTAAATTGGCCCTTTTTGCTAACATTGTGGTCGTGACAGTCCAACGAACCCAGGTCACTCCAGGGCTGCTTAGTATCTGCTTACTGTGGAGATTTGTGGTCCTCTTTTGGTCAAAATGTTCTTCACAAAAAAACGATTGAAGGTTTGACTGTGAGCAAACATGAAAGTTTAACATTGGAGCAGGCTCGCCTCTCACATTCAGCTAATTCTACTTCTTGTTTCTGGCTCTTCTTTTTTTGCTGATAAAAACATTCCTCTCACTGCACAGAGCTGTTAATGAAAAGATATCTGTAAAGCAACAAAATTCAGAGACCAAGGCTGATGTCATACAGAGGCAGAGGCAAGCAGTCCTCTCAGATCTCTTAATCAGAGGGACACACTGCTGAGCGCTGATGCTGCAACACAAAGACAGACGAGGAGCTCTTGACACGGAAAGGTAGTTACTCATCATCAGAGATGGCTAAGTGGAAATATCCAACCACGTTCAACTTCCCAGACTGACATCCACCCGTGCTGCTCCGGCACACGGGTGGATGTCAGCTGCAGTTGGATATGTGCAGATGGTGAGCGTGGTCATAAACACAGTTTTTCGGTTATGCTTTGGCCTGCAAATGCACGGCGAGGCCGGTAACGCGGGCGTGTTTTGTTCCTACGCGTATCTGTGGACTCGAGAATCACTTTAAATGTTAAAGACATTGAAATTAAGGCCTCATTGTTCCGTGTTTACACCAACTCATAAGAATTTATGAGAAAACAGCGTGCCCAGACCGTGGTTAGACCTCGGTTCATAATGTACTTGCAATCGATTCTCCAAAATTGAAAAGCAGTTGGCTTTCAGGGCTCAGACGCGTTCCACCTCTGCCCACAATCCTTTGCAATTTGGAGTAATTTCGTGTAACCGGATCAGATGCTGTTCTCACTGCTCGCTTCTCTGAAGGTGCAGCTCCAACCCAGGCTGCCTGTTTCTGTGCCAGTGCCCCTGAGAGCGGGAGAGCAGGGCAAAAGGTTCGTAAAGGGCCGTGAAGATTTTAGCAAACAGAAAATATTCTTCAAAGCTGCTTTTGTCATGAAAAGTTCCTGAACTGTTCCTGATGTGGATCCCAAACAGGAAGTGTGCAGTTTTTCAAAATGATTTCTCATTTATTGTTATTGTTATTATGAGTGTGGCACCAGAGTCCTCACACAGCTGATCTTTAAGTCGTCCAGTGTTCTGAGCATCGGTGACATGAAGCGTGCGGGCAAGATAATCCGAGCCAGTTGGCGAGCAGCAGCATCGCCTCCTTCTAAAGTGAATTCTGGCTTTAAGCAGCTGATCCGTCCCTCGCTAACATCCCTGCAGACAGTGTCTCTGAATCATCAGTCTTCCTTTTAACTGTCTCTCTGTGACATCAGTCGGTGCCCGTCCTTGTGTGTGTTGGAAACCTGGGCTCTCCAACCTTTAAAAACTCTAATGGGACAGTTTTTTTTAAACAGACCAAAAGCATCACCTGTCTGTTTGGAGAGCAAGTGTGAGGCCAGAGGGATATGCAGCCAAACTGGAAACACCTCCACGTGTGAAACATGTAGGTCTTATCAAGTCTGACGACAGCCTTGGATTAACACTGCATGCTCACACTCAGAGTTCTGCAGAGGAGCTCATTTAATGTTTGGCTTTGTGACTACAGAGGTCAGTTTCTACTCTCTGTTTCTACTCTCACTAGAGCCTAAAAGCACAGGCAGCAGCAGGATGTAGTGGGTATTTATTAATCTGGCCACACAAAGTTTGTTCCTGCGGTTAAAGGAAGGAAACAGATGAGTTAAATTTCAGCTTGTTCAAAGCATTTAGAGAGAGAAACACAAAATCACAACAAATCTTCTTATCTTGAGGGGCTGTGACTGCACTACACCTTCAGTGTGTTCATAACCTCCAGTTTATCCACCGCGATCAACAAGGTTCTGCTTTCGTGAGCTCACACATCATCTTGGGACCAAGGTTCTCGGCAGAGCAGGCGGAGGACGCCCCCCACATGCTCCAGCATTTCATGGCTGCTGTCCAAGTCCTGCTTTATAGGAAACACAGCTGGATCTTTCATTGATGGCATTGACAGAATCAGGATAAAGACTTCCAGCAGAGTGCAGAATGTATGCATGCAGCAGGATGTGAACAGCAGCTGCCAGCTGCACGTCTGGTGCGTCTTCCTCTTTCTCTGAATCACGTCAAACCTCTGACGGGTTCTTTAACTTCTGTTCACAGCCTGCAGCATGAATGTGTATATAAACTAAACATATAACTCCCATAACCTGTCCAAAGGAGACAAAATGACTTTTATAAAACTCTTCAGTATTTATTTTGACAGAACAAAATGGGTATTTTCATGTATTAAAAGAGCAGAAAAGCTTCTCTTTCAGGGAGCTGACATATGTATGACTTTGTTTCTGTTGCTATGTGACAGTTCTGATAAAGGAGAATTAAAGAAACGTTGATAAGCCTGCTGTTGATTTTCTTTGTGAGTCTGAACACAGAGACGGCATCAGTCGACTGATCGAAACGTAATGAAAGCGCTTCGTTACCGCCGCCGAGCTCGCTTTCCTTTTGATACGTGAAGCTCATAAAGATGAAGTTTCAGTTTAGCGAACTGAAACTTGATGATAAAGCCCAGACAAGACTTCATCACTAGTCAGTGATGAATGGAAGTATTGCTCACTTCTGCTTTCTCATTCAGTGTTTTACCATTTAAACCAAAGTCATCCTTTTTTTTTTTTTTTTATAAATTTTATTTTCAGTCACAGCAGCATGTTAACAACAAAACATTGAACATACAGTATTTTGCTGTTCAGTATTTACAATACCCCAAAAGATAACAGAAATAGAGAAGGAAAACAAACAAACAAACCAAAGAAACCCCTACAAAACAACAAAAAAAACAAACAAACAACAACAAACAAATATAAAAATAAAATGTATAAGGGACATTCAGTGTACAGTTAACTATGATAGTGATATAGAGATATGGCATCCGGTCATGATAAGGTGGTCATTTTAAATGTTTCCATGTACATCAGGAATGACTTCCATGCCTTAAGAAATTTGGTGGTTGAACCTGCCAGTGTATATCTCATCTTTTCTAAATGTAAAAACCTCATGAGCTCTGCAAGCCACTGTTCATGTGTGGGAGGAGCTTCCTGCTTCCATCTTAAAAGTACAAGGCGCCTTGCGATAAGTGAAGCAAAGGCAATAGAATTCGAATAGCATTTTGGCAAAGTGATGTCTTGAGGTATCACCCCAAAGATAGCCGTTAGAGCAGAAGGATCATATTTAACGTTATACATCTCTGACAGAGTGTTAAATATAGACACCCAATAGTTATGAAGATTGGGGCATGTCCAAAAGGTATGAAGGAGCGAACCTGTTTCTGCTTCACATCTGTTACACAGAGGGTCAGCTCCTGGATAGAACTTGGCTAACTTTTCCTTGGAGATATGTAATCGGTGTAGGACCTTGAATTGAAGGAGCCCATGCCTGGCACATATCGAAGAAGAGTGTACCCTCCGGAGAAAAGATTGCCAGAGTTCATCTGTTATAGTCATCCCAAGGTCTCTCTCCCACTGTGCTTTAAGGATGAAGAGAGAAGGAGATTGAAGATCTAATAATATAGCATAGATTTCTTTAATCGCCCCTCTCTTATGAACGTTTATATTAATAATTTTATCCAAAAAAGTTTCCTCAGGTAGTTCAAAGTTATCCTTAAAGTGCCGATGAGACGTGCTCAGGGCTGCAGGTACACTCAGGTAGATGGATGCCAGTGGACATGTGATACTTCGGCCGGGCTCGGCACACGTGCATCTCCCACACCTGTGCATCCAGCTCTACAGGTGCAGGTGTAGCAGAGCTCAGAGGGTCAGGCGTGCTTATTGTTTTGGCCTAAGAGTCCCAGCTGTCCCCTCAGAGGACTCACTAATGGTCATAGCCAAGGTGTGGGGTAATGGATTACTAATTACTCTTTACTTTTCTTAAGAGTATGATACTTAATTACTCACTGAAGAACGTAATTAGTTACTTTCTTCAGGTCATCTTACTCTGTAAGATGAAATTGTCTCATAATTATGGTAAATGGCCTGCATTTGTATAGCGCTTTTACTCAGTCCCTAAGGACCCCAAAGCGCTTTACCCTACATTCAGTCATTCACCCATTCACACACTGGCAATGGCAAGCTACATTGTACCCACAGCTGCCCTGGGGCGCACTGACAGAGGCGAGGCTGCCAGACACTGGCGCTACCGGGCCCTCTGACCACCACCAGTAGGCAAACATGGGGTTAGTATCTTGCCCAAGGATATTTGGCATGCAGCCTGGGATCAAACCACCGACCTTCTGATTAGTGGCTGACCTGCTCTGCCACCTGAGCTACAGCCACCCCTTGGTTGTAAATCTGAGGCTGCGGTTCCACCCACAGACCCTGTGCTCATGAGGACACGCTGCGTGTGAACAAAGATGATGGGGGTGTTGACTTTAACCCCCCACCCACAGCTTAGTTAGATCATCTCAACAGGTCACATGACAGAGCTGGCGATGGTGTTATTACACTAGATCAAGTAATCACATTACAGTTACAGTTATTACAAAGGTTCTTGAGTTCTCTGAATCAAACAACATGATCAACAGTGGGGTTAAACAGCTGTGTCTTTGAAGGCACCACAGCTGGATCAGGTGGATCCAGCTGTGGTCTGGACAGACAGAGAGGAACAATGTGTTTATTTGGTAGTTCAATGAAAGGCTTCATTTAGTTAAAATCTGCATTCATGTTTGCAGTTTTGTCTTGTTATATTTGAAAAAAACAAAACATTTTCAGAAATATTTATGGGTGTTTTCTTGTTTGGGATGTTTGTTTTGTACGACTTGGACACTACAGTGGCTAATCAGACAACAGTGCCTGCAGTGGCCCACAGCTCATTGAAGTTTGACACCCCTGATTTAGAGCTTCAGCACTGCTTCGTGTTCAGCTCCAGAGGTTCCAGGTTCGCTTTAATCGTTGGAATTTTCTTGAATGTAGCACAAACGTATTTTATTTCTAACTTTATATTATTGCTTTGGATGGTCAGCATGCTTAGTTAGAACCCTTCAACTGAATGTGAAACTGCAGAACAGATTTGCTCCACTATCAAAGGACCCTGGATCTATATCGGACAACCATCCATCTAAAAGCAGCGAAATAAGGTCTGAAAATCTGTTGAAAAGTGAAAGGCCACAGGGAAAGCTAAAGGCTAGGCCTGAAACTCTGATTGTGGGTGACTCTGCCGTAAAGGATGTACAAAGGATGTGCGGTAAGAACACTAAAGTCCTCTGCTTTCCTAACGATATGGTCAACAACCTGAAGGAGAGAATTCTTCAAATTGCAGATGAATATCCAAGTGTGACAAACATTGTTCTGCATACAGGGTCAAACGATGTGTCCAAACAACAGTCAGAGGTTCTGAAACGGGACTTTACTGGATTATTAAATACTGTAAACTCTCTGAATGCAGCTGTATTCATCAGTGGACCTGTACCGCCGGTCAGAGGAGGAGACGAGAGATTCAGCAGGTTGTTTACACTGAATAAATGGCTTATATCAGCATATGCTGACCACTCAGTGCACTTTATCGACAACTTTAATATTTTTTGGGAACGCAGGCATCTGTTCAAAGCAAATGGATTTAATTTTAACAAGTCAGGGGTGAAACTGTTCACCTCCAACTTGTTTTATTCCATACGTCATCCATCCGTGCTTGGTGCCAAGGCTGAGATAAACGAGGAGTTATCTCATAAAGAGGAACAAACAGTACTCCAAGAACAGACAAAGCCCAGCAGAAACCTTGAGGAGGAGCTCCATTTGCCCCCACCCGGGAAGAGCCTCAGAAAGGAGAGACATCCATGGCATCTGAGGAAGAGCCTCAGAAAGGAGAGACATCTAAGGCAAGAAGAGGGGTCCCTATTTGCCTCCAACTCTCTCAACAACACCAACGACCAGGACAAGGGACCACGACCTTCCCCAGTCCCCCAAACCCCTGACAGGCCATCACCCTCCTCCCCCTCCCTTTCTCCCTCCTCCCCACACCTGAAATTCACTGAGGAGATGATGGAGCGGGTCAATGCTGGGCTCAGATCTACCCCCCGTCCCAATCCCTTTTTGTCCCCCATAAACCCCCCACCAGAGCGGCCAAAGGTTCGCCATCGAGCCCCACCCTCAACAGAGCAATCGAAGTCACATTGCCCAGCCTCGCCCCCCTTAGTTCCTCCTTACCACCTTCATGCCCTGTCTCCGCAGTCTGATGCGTGATGTGTGAAGGGTCCGGGCTGTGAGGATTATGGCAGTGATGACTTTTCCCAGGAGAAGCTGGGACCCTGTTTACTAGAAGGTTTTAAAATTTCTGTACTTTTAGGTGACAGGAGACATGTGGCCTGGTCAAAACACAGAGAGCTGCACTCTAAAAGATCTTTAAACATAGTAAACATACCTTGTGTGCCACAGACTGCTCCCAAACACGAGGGGACAAGTAATACCTCTAAAACACTTAAGTTGGCTTTATTAAACGTTAGATCTTTAGCTGGGAAAACATTTTTAATTAATGATTTAATCACTGAGCACAGCCTTGATTTTATGTTTTTAACTGAAACTTGGTTGGACCAAAGTAACAGTGGAGCTGTTCTCATCGAGACGACCCCTCCTAACTACAGTTTTATCAGTGAGGTCAGGGCGAGCAGGAGAGGAGGAGGGGTTGCTGTCTTATTTAATGAATCATTTCAATGTAAGCAGCTATCTCCTGGAAGTTTTCAGTCTTTTGAATATGTGGCTTTACAGCTGAAGGCCCCATCCAAAGTTGTGTTTCTTAATGTTTACAGGCCTCCCAAATACTGCACAGACTTTTTTAATGACCTCAGTGAACTGCTGTCTGTGATCTGTGTTGATTTTGACTGTGTAATTATTGCTGGGGATTTTAACATTCATGTGGACAACCCTCAGGACAAAGGGACTAAAGACCTGAGTAACACTCTGGGCAACTTTGGGCTGACTCAGCATGTAACAGAGGCCACACATAATAGAGGACACACTCTTGACCTACTGATCTCCAAAGGCCTGAGCATTTCAAAGGTTACTGTGTCTGATGTGGGCGTGTCTGATCATTACTGTGTTTTCTTTGAAAGTAAAATCTCAGCCCACACAAATATATCAACAACAGTGATCACAAAACGGTGTATAACTGAACACAGTAGTGCAATTTTTAACCAGGTCTTCCCATTAACACCTGACCTGCCCAGAGGGTCAGTCAATGAGCTCGTCAATAGCTTCAATGCTAACATGTTAAATGTAATGGACACTATTGCTCCCATTAAGGTGAAGGTTATCTCTGGAAGGAAAAAGTCTCCATGGAGAAACTCCACACTGGTGAAAAAAGAAAAAAGAGAGTGTAGGAAAGCTGAGCGCAGATGGAGAAAAACAAACCTCCAGGTTCATTATGACATTTATAAAGAGAAACTTCACAATTATAATTTACAACTGAGGAATGCAAGGAGGTCCTACTTCTCTGACATCATCACTAAAAATAGCCATAATGCTCGGGTCTTATTTTCTACAGTTGACAGGCTAACAAACCCTCCTGTGTCAGTGGCAGCTGAACTTCATTCGACCATGGCCTGCAATGACTTTGCCAAATTCTTCACAGAAAAAATCCAAAAAATTAGACAAGCAATTGGTACATCAACAGCAGATCCAGGATATGTACTGTGTCCACCAAAAAACTGTTTAAACACCATGAAACAGTTTCAACCTATTAACAGCAAAGACCTGGAGGACATCTTAGGTAAACTGAACTCCTCCTCCTGCTGTTTAGATGTCCTGCCAACAAGTTTTTTCAAAAAGGTCTCAAAGACTTTAGAGTCAGACCTGTTACAGATCGTCAACTTTTCTTTATTATCAGGTGTGTTTCCAGAATCACTAAAAACTGCTGTAATAAAACCTATACTGAAAAAGGACAATCTTGACAAGACACAAATGAACAACTACAGGCCGATCTCAAATCTCCCGTTTTTAAGTAAGATCATTGAAAAAGCAGTTTCTCAACAGCTCAGTTACTTCTTAAAACAGAATAATTGCTACGATGCCTTCCAGTCAGGTTTTAGACAGAACCACAGCACTGAAACCGCTCTGACCAAAGTGTTTAATGACATATGTCTGAATACAGACAGTGGAAAAATGTCAGTCCTAGTTTTACTGGATCTCAGTGTAGCATTTGATACAGTTGACCACAACATATTACTCAAACGACTGGAGAACTGGGCAGGTCTTTCAGGAACTGTACTAAACTGGTTCAAAACATACGTAGAAAACAGGAAATACTTTGTATCAATAGGTAACTTCACATCTGAGCAGACAAGTATCACATGTGGAGTTCCCCAAGGTTCCATCTTGGGACCCCTTCTGTTTAACATCTACATGCTCCCACTGGCACAGATTATAAACAACAACAAAATAAACTATCACAGCTATGCAGATGACACACAAATATATATCACAATGTCACCAGGAGACCGAGGCCCTGTACAGGCTCTTGGTAAATGCATTGAGGAAATCAATGACTGGTTGTGCCACAATTTTCTCCAGCTAAACAAAAACAAAACTGAGGTAATAGTCTTTGGCGCCAAAGAAAAACGATTACAGGTCACCAGAGAACTTCAATCTATACATCTAAAAACCACAAACCAGGCGAGAAATCTGGGTGTAGTGATGGATGCAGACCTAAACTTAGAAAAACACATTAAGACAATAACAAAGTCAGCTTACTATCACCTCAAGAATATATCAAGGATAAAAGATCTGATGTCTCAACAGGACCTGGAAAAACTAGTCCATGCATTCATCTTTAGTAGGCTTGATTACTGTAACAGCATCTTTACAGGTCTACCTAAAAAATCAGTCAGACAACTACAGCTCATTCAGAACTCTGCTGCTCGAGTCCTCACTAAGACCAAAAAAGTGGACCACATCAGTCCAGCTCTGAGGTCCTTACACTGGCTGCCTGTCCGTCAGAGGATAGACTTTAAAGTTCTGATGCTGGCCTATAAAGCTCTGAATGGTTTAGGACCAAAATACATCAATGACCTCCTGACCCAGTATGAACCATCCAGATCCCTCAGGTCATCTGGATCCGGTCTTTTATCAGTTCCCAGAGTCAGAACCAGACACGGAGAAGCTGCATTCAGCTTTTATGCTCCTTATATCTGGAACAAACTCCCAGAAAGCCTCAGATCAGCTGAAACACTCAGTTTATTTAAATCCAGGTTGAAGACTCACCTGTTCTCAGCTGCATTTGAATAAAGCACCAAATCCACACTTTAAGCTTAAATTTCAAAACTTACATTTAACTACTGATTTTATCTACTGTTCTGATTTTATCTGTTTTGATTTTATATACTGTTTTGTTTGTTTGTTTGTTTGTTTGTTTGTTAATTAGTTAGTTAGTTTATTTGCTTGTTTTAATCAATTTTAAATCATGCTTTTTATTTGTTCTTGTTTCTAATGTCTCTGTAAAGCACTTTGAATCACCTTGTTGTTGAATTGTGCTATACAAATAAACTTGCCTTGCCTTGCCTTGCCTTGCCTTCAGCTGTTCCTGACTGTGGTGAAACATGAGGAAACTTTTCTCGATGCTGTTAGGCTGTAACAGAACCAGCCCCCCCGGTTCTGGCAGGGACCAGGGGGGACAGAGAACTGAAAAGCAAATAGCTGCTCACAAACAGGGATTCATATACATTAAATACTGAACACAGCTTCTGATGAATCCTGCAGGTGTGCATGCACCGACATTAACAATAACTGACTGAAAAAATGTCGTCTTCAGCTGTTTCATTTCATTTCATTTACTTCAGCTTTTAGATTCAGACTTGTGGCCCGACTGCAGGATTCCTGCATGTATACTTCTGAAAATCTTACCTCCCAATAATCAAAGGTCACAGGTCAGTGTTTGAGGTTGTTGGTTTTTTTACTGTTGCGTGTAATATGATTGGAAATCAGCTATGACTGCTTAGATTCAGGGCTCTGTACAGCAGATGAAGCTGAGGACGTGGTTATCTGTGTGCATACTGGAATAATGCACAGAAGCTCAGGCCGTGGAGCATGCTGCATCCACAACAGCATCTCAGACGCAGAAGTTTAAAGAGCCTGCTGTGAAGAGGACAGACTGGAGAAAACTACACTTTATCTGCACCAACAGCTGCAGGGTAAGATCTGCCACACCAGACCGCACCGAGACTTGGCCTGCTGCAGACAGAGACGCCTGCGGTGACCCTCCAGTCATCACTAGAGGAAATACAGACTTGCTTCAGCATCATTCACTTATAAAAAATGATTTCACTGACACTGAAATTATTTTTACATTTTCTCTGTTATGCAAAAATAAATCAAGGCAGAAAATGATTCAGGCCTGTGAGTCTGATACAGCTTACGCTCCTCTGTGCAGGTCTGTGAGCGTGCAGCAGCATCAGGATGGTGTGCAGAACCAGCACATCTGTGTACTGTGTACTTTATCTGTGGTGCTATTAAAGTACTGCATTCTGAGGTTTAATATAACGAAACATTAAGCATGTTTGTCTCAGCAGTTTTCCACATGACTGCCTGCAGAGAATCTGTGTTAGTCCTCATGTCTGCCCAACATTCAAACATAGCTGATGGAAGTGATCTCGAGCTCTTTGCCAACAGCAGATCTTTGCCAATCAGAAGCAGGCAGAACAACGAGAACAGCAGGCGCAGAGCTGGGGCTGAGACTGGCAGTCAGAGACAGCGAAGTTAATGAAGCAGCCGGTCAACACTCCGAGTCAATTTAATCAGGAGGAGAAAATCCGTCCTGATGAGAGTTTAATGTGGTTACCGGCAGCTCGTTGTCTGTGGACCCAACAGAGTGCACAGGAAAGAGAGATGTGACGGAGCTGACCGTTCCCATTTCCATCCAACTACACGCTGACCTCTGCTTAGTGTTCCAAGGGGCACGGGGAAAGCATTCTCCACTTCTGAGAACGCCTTCTGGCTCACTGTTCCCTCTGTTAAACCTGAACACACTAACCAAAGCCCAAACATAGTCCAAGCAGAGTCCAAACAGAGTCTACGCAGAGTCCACCTAACCACTTCAGACTCTGAGCATTCTCACATGAGCAGGTGTTAAGCAGGCAGAAAAAGAGGCACTTACAGCCCACCTGCTCCCAACCAGGTGATGTGTTACCATGGTGATCTAACAGGATAACAGACTGATGGGTTCATTCATTTCTGACTCTGAGTCAACCTGAAACAGAAAAAAAGACGATTCATCTGCTCCAAAACTAAAAAGCTCAAATGACAGTTCAGCCGTGCTTCAGCACAGAAAGGGACGTTAGCACACTAGTAACATGACACACTGAGGCTGTTTTACCTTATTAATTACAGTCAGTATGTAGGAAAGAAAGGTGTGTGCCTGTCTGCGTGTTTTCATGCAGGTATGTAGCAGGTCCTGCAGACAGAGTGTGCAGAGAACTCCCCGTCACAGTAAGAGAATCTAAGAAGCTTACAGTAACTGTAACAGACTAGTTATTGTAACAGCAGTAACTTTTACTCTGTGACAGGTGTGTGTATGCTGATAAAGAGCGGCATGCGCTGAGACTGATGGAGGAAGGCAGGAGCAGAGACAGGTGAGCGGGCAAACTGGATTATTATCTTTGGATGTGATCATCGTCCACGTCTGGGCTGGATGTGAGCTCTAAATCTCCACAGGCTTGTAAAGCATGAAATCAATTAGACGTGCAAAGACTTTAGTGAGACTATTCATGATGTTGGAACTAGACTCAGATGACCTGTGGGATTCATCAAGGCTGCATGATTGGATTGAGGCTGGAACGGAAATAAAAGCAGGATTCACAATGGTGAGGGATGACACTCAGACGGTTCTCGTGACTCAGACGGATGAATGGTGGGGTCAACGACTACAGTATAGGTGATGCGGATGAACTGAGTGGGTGTGGACTTTCTCTGGTTGAATTGAGTCCGCCTGCTGTGAGAGAACAACGAGTGCGCCACACAGTGAGTTGTTTATATCTTGTTTTATTCTGAAGGTTTGCCTGCCCGATGTCTATCGCCTATATCTAAGCTCTCACACTTGCCTCTCATGCTGACCTGCTCTGTGTGTTTTAGTACTTTAGGGCCTCAGAAGGTCATCAGAGAATGAAGGTGTAAATGTCCTTCATCAGACTTAATAAAACATCTGCTGCAGTTCCCACACTGTGTGCTTAAAGAGGAAACCCTCATTCCTCTCCTCTGGTCCATCAGATAGACTGACAGTGGGCCATTATTTCTTCATCCACACCGAGTCCTTTCATTTCTGGAACAACATATTGAATGGACTTTCACAGCAAAGGTCCATTTTCAGCCCTGTAATTGTTCTGGCTTTAGAAGACAGAAACAAAGAGAGCGGCTCCATCGTCGGCTGTCCTGAGTGGCTGACATTTACAGTCTAGTGGCAGATGAGGGGAAAAGGCACAAAATGCCTTTTGATGAGCTAACAAATAGAACAAAGAGGCCGAGTCCTCTGTGTGACATGATGAAAACAGCTTCTGTGAACTCTGCATCCTTCACATCCATGTGTCACAGTGTTCTGCTGTCCAGACTTCATCACTGAAACCTCATCCTAAAGATTTTCATTTTCATGGACACTTCTCTCTGTCTTTATGTCCTCGCTTCATCTTCATCATAGTCCAATCCAACCGCTGTCCTCACAAAGCAGCAAAACTGCACCTGCTGCGGCTCATTCATCAAACACCTGTCAGATACGAGCCCATGCTTTTTCATGCAGGGACATCTCATACATGACTTTGAAGTCATCCATTTATCCTGTTCCTTCGTGTCATCGGTAGCGTGTGTGTTTGACATGGAGCTGGGGCGTCTCTGCTGCTGTAACCTCAGGTGGATCTAAGCTGCAGTTCATTGTTCAGCAATTAACCCACAGCACTTAATGCGCCCTTCAGCTCAGGTCTCTCAGAAAGGTGCAGAGACTCTGATTGGTCAAATCCCAAACCACCCAATCAATCCAATCAAACCACCCGGAAGTCGCAGTGCAGCATGTGGGACGTCTGCGTGATACATAAACTCACCTAAAAAGCTTTATTTAAAAAGAAAGAAACAAGGACCCTGTTGTGTGTAGGTTCAGTCAGATTTGACTGCACGGCTGTTTAGTCTGAAAACAAAAGAACAGCCAGCATCCAAGGAGATGTCTGAGAGAGAGGAGAGCCACCCAGCTCTGAGCTCTGAGGGCTTTTACAGGGCACAGCACTCTGGGAACACAGCCACACCTCTCACCTGCCACACTAACGGGCCTAAAGGAAGGACTGGAGTGGAGTGGGTCGTCACAGAGGTAAGAAAGGTTGTGTGATTACTTTAGCTAATCCTTCAGACTCGGGGCAGCGCATGCATTGCTGATCGCTGCAGATCAGAACTGCTGCCTGAGCATCAGGATGACTTCCAGCTGTTTGTGACGGGATGATCGGTGCTCTCCACCCCACCCTGGTTTTAATGTCGACATCAGACGATCGTGGCAGTGTCTCAAATATGAGGATATGTTGGGTCATAGGAAGTGTGGGTCTGGAGGTGGAGCTGTGCTCAGCAAAGGACCAGACCAGAACCGCTGAGACAGTTTATATAATGGTGATATTATTATTTATAATTATTATTATTATTATTATTATTATTATTATTGTTATTATTATTATTATTATTATTATTATTATTATTATTATTATTATTATTATTATTATTATTATTGGCTGTGTATAACACTGTGGTGTAGCCAGGCCTTCAGTAAAAGGAGAAAAGATTTCAGTGTGAGATTAGATGTGTTCATTTTGATTAAAAAAACTAACAAGACTATAAAAACCAGGTCAGACTGGGTCAGCAGTTTTATTTAAAAACTCCAGATTTTGGATTTGAGGTTTTTCTGAGCTGAACTGGAACTAAGTTATAGATTGACTATAGATAGACTGTTTCTAATGTTTCTAATGTTTAGGTCATGCGTATCCGTCTATCTGTGAATCCAGCTTTGGTGGACACAGCTCAGGCTTTTCATGCTCTGTATTCATCGCCCAAGCTCTCAGGTTTATGTCTTTTCAGAGGTAAAGGTGAGGTTGAAGTCAGCAGAGTCAGAGGAAGACAAGAGGAACTACTTAGAGGGCAGGAGCTGAGAAGACTGTCTCTGTGTTTGACCCTCAGTTGGAAAGCCAAACCCAGCATGGAAAAGTTCAGCTTCTTGAACGGCTCCGATTCAAATTAGA